>NC_082659.1:33555000-34301734 GCF_028023285.1 Balaenoptera ricei
AGCTACAAAAATGTCATTTAAAAATTGTTCCTAGTGGCAACATTAAACAAATCAAGACTATTTAATTTATAGTCAGGACTACAGTTACTCTTCATCTCTGTTGAAGTTAGAAAATTATTTGAGTCAACACTTACCAAGGTTTCAAAATAAGCAAAGAAAGCTATTAGGTGCTTAAAATGAAACAAGATGAATTTAGCTTAAACATAAAGAAATTCCTAACCAAGAGCCAGTAACATGCAGTTGACGGGTGAACGTTCGAGTGTCCTTCCCTACCTATTCACAAAAACAACACAGAGACGCTTAGGGGAAGTCGTTTAATCTCTTCTCATCTGTAAAAATATGGATCTGAAGTGAAAGAATTCCTAAGACTTTTAGCTCCACAACTGAATGATAATTTCTTACCCACTTACCTCTCTATTAAGAGGCCTTACACTTGTTCGCATGTTATTCTGAACATGCTCCTCTTTTACTTTTTTACCTCCAAGAAAATTTTAACATTCTTATATGACAGAAACGTTTTTTCTTAATTTTCCTCAGACAGGTCAGAAGGGAGGGGAAGCAACACCTACTGAGGGCCTACTGTTTACCAGTGCTATCAAATATTGTTTCTTATCATCTCCAAAAACTGTATTCTGTATCATGATCCCATTAAGAAATTGAGGGGCAAAGAGGTTAAATTCTTTGCCCAAGATGACACAACTAGTTAAGTGGTGAAACCAGAAAGCAAACTCCAGAGCCCAAATTCTATTCACCACCCTAAATGATAACTTATTTGAGTGCCCAAGAATGTCATCCTCTTCTGGTCCAGAAATTACATGTTTTTCAATACTGGCCAGAAAAAGTAACTTACGGCAACGTTTCATTATATAGCTGTACTGAAATTCCCTAACCCCTCTAACCTGTCACAGCTTCTTTCCCCATATAAGAAAAGGAGGAAATAAGTATTTCTTCTACTCTTTAGGAGTACTAACTATAATTCTTTACCCTTCTTTTCCCGATGATACACATGACAAATGACAATCACACGCATGATATATTCTCAGGGGTATCCCTAGGTATATGAACAACTCATGTTCCAAGATAGCATATTTGAATGCAAACAAATCAGTAATGTTATTATAGAGGTAATCACCTCAATTTTTTAAATAAATCATTACTTTATTTTAAATTATTTTCAACACATCTTACAACTGAGTGTAATATACCGCTGTTCCAGAGCAGGGTGGGCAAACTATGGCCTTCAGACCAAATCCAGCCCACCATCTGTTTCATAGGTAAAGTCTTTTGGGAAGACACGTGTTCATTTACGTATTGCCCGTGGCTACTTTGCTGAGAGCTGAGTAGTTAGGTCAGAGGCTATAGAGCCTACAAAGCCTAAAATATGTACTATCTGGCCCTTTACAAAAAAGTTTGCCATCATCTGTTTTAGACTGACACTTTGATCAGAGTTCCACTTTATGCCTACTGGGAACTTAGATGTCAATATACCAGACAACCTAGCTTCACTATCTTCATAAACCTGTTTAAACAGTAGTTTTGTACTTAGATTTTCAGACCTCCCTGGACTTATCACAATTTCATATACTTGGTTGTTATGATTTCCTTGGCTTTCCCTTGACTGAGATCAGAGTACCTATCCAGCATCCCCATTATAATCCCAGTCCTAGCACAGTGCCTGGGACATAGACATTCAGTGGAAATCTAAATGAATACCTGAAAATAACCATATGATTTAAGATAATCAGTCAAGAGTAAAGGGGTTTCCCTGGTGGCGCAGTGGTTTAGAATCTGCCTGCCAATGCAGGGGACACAGGTTCGAGCCCTGGTCTGGGAAGATCCCACATGCCACGGAGCAACTGGGCCCGTGAGCCACAACTACTGAGCCTGCGCTCTAGGGCCCGTGAGCCACAACTACTGAGCCCGCGTGCCACAACTACTGAAGCCCACACGCCTAGAGCCTGTGCTCCGCAACAAGAGAAGCCACCACAATGAGAAGCCCGCGCACCGCAACGAAGAGTAGCCCCCGCTCGCTGCAACTAGAGAAAGCCTGCGTGCAGCAACGAAGACCCAACACAGCCAAAAATTAATTAATTAATTAATTTTTTTGAAAAGTAAAGGAGAGATTCAGTCCTACAGAAACTTGCTGCTCAAAGTGTGTTCTGTGCAGCAGTGGAATTGTTGGGAGCTTGTTAGAAATGCAAAATCTCAGGCTTCAGCAAAGATGTAAAACTGCATTTTAACAAGATTCCCAGATGAAAATTTGAGAAGCAGTGCTATAAAAATAAAACATGGTGCTTAATTATATTAAAGTCCTTAGTTTGATTTCCAATATGGGCCAGGTTGCTTTGCATGGGGAGAAACAACAGCTCTAAGGCTTCATCCTTACTCTAATCTTGAACTTCAAGATACAAAATACAGACTTATATTAACAACTTTAACAAAGGGGGTACTCTGGGGGGAGGGGGTGGTGAGGGTTGTTGGTTTTACTCGGGGAAGAGAGAGCTACTATTACTTAAAAAACAGGACCAAATGAGGGACTGTCAAATATTTTGCCTATTCCAAAAGAACATGACCAGAGAACATCCATCCTAACTTATGTTATGATATGTGAAAAATGCTTTTTAACCTATTTATATGTCTGCTTCTATGTCCTGTTAAAATTGACATGTGTTCATGAAAACTTCAGTCTTTAAAGTATGATGGCAAGATTTTGTGGGTTAACAAATTGATTTGTTTGGTTTTGTGTTTGGTGTTTTACCGGAGAAAGGAGAGGAAAATCAGCACTATTTCCTGCTGTTTATTTTTGAAAGTGAAGGCAAAAAAAAAAATCCCTGGAGCCATGACCTGCTCAGGCTTAAAACAATCCTTAGTAGGCAGTTGCTGCATGCATTGGGTGGTTACTTCTCTTCTACAGAAAAGGAACTGAAGCTCATGGAGGGTAAAGTAATTTAAAGATCAAACAACAAGTAATTGATGAGGTAAACTAATCAGAAATAATGTTGTAATAATTCAGGGATACTTTAAACCACTGCACCAATTTACCAGAGTTTCAGTTTATCTCAACTCTGAATTCACAGTGCTTTTTTCTTTTGACCACTCCACTAGCCTCTACATTCTGGCACGTATACTAAAACTATACAACCTTGCGCATATCACTAGACCTCTATGAGCTTGTTTCTTCTATAAAATAGACAGTCTTCCTTAAAATGTTGTTATGACCTAAATGTAACATCAAGCATATAATATTTATTCAAAATTATATAAGTTTTCAAATACAAGCACTTAAAAAGATTGACAAAGAAGGTCATACTAAATCATCTGCTCCTTGCCATCAGTAGAAAAGCGACAGGCTAAGATTTCTACTTGGGGGTTTGGGGGGAGCTGACTCTACGTGACAGAATCCTATCAGTATAAGCTGCTGCTTACAAGGGAGGTCCAGCAAAAAGACCTAGATACTTCTTAAAGCAACAAAGCAGCAGTTAAAAAAAATTTACGATGACCCTAAAAATTGTACATTTTCAAGGAATCAGGCTTAAGACAGTCTAACAGTACAAATACAGATCAGAGGTTGTCTCTGGTAACTAGGTTGGAAGAGCTAACTCCAATGAAAGCGAAAGAATAGAGTCAAAAATGGATAATGATTATTCATTTATCAGACTGACAAAGATCAAAAGGTTTGATAAAACTGTGTTGCCAAGGGTGTAGGGAAACAACTACTCTGATACACTGTGGGTGAATCTCTATGGAGAGAAATTTAGAAATATCAAAATTACCAAGACACACTCTTTGCCCAATTATTCCACTTCTAGGAATTTGTAAGTAAAATAATGCACAAAGGAGGTTACTGAGTGCTATCTGTAGTCACAAAAAATTGGAAACAAATGTCCATCAGCAAGGGACTGGTTATATAAATTATGGCACACCCACATAAGGGAATACCACCAAACTTTACGTACTGATGTGGAACACACTTAAGATATGTCGTTAAGTAGAGAGGGAAAAAAGGAGGGTGCACAACAGTATGTTAAGATACACTACCAACTGTGAGGAAAAAATGTATATATAAAGTGACTGCTGGGCTTCCCTGGTGGCGCAGTGGTTGAGGATCTGCCTGCCAATGCAGGGGACACGGGTTCGAGCCCTGGTCTGGGAAGATCCCACATGCCGCGGAGCGACTCGGCCCGTGAGCCACAACTACTGAGCATGCGCGTCTGGAGCCTGTGCTACACAACAAGAGAGGCCACGACAGTGAGCGGCCCGCGCACCGCGATGAAGAGTGGCCCCCGCTCGCCACAACTAGAGAAAGCCCTCGCACAGAAACGAAGACCCAACACAGCCAAAAATAAATAAATAAATAAATTAAAAAAAAAAAAAGTGACTGCTTACATACACACAGAATCTCCTGGGAAGGTAAAAAAGAAACAAAAGCCACTGACCGCTGCCTAGGAAGGGAACCGGTCGGCTAGGGAACCAGAGTCAGAAGAACACTTCTCGTGGGATACTCTTCCGTACGTTTGAAATGTTATGTACCCGTGAATGTATTACCTATTGGGAAAACACCATTGCTTATACTTTTAAAAATACTACAGGGGTAACAGAGAACAAATATTACCCCAAAGGAAGTGGCAGATGGTACTTTTCAGCTGAGGTGTCAAGCATTTGCAGAAAACATCTGAACTCTCTCTCTCCTTTCAATCTATATTATTTTGAGAGGATAAATGGTTCAGCTTCTAAGTTTACTAGGAGACTTAATATTTTAAAAAAATTTAAAAATCAACCTAATTTCTATCATTCCCCTTTCCAGTTTAAACCTGACAGTTTCCGTTCAACAAACATTTTCTGAGCATATTACAATTTGTCAAGACCTGGATACAGGATTAATAACATGTATGACTTGATAAGTGGTTTAACAGATGTATGTAATAAATCCTGAAGAAGCACCCACTTTTTTTTAATGCTTGTCATTTTCATGAACAAGAGGCAGCCTAATGTGGCTGAAAGAGTACTGGGCTTGAAAGGGACCTGGTTCTAGTTCTACTTATTCCCTTAACTAACCATACAATTCTGCATAAGCAAAACCTGGCCACCATAACACTTGGACTGCCTACCTTACTACAAGTACTATGTCAAAAGAAAATATGTATGAAAGCAAAATTCTTTGTAATCTGTGAAACACTTCAGAGTATGTTATTACCACTCATACAAAGTTTCGGGGAAAAAGACTATTTCCCCTTTTCCTTCTCTAGCTTTCTTGGCTGAAGTTGAGTTCTCCGCGTAGCTGAAGTTATCAGAAACAAAACTGTGTATTTTTAACTTTCTTCAAAGTTAGTAGATGATGGAGCCAACCCACTTGTAGAGCATTCAGAGAGAGTAAAAGGTGAGTTTAAAAAAAAAAAAAAAGGTGAGTTTTTACTAAAAAAGTACATAGATAAAGTGGGTATTCAACAGCTATGAAAAAGGGAGCTTACATAGCACATTAACCAAGGCCTTGATGCGCTTACAATGGAGGGTAAATGAGAGCAACAAGAAGCCAAGGATGGCAGCAACAAGGGCAAAAAGGGCCAACACAGAGCGGGGCTACAGAAGTGACCAGCGATGACTGTCCTGCTGGCTGCCTTTCAGCCTTCCTCATGATATGCTTTGTCAATGCCCTAAATCTGAAGTTGCTTGCTTAAAATCTTGGCCTATTCTTATGCAGTGAAAGGAATGCTGTTTACCTCTGCTACCACTGATATGTTACTCACCCTGTAGGATAATTCTTCAGATAAATTATTTCTTCCACCATAAAAAGGCAAAAAAAAAAAAAAAAAAACCAGGAAGGAAGAAAGAAAAAAGATAAATGTATCCTGCTGGCTTGGAGGTTACCCTATCATACCTTTAATCATCAGCTCAAAGAAAGCATGATGTCAAATACAAAAGCTGCTTATAAAATGCAGAAACATAAAATGCTAACTAAAGTTTACTAGGGAGAGTAGCGACTTCAAAACCAAAACCTAGAAGTTAGACATGTGACTTTTTTATTCATATTCAATTAAACATTTATTATGGGCCCACAATGTTTTGCTTCTAAGTCTTTGTACATGCTGTTCCTTCTGCAGGAACCACTCTCTTTCCCACCCCACCCATCTGCTTCCCCATTCTCTAACCTCTCACATGTGACTTCCTCTGAGAAGGCTTCCCTAACTTTCCCCACCCCCTCTTCTGGGTTTCCACAGCACTCTGTTTCAGCCCATCAGAGCACTTATCACTGTGTGTGTTAATTACAGGACTGTATCTTCTTCACTCAGGACCTAATCACTGTGCTGGCACCTGGAAGATGTTCCATAAATACTTGCAAAGCACCAGACACTGCGCTAGATAGGGTATAAAGATGAAAAACCGGATTCTAAGTTCACTATCAATACAGTGTAAAATGGGCTATGAAGGAGGGGTGTTCAGGATATCAGGGGCTTGAAGAGAGCTCTTTAAGTCAGCCTGGAAGCAGGATGGGTGACAAGGAAGAAATAAAGGATATGCCTAGGCTAAGTCTTCAAGGTTAAATAAGAGCTAACTGGTAAAGAAGAAAGAAAGGATTCCAGATGAGACGAAAACAAAGGAGCAAGAGAAAACAAGGTGGACCTGAGGAACTCCAAGTAGTATGGAATGTGCAAACCTCAGCACGCATCAGAATCAATGGGGGGCTTATTAACATACAAATTGCTGGACCCCACCCCCAGTTTGTGATTCAGTAGGCATGGAATATGGCCCAAAAATATGCACTTCAAACAAGTTTTCCAGTGACAATACTGCTACTTCTGGTCCTAGGACCACACTTTGAGAACCACTGGTATAGTGAAACACAGAGGGCACATGAAGCAGTAGCAGTAGACAATTTGGAGCAACACGGGAGGTAAAGTAGGGGGTTAAAAATCATATATATGATGCCACAGAATTTGGCACTGAAGGATCTTAAGCAGAGTTTATTTTAGAAAGATGGTAATACGTAACATTTACAGAGCACTAGACTTATGTGTAGCTCAGTGCAGTAGCTGCTAGTCATATGTGGCTATTTCACTTAAGTTACAATTAAATAAAATTTTAATTTAAGTTCTACAGTCAACCAGCCATACTTCATGAGCTCAAGAGCCACATATGGCTAGTGGCTACTGCTTTGAGTACAGGTATAAAACATTCCATCATCGTACAAAGCTCTATTAGACAACACTGATGTACATTACATTAACTCGTTAAATCTTCACAACTTCATTATGAGAGAGGTACTGTATTATGCCCATTCTATAGAAAGAAATGTGGCAAAGAAAGATTAAGCAAATTACCCAAGGTCATAAGGTTAGTACTGCCAACATGGGATGCAAACCCGGATAGTCTGGTTCTTGAGCCTGTGTTCTTAACTGCTTCTTGATAAGATCATTCTTGGCAATAATGTTAACTAGAAGGAGATGATACTGGAGGAAGGAAAACCAGTAAGGAAGCTACTACACTAAGTCAGGAGAGAAACAATGAGGACCTGCACCAAGAGAGTAGCAGCTAGAATGGAGAAAAGGCTCATTAATAGAGATGTTAAAGCAGTAGAAGAGAAAAGACTGGGGATGGACTAGAACTGAATCCAAAAGAGGTGCAAATGAGGCGTAGAAGACGGTACAAAAGTTCCTGTTTTAGGAATCAGAGTCAATGGCAATGCCTCTCACCACAGTAAAAAATCAAAAGAGCAAGCTGAAGGAGGGTGATAAACTCCTTCTGGGTCATGATGAATTTGAAGTGACTGAGATAAGACACTACACTACACAGTGGGATATATAAGTCCAGAGCTCAAAAGAGAGGTTTGGTTTAAGATATGAATTTAGAGTCATCAGTATAGAGAAGGTACATCTAGAGATAACTAAGGAAGGTTAAAACAATAAGTAGATAAAGAACAGAACCTTAGGGAATCCAACATGTAAGCTACAGGCAAAAGATAAAAAGCCAGTAAACTAAAAATGAATCACCAGAAAGATGGGAGGAGTGGGGGAAGACCTAGGAAAGAATTATCCCAGAGGTCAAGGGAAGAGAGAATAGTAAACAAATGCTAAGTGCTGCTGAGAGGTCAGGTAAGATAAAGACTGAAAACTGTCCACAAGAGCTGTTTCAGACGGTGTTAGGGCCAAAGGCCAGATTGCAACAGATCTGGAACAATTACAGACTTTTTTCCAAGAAGTTTCAAAACGAAGGGAAGGAGACAGGGTGTAGATGGAGAGAAGCATCTGGAGCAGCATTGCTTCTCTTCTGACTGGATGGGAGAGACTTCTCCATGCTAAGGGGCAAAGAGCGAAAAGACTGGAACACTTAATGGAGCAAGGTTCCTAAGGCAGGAAAGAACAGGATCCTGCACATAAACAGAGATATTACCTCTAGACGCTTCTTTCACGTCCTCTGAAGCGGTAGTAAAGGGGGTAAAAATAAGTACAGATGTATTTAGGGTAGTGTGGGAAGGGTAAAGCTGGATGAGCTCATATGGTCAGAGAGATTCTCTTCTCTCTATGAAGTAGGATATGGGAGTATCTGCTGAAAATGAGAGAGGCAAAAGGGTTGGACGGAATATTGAACTGCTGCAGAGAAAACAGACTACAGACACAGACATACATCCCCAAGCAGAGGACAGAGTTGAGATTAGAGGTCACAAACTTGCAAGTGGCACCCTACCAGTGGGTTTGTGCCATTTTCTTCAAAATGATCGAGTCTCATAGAGGATCAGGGAGAGGATGGTTGGCTTAATTTCAAGGTTGGGGTTTGCCAATTAGATGCAGGAGTAAAGTGAGTAACTGCAATGATAAACCGTAAGGCCAAGCAATTAGAAGAAAAGCATTCATGGGGGGATGGGAGGGGCATCAGAATCACACAGGGAACCTTCTTTGAACTACATACCCTATGGGAAACCTTGATGAGATAAAAGAGCAGGTGCAGCAAGAGTGAAAAGAGAAAAGTGGAAAATTAAGGCAGTTATGGTCACGGAGTAGAACAAAATTCAGGTTTCCAGAGGTACCCTGTCCTGGGTTCAAAGTGCGTTCATGAGAGTAGGTGTGAAATGTGCTGTTTCCTGTATCTGAATTTCAGTCACTAGGCAATTCTGTCCCCTGACTCCCTCAGCCAGTTCCCACCACAGGACATGTTGGTTCGAAGCGCTAGAGCAGTGGTTCTCAACCCTAGCTGCGTATCAGATGCACATGGAGACTTCAACAAACAAACAAACTGAAATCTGGGCCCCACTGTTGGAGTCTAATTTAATTAGCTTGGTGGTTATTTTTTAAGGCTCCTCAGGTAATTCCAAAGTGGATTTAGTGTCAAGAACCACTGCTTTAGAAAGAACAGGACTTTAGCTTTATGTTAGAGAATTAAAGGAAAACAGACTGGCATGAAAAGAAATGAAATAACTAAAGCAGGAAAATGGTGAAAGAGGATCTAAACCCTACGTCAGATATTTAAAGATGTCCTGAATAGAAAAGTTAGGAAACTATTAAAGCACAGCGTCATACTCAACACACACCCAAAAATGTAATAATGCTTCCAAGAGTTCTGTTATAGGTTCTAGAAAACTCAGGAGTTAAATGCTTCGCTGTAGCCAATGACTAAGAAAAAAGACAAACCTGCACTCTACTAAGCAGAAAGAACTGAAAACCAACACTGAACAACAGCTCTCTAGGTCAACTACAGTTCACAACTCCCTGGAGGAAAAGGCAGCCTACAGTAAGAGCATGATAATAATCTCACGTACATGGACTCTACCTCTTCTGCACAAAAGGTAAAGGAATCAGCTGTCTTCTTTCACATATACAAAGGTTTTAAATTTTTTAGTCTGCCTGATTGTCTGTCTACAGCAGTCACTTTCTCCTTAACAAGTTTTAACAATAATCTTAAAACTACCTACTGCAAATATAAATGCTACACTCCTATAATCTCTATGCTTAATTTAACCCTAAACCAAATAGTGCCATACTACTCTATCCAATTATTTTATAAGTAACTGTCCCCAATCTTAACCTTTATTTGCCACTTCCTAGTCTATTTGCTAAGTTTTACAACAAAGTAAAAGTTAAAAGTAACGCAGAGATGAACGGTTAGTCATAAAGACCAAAAAAGACAAACATGACCTGTTCTCTGTTGCCTTCCCTGTAAGGTTTGTTTACTGGTATTACAAAATCACCCAGAACCAAGATACTATATATACATAACAATGAATGATAGACTGTACACTCCTAGGTCACCCATATTTAATGCCTTTAATGAGAATTACTTCATTAAATAATAGAAAGGCTTGTACCTTTCTATCTCCGTCTTAAATATTTTAAGTTCAAACCAATTACCCAAATCACGTGGACATCATCTGAGTTGTAGACTTTCTGAAAATCAGACTTAACTAGAAGTGGACATTTTTTTCAAAACTCAAGGAGTACTTTATCTCCCAGCATTAGGGTAGTTTAACATGTTCTCCTAATATTTAGCTAAAACAGAAGAAAACTTTCTAATTCCTCTAGTTTGGGTCATAAGAAAGCAGTCTTTTCCAAAAAAAAAAAAACTTTCGACTTTCTAGAGTCTTCAAACACCGAAACAAGCAGATTTACATATTTGTGGTTTACAAAAACCACCAAAATTCTCTACACCAGGGTTCATCCTATGGTTTCCATTAAGGAAGAGATTTCTAACAATGTTATTTTATACTCGTTGCTCTCTAAAACTGTAAGACAATACTACAGCCTAATGAAAAAAGCACAGAACCAAGGAGGGCTCGGCCACTTCTCCCAGACGCAATTAACTTGCTGTGGGGCATTAAGCAAGACACTCAAATCTCTTTGGCCCTCAGTTTCTCTATTTGTGAAATACGATTAGAATCATTTTTTATCCAAGATTGCTACTGGCTTCAAGTTCTACAAAATGCAGATGAGTCTACTCTTTATTTTTTCTAAGAATGTATCTATACTTTGTAAGCATAATCCAAAATAAAAATTACATACCTTAATAAAAATGTATATTTAATATAAAATATTAACATAAAACATACAAAATATAAATATATAAAACATACTGTAATCAAAAAATATACCTTACTCGGGCTTCCCTGGTGGCGCAGTGGTTGAGAGTCTGCCTGCCGATGCAGGGGACACGGGTTCGAGCCCTGGTCTGGGAGGATCCCACATGCCGCGGAGCGGCTGGGCCCGTGAGCCACAACTGCTGAGCCTGCGCGTCTGGAGCCTGTGCTCCGCAACAGGAGAGGCCGCGATAGTGAGAGGCCCGCGCACCGCGATGAGGAGTGGCCCCCGCTTGCCGCAGCTAGAGAAAGCCCTCGCACAGAAACGAAGACCCAGCACAGCCAAAAATAATGAATAAATAAATAAATAAATAAAGGGAAAAAGATGGTTCAATTAAAAATAAAAAAAATGTAACCAGGAGTAAAAGCTAGCATTTAAAAAAAAAAAAATATATATATATATACCTTACTCAACACTACATACAGCCAGACTTATTTTTTCTTAGCAGATCTTTTTCTTTAACTGCTAGCAGTTAAAAACTATTTTGACCCAGAACGGCATTCTGCAAATCTAAATGCTACACTCCTATAATCTCTATGCTTAATTTCGACCCTAAACCAAATAGGGCCATACTACGAACTGTTTCTTCACCTGTTCCCTAATAAAGCTGAAAGTAATTCTTTTGACTTGAATTTACAGAGTTATGTACAGTGCTGATGAAAGCCATCTGTTGGGAACTTTGACTTTCCTGTCAAAAGGAGAAAACCAGAAGAAACAGCCTAGATTTTCCTGGGAACCAGCTGCAGCTGAATGAGTCCTAATCCTACTCCAGCTGGGAAAAGCAGAAGGGTGAAGTGGCTACTGGCTTAATTCATCTGCTGCAGATTCTTTGTGAACTGACTCCACCCCTGAGTAGCCAACTGGTAAACAACTTTACCAGACTGAGGCTCTTAATTAATCCCTGTATGTAACATTTATTTGGTTCTTTAAAAAATTCCAAATCAGAGCATGAAAAGTATTCAGTATTTTAATTTTTAAAAACATTTCCCCGTTCACTAGAAAAAAATTTTTTAACTCTAGCTTAACCAGCAAACTTGGCACCCAGATTCAGTCCTCTCACATATCTAAGAAACATGTCAGTGTAAATATACTTTATCCAATATTCTAAATAGAAAGGGAAGAAATTTCTGTGAAGGAGATTCTTACAACCTCAAGAGGCCTGGAATGATACAATATTTTTTCCCCCAGATTCATCGCACAGTTCCTGTTATCTATTTGCTTTCATTGTATTAACAGTTAAGTACAATGTAAAAAAGTGCTGGCCCATGTGTCCGAATGAACTGAATAAAAAATAGGTGGCAGAATAAAAAGACAATGTATTTTGGCATATATTTATTTTCCATTTGGCATTTTATGAGAAGCCATAATGAAAACTTGTATTATTAAATAACTATTATATAAATATATCATGCCTATAAAACTTAACCATGTAAAGTTCTTTTGAGACTTCAATAAGAAAGTACATGTTGAAGCACTCAGAACAGTGCCCAACACACTGTTAGGCCTTAACAAATGTTAGCTATTAATAGATTTCTACAAGCAACTGCTTACATTCCCTTGGCCTCCTGATAGAGGATAAAGAAAGAGGTTAGAAGCAATTTGTAGTACTATCTGATGTCTTCGTTAATTTCTTCCCTTTATTTCATCAATTTACAAGAAGTCAGCCCAAGAAAGAGTAAAGTGTTAGCAACTGTAACTGTAAGAAAAATGTTTACGTTGTGTGCACTGGCTGGGTACAGAAGTTTGATCAGCAATGGCTAAATCAAAGGTTGCTTTAGTAGTTCAAGTTTTCTTTCAGGGTGTGTCATGGACTGAAAACTACCAAAGCACACACAGTTCAAAGGCTAACTAGAAGACCAAAAAAGTATCTGTACAGGGGCTTCCTTGGTGGCGCAGTGGTTAAGAATCCGCCTGCCAATGCAGGGGACCTGGGTTCGAGCCCTGGTCCAGAAAGATCCCACATGCCGCGGAGCAACTAAGCCCATGCGCCACAACTACTGAAGCCCGCGTGAAGCCCACGCACCGCAACTACTGAGCCCACGTGCCTAGAGCCCGTGCTCTGCAACAAGAGAAGCCACCGCAATGAGAAGCCCGCGCACCACAACGAAGAGTAGCCCCCGCTCGCCGCAACTAGAGCCTGCACGCAGCAATGAAAACCCAACACAGCCAAAAATAAAATTTTTTAAAATATCTGTACAATTGATTGTATTTAAATATTGCATTACAAACATATCTCTGCCTGAGTTATTTTTAAATTTCTGTTTTGTTTTTTTTAAATAGAACAAGTCTGCTGAGACGAAGTCAGTTTATATTCACCACATTTATATTTAATCCACCTCAATGACTTGTTAGTAACAATTTTTACTTCTAGCCAGCTTCTCCTCAGGACCCAGGACATTTAAGAGTCACCAAAAAATGGCATAAACAATGATGTAAGAAATGTACAACTACTGTAATTATAATTAATGTAATTAATTATAATGTAAGAAAATATAATTATTGAGATCAATCAGTTGCAAACTCGGTGAAATTACAAAATCTACAATATTCATGTCGCTGTGTCCTTGCCATTACTTGAAAAATAAAGTCAACTACACATGGTTAGGATAATTTTCCCTAAAATAATCCTTCTTCACTTAAAGACTGATACAGTTGGCATTATCCTCCATTCCCTCCCCAATGATGTAAGAATTAAAACTTGCAACTTAAAGAGTTTCCCAATAATTATACCACGAAATACACTTCCTTGCATGCTCTCATAAGGATTTTTAAATTGAGAACTTCTCCCACTTTTTACTACTAACGTATCCCTTCTCAACTCTTTTGTAGCGCCTTTGCTTTGCAGATTTTTGGTGCGTGTGTTTTTTTTAAGTAGACAAGCATTCTGCCAAGCAGTCAACACACCCCTGAACTTAATAGCATGGACAATTACTGTAAAGTATGATAGCAACAAAATATCTGAAAACGACATTACCAAGCTTACATTTATAAATAATTTTATCATATCACTGTTCTAACACATAATATGTGAAACAATTTTACAATAAAGGCCATTTCCAAACAGCTAAATCAAAACTATCATTCTTAACTCTGGTAACCTGAAAACATATTTCCATTCTAATCAGCATCTCTACATCAAATACCAAAGTTCCTGTCAAAGCCCCTTTTATTTTATGAATTTAAAATGCCAAGTTCCAGTAACACAAAATAATCTGGACTGTACTAAAAGTTTACTGAATTGTGATATAACTTATATTAGAAGACCAGTATTTATCATTTGATCTTTCTGTATTAGAAGGCTAGTACTTATCATTTGATCTTTCTGCTCCAAGTCACCTAAATAATAACATTAATAACCTAATGGGTAATAACCTAAACAATAACATTAGTTGACAATATCTTCTCTTCCCTTCCCAAGTGGAAAGCTTCAGCAAAATATAATTCTGTTCCACAATACTCCACAGACTAACAACACTTTCCTGACTTGGCTGATTACCGTAAGCATATAGTTTTCTGTACAAGTAATATGGAACACAAGCTGTAGACATTCAAGTGAAGTATTCTGTGTGTAAAATGAACCCAGAAATTTGAAATGAAGGTGAAAATTACTCCTGAAAGGGAAATGGATCCTTCCAAGACTCAGTGTCCAAAGTAATTCTTTTAAATGACCGTTAGAATCTCAAATAATAATTAGCCTCACACAAAAAACATCCCATTCTTTCTCAGAGATTCACAATACCTAATTGTTACCAAAAAAAAAAAAAAATAGTGAATGCAAAAAACTAAAAGTTATATTTCATAAGCTAAACAAAGGTTGCAAAAAAGTTATTTCACATTTCTATGCCTTAATCCCCAACAGGACCTAAACCCTAAATGCACTGTTCATAGTAGACGCCTAAATGCTTGCTGAATAAATAATGAATAAATGAAGTAAATGAACAAATTATCTTACAGTAATATCTGTATTTCAAAAAAAAAGAAATTTGCAAGGAGGAAGTTATTATTTAAGCTAGTTACACACTATCACCCTCACCTATATCTCATAATTCAAGGGAAAGCAACATTTTGTCCCAAATGAAAGCACACTATTACAGCCATGCAACCAATCCCAAACTACAAATCAGAAGACTTCAGTGACATCTGAAAGGAAAATGAAACACAGAAAATATCTTTAAGGAAAAAAAAAAAAGTCATGTAGACCAAACTGTTTTTTAAATTTATGGACCTCAGGTATGCAAAACTAGATTATTCATAATCTCTGGTTTCTGAAACGTTCTTAGCGCTGGTTCAAAGTCAATTTTAGAATTCATTCTATGACAGAAAGAGAAAAAAGGGATGCAGACAGTGAAATGGAAACGGGGTGGGGGGGGGCTGGACATGTCTTTTTACAATCAGAGAATGTGCCTTGAAGTTAACACCAAGAACATTTACAATTGTGTACTTGAATGCGGTGACAGGCGTTATACCCAACAACTCCCAAGAGGCAGTAGGTATCGCTGTCACAAAGACTCTGGAGCCAGAATGCCCAAGTCCAAAACCTAGCTCTGTCACCTAATATCTTTGTGACTCAGACAAGTTACTGAACCTCTTTTATGCCTCAGTTTCTCCATCTGTAAAACAACAGTACCTATTCTCATTGAGTTGTATGAGCATTAAACGAGTTAATATATGCATGGCTGTAAAGTAACGTCTGGCACATAGTATAAATACATCATTAAGTTAAATAAATAAACTCACCATAAACTACGACAACCTAAAGTTAGTACAGCAAATCTCCCTTATAACATGGATAAAACTTTTAAATCACAGTACCTCCAGATTCTCCATCAAGTGAAAACACACTTAAGTTCAAGTGTCTTCACAAAAACTCTTAAAAATATTTCTGTACAGCTATCTCACCAAAAACAGCAAAACAAAAACCACTCAGTGGCTAAAAAGTTAACGTACAGTTCCTTCCAAAGGTTAATATCACAATAAATTAAAAGTTAGAACCGTACAGAAAAAAGTAAAGAAGAACGTACTCAGGCCACTCCATAGTCCCTGAACTTCATCTCTCACCCACAGCTGAGCAGACCAGTAGGTACACATGCACTCCAGAGCAGGTAAGGCCACCGCAGCTCCAAGCAGAGCGCCTGGCCCACAGTAAGTGCTCAGTAACTATTTGCTGAATTAATTAATGCCCTAAAAGTGAAACTACCTGTAGCCTACACTTTCTTTTCTCCACCCCTGTCAAATATAATCTGGATAATTTTTTTAAGAGTATCTAGGTTTTCATAACAGCAAATCAATCAATTCCAAATGGGAAATGATTGGACAGTTTTTTTTTTTTTTAAAAGAGGAAAGTAATTAAATACAACAAAAAGAACAAATATAATCTGTTCATAGGAGGAATAATTCCTTGCCCTAGAGTTTACTGTATTATGATTTTTAATGTGAGCTTTTCATATCTTTGGGGAAAGTCATGCACGAAACTTAACCACGGAAAATAAGACTCGATTCAAATATATATGACATCTCATCAACTCTAATTTTATAGATACTATCATAAGTTTGTTTCCCAATCAGACCAGTACAAATACACAAAAGTCTACTCAAAGAAACACAATTTTTCCAAGTTTAGTTACTTCGGTTAACGATACTGTATATTAAAGTTATATAAACCAAAGAGATGTTTCTAACCAGAGCAAACCAGCAGATCTCTACTGGATTAAACATTTTTTTAATGCAAAGGTCTCAGGCTCAGCTGCAAAATAAGGATTGTTGGATTAGATGGTTCTTAAAAGTCTCTTTCAAAAGTAAAATCCTAGCGGGACCTCCCCGGACACGGGTTCGAGCCCTGGTCCAGGAAGATGCCACATGCTGCAGAGCAACTAAGCCCATGCGCCACAACTGCTGAGCCTGCGCTCTAGAGCCTGCGAGCCACAACTACTGAGCCGGTGAGCCACAACTACTGAAGCCCGCATGCCTGGAGCCCGTGCTCCTCAACAAGAGAAGCCACCGCAGTGAGAAGCCCGCGCACCTCAACCAAGAGTAGCCCCCGCTCGCCACAACGAGAGAAAGCCCGCGTGCAGCAACGAAGAGCCAATGCAGCCAAAAATAAATAAATAAAATTAAAAAAAAAAAAAAAAGTAAAATCCTAGGGTGACAAGACTCAGTTTAGTCCTACACTGTACTATATTGACTACCTTTAAAAAATATGCACTACTGACATTTTATGTATGGCTAATATTTTTAAAAATTAAAATATCTAATTCAAGCAAGGGAAATGATAATAAACACAAGCACCCAGGTGTTCTAACAAAAATTTATAATACCCAATTCACAGATATGACACTGAATTCATTCTAAACTTCAAATTATTTCCTGTTTCCATGCACTAAACCTGTAGACACCTGATAACAGTTGTTGGAATCGTTATATTTCATTTCAGCCATGTAATCAAAAAACAGTTCTTACAGATGAGTCCTTACAGCACTGAACTGCAGAATGAAGTATTTCAGTTACTTGTCCACCTTGAATTTTCAATACTACACCCTTAATAAATGCTCCAATGGTACAGAACCATGTTATGAATGGGATTGCCTATTAATTCATGACTCCATCAGAATCATTTTAAGGGTAGTAACAGTAAGATAATGCTTCCATTTCAAAGTTCACAGGGAAAATTGAACCCTAAAATAGATCTCTAAAACCTTCATCCAAAAAAAAAAACAAAAAAACAAAAACCTGTTCATTTTCAGTTGCTATTTAAACAAAAATCTACTGGTGGGTTACTAACTGCAATGAATTTAGATCAAATCTCACATATTTTAAAATACATTCAATGCTAACTTTAGAATCTTATCACCCTAGAAGTAGCCTCCATGATCTTAAGCAAAATGAAGATGATGTTACTGGTGTACACTAAGGTGTGCAAAAATTAAAGTACAGCCACTCCCCACAGAACCACAATTCAGAACACCTGAAATAAATCCACAGCTAAGACACCAGGTCAACGTACAAAGGAGCTACTAACAAAACTCTCCTCATCCTCGAATATCTATTTAACGGCCGAGACTGACTGTTAAGAAGACATACTTTCAACAGTACAAAATAACGGCATAAAACACACAGCACAGTAAGGTATACCATTTGTGTATCAAGACTCCGGACTCCCCAGAACTTTAGGAACACAGGCTACTGTATTCCTGACGCATGCAGTTACACCTGTCGTACATAGTAATGTTTAGGACTTCATCATATGCAAAAAATAATGCATGACCAAAAGTTAGAATACAAAGAGCAGAAATAAGAACTGCTAAATCTGCTTAGCCACTACTATGGTCAGGATAATCAGTCTCATTCCTGTCAAGTAATCGGCAACAAAACGGAAAAAAGAAAGAAGATAGGTTCTTAGAGTCTCCAACATTTGGCTGCTCATCAACTTCAGCAGTAAAGTATTGTAAGAACTTTTATGTGACAGGTGTAAAGTTGTGTGCTACTTTTTAATTCTAATCTAGATATGTTCTTTTAGGCAAAGCAATACTCTACACTTTGAATCTTAGGCATCAAATATGTCAAAGTATCAGAACAATTAGCATCTACTGAGTTCTCACACCTAGAATTCACCAATAAAAAACAGGAGGTGATTATTCCACAAAAGGCCCCAAACACCAACGGTAACTTCTATTGAACTTCCTAGAAATGTGGCTTTGTAGCATGCTGTATCATCAGCTCTGCGAACACTGATGCACAGGCCATTCTTACCTTATCCTTTTCATGTGGAAGGAGTGACACTGGAGGTAAAGAAGAAAGAGACTCACAACTCTCTTTCCCATCCACATTGGTTGCCTTAGTGTTGAGCCGATAAAGAGGTCCATCTTTAAGGAGTCTGCCATGGCCAACGGCGCGTTTAATAGCCAATCGTAACTGCTGGTGAAAGCCAGAGGCAGCACCGCCTCCAAACAATGCAGACACATCCTTCTGACCTTTCAAAAAACGTTCAATGCTTTTCAAAGTTGAGCCACCGGACTCTGCCAAGCCCTCGACTGCCCGCTTGATCAGTTTATTCCAGTCTACATTTTGTTTATTATCCACTTTTCCATGGTTTCGAGGTTTAGGAAGTGCTATTCGCCCAGGATTATCAGGATCTTTATAGGAATTGAGTCCTTTATTTGAGACTTTCAAAATTGTTCCATCTTTGACACTCAACTCCAATTGTTCTAAAACAGTTTTACGATCCAAGCCATGGGATGAAGACACTGCATTGCATATCCTTTCTTCTGAAGGACGCTGTTTTTGCTTCTTCACTTTTTTGATGGCCTCCAAAATCCACTCCGTATACAGCGGGTTTGCGAGTTTTACCATGGTGAAGGATTCTTTATATCCATAGAGTCGTTATCCCTTATCCTGATGCTGAGTAAGTTTTACACCATGGAAAACAACATTCCCGGAGGCTGGGAACCAGTTAACCATAGCATACAAGTTTTCTGGCCTGAGTCCTTCCTCCTTTCACAAAACAGAGTGCCTCCCCACTTTTACTTTAGAAACCAAAACAACCTGTTATCTGAAATATCTTCAAACTTCTCAACAAACTTCTCAATAGCACCACACATGGGTCTGTTCATAAAGTTGTAAGAACTCAAGAACATCTCATTCCCAGCAGAAAAATGTGCATCTTATGCCTGGAAAACAATTAAAACAAGGTCAGTTTCCTATCAAGGCCCATTTTATAAATACACTGGAACTGAAACATCCTAGTCTTTAAAGCACTCAAACAGTGTTCACTGAGCACCTGTAGAAGTTTGATCATGTTTCTATCAACATTCCAAAACGATCATGTATGTAAACTACGGGGATAATGAAGAAAAGGAAAAAAAGATAAAAAATTAGGATACAATGAGGAAACAAGCCGAGATGCACTGTGAATGCCCTTAGGCTACAACTAACCAGAGAGGTGCTGGCTATTCTGCCCTCCACAATCTCTGCTCACCAGTCTATGAATTGAAACTCTTCCTTGACATCTTTCTCCAAGAAACTATTCAGCACTTCAACAAGTATCTAGATTAGCAGAAAGGATCCTGCAATGAAAGTGAGAGTGAAACTCTCATCTTTCAAAATTCCAGACATTCAGACTGGATGAAAACAATAAGATGGACAGAAAACCATTGAGAAATTTTTAACTATTGCATATAGTAAAAGAAACAAATACAATTTCCACAAACCAAGTTCACATTTTAAGTACGATATTACTTTCAACATTCCAAGTGGAAACAAAATTAACAATGAAAATAGTCAAGTGCGAAAAGTGTTCAAAGAATTTTTTAAAACTCCAATTTCATTCAAATTTTAGGAACCACATGCTGATAAGCTTCTCCTAGTAACATTCAATATACTGGAGAGAGTCCAACAACTGTCAAAATGTTCATAACCAATCTACAGACAGAGCAACTAGAAATGAATGGCCCAGAATCACTGGGTTCAAATGTACACACTACATATCAAATGTACAGCACAGGGAAAAAATGTATTGCCTGTTTGTAGTCTAAAGAGAAGACGACCTTGTAAAGATTCAAGATTGCTGTCCTGAAATGAACATTAATGAATAAGACACCAACATATACGTATACACACACACATCTATGTATGTACACACACACATACGTTGCCTCTCCAGGATCAAAGTCAGTATTCTTTCAGACAAAAGAATCTGGCAGATACAAATCTTTTTGAAAATCACCAAAATAATGAATTCCGAATCTAATAACTTCTTTGCTTCCAAAAATAAATTTACCTTTACCTAAATGTTTTTCAGAACTCCTCGTACTCTGAGGAGCACTTACAACATAAACATGCTAGAAAAATGGCTCCCACAGTAATCGTTCTTCCGAGTGCCTCTAAAATCAAAAGGAAAACAGATACGAAGAAACTGATAGTACTACTAACTCTGATAAGAAAGAAAAGGCTGAAGGAAACACGCAAACCTGAGCCAAGACTTCTTTTTAAATTAGCTGACTGAAAATCAGCCCCCCGAGAGAAGAACTCAGCTTCACCGTGGTGAGAGTCTCGAGAGTACAGAAATCATGGTATTATTACTCGGAGTGAGTGCATTACGGAGGCATTAACGCTACAATGAAATGAGAGGCTTCAGCCCGAGTTGCAGACGCTGGGCCCGTCCTGGCTGCTTAACCTCGCAGGTGAGAGAACGAAGGACAGTCACCCTCGGTCTCTCGGGCCGGGCTGCGCACGGGTCTCCAGGTCTTCAGCAAGCGAAGCGCCTGCAGACCTGAGCTTTAACTCCGGGAAAGTACCCCGGCGGCCGGAGAGAAAGTGCAGCTCGCCTCTGGCAGTCCTTCTCCGGCCTCCATCCCCCCACCCCACCCCGCGAACGCCTCTTCGCGCTCTATTTTTAAAGGGCGAGAAACTTCAGAAACTTGCAACGGCACCAGCCCGCGGTTTGCCGACGGGGAGTGTGCGGCTCCCACCGGACGGGAACGGAACCCGAGGACGAAGTTAACAATGAAATCACGTGAAAGAGTTGAGAGCCGCACATCTGCGCTCCCAGCTTCGCCGAAGCCCCGGCCGCCCGGAGGCCGGTCCCGTGCGGCGGGGCGCGGGCGGGCCTGGCGGCTCCGCGCTGACAGGCGCCCGCCGCCCCCGGCGCCGGGGCTGACAGCCCGGCGCACACGCCGCCGCACGTGCGCCCTCCGCACCACAACACGGCCGCCTGTCACCCCTCGCCGCGCGGCCGCAGAAGCCGAGCGCGAGCGCCGGGAGCGCGGGCGCAGGGGCCGGGCGGGCCGGGCGGCGGGCGCAGGAGCCGGCCCGGTGGGCGCGCCCCGAGGGAGAGCCGGCCGCCCGCACGGCCCGCCCGCGGCTTCGCGGCCTGGGCCACCGCCGCCGCCCCCTCCCGGCTGCCCGCTCCCCGGCTCCCCGGCCGGGCCCGGCCCGGGGCGGCGGCGGCGCGCGGGCCGCGGGGCGGGGGAGCCGGGAGCCGGGCGCCGGGCGGGCGCGAGGGGGCGGCCGCGGCGCCCCAGCCCGAGGCCTGGCGCAGAGCAGCGGGAGGCGGCGCAGGCCGCGCCGGGGCCTGCAGCGGCCACCGGCCCCGCGAGGCAGCGGGGCGGGTCCCGGAGCGGCTCGGCCTCGGGCTTGACGGCCGGGACGGCCGGGGGCGGCCCCTCGACTACTTACCGGGGGGGAAGAGCGCCGGGTAAGCGGGGCCCCAGGCCGGACCGCGGAGATGCCCCAAACTGACACGGCCGCCATCTTGGAGACAGTGAGCTACGGCCGGGGGGAGGGGAGGCGAGGCGGCGGAACAGCCGCGGGGGGAGGGGAAGCGTCGCGAGGGAACGGCTGCCTGGGGGAGGGCGCGGGAACAGCCCGAGAGCGAGGCGAGCGGGAGGGGGAGGAAGGGGCAGCGCGGGAGGGGGACGGCCGAGGAGCGGGAAGAGCTGGGCCGAGAGCCGGGAAAGGCCGGAGGGCGGGGCGGGGCAGGAGGGAAGAGCCGGCCGGGCGGATCACGTGGGGCCGGTACAAAAGGCCAAAGCCAAAGCGGGAGGAGGACTGGAGGAGGCCGGCGGCCGGGGGCGCCTGCTCGCCCCTTTAGCGCGGTTGGGCCGGGCGGATAGCCGGGGCCGGAGGAGCTGCTGCGTCCCCATTGCACAGCTGGGGAAGCGGAGGGCCGCGCCGGGGTGGGGAGGCATCGGTGCGGCGCGGAAATCCGGTAGGATCTGAACTCTGATGGCGCCTGTGTTTACCGTCACCGAGCCTGCCTCGGCACCGCGGTGCCCGCGCCCCGCTCCCACGGCGACTCCCCGGAACCGGGTCGGGAGCTGGGGCGGAGGGCGGGGAGGAGGCCGCCTCGCTTCATCATTCCCTGTCTGCGCGCGTCTTCTCCCCACACATCCACCCCTTTGCGGGAAAATCAGTAGGTGCGAGGAGGAGGGGAAGGGTAGAAAGTTGGACGCCGTGTCGAGCCCTTTCACCACAATGACCTCATCCTCCCTACCCCGGGAGACTTGTTGGACCTCGCCAGAGCCATCTTTGTAGGGACCAGCGAAGGCTCGGTGGTGAGATCCGCACAGGTCACACAGCTGTCTGGTGGCACACTTCTGAGTTTGGAGCCTCCATCTGTCTAATGCCGACGTCTGTCTTGTACCCGTGCCCTACGCAGCACTGCTCTTGTCCGAATTTATGGCTGAGCTGCGGACTGGCACTTTTCATGGCCTGCCTGTCCTCTACTGGCTGCATGGATGTTTCTTTGTCTGGTCTCTCTTCCAGTTTAAACTCCTGAGGCAGAGACTGAGTCATACTTTTTATTACCCTGCATTCCCTGGAAGAGCAGTAAATGACAAATGAAAAGACATACTAAATAATTGATAATCTTGTGTGGAAGCGTTTTCCTGCCCCTGGACCTTTTTATCTGCTATACTGTTCTCCCCAACACCTCCTCGTTTTATCTCAGCTTTACCTTTTAAAGTGCACCCTCTCGCTCACTACCTTAACGTCTGCTTCCTTTTCTGAACTTTTGTAGTTTGACCACTTGCCCTGTTTTTCGTGTGGCACCGGTTGTGTGGCCTCATCTACGTTTTATGAATGCATTCCCAGGTATATTCTCTTCTAGGATGCCTCTTTGCATCTCTAGTGGCATAGAATTGTGCAAGCAGTACAGACTCCAAAAAATGTTGCTAGTGAATGAACATTATTTCAGTTACTAAGAGATTGAATTTCCACCCCCCAAATCAAGCCCTGCCTTGTTTATACCTCAACCTATACTTTCCTGTCTCTATAGCTTTTCTCCACTCTAATCCTTAGCCTTATTGTTCTATACCATAGACTGTCTAGACCATTCAATAATAACATAAAAACTTATATTTTCAGCTCAGTATCCTACCACTGACAACTGCTAACGTCAGTGTGAGGTGGTGAGATTTACTGAATCACCCTTCATCACCTACTGCCAAGCCCATCCCCAAATTATTAGGAGAGAAATTTGGGGATAGAAAATAATCTATTAGAATATTTTCCATCCTAGATGAATCAGACAGATGCAGTCTCAGGTAAAATGAGAGATATTTGTAATGAAAATACATCTGGGGGGAAGAAGTGGGGGAAATTCTCTTTTCGAAGAATAAAGCAATGTTTTTATTTCCCAAAGAGGACAGATAAAGTCATATTAATAGAAAGAAAATGAGTTCTTCATGTGAGACTAGTGTGTGGTCTTCAGAAGAAAAATAACACAGAGATGAGTTGTGTTTGCTTTTGGTTAATTTAGAAGGAAACTAGCCACAGGCATTCCTGTGAAAAGACCAAACTGGAGTTTAAGCACACAGTAGCAAGAATTTAAAACAATTTGCAACAACAAAGCACAGTTTAGCTCTTCAAACAGCTTCTACAGAGACTCTTTGCTTTACATTTGCATAACTTAATGGCACATTCAGGCTGTCAAAATAAAAGGTTTGCAGCAAAGACATATTAAGGTCTTCATCTTTTGCATATTAAAAAACAAAATCCACAGGACTGAGAGGACAGCTTCTCTTTGGTTCAAGCTTACTCAGAATTCAACCATGCAGGGCTGGCAGCTAAAAGTTCTTCCCCCTTCCACATTTCGCTCTAGGAATCCCGCCCTTTCAGTAGTATCTGTTATAAACTACAGTTTATGCAGAGTCCAGCTAAGCCTAAAATTGGAAGGCTGCTCTATCCTTGTTTCAACAGGAGTTTTTAGTCCATTTACATTTGATATAATTACTGCTGTATTTGGATTTATACCTGCCATCTTATTATTCATTTCCTTTGCCCATTTACTTTATATCCCTTATTCTCTTATTTCTTGCCTTTTGAATTAATTTAAATATTTAAGTATACCATTAACCTCCTCTATCAGTTTATTAATTATACATTTCTAAAGAAGTCTTAGAGATTACCGCATTCCTGATTGACTTATTACACTCTAATATAAAGGATTACTTTTACCACTTTCCCCCAGATACTAAGAGCTTAGAATAATATTGTGCCTCCACTTAGCCCTTCCCCTTTTGTGTTTATTGTTGTCATGGATTTTAATTGTGCATATATTTTAAACCACACAAGGTTCTATAATCATCGTACAGTCAATACTCATTATATTCGCCTACATATTTACCCTTTATATTGCTTCTTGTTCCAATATACATTTATGTGCTTATAACTGGAATTATTTTCCCTCTGTTTGAATAATTCCTCTGTTCAGAGCAGGTCTGCTGGAGACAATTTCTCTCCATCTCTGTTTGCCTCAAAACTTCATTTTATCCTTCATATTTTTGCTGGGTATAGCAGTCTCGTTTAGCAAGTTTTTTTCAGCACTTTGAAGATGTCCTCTGGTTTCAATCATTCCTTTGTTACTCCTTTGGAAAGTAATGTCATTTTTCCTCTGGCTTCTTTTAGTTTTTTTGTTTTTTGTTTAGTTTTCAACCATTTTCCTGTGATGTGTCTAAATACGGTTTTCTTTATACTCATCCCGCTTGGGTCATGGGATGAGTGCCACTCATATAGTCCCTTGAATTGGTAGCTTGATATCTTTTCTCTGTTTTAGAAAAATCTTGGTCACTATCTCTTCTTATCTCTCTTTTCCTTTTAGGATTTCATGTACACCTATGTCATAATTTTTCATTGTTTACCATCTGCCTCTTTGTGCATGAGTCTGTACATTTTGTATGCACAATTTAAGTCTTATCTTAAATCTATTTATTGAGTTCTTAATATTGATCATTGTATTTTCAAGTTCTAAGATGTTCATGTGATTTTTAAAAAATAAAATTTAATTCATTTGGAGAAATTTTCCATCTTTTTATTTTTCTCCACTTTTGCCAATACTTTCTTTTTTTTTTAAAGAAATTCACGTTCTTTTTTATTTATTTATTTATTTATTTATGACTGTGTTGAGTCTTCGTTTCTGTGCGAGGGCTTTCTCTAGTTGCGGCAAGTGGGGACCACTCCTCATCGCGGTGCACGGGCCTCTCACCATCGCGGCCTCTCTTGTTGCGGAGCACAGGCTCCAGACGCGCAGGCTCAGTAATTGTGGCTCACGGGCCCAGTTGCTCTGTGGCATGTGGGATCTTCCCAGACCAGGGCTCGAACCCATGTCCCCTGCATTGGCAGGCAGACTCTCAACCACTGCGCCACCAGGGAAGCCCGCCAATACTTTCTTGAACATCAGTCCCAGCTATTTTAAATCTCTTTCTGATCATTACAATATCTAGATCTTCTGTGGGTCTATTTCTATTACATTTTCTTTCCGTTGGTTTTTGGTCTCTTTTTTTTTTCTTTTTTTAAACTAGCTCTTGGCCTGCTTGGTAATTTTTAATAGAATGCCACACATTAAAACTATAGAGTCTCTGGATAATATTATCCAGATAATATTATCTCCTTTGCAGAGCCCTTAGGAGAACTAAGCACCTTAATAGATCAGAGACTGAATTAACTTATTGTTTTCACTGGATCATTGGTCTGCTGTAAGTACCCCCACCATACTCAGAACCAGGAAAAGTTTTAAAAATGAAAAGGTCTGTCCTTCCTTCTGATTAGAAGAATGTCTGAACAAGGCTTTGCCTGATGTATCAAGATATAGTTTCCAACACTTCCTGTGTATCAGAATCACCTGAGTACTTTTTAATAAGTGAAGATTCCAGGATTCCAGGCCAAACCTACTGAATCTGAGTTTCTGAGAGTGAGATGAATTTGACTGTGTTTTAAAAAGCTCTCCAAGTAAGAACTTCTGCTCTAACCGTGGTTGAGTAATGGGGACTGGATTTATCCTCCCCTCTTAAATGACTAGAAAACCTGAAAAAAGCTATATGAAAAAACAGTTTTTAGACATTGGACAATAGACAGTGTAGGGCAGTGATGACTGAAACAAGAGAAGTACACAGGTCGAACCATCTAATTGCCCCAGCTTACTGCATTGAGACAGTGTCCAGGCCTCAGCCCAGAGCCCAGCAATATGCTGAGTTGAGGATATAAAGATCACAACTGAGGGAGAACAGGGTAGCTAACATTTGCAGGACAGAGAACCAGAAAGGGGGAGGATGCATATATATGTATAGAACCCCAGGTATCTGCAGGGTCTGGGGATGGGTATTAATTTGCACATGTTTGAGAACAAACTAATTGGGGAAAGAACCACCAAAAAATGACAGGTAAAACAATTCCCAGAGCTCCCATGTGGGTGGAAATAGTGCCTGTTTCGAGAAGCCAGAATGGAAAGAGCTTTCAACACTGTTGGCCTTGGGTAGAGTCCTCAGGAGGGTATCATCTTAGTACTGAGGATGAATTTACCCTGTATTGGGGGTTAGCAGAGAGATTTGAAGAATAATGGCTGGAATATTCCCAAATTGAATAAAAACTGTAAATCCACAAATTCAAGGGAGTTTAATGAACACCAAGCAGAATAAACAAAATTATAACCTCACCAAGGCACATTATAGTAAAGTTACTGAAAATCAATGATAAAGAGAAAAATCTTAACATTTGCCAGATTAGAAAAGACACATAACATATACAGCAACAAAGGTAAGAATTACATTAGACTTATCTTTAGAAACTATACAACCAAGAAGAAAATGAGGAAAAATAACTTTAGATTATTGAAAGATTAAAAACTCCATCTGAAATTCCTTAGTCAGCAAAAAACAAAAAAATGTCTTTTAGAAAAGAGGGCAAAATAACAAGTTTTTCAGACACACAAAGAAAAAGCTAAGACAGTTTATCCCTAGCTGACCTGAACTGCCAGAAATGTGGAAACCATTTCTTCAGAAAGAAGAGAAAAGTATATATCCTTTATTAGATGGAAATGTGGGTTTGTAGAAAGGTATTAAGAGTACTGGAAATGAGAAATGTGTGGATAAGTATAATTTTTTTAAATTAATCTCCTTTATAAGATGATTGATTTGAAGGCAAATTAAAGACAATGCACATGGAGTTTAAAACTTATGTAGAATGAAGTGGATGATGGGGTTGTCTAAGGAAATGGGAGTAGCTGTCACAGGGTTTTACACTGCACATACAGTGGTATAATATTTGCAGGTAGACTGGGGTAAGCTAAAGATGCATATTGTAAACTCTAGAGCAACCACTGAAAGGAACAATAATAATAAATCTGAGGTATAGCTAATAGGCCAATACTAGAAATAAAATGGAGTCACAAAATTACTCAATCCAGAAGACAGGAAAAGAAGAAAAAAAGGAGCAAAGAACAGATGAGACAAATAGAAAACTATAGCAAAATGATAGATTTAAACTCAACCATATTGGCAATTATATTAAATATATATGGTATAAACATCCGAATAAAAGGTACACATTATCAGATTGAATAAAAGCATGAGCCAAATATGTAGTGTCTATAAGGAATAAATTTTAAATAAAAAGACAGATAAGTTACTATTAAAAGAATGAGAAAAGATACACCATGCAAACTCTAATCAAAAGAATGCTGGAATGGCTGTATTAATATAAAAATAGGTAGATTTTAGATCAGGGAATATTACCGGGAATAAAAGTGGATATTTTAGAGTGATAAAAGAGTCAATTCATCAAAAGGACTTAACAATCATAAATGTATATAGAACTAATAACAGACCTTCAAATTACTGAAGCAAAAACTGATAGAAATGAAGAGAAATAGACAAATCTACAATTACAGTTAAAACTTCAACACTCCTGTATCAATAATTGATGAAAAAATCAGTAGAAAGAAAATGAGTAATGATATAGAATATGTGAAGAACCTTGTCCAGTAATAGAGATTTATAAAACATTGTACCCAACAACAGAAGAATCCACATTTTGTGCTAGTGCACACAAAATATTCACCAAAATAGACTATATTCTGGATCATGAAACAAATTTTAATATATTCAAGAAGATTGAAATTATACACAGTGTGATCTCTGACAAAAATTAAATTAAGCTGATATTAATTACAGAAATGTATCTGGAAAATCAGTAAATGTTTGCAAAGCAAAGAACACATGGATCAAAGAAGAAATTACAAGAGAACTTAGAAAGTGTTCTATTGAATGAAAATGAAACATATCAAAATATGTAGAGGCTAGCTAAGTCAGTGCTTAGAGGGACATTTAGAGCACTAAACAGTTATATTAGAAGAGTGGGAACAAATCAATTAATGAAGCATCTACATTAAGAAATTAGAAAAAGAAAAGCAAACAAAAACCCCATAGTAAATAGAGGGAGGAAATAATAAAGAGTTGCAATCAATGAAATGAAAAGCAGGAAAGCAAAAGAGAAAAATCATGAAACTAAAAGATTGTTTGTTGAAAAGATTTTAAAAATCAATTAAATTCTAAGGAGACTGACCGTGAAAACAAAAAGAGAAGACATGAATTAACAATATAAAGAATGAAAAGAGAGACATAACCTTAGATACTATACACATTAAAAGAATAAGGAATAATATGAACCACCTTATGCCAAAACATTTGACAACTTAGATTAAATGGGAAAATTCCTTGAATGACAATCTACTAAAGGATATACCAGAAGAAATAGATAATTTGAATAATCCTACATCTATTAAAGGGATGGAATTTGTAGTTTATAAACCTTCCACAAAGATACTTCAGGGATATATGGTCTCACTGGTAAATTCTACCAAACATTTAATAAATAAATAAAACCAATTCTCCATAAATTCTTCCAGAAAATTGAAGGGGAGAGAATATTTCCCAACTTATTTTCTGAGGTCAGCATTACTCTGATTGCAACACCAGACAAAGGCATTACTAGAAAAGGAGTATCCTTCATGAATGTGGAAGCACAGATGCAAAATTCTTTCAAAACTTTTAGCAAATTGAATATGACTGTATATAAAACAAATAATATATCATGGCCAACTGGGTTTATCCAGGAATGCAAGGCTGGTTTAACATTTGAAAATCAGTTGAGGTAATTCACGATCCTAGGAGACTAAAAAACAAAAAATCATATGATCATCACAACAGATACAGAAAAAGCATTTGACAAAATCCAACATCTATTCCACACAAATATCTCTCAGCAAATTAAGGATAGAGGGAATCTTTTCTCACCCTGATGAAGAGTATTTTTAAAAATGTAAAACTAACATGATATTTAATGATAAAAGACCAATACTTTCCTTTGGAGACATGATCAAGGCAAAGATGCCTGCTGTCACCACATCTATTCAACATTGTGCTCTAGATTCTAGCCAGATCAATAAGGCAGGAAAATTAAAGGGCATTTAGATTGGAAAGAAAGAAATTAAACTTTTATTCATAGATAGAAAATCATATGGAATCTACAAACAACTGCTAAAAAATTAATGTTTTTCAAGGTTGCAGCACATAAGATCAACATACAAAAAGCAAGTGTTAATGATCTGATTTCAAAATGGGCAAAGGATTTGAAGTGACTTTTCTCCAAAGAGGATATACAAATGGTCAATAAGCTCATCAAAAGATGCTCAACATCACTAATCATGAGGGAAATGCAAAATCAAAACCGCAATGAAATACCACCTCACACCCATTAGGGTGTCTACTATAAAAAATAACAAACAACAGAAAATAACAATGTTGATGAAGATGTGGAGAAATTGGAACACTTACGTGTTGTTCAAAATGTAAAATGTTGCAGCCACTGTGGAAAATAGCATGGTTGTTCCTCCAGAAATTAGAAATAGAAATACCATGTGATCTAGCAATTCCACATCTGGGTGTATATCTTAAAGAATTCAAAGCAAGTTCTTGAAGAGATAGTTGCACATTCGTGTTCATAGCAGCATTATTCACAGTAGCTAAAAGGTAGAAGCAACCCAAATGTCCATTGATGGATGAATGGATAAATGAAATATGGTCTATACATACAATGGAATATTATTCACCTTTGAAAAGGAAGGAAGTTCTGACTTCTGCTACAGCATGGAAGAACCTTGAGAATATTATGTTAAGCAAAATAAGCCAGTCACAAAAAGACAAAAATTGTATGATACCACTTATAATGAGGTCCTAGAGTAGTCAAGTTTATAGAGACATAAAGTAGAATGGTGGTTTCCAGGAGATAGCAGGAGGGGGAAATGGGAAGTTATTATTTAATAAGGAGAGTTTCAGTCTTGCTCTGGAGATGGATGGTAATGATGGTTGCACAATAACATGATGGATGTACTTAACACCACTGAACTGTACATTTGAAAATGGTTAAGATGGGGAATTCCCTAGTGGTCCAGTGGTTAGGACTCCATGCTTCCATTGCTGGGGGCCCGGGTTCAATCCCTTGTCAGGGAACTAATATCCCACAAGCCGTGCAGCATGGCCAAAGAAGAAAAAAAAGGTTAGTTGGTGAATTTTATGTTATGTGTATTTTAACAGTGTTAAAAAAAATAAATTGTATTTCTATATACCAGCAACAAACAATTGGAGATGAAAATGTAAAAAAACAATATATTTTACAATCACATCAAAAATATGAAATATTTAGGGATTAATCTGACAAATAATGTGCAAGATATGTTTATTGAGTACAAAATATTGCTGAGAATGTTAAAGAAGGCCTAAGAAAATGGAAAGATAAAACTTCTTCTGGATTGGAAAACTCAATATTGTTAAGATGTCAATTATCACCACACTGATTTATAGATTCATTGCACTCGCAATCATAATCCCAGCAGGATTCATTTCTAGAAACTGACAAGCAGATCCTAAAATTCTTTTGGAAATACAAAAGATGTAGAAGTGCCATACAACTTTGAAAATGAACAAAGTTGAAGGAGTTTTTACTGCCTGACTTTACGACTTTCTAAGTTTTCTCATTCAGGGCACATCAGTAGTAATAGCTGCCATACTATCACATAGGTCTGCTGTGAGAGTTTAAAGTTGCTATAGTTATAGCACTAAAATAGTCTGCGTTATATAATAAGCACAATTTTTAGTATTGTTATTATTGTGGTAGCTTAATGTGCATTTCCCTGGTTACTAGTGAGATTGACCTTTTTTTATACATTTATTGACCATTTCAGTTTTCTTTTCTGTGAAGTTCTTGTTCTAATCTTTTGCCTATTTTTCTATTGCATTGCTTGCACCTTTCTTAATTCTTTCTGTTTTCCAGGTCCTGATACATGTCAGTTATATATGTTGTATATTATTTCCCTTAGTTTTTAGCTTGTCATTTCACTTTTCTTAGTGGTGTCTCTTGGTGAACAAAAGCTCCTATTATTAATTTACGTAAATGTGTCAATCCTTTCTTTTTATCATTTGTGTGGTGATAGTTTGTACCCTTGTCTTGCTTCTAATCTTGCAAAAGAAATGCTTTCAAATTGAGGGTGATATTTGCTATAGTTTTTGAGGATGCTCTTAATAAGAATGAGGAACTTACCTTCTATTTCCACATTGCTAAGAGTTTTTAACATTACCAAATGCTGAATTTTGTCAAATGCTTTTCCTGCAACTAATGACATGATTGTTAATTTTCTCCTTTAACCTCTGAAGGCAATGAGGGGCAATGATTATTTTTCTAATGTTAAATCCACTTTGCATCCTGGACAAATCCAACTTGGTCATGATATATTATATTTTTAAAATAGCAGGATTTACATGCATAGGTAAATTTTTTAGGATTTGTGTGATTATGTCCCAGAGTGAATCTGGTCTATAATTTTCCTGTCTTGAATTATTCTTTCTGATTTTGTTATCAAAGTTATGCTTGCCTCATGAAATGAGAAAGGAGAGTTCTTTCTTTTTCTATTCTCTACATAGTTTTTTCAAGATCTTTATTTATTTATTTATTTATTTTGGCTGCTCCGGGTCTTAGTTATGGCACGCAGGGTCTTCGTTGTGGCATGCGGATTCTTAGTTGCCACATGCATGCAGGATACTGTTCCCTGACCAAGGATCGAACGCAGGCCCCCTGCATTGGGAGCACAGAGTCTTACCCACTGGTCCACCAGGGAAGTCCCTCCTGATAGTTTTATAAGGTAAAATTATTTGTTCTTTAAATATTTGGAAAAATTCACCAGTAAAACCATCCAGACCTAGTGTTTTCCCTGTGGGAAAGTGTTTGCATACTGATGCAATTTCTTATAATGGTTGTAAAATTATTATGGTTTCCCATCTTCTTTAATCAGTTTTGATAACATATTTTTCTAAGAATTTGTCTATTTCATTTTCATTTTCAGGAAGTTGTTTATACTATCCTTTAATATCCATGTAATTTCTGTAGTATCTGTAATTATGTTTTCTTTATTATTCTTACTATTGTTTATTTTTGCCTTCTCATCTTTTTTTCCTTGAACATTATTGGTAGAAAATGCTATAAACCTTTTCAAAGAAACAGCTTCTGGATTTGTTGATCTCTATTTCTGTTAATTTCCTTAATTTTCATCTTTATCAATATTTCTTCTATTTTCTTTAGATTTATTCTTTTGTTTTTTATCTAACTTCTTGAGGGGATACTTAGCACATTTACTTTTTCTTCTTTTCTAATAAAAGAATTTAACACTGCTAAACAATGGTATGTGGTATTTTTATCATTTTCAAGATCAAAATATTTTTCTGAGTTACGTAATATTGTATTTGTTAATTTTCAAATATAGGGGACTTTTCTAGTTATCTTTTTATTGTTCATTCCTAACTTAATTAAGCTATGGTTAAATAATATAATTTGCATGATATTAATCCTTTGAAAATTTGTTAAGAATTGTTTTATGGCCTAGTGCATATGATCAATTTCATAAGTATTTCACTGCGCTTGAAAAAAAAAGTGATACTGGAAAACAATACTCTATATATGGCTATTGGATCAAGCTTCTTAACTGTGTTGTTTAAATCTTCTGTTACCTGATGATGTCTTTCTCCTGCTTGATTTATCCATTATTAAGAGTAATGTAAAATTCTCTACAATGATGATGGATTTGCCTATTTTCCCTTGAAATTCTCTCCAAGTTTAAAAATACAAGTGTGTTTTGAGGCTATGTTATTAGGTTCACATACACTTATAATTGTGATATCATTCTTGGGAAGTGAACTTTTTTCTTATTATACTGTGGTAAATAATCTCCAGTAGTACTTTTTGCCTTAAAGTTTATTTGGTCTGATGCTAGCTTTCATTTGGTTAGTATTTGCCTGATATATCTTTTTCTACTCTTTTCCTTCAACTCTCTGTATACTTATGTCTTAAAAATGTCTCTTGTAAGCCAACTAATATCTTGACTTCTAAAAACATAGTTTAGGGCTCTCCTGGTGGCACAGTGGTTAAGAATCCACCTGCCAGTGTAGGGGACACGGGTTCAAGCCCTGGTCCGGGAAGATCCCACATGCCGCGGGGCGACTAAGCTCGTGCGCCAAAACTACTGGGCCTGCACTCTAGAGCCCACGAGCCACAACTACCAAGGCCCACAAGCCACAACTACTGAAGGCCGCACACCTAGAGCCTGTGGTCCGCAACAAGAGAAGCCACTGCAATGAGAAGCCCGTGCACCACAAGGAAGAGTAGCCCCTGCTCGCCGCAACTAGAGAAAGCCCACACGCAGCAGCGAAGACCCAACACAGCCAAAAATAAAATAAAAATAAATAAAAAACAAATTTATAAAAACATAGTTTAATATTTTTTCTCTAACTAGAGCACTTAGTCTATTTATTTTTTATTTGTATTTACTTCTACTATTTTATTTTGTGGTTTTTAGTTATCCTATCTTTTCTATACTTATTTGCAGTTACTTTCTTGCCTTATTTTGAATTTTTTGAGATTTTTAAAAAATTTACTTAAGTGGATGATAAATATCCTTCTTTTAGTTGTAATGCCAGACATTTTAATACGTATACTTGTCAAAGTCTAAAGTTAATATTTTTATCATCTTGTTGAATGGCACAAGAATCCTAGAACAGTTAAACTGTGATACTCTGTTTTAGTATACTTGGTATTTTTTTCATGTGTATTGTCTCTTTTTTTTAAGTCCTCAAAATATTATTGTTTATATAGTTTTTTAAAAATATTTATTTATTTTAATTAACTAAAAAAATTTATTTCATTTATTTTATTTTTGGCTGCATTGGGTCTTCATTGCTGCGCGCCGGCTTTCTCTAGTTTCAGTGAGCAGGGTCTACTCTTCGTTGTGGTGTGCAGGCTTCTCATTGTGGTGGCTTCTCTTGTTGCAGAGCATGGGCTCTAGGCGTGTGGGCTTCAGTAGTTGTGGCTCGTGGGCTCCAGAACACAGGCTCAGTAGTTGTGGCTCACGGCCTTAGCTGCTCCGCGGCATGTGGGATCTTCCTGGACCAGGGCTCAAACCCGTGTCCTCTGCATTGGCAGGCGGATTCTTAACCGCTGCACCACCAGGAAAGCCCTTATTTATTATTTATTTATTTATTTTTGGCTGTGCCAGGTCTTAGTTGCGGCACTCGGGATCTTCGTTGCAGCATGCAGACTTCTTGGCTGCAACATGCATGCGAGATCTAGTTCCCCGACCAAGGATCGAACCTGGGCCACCTGCATTGGGAGCATGGAGGCTTACCCACTGGACCTCCAGGGAAGTCCCTATAGTTTATATAGTTGACATTTGTTTCGAATTACCAAATACTTACAATTTCTCTGCTCATCACTCCTTCTTGAATCTCAGACCTTCCATGCAGAATCATTTCACTCTGCTTGAAATATATTCTCTAAAATTATCTTTAGTGAAGATCTTTCAGACAAGGTATTATCCTTTTTTTTCTTCTTACTTTAAAATAATTTTCATACTTTTATTTTGAAATAATTCTCATTTACAGAAGAGTTGAAATGATAGTCCAGAAAGTTCCACCATAACCTTCACCCAGCTTTTGGGAAGAACATCACAGAGGTGGTGTGTTCCTCTCCTGGCATCACATCAGAGGCTGCCTTATATTAATGTGATGCATTTCTGCTGATGTTACCCTTGATGGCTTAGTTTAGGGGTTTTCTTGTCTGTAAAGTTACAATTGTTCTGTTATCTACCCTGTTGTTAGAAGCCAGTCACTGCGATCCTGCCTGCATCGTGGGAAGGGAAGCTTCACCTCCTGGAGAAGGACTGAAGAACCACCAAGCATTCAAGCAATGACTTACCCTCCGAAGGAGGAATGTGTGGTGGCAAGGGCACCCCTCCGAACTGTAAATTGTGCTGTAAATTGTACCTGTCACTCTCACATGGCAACCTTCCTTGGCTCCCGATCGCCTGTGGAAGAAAGGCCATGCTTCTCAGTGAGACCTGCAGAGTTCACCTGCTAAGCCCATTTTCTTGCCCTCCCCATCCTCTGCCTTCCTGAATTACTTGTAACACATCAGATATGCTGTGTTTTCTCCTATCTACATGAGTCCACATATGCAGTTCCATTCTGACTGGAAAGTTCTTTTCTTGTTTGTCTCTCTGAGGCTGTAGGCAATTACATTGTTGATCCCCCCTGTTGCTAACAGGCCATTCTACCATTCTATGTGGGCAGCTAGCTGTCTGCTGTTGGGTGATTGAATACATGGTAAGATCAGCGAGTCCTGAGAAGATAAACCCATTACCTTTCTTCTTTCAGTGTGGATTGATTTTCTAGGTTAGAAGTAATATTATTTGGGAGTATATGACAGTATAGTGTACTGTAAGTCCCCAGATGATGGTGCTAGAAGGACAACAAAGAAAACAAATCCAAATTCAGAATAAGTATACATCCTTGTGAGGGTGGATTCCTGCCCACTTTGTAACTGAGGAGGTCCCGTGGTATGTAATCGACCTACTACCATGTGACATCTGTTTCCCCTGGGAGGTGGTACCATATTAGGGGCACAGGATTGTTGCTGCTGGCATGTCGGGCACTCAACACTGGCAGTTAGCCTATGATACACAAGGCTGGCTCTGGTGAGGGCAAGTCCAGATTGATGAGGTTTTGCACAGCTTCTGTCTTGACACTATTACCACTTTATTAACGAGCAAGCACTGAAATGGTCAGACAAGGAGCTTGACTGGCATCTGCAAAATGAGTTGTCTTGCCAAACTGATTATCACGAGCCTTCTCCTCAGTGGAGGACTCTTGGTGAACATTTACCTGTGCACAAATTAGTTGCACACTCTTGGCCCAAAGCTCCTCGCCAGCAATCTCCCCATCGTGGTCATTCCAAGTCACTGGTCATCCAGTCAAGACACTAGCCTTTGCCCAGGAATCGATGTAGTTTCTTAGTTCAGGCTAATCTCTTCTTCTGGATGAAGAGGACAAGGAGATGTGTTGCTTAATGTTCATTCCACCGGGAGGATTTTTCTGCTTCCCTGTCCTTCAGGACAACTTCTGAGAGGGGCTACATCACAAGCAGCATCTCTAAATCAGGCTCAAAATAGTTTCTCCTCAGTCAATGACACAGTAGTGTCCACAGTCAAGCAGGGGCCAGAGTGTAGCATGAGCAGACACACAGCAAATATGATCCATCTGCTTTTTAAAAAAAAATAATTAATTAATTAATTTGGCTGCGCCAGGTCTTAGTTGCGGCATGCAGGATCTTCATTGTGGCGTGCAGGATCTTTAGTTGCGGCATGTGGGATCTAGTCCCCAGACCAGGGATCGAACCCAGGCCCCCTGCATTGGGAACGTGGAGTCTTAACCACTGGACCACCAGGGAAGTCCCAATCCCTCTGCTCTTGAAACAATTATCTCTCAGGACCTGTTCAGGCATAGTCCTTATTGTACATATTTATTCCTTTTTTTGAAGTAGCACCTCTGGGCAGGAGTAGTATAACAGCTAATTGGACCAGCTAATGCCTGGCCCACGTAAGGCAGCACAGGTTACATGGTGTCTAACGGCCCAGTTGCAAGTCAAAAGCTGTTTCTTTTTCTTTCTTATTAAAAAAAATCTTAAAAAATTTTATGATAATAATGATAAAATAAAAAATACAAGAGCTCTTTCTTAAACAAACAAACAAACAAACAAAACACCTCGCCTCCTCTAAGAACCTGAGACATTTCCTGTGAGCTTGCACATCACTTGTTACTGGGGCTCTGCAACCTCCTGATCTGCCCCAGACACACTGATGGAAAAAGGCTGAGGGAGGGGGAAATCACCAGCCACACATATCTGGTCCTCATCCAGGTGTAGTCAGAGACCTCCCTGCAGGCCGGGATGATTCTAGCATTCAAGGTCCTTCATGATCTGGCATTGTCTGTTTCTAGAAATTCATCTCCTGAACTCTGTTACATTCATCCTTCCTCCAACTTTTGAGCATTTAAAAATGGATCTTAGGGACTTCCCTGGCGGTCCAGTGGTTAAGACTCTGCACTTCCACTGCAGAAGGCGTGGGTTTGATCCTTGGTCAGGGAACTAAGATCCCGCATGCCACGCGCATTGTGGCCAAAAAATTTTTTAAAATAAAATACAATAAACGTGGATTTTAGAAGGACAATTGCAATTCCTTCAGGATAAAACTGTTTTAAATGTCTGCCAGTGTCTATAAATCCTTGATTAAGGAAAAGGAAGTTCTGACCAAAATGCCAGTGATTTTGCTTACTGTCTTTTGAAAGAAATTTTTGTTTTGAAATATAGCAAACATGAAGCTATAATGCACAGATAAATAATATAAAACACATGTACCATTTACAGAATAATGATACGGTGAACATCTACATACACATCTCTCCCTCTGTCTCTCTTTCTCACTCACAGACCTAAACATACTCGGTAATAAATAGAATATTTACTGGTACCTTTAATATTTTTCCTCCATTTCCCCCTCCCCAACTTCCAAGTAACCACTCTTCTGTGTTAATAATTTCCTTGCATTTTTTTTTTTTTACAGTTTTCCACCTATGTTTGTATTCCTAGACAAACGATACATTGTTTTGAAAAACTGAGTATCAGATAGAAACCTAGTTGTGTAAAGGAAGGACCACTGTGACCTGGGAGTCAGTGGGTAAGGTACGGTCATGGGTGAGTGAGGCTGAGAATCACAGGGCGCACCATGGTCAGGACAGCAGGCGGGGTTGGAGTATGTATAGACCAGATATTGGATGCACAGCGGAAATCTGTCAGAGAGAGTGGGTTGCCCTGTATTTTCAGCTTCTATGTTTGTGACCCACCTCTAGTGCTCATGAATAAATGAAAGCGACCACTTATGTGGAGTGAACTAACTGGGCATAAAGAGAAGAGCGGAAATTCATAACCATATGGTTAAGCTAAGTCAAGGTTACATAAGAATCAGTGCCAGGCTCACTCTGTCCTCAAAAAGATGGTACAATGGCAATAGAGGTCTTGGAAATTATAATCTTCAATATACTGGTCTTTTGAGTACATTGGATAGGTTGCCCTCACATCCAGGGTGTAGCTGTGATCCTAGTACTTCTTTCATAGTACTTCACGGGATTCCCTTTACCCCTCTCCCATGTGGAATCTTCTTTTTCTTCATATCTTATCCGGTTCTCAGCTAAATCTTTTTTTTTTTTTCCTCCTTGAGAGCTTCTTGAGGAAAGAGTGCATGGGAGGCAAATTTGGAGGGATTTTGAAAGTCTAAAAATATTTTAAATCTATCTTCATACATACATAATAAATGAGCTGGGTATAAAATAAAATTATGCAAGAAAATAATTTTCTTTCAGAATCTTGAAGGCAATGCTCTATAGTCTTTTTACTTCCAGAGTTTCTAAAGGAAAATCAAAAACATTCATATTCCAAATCCTACCCTCTCTTTTCCAAACACCCCCCACCACCATCTCTAGAAGACTGTAGAATCTTTTCTTTGTTCCCAGTGTTCTGAAATTTCACAGTGAGGTACCTTAGTGTAAGTCTTTTTAATCAATTGTGCCAGACTCTACACCCCTGCCCAACTCTACACCACTGGGCAATTGCTCCTCACCTACCGATGACAGAAAAATTCAGGTTTCTAGATTTGTGAAATTTACTCAACAGGGCTTTTGATCAAACAACTTGTTCTTCAGTTCTGAGATTTTTTTCTTAAATTACTTTAATTGCTGATTTCTGCCTCTCCATTTTCTCTTTTTCTGGACTTCCTATTACTTAGGCTTTGGACTCACTGGACAGATCCTCTTACCGTCTCACCTATTCTCTCTAATCCTTTATCTCTTTGTCTTTTTTCTCCACTTTTGGGGAAATTTCCAAAACTATTTTTCCAAGGAGCTCCTCATTTCCACTAACATGTATTTAATTTCTAAGGGCTGTTTTTTTCTTCTCCTAATGTTCCTTGTCATAGGATCCTCTTCTCATGTCATGAATGTGACACTATCTTATCTCTCTGAGGACGTGAATAATAGTCCCCCGAGCCCCTGCCCACATTTTTTCTCCTTGTGTGCTCTCTGATTCTCTAACTTGGGCTTTTTTTTTTTTTTTTTTTCTGTTTGATTTTGTATCTTGCCTCTTTTGCTCAGGATTAAATTCCGATTACTCATCCCCAGCCAGAATACTCCAAAAGTGATGTATCCTTCTCAGGGTAACATCTCTGGAGGTATGTGAATTCCACTTACTGCTCATTGATGAAGTTCATTTTTTAAAACAACTTTGTTGAGATATAATTCACATACTATAAAATTCACCCATTTAAAGTATACAATTCAACAACCACAGAAATCACAATTTAAAAAGTGTATAATTCAATGGCTTTTACTATGTCCACAGGGTTGTGTGATTTCCACCACAGTCTAACTTTAGAAAGTTTTCATCCCCCCTAAAAATAACATACCCATTAGCTGTGATCTCTCATCTCCTTCCCATCCCCCACCCCACATCCACTTCACCAACAGCCCTAATAACTACTAATCGACTTTGTCTCTGTAGATTTGCCTGTTCTTGACATTTCATATAAATGGAAGCATACACTATGTGGTCTTTTGTGACTGGCTTCTTTCACACAGCATAATGTTTTCAAGGTTGGTTTGTGCTATAACATGTGTCAGTACTTTGTTTCTTTTTAGGACTGAGTAATACGCCATTGTATGAATATGTCACATTTTATATATCCATTCATGAGTTGATGGACATTTGGATTGCTTCTACTTTTTGGCTATTATGAATAATTCTTCTAGAAACATTTGTTTGTGTACGAGTTTTTATGTGGACATATGCTTTCATTTCTTCTGGGTGTATACCTAAGAGTGAAATTACTGAGTCATATGGTAACTCTATGTTTAAATTTTTGAGGAAGTGCCAAACTGTTTTTCGAAGTGGCTATACCATTTTACATTCCCACCAGCAACCTATGAGCCTTACAATTCTCCACATCCTCACCAAAACTTGTTATTGTCCATATTTTTTATTATAGCCACCCTACAGGTTGGGTGCTTTAGCAGAATCTTACTGTGGTTTTGGTTTCCCTAATGAGTAATGATGCTGAGCATCTTTTCGTGTGCTTAAGGCCCACTTGTATATCTTCTTGAGAGAAATGTATATTCAAATCTCTTACCCATTTAAAATTTGGGTTATTACTAAGTTATAAGCATTTTTATGTATTCTGGATACAGCCCATTATCAAACATAAGATTTGCAAATATTTTCTCTCATTTTTTGGGTTGTCTTTTCACCATCTTTTTGCCCCCAGCTTTACTGAGATATGTGAAATATAACAATGTTTAACTTTAAGGTGTATAACATGATGATTTGGTATATGTACATACTGTGAAATGATCATCACAATAAGGTTAGTCAACACATCCATCACTGCACATAGTTATCTTTCGTGTATGTGTGTGTGTGTACATGCTGAGAATATTTAAGAGATTCTCATTTAGCAACTTCCAAATAGTCTTCACTTTCTTTATGGTATCATTTGCAGCACAAAAGTTTTTAATTCTCATGTAGTCCAAACTATCAATTTTTTTCTTTCACTGCTTGCACCTTTGATGATATATATATATATATATATATATATATATATATATATTAGTAAGATGTGAATTCAAAAATATTCAAAAATCTATCAAGGGTAAGAGCTAACTACACATAAAATTTTCTTAGAAAATATCAATATTTCTATACAGGAAAAAATGGAACTCTTACCCAAAATAACAGTACAATGATGAATTTATGTAGCTCCATTCCCTCCATTTCTTTCAATTTTCTTATTCTTATTTAACAAACTTAATTTTTACAATTTCCAAGATAATTCCATTCATAAGCAATCAACAATATTTTCAACCATTTGTCAAAAGCATTGTAATACATTGTATTTTGTGATAATAAGACGAATATAGGGCTTCCCTGGTGGCGCAGTGGTTGGAAATCTGCCTGCCAATGCAGAGGACACGGGTTCAAGCCCTGGTCCGGGAAGATCCTACGTGCCACAGAGCAACTGAGCCCGTGCACCACAACTACTGAAGCCCATATGCCTAGAGCCCACGAGCCACAACTACTGAGCCCACGTGCTGCAACTACTGAAGCCTGCGTGCCTAGAGCCCGTGTTCTGCAACGAGTAGAAGCCACCGCAATGAGAAGCCCGCGCACCGCAACGAAGAGTAGCCCCAGCTCACCGCAACTGGAGAAAGCCGGCGCACAGCAGCGAAGACCAAACGCAGCCAAAAATAAAATAAATAAATTTATTTTTTAAAAAAAGACTTGAATACAAAAATGTCTTCTGATTTATATGTTCTGGAAGAAACCAAAAGTACAGGCAGCATTATGGTTGATGCTTTAATATCCACTCCACCCCCTCCCCCCCAGCAGCAGTGTGGTTGGGGGAACTGAGCTCAGCTTGAGAGGGGCGTGGTCCAATCAGTGTTAAGGTGTTCTTGCCCTGTTCCATGTTCTCTTCAAGAAGGGGCATATTAAACCCTAAACAAAACGAAAAGACAACCTATGGACTGGGAAAAAATATTTGCAAATGATGCGACTGACAAGGGCTTAATTTCCAAAATATACAGATAGCACATACAACTCAATAACAGAAAAACAAACAACCCAATCAAAAAATGGGCAGACGAAGACATACAGGTGGCCAACAGGCACATGAAAAGATGCTCAACATCACTAATTATTAGAGAAATGTAAATCAAGACTACAAAGAAGTATCACCTCACCCCGGTCAGAATGGCCATCATCAAAAAGTCTACAAATAATAAATGCTGGAGAGGGTGTGGAGAAAAGGGAACCCTCCCACACTGTTGGTGGGAATGTAAATTGGTGCAGCCACTATGGAGAACAGTACGGCCGTTCCTCAAAAAACTAAAAATAGAGCTACCACATGATCCAGTGATCCCACTCCTGGGCATCTACCCAGAGAAAACTCTAATTCAAAAAGATACATGCACCCCAGTGCTCATAGCAGCACTATTCACAATACCCAAGACATGAAAGCAAGCTAAGACCTTGGCACTTCCTATTAATCCTTCTATGTATCTTTTGTCATCTGGCTCTGTTATTCCTCAAACTTCTTTCATATTCTTTCCAAAATTGTGCCTCTTCTCAAGAACCCTACCACTGTTGGCATATGATATTGCCTCCTGCTTCATGGAGAAAATTGGAATTACTAAGAGTGAAACCTCCAGATGTCCTGCTCCTGTACCAACTAACTTCTTTCCAGGGGGTTTCTCCTCCCTTTAGAAGCTAATCATTACACCTGTGGAGACAGTTCCTCTCGTCAATTGGAGAAAATTCCTCTCATCAACTCAGAGATCTGAGCTCATCACACCGCATCTCCTACTCTTGCTTCTCAGCTTACAGACATGCGCAAATTTCAGCCATCTTACAAAATTAAGACAAAACAAAACACTGTCCCTCTTTGAGCCTTGTACACCTGCAGCTGTTGACCCTTTTCTCCTGCCCCTCAAGGTCAAGCTATTTATTAAGGGAGTGGTCTACATTCATTACTTTCATTGCATTGCCTGCTATTTGCTGAACATTTACTGTGAGCTGGATGATTTACATACATTATCTCCAGTCTTTAAATCAATACCACTAAGTAGGGCCATCACTCCCATTTTTTAATGTATGAGGTGCCCGAGGCTCAAAAAGATTTAAGTATCGTGTTTCAGCTCAAACAACTAAACTGTGACAACTTCAGGATTAGAGCCCAGGTCAATTTGAATACAAGTCATGTTATTTGCTTTCTATCAGTGGTTCCCAAACTTGGCAGGGCATCAGCATCATGCCGAGACCTTTCAAAAACACAAGTTCTTGGATCCCACCCCAGATCTGCCAAGCCATAATCTCCTGCTGAAGAGCCCAGGAGTCCAACTTCTTTCTTTAGCTTCCGGAACACCACTCTGCTCTTGGATTTCCTCCCTCCCTTTCTGACCTCTCCTTCCCTGTCACTGTCTTCCCTGTGATCTGGACACATCCTAAATGTTGGCAACCCTCACCTTGGTTTCTATCCTCACCCTCTTCTCACTCCAAACATTGTGCTTGAGTGATCTCATCGCCTCCCCTGTATCTAATTGCTGTTTATGTACTAATGCCTCCCAAACTGGTATTTCCAGCCTCACTCAGCCTCACTCTTGGCTGATGGATCTGTAAGTCTGTATGTGAGAAATTGCCCGTTGACTATAACTTAGGTACCTTAAAACTCAACAGATCCGGGCTTCCCTGGTGGCGCAGTGGTTAAGAATCTGCCTGCCAATGCAGGGGACATGGGTTCAACCCCTGGTCTGGGAAGATCTCACGTGCCGTGGGGCAACTAAGCCCGTGCACCACAACTACTGGAGCCTGCCCTCTAGAGCCCGCGAGCTGCAACTACTGAAGCCCACGTGCCACAACTACTGAAGCCCACGTACCTGGAGCCTGTGCTCCGCAACAAGAGAAGCCACTGCAATGAGAAGCCCGTGCACCACAATGAAGAGTAGCCCCTGCTCTCCACAACTAGAGAAAAACCCGCGCACAGCAACGAAGACCCAACGCAGCCAAAAATAAATAAAATAAAATAAATAAATTTATTTTAAAAAAACCAAAACTCAACAGATCCATAATGGAATTCATGATCTTTCTCAAAAAACCTGCTCCCAGGTCTGGCTTCATGGGTGTCTTAGTCAGCTCAGGCTGCCCTAACAAAGTACCTCAGACTGGGTGGCTCAGACAACAGGAATTTGTTTTCTTGCAGTTCTGGAGGCTGGAAGTCTGAGATCAGGGTGCTGGCATGGTTGGGCTCTGGTATGAGCCCTCTCCCTGGCTGGCTGCCGGCTGGCTTTTCCTCTCTGTGTGCCGGTGTTCCTCTTCTTATAAGGCCACCAATCCTCTTAGATAGGACCCCACCCTTAGGACCTCATTTAACCTTAACCACCCCCTAAAGGCCTTGTCTCCAAATACAGCCACACTGGAGGAGAGAGAGCTTCAATCTATGAGTCTGGGGGGACACAGACGTTCAGTCCATAACAACAGGTCCACAGCCAGGCAGTCACTTAGGGACCCAAGCTCAGAAGGGTCTCCTACTTGGTGTTTAGTGCTCTGCATTAGCTGTTTTGAAATTCTTAATAACTTTAGCTTTGAATTTATGTTTTGTAGGTGAAGTCCTACGAGACAATGGAGCACGTGTGTCGGCTCACACGCCATCCTCCCTCCCTCCGCCACCCTGCACCCCTGGGAGAGGTTCTCAGCCTGCTGCTCCTGGCCTCTTGCACCGAGGGCCTCGCCTCCCCATCTCCCGTGCTGCTGCACCTCTGTCCCCAGTGGTGGGGTCCTGGGCACGGGTGCAGGGAGGGTGGGGGATGGACATGCTCACCGTGTGTATCTCAGGACAGGGCAAAGCAGTGGCCGTCCCAGTGCCAGGCTGGCAGCGCACGGTCCCATTCAGCGGGCAACTTGGCAGTTGTGTAAGCCTCTTGCCCACCCCTATCCAGGTACCTAGTGCATCCTGGCACAGAGGTAACGATATCCTTGGGGCTCACCTGCCTACAGTTGGGTTGGGACTGCGGCCTCAGGGAAGGGGAGATGCCTGGCTTGAGTTCCACGGGTGCTGGTCCCTGGTTGGCGGGAGGCGTAACCTGGCTGCTCTGTGCCTCCTCATCTGTAGGGTCTGCACTCACTCTGCATGTGTCCCTGTACCCAAGAGAGTATGACATTAAGTAGGAAATAAAGACCACCATGACAAGTTGAGAGAGACACCATGGAAGAAAGGAAAGAGTTCCCCTTGCATTTTGAACTAGGGACCTGTGTTTTCATTTTCCAGTAAACCCTGTAAATTATGTAGCAGGCCTGCCTGCGCCTCCTCTTTCCTTATGTCAATCAATGATGCCACCACTCCAATCACCCAAGCCAGAAATCTGGGAATTATCCCTGACTTTTCCCTCTCTCCTATGCCCCCACAAAGAACTCTATAGTTTATTTTCTAGATATTTCTAGCTTCTTCATTTCCAAATGCCACTGACTTAGTGAAGATAAGTAAAAGAAATTTGGAATGATCCTGGTTTTGATTAAGCCACCTATGATGCTTTTCCCCCATCGGATAATGGAGAAAGAAAAAAATAACAGCTATGCTTAGTTCATCCTTTGTAGTGTCTGTGTTTGTGGGAATGACATCAGCTGGGTGACAATTGGAGGTATGGTCTAAGAACACTTACGAACGTCTAAAATACCTACAGTGACCAGAGGGCACTCAGGACCTATAAGAATTTAGCTGAGACAGAAAAAAGAAAGAAGGAAGGAAGGAAGGAAGGCAGGAAGGAAGGAAGGAAGGGAGGAAGAAAAAGAAATCAATCAGCCAAGAGACACCAATAATTTTTAACTGAAATAGAATTTCATATAACTGTGCTATTTTTTAAGACCAAAAAATTAAAGTTTATTAAAGTTAATGACTTTCCAAGCTTCCCTCCCCCAACTGCAGAGGCTACAGAAGCTGTCTAGGGCGGGACAGATTTCAGAGTTGAGAAGGGCCAGCTGCTTGCCATGAATACTTGTAGGTGTGGAAAGGGTCCTTTAATGGACCAGTTGACAAGTAGCTCATGGGTGTGTCAGGTGGGTGTAAAGGTGTAGGATGCCCTCAGAGTGCTCTTCCTAAAATGTCACTTTTCTCCACGCCACCTGCCGGCTGACCATCCTTCCGGAGCTTCCTAGTGTTTGGCAGGTGAAAGCCCAGACTATTTAAGAAGTTGATCAAGACTCTGTACTCATGGCCTCGCCCTACTGGGCCAACATTTTCTGTCACCGCTCCTCGACCCCCGGCGCCTACAGCAGACACACCACTTCCTTCCTGTTCCCTAGCATGGCTATTCTGGTGCTTACCGCAGAAAGCTCTTCACTCCCTTAACAATACTCACCCCATCCAAGTGAAATTCTACCTCCGTTTAAATTTTATTTAACAGACACTTGAATAGCATCATTACGCGTAAGGACTGTTAACTGCTTTCCTCATGTTAATTACCTCAGTCTGCACAGCGTCCCCATGACATAGGGACTGTTATCCATCGCCAAATTACAGATGAGGTTCACCAACTTTCCTGAGGACGCGTGGCCAGGATTTTTTTTTATTTAATTTTTTTTTTTTAAATGGTTCTGGTCTGTCTTTTTTGGTTACTTGTTCTGATATGTCTTGTACATTCTTTTACTTTAATCCTTTTTTTAAAAAATTATTTTATTTAATTTTATTTCTATTTATTTTTGGCTGTGTTGGGTCTTCGTTTCTGTGCGAGGGTTTTCTCTAGTTGCGGCAAGCGGGGGCCACTCTTCATCGCGGTGCGCGGGCCTCTCACTGTCGCAGCCTCTCTTGTTGCGGAGCACAGGCTCTAGAGCGCAGGCTCAGTAGTTGTGGCTCACGGGCCTAGTTGCTTCGCGGCATGTGGGATCTTCCCAGACCAGGGCTCGAACCCGTGTCCCCTGCATTGGCAGGCAGATTCTCAACCACTGCGCCACCAGGGAAGCCCTAATTTTTATTTTATATCGGAGTCTAGCTGATTTACAATGTTGTGTTAGTTTCAGGTGTACAGCTAAGTGATTCAGTTATACATATACATATATCCATTCTTTTTCAGATTCTTTTCCCACTTGGGTTATTGCAGAATATTAAGTAGAGTTCCCTGTGCTATACAGTAGGCCCTTGTTGATTATCTCTTTTATATATAGTAGTGTGTATCAGGATTTGAGCCCAAACGCCTGCTCTGGACCAGAGTCCATGCTCTCAACCCCATGCCATGCTGCCTCCATTAAAACCTTTTATGCCCACTCCAGCCCATAGTGAATTCCCGTTTTTTTTTTTGAGGGGGGGGTTATATTTAAAAATGTCTTGCTGGTTTTATATCCTGATAAATCAGGAAAGGCCCGTTCCATCCTCTTCTACACATCTTCACTTTGTTGTATCTTAAAAATCCTTGGAGCAAGCATGTGACATGTGATTCTGCAGAGAGATCAACAGACGTCTCTGTGGGTAAAAGAAAAGGACAGAGACAAACAAATAGGCAAGAGCTTAATATTCCTCATGGTTTGTTAGCACAAAATTACCTTTGATGCAGTTTTTCAATGGAGGGATCATCTGGGGATCTGTTCAGGCAATGGCATGTGTATCAGAGTTCAGTGGCAGATTAAAAACTGCTGTGGGTACCTTACACAGAAAAGGAATTTAATCCAAGGAATTAGGTGCTTACGAAATTGTGTGAGGGGTTAGAAAAGCAGGCTTTAGGTTGAAACTTGAGGAATGATTCTCAGAATGATTCTTCTCTGAAAGTGGTTTGCTGCTCACTTAACCCAGAAACACCCACAAAACCATGCAATTCAAGAGGTTCAAATCTTCATGTTCACTTCAAGGACACCTGTGAACTTGCACGGGCCTTCAAGGGTGTGCATATCCGAAAGGCCCCCACATCTCAGAAAGATGTCCCTTTACTGAAGCGCCGCTCGGCATTCACGGTTATGATGGTGGAGCTGGCAGGTGCCTGGCACTGGACCCAGCATCGGTGGCCCCAAAAGAGCGCTGAAATTTTGTTGTACGTACTTTAAAATGCAGACCGTAATGCTTAAGGATTTAGATGTCAATTCTCTGAGCACTGAGCTCATCCAGGTGAAGGAGTCCCGAAGAGGCCTCTGGATTTACAGAGCGCAGGGTGGGATTAGCCCCTGCAGCAGCTCCTCCTGCCACATTGCCATGGTCCTTACTGAGAAAGAACAAATAGTTCCTGAACCCAAAGAGGTGGTTGCACCGAAGAAAAAGATATCCCAGGAGAAACTGAAAAAACGAACACTTACGGCTCAGGAATAAATCCAGAACAAAATTAAAGTACAAGCAAAAAAAAAAAAAAAAAAAAGTGACCCTATGAGGGAGTGACTCTTCTGCCTTGATGGACAACTTCAGGAATCAGGATGTCACCATCTGAAATCCAGGCTCAGGACAGGCCCTGTTGGCATTTGGAACAAGACGATTCTTTGTTGCAAGGCTGTCCTGTGCCTTGAGCAAGGTCTCACCGCATCCCCGGCTTCTGCCCGCTGGATGCTGATAGCACGTCCTCAGTCGTGACAATCAAAAAGGTCTCCGGACTGCTAAATGCCCTGGGTGCGGAGTGGTCCCTGGTTGACAACCACGGCTCTAGCATACGGCAGTCTAACCTCAGTCAGGGGCTCGGGAAGCTGCTGCCACGTTGTTATTTCCAGGTACAAGCTGCCTGGGCCGTGATCTGTGGGTCCACAGCACCACTGGACCAGTCAGGCCCCCCACTGCGATCCAGACCAGTCAAAGCCTGGGCTCCTCTTCCCACTTACTCAGTTTTACATTCATTTCTTGCACTAAGGCATCTGACCGGTGGAACCCAAATCATACCAGCCCTAAGCTGCAAGGGAGCGTGGGGAAGGCTGTGCTCAGCCCTCCTGTTTTTGAGGTACAAGGAACAGGAAACACCCTAGAAGGAGGCTGAAACAAGGATGGAGAAACTCTGTCCACCGTCTCCGCCACAGCATGCAGACATTTTTGTTCTTGCCAGATGAGCCAGGCGAGATGGGAATGTTAGTCTGTTGGAGTGAAGTGTTTTCTAGTTGTGTCTGTTATCAGGGAGATAAATTCTGGCATTACGAAATGGGAAGGGAGAAGGAAAGAGAGAAAGAAAGAGAGAAAGAGAGAAAGAGAGAAAGAGAGAAAGAAAGAAAGAAAGAAAGAAAGAAAGAAAGAAAGAAAGAAAAGAGAGAGAGAAAGAAAGAAAGAGAAAGAAAGAAAGAAAGAGAGAGAAAGAAGAGAGAGAGAAAGAAAGAAAAAGAAAGAAAGGAGGGAGGGAGGGAGGAAGGAAGGAGGAAGATGGGAAGGAAGAAAATTGGATGAACTAGAGGTATTGGTGAGAATTCAGGCTCAGTATAAAGAGCTGAATAATAAAATGAATTTAGATATGTATATATATGTGTGTGTGTATACATATATACGGGAATAGACATATAGGGAATATATATATATGTATGCACATACACATATCTACGTATGTCCACTGAAAGGGTCTGGGAGCAGCCTCACCCCACTATAATGAAGATTCTTCCGACTAAAGGTCAAAGAAGTCACATGTCCATAGAGGAGAAACCTCAGATCCAGCTATCGCTTGGTAATTTGAGTAACTTTTCTTTGACGAATGGCTTCAATCTTTGCAAGTCACAAGGACAAAACAAGCATGTCAACAAGCACTACATTTCTACATTTGAAAAATGTATTTTATAGACATTAACTTATTTGTCACGTATAACAATAATAGAAAAATAAAGTATGGGGTTTGGGTTAGTCCTGGGATCCAATTTCATCTCTAACATTTACTAATTTTGTGACCCTGAGGAATCGTTGGATCTGACTCTCAGTTTCCTCAAATGTAAAATACATATTTACTTAAAAACCTTTCAGGGCTTTTTGTTGCAGATTGTGTGTATTCCCACAGTGCCTGGCATGAGAGAAACACTTAGCAAATGATAGCTGTTAGCACATTGGTGAGGGGTGTAACCTGGGCAGGTTTTTACTATTTTGGTTGAACAGGGAAAGAAAAAGAGGGGCAAAGACATCAGAGCAGAAAGTATCAATTAATTCAGACAACAAATGACTTTTAAGAAGAAACTGGGTATGCCCAGAAGGAGGTGGAGGTTCCAGAGAGCAGGGAGGGTAGGAGCGAAACTCCAAGGTGGGCAATAGCAGGAGACGCCAGGCCATGTCACTCCCTGGGTCCGGCAGACGCAAAGGTGCACGAAAGAGGTACAGGAGAAGTAAGGATATTAGGATGATTTGCTCCAGACTGCGTGGAGCTTCAGTACAAAGCTGACCTATGCCAAAGAATTTTGGTCATTACCCTGCAGCAGAGAATATTGCAGCTGTGACTCGCAGCCCACGTGACCACAGCACGTGCAGCTGTCCCATCATCAAGCGTAACCTCTGATTAAAGGAGTTACTCATTAGATCGCGCTGTGTCCAAGCCAGCCTCCACTGCCCTTGGTTTCCCAAGTGAACACTGCTTTTTATATTGTGGCTTCATGAGGAATATTTAAGAGTGAGGAGCTCTTGCTAACACAAATGAAAGTTCGGTACGGGTAAACTCCCTGGGGCATTTCCCCAGAATCCAACAGCAGGGGCCATGCGACACACCCACAGCCTAAAGTAGACTCAGAAAACAACACAGGAAAAATAGATGGTTCCAAACAGTTTAAAGGAACTGGAATTATTTAGTGATAAAATACTTGAGGCAATAACCTCCCTCCCACTCAAGCAACTAGGCAAATAAAGGACAATTGTAAAGAAAAGGCATATCTCTTGACCAAAGTCTCAGAGACTGGATTGTTTTTTCTTCCAGTTTTTTTTTTATTATTTTACTTTTGGCTGCATTGGGTCTTCGTTGCTGCGCGCGGGCTTCTCTCTAGTTGCGGTGAGCGGTGGCACATGGGCTTAGCTGTTCCCCGGCATGTGGGATCTTCCCGGACCAGGGCTCGAACCCGTGTCCCCTGCATTGGCAGGCAGGTTCTTAACCACTGCACCACCAGGGAAGCCCCTCTTCCAGTTTTATTGAGATCTCGACACACAGCACTGTATAAGTTTTAAGGGTACAGATCGGGACTTCCCTGATGGTGCAGGGGTTAAGAATCCGCCTGCCAATGCAGGGGACACGGGTTCGAATCCGGGAAGATCCCACATGCCGTGGAGCAACTAAGCTCATGAGCCACAACTACTGAAGCCCGTGCCCCTAGAGCCCGTGCTCCGCAACAAGAGAAGCCACCGCAATGAGAAGCCCACGCACCGCAATGAAGAGTAGCCCCCGCTCGCCGCAACTAGAGAAAGCCCAAGCGCAGCAACGAAGACCCAACGCAGCCAAAAATAAAATAAAGGATACAGATCATGATTTGATTTACATACATCATCAAGTGATTATCACAAGTTTGGTGAACATCCATTGTCTCATATAGACACATGAACAAATGGAAAACAATTTTTTTCTTGTGCCGAGAACTTCAGAGATTGGATTTTGACATAATTCTTCTTTGACTCGAATCAGAAGTGTTTCCAGGCTGTCTCTTATGCGGTAGGACATAAAAGATACTGTAGTTTCTGCTTTATAACAAAGTGAATCAGCTACACATATACACACGTTCCCATATCTCCTCCCTCCTGCATCTCCCTCCCTCCCACCCTCCCCATCCCACCCCCCCAGGCGGTCACAAAGCACTGAGCTGATCTCCCTGTGCTATGCGGCTGCTTCCCACTAGCTATCTATTTTACATTTGGTAGTGTATAAAGCAGAAACTAACACACCATTGTGAAGCAATTATACTTCAATAAAGATGTTTTAAAAAAAAAAAGTGGATATATGTATATGTATAACTGATTCACTTTGCTGTACACCTGAAACTAACAAAACATTGTAAATCAACTACACTCCAATCAAAATTTTTTAAAAATAAAAACAAAAAAAAAAAAAAAAAAAAAAAGACACTGTAGGTCCAGTGGTTGAGAATCTGCCTGCTAATGCAGGGGACACGGGTTTGAGCCCTGGTCTGGGAAGATCCCACATGCCGCAGAGCGGCTGGGCCCGTGAGCCACAACTACTGAGCCTGAGCGTCTGGAGCCTGTGCTCCGCGACAGGAGAGGCCGCGATAGTGAGAGGCCCGCGCACCACAATGAAGAGTGGCCCCTGCTTGCCACAACTAGAGAAAGCCCTCGCACAGAAACGAAGACCCAACACAGCCATAAATAAATAAATAAATAAATAGATAGATAGATAGATAATGCAGGTCCAGAGGCTTCACACCTGGAACCAGTGAAGATTGAAAATTAACTTTAATGTTCCCCATAAAAGATAGAACTTGTTTCTCCTCCCAGAAGGGTGGGGTGGAGTTGGGTGCTGCTTGTCAATCAGCTGTCTTGGCACTTGTGTTTCCAGGGCTGTTTATGACATCCTGTCATCTTGGGTTTATTCCATAATCCATTTTGCACAATTCTCCACAGGAGAAGAAGCAGAGTTTGCGGTAACTATTGTGGAGAGAAAAAGGAGAATGTACAGGTTAACTAGGAAAAAAGGTCTAAGTGGAAGGTGTGGAGGCTGGAATTGACCACTAAGAAAAGCAATGGAATCACCTTTCCTAGAAACTGTTGAAAAATACAATAAACGTTCATTTGTAAAGTTAATGAGTTTATTAAGATGAGCTCATTAATGCTATGGTAGGCCCTAGGGAAATGGTAAATAAAGCAGAATTCCTGCCCACCAGGAGCTCACAGTTCCAAGGGGAATCAGACACACACACAAGAACTCTGATACCGTGGGTTGGGCCTTTAGCAGAGTTAGGGCATGGGCGTGGGAAGGAGGAAGCACCCAACTTCTGGAGAAGTCAAGGAAGGCCTGAGACCCCAGAGCCCCCGGACCGGAACTGGGAAGAAGAGCCTGGCCCACCAGCAGCACAGACATCAAGGTCAAGGTGAGTAGTTACGTGCAAAGGCAGAGAGGCCTGGGTGAGCATGAGGGCTGGGGGAGGGCCCACGGTTCAGAGCGACTCTTCCTCGGGGTGGGCGGTGGAGAGCTGGGCAAAAGCGGCTGTGTAGAAGTTGGAGCCATCTCAGCCTTGGGTGCAATGCTGAGAAGTTTGGGCTTATGGATGTGAACAGAAGCATTGAGAGAAAGGTAGAAGAAAATACACCTGTAACATGGTACCCCAGTAAACTTCAACCTGGATTGCTGTCTTCAGAAGTAGTAGACATGAACCCTAAGATCGTGGACACTTAAGCCGGTCTGTGTGGGTTCAAGTCTCAGCTCTGAGACTTCCTAGCTGTGAGCCTTTGGGTCAGTCACTTAACCTCTCTATGCTTTAATTTTCTCACCTGTAAAATGAAGGTACAATAATACCTATTTTATAGGATTGTTGTGGACTAAAGGAACTAATACATGGAAAATGCTTAGAACAGAGCCTGGCATGCAGAAAGCACATGTAAGTGTTTGCTATTATATAGCGGGGAGATTTTGTGCGGTTTTGGTTCCTGAAAGAGGGAGACGTTTTGTTGTGGTTACTGGGGTTTCCATTCCCGTTTGTTTGTGTTCTGGGTGCCTGAATGCCTGGGAGGAGATTAGAGAGTGAAAGAGGGAAACCCAGGGACCCAGTCACCCCAGAGGATGGAGGAAGAGCATTCCTTCCACTGTGTCAGCTCACAGGGGCCGGTAGTGTCCAGTGGAAGGACTGGAAACCAGTGTTCCCATGGTGACACCTGTAGCTGATGCCTCTTCCTGAAGGGCTGGAATGTAGCAGAATCTGCACGAGGAAAATAAAGGGGTTTCTTGACAAGTCAGTCAAGGGCTGACTTGTTCCTGAGCACACGTGGGACTCACCCCAGACTCAGAAATAGCTGAGGGAGCCTTTGAAGGGGAGGATTCAGAAGGACACTCAGTTGTGAGATGCAATCTCAGAACCACTGTAATTTAGGCGGTCACCTTAGTGATCTCAATGGTTCCCAGAGAACATTCCTATTACATAACAAAATATTTGCAGTTGTTATCTTTGGATGGTATCATTACAGGTGAATTTCAGCTTTTTCTTTGCATTTATCTGTATCGCCCAGGTTTTTTGTTGGTTTGTTTGTTTGTTTTGTCTGCACGGGCCAGCTTGTGGGATCTTAGTTCCCTGACCAGGGATTGAACCCGGGACCCGGCAGTGAAGGCGCCGAGTCCTAACCACTGACCCACCAGGGAATTCCTTACATTGCCCAGTTTTTTATAATAAGCATATAATGGGGAACATTCTCTTGATTAAGATTTTTGTTCTTGGTCCAAAGCAAAAGTTTGGATTTCGCTGTGGAGATCCAATGGGGCTTCGTTGAAGGAAGGCAGGTAGTGGAGTGAACCACTGACCAAGGCTGAGGGCACCGTGGGGTGTTAACTGAAGGGGGTCATGGATGAGGCAGAGGAGTCAGGCAAGGGGATGTTTGCACCAGAGCAGGCGAGAAATGACTAATGCTTTGGTGGTGGAAATGGAGAGGAAAGGACAGATACAAGAATCCTTTAGGAGTTAGTTGGCCTGCCTGGGTCACATGATGGGGGAGAGGAAACCAGGGAAAAGGCATAATATTCTCTCTGGCATCCTGGAAGCCCTCCACGCCCACCCCTGTGTTGCCTTCTGGGGAGCAGACATACTTGATCCTCCCCTACCAGGCTCCGGATTCCATCACTCGGCACCAGATGCAACTTGGTCCTGCTGAACGGCACCCATGTGTGAGCAAGGTCACAGATGAGGTCGCTGCAACCCTCTCCCCTGTCCTGGCAGTGAATTCCGCTGTGTGGACAGAAAACTAAGCGGTGTAAGAACCTGACAATTGATCTCCCCATCTTAATCAGGTCCCCGCTCTGCCTTCTTGGGTTTCCATTGTAATGGTTGGAGATCCCATGAAATTTAGGATTTCTCATCCAGCTAATAACCCTCATGAAGGGTGAATTCCTTCAGATGTGGCTCAAGTCATGTTCCTTAGCAGCTGATGGTAGCACAAGGCAGGAATGTGGGTGGGTCTGCAGGTACACGCAAGGCCAGATCCTCTGTTGGCTTAGATGTAAATGTTTTGATGGGAACCACCGCAAACCTCACGGGACTCCACGAAAGCAACTCAACCAGTGCAATCAGGTTCCAAGAGGTGTGGTCCCTCCTCACCTGGAGAAAGCTGACGTTCACAGATACGGACGCATTTGAAACTCCCATGTGTGATGCATGGTGACCGTGGCCGCATAGCTTTCAGCCCAGCGATTGCCACCTTCATGGTTTCCTTTCAGCCTTGTTGGGCTACCACAGGCAAGTCCCTTTTGAAGACCCTGAACTTCCCCCAAGTGCATTTATTTCGGTACTTATGTGGCACTTCAATCCACGCAATCTTTCTTAACATCCCATGTGGGATTATTGGACCAAGTGGCCACAGATAGATTTAGTTAATGGAAAAGACTTTATGACACATACACCTGATGTTAAGTGGCTAAACTTGGACAGAGCTAGCCTCCGTGTGAAAAAAATTCATTGATTCTATTTCTTTTTCTGAATGGCTATGTGAAACCTTGAGTTGCTGTCACTTCTACGTTCAAACCTCCAAGCGTTTGTAGGATCCACGCTATGCGTTGCTCTTGGAAGCTGCTGGGAATTCTCTTTCTATTCCATCTGAAGTCCCCTCTCCTTCCACAGGCCCTCCTTCTAGCTGGGTTTGGCAGTGAGCTGATCAACTCCTACCTTTAGGGAACCCACCTGGACTGTCTCATGATAACTTTAATTTGCTCATTCTGAGTTCTGTCACCCCCTAACTCCTGGGGTACAATTTCTTTATCAGCCAAGGGCACAAACCTTATAAGTGCTTCTTGAGGAAAAAGTCTACAGCATGGTTTTGTCTGCTTATTCACCTCACCTGCGAGCGCTACCATCTTACTGGGTAAGATGTAAGGTACACATCTTACCCTTACTGGGTAAGATGTCCTAGGACCTCTGTTTATGTCGGACTTTGCTCCCTTTGCTACAGGTGCTCCCCAATCTTCTAGACCTGCTTTAGGGAGCCTGGGTTCGTACAGAGGCAGGCTGCTGATGCCCTCCCATCTGGTGAGGGTCTACGAAGTGACGAATGGCACATGGGTTCCCAGTCCATCTTTAGGGGACAGTATCCAAATCCATGTCTACGATCAGTCCTTTCAGATGGTTCCAGAGCAGCTGATCCAGCCCCCCTACCCCCATCACCCACTTACCAGCAAAGCTTGCAATACCTGTGTTTCACGATCCCAGGCCCTGCTGGGGACATGCTGATTGCGCATGAGATCTAGGCTTCTAAGCAAGGTTAGTGGTGGGAGCCAAGGACATCCCATGCTCCCCAGAGCTCACCAAGTGTTCAAGGATTATGTATGTGCCTGTCAACTGCTCAGCACTAAGGCCTCTTCTTCAGCACAAACCAGGAAGCTGTTCATTCCCTTGTGGCCACAGACCTGAAAACTCTGTCTTCTTTCCCCCTTTCAGCAGCTGCCACCTCCACTCCAGGGCTGTCCTCCCTTCTCCCTAAGCCTGCTGACCAGTGAGCCACAAGGCTACTCACTCCTAACTTCAGAGCTGTTCCCCACAAAGGAGCACATAGGACTTTGGGGCGTAATTTCTATTTGTTGTGGAGGGAACATGGAGATGTTAAGAAAGTTGGAAATTTGTTAATTAGTGGCTCCTGATCTAACTCACCTGAGGAACTTTGGAGCTGGCTAAGGCTTCACCCCACGACGTTAATTCCAAGGGTAGTTCTTTTCTTTTCTTTTCTTTTATTGAAGTATAGTTGATTTACAATGTTGTGTTAATTTCTGCTGTACAGCAAAGTGATTCAGTTATATATATATATTCTTTTTCATATTCTTTTCCATTATGGTTTATAATAGGATATTGAATATAGTTCCCTGTTCTCTACAGTAGGGCCTTGTTGTCCATCCATTCTCTATATAATAGTTTGCATCTGCTAAACCCAAACTCCCAATCCATCTCTCCCTCTCCTCCACCCCTTGGCAACCACAAGTCTTCTCTATGTCTGTAAGTCTGTTTCTGTTTCATAGATAAGTTCATTTGTGTCATATTTTAGATTCCACATATAAGTGATATCATATGGTATTTGTCTTTCTCTTTCTGACTAACTTAGAATGATCATCTCTAGGTCCATCCATGTTGCTGCAAATGGCATTATTTCATTCTTTTTTTTTATTTTAAGAAATTAACATTTCTCAATATAAATTTGTTTTTATTTATTTATTTTTCGTTGCATTGGATCTTCATTTGCTGCACGCAGGCTTTCTCTAGTTGCGGCGAGCGGGGGCTACTCTTCGTTGCGGCGGGTGGGCTTTTCATTGCGGTGGCTTCTCTTGTTGCAGAGCATGGGCTCTAGGCACACGGACTTCAGTAGTTGTGGCACGTGGGCTCAGTAGTTGTGGCTCGTGGGCTCTAGAGCACAGGCTCAGTAGTTGTGGTGCACGGGCTTAGTTGCTCCACAGCACGTGGGATCTTCCCAGACCAGGGCATGAACCTCTGCCCCCTGCATTGGCAGGAGGATTCTTAGCCACTGCGCCACCAGGGAAATCCCTCATTCTTTTTTTATGGCTGAGTAATATTCCATTATACATATGGGCCACATCTTCTTTATCCATTCCTTTGTTGATGGACCCTTAGGTTGTCTCCACGTCTTGGCTCTTGTGAATAGTGCTGCCATGAACATTGGGGCGCATGTGTCTTTTCAACTCAGAGTTTTGTCCAGATATAGGGCCCAGGAGTGGGATTGGTGGATCATATGGCAACACTATTTTTAGTTTTTTGAGGAACCTCCATACTGTTCTCCATAGTGGCTGCACCAATTTACATTCCCACCAACAGTGCAGGAGGGTTCCCAAGGGTGATTCTTGCTACCCTACTACCCTATTGCAACTGAAGCTCTTATGAGTGCTTCTTGGAAACCCCTTTTCCAACCCCAAAATGTAAGCTGAACAGTGTCTTGCCTCATATGAGACATTTCTGTCTCTGGAATAGTCTCTTCTGGGTGTTTTAGCTGTTTGTGGAATACCCTCCCTTGCTAAGGGCCTGCCTCAGACTCTCAGAGGAGAGGATGCTCATCCCTATCATTCTCACTATTCTCACCTGTAGGGGGCAGAGTAATGCCCCTCCCCAAAGATGTCCACATCTGTGATGGTTGGTTTTATGTGTCCACTTGGTTGGGCTATACACCCAGTTATTTAATCAAACACTAATCTAGGTTCTGCTATGAGGGCATTTTATAGATGTGGTTACCATCCACAATCAATTAATTGACTTTAAGTGAAGGGGATTATCCTCAATAATGTGGAGGAGCTTCATCCAATCAATTGAAGGTGTTAAGAGCAAAAACTGAGGTTTGCCGGAGAGGAAGAAATTCTACAAAAAGAGCTATTCAAATCACAAAGTTCAAGGGGTGACAAAAGACTCAAGCCCTGTTGTCCAAGTGATCTGGGCCAGAAAGCATATAGCTATCCTCAGCCTCAGAGTCACAGGTTTTTATAAAACTTGTTCATTTTATATTCATTTTAATAAAATTTATCATTCATTTATAAAACATGTATTACTATTAAATGTTATGTTGTTTCAGGGCTGCAACAAGGCCCTGGGCATTACCTCAATTGAGGACAGTCCAGGATGATGCAGGAATCAAGTAGAACTTGGGGGAGAACAGTGTCCAGTCTTGGAACTAGAGACTGGCAAGAGCCATCAGCTGGCCTGAGGTTCAAGTCTGGGCTCCACCCCCAGGAGGCCACCTGCACTGAAGGCTGGTGCTGCAGATGGGCCACCTACAGACAGGTTCAGAGAAACTTGTAACCTCATGTCCTCTCCTACCCCATCCCCTGCCCACTCCTACTGCAGGCTTAGACACCCAGCCCACATCCACTGATGGGAAGAGCATTCTGAATAAGCTTGCTTTTGAAAGTTTGAGACATATTATAGAAACCTATTGCTGTATGATTTATAATTTACACCCAAATTTATGATGTAAAATAATAACCATTTTATAATGCTTATAGATTGCATGGCCAGGTATTCTGACAAGATGCAGTACTCTACCATATCTGGGACCACAGTGGGAGAATTGAAACAGTTGACAGTAACTCGTATGGTTGAGGGGTGGAATCATTTATTCACTTACATGTCTGGGGCCTGGGCTGGGAAAACTCAAAAGTTGGCTTAGCTTTTAGACTGTCACAGGCCACAAGTGAGTCAAGGAACTCAGCCCACATTCAAGGGGAGGGGAATTAGACTCTACTTCTCCCAATGAGATAGTGACACATCACATTGCAGAAAAGCATATGGGCCCTCAAGTTAATAAAAGACATCTACAAAAAACCCACAACTCACTTTATACTTAAGAGTGAAAGAATGAATATTTCACCTCTGAGATTAGGAATAAGACAGAGAGCACCCCTCTCACCACTTCTAGAAGTTGACAATTAGGCAATAAAATGAAATAAAAGGCATCCAGTTTAGAAAAAAAGAAGTAAAAACTATCTTTACTTGCAGATGGCACGATCTTGTGTATAAAAAATCCTAAAGAATTCATTAAGAAAACTATTAGAACTAATAAACAAGTTCAACAAGGTTGTAGGATACAAAATCAGTATATACAAAATCAATTGTATTTCTATATACTTGCAATGAACAATTCGAAAATAAAACTGAGAAAATAAAACAAAATAGTTGGAAACAGATTTAACAAAAGTGTGAAACTACACTCTGAAAACAACAAAGCATTGCTGAAAGACATTAAAGAAGATCTAAATAAATGGAAAGATATACCATGTTCATGGAACAGAAGACTGCATATTTTAAAATGACAATACTCCCCAAACTGATCTACAGATTCAATGCAATCCCTACAAAAACTTCAGCTGGCTTCTTTGTAGAAATTGACAAACTGATCCTAAATTCATATGGAATTGCAAGGGACCTAGAATAGCAAAAACAATCTTGAAAAAGAAGAACAAAGTTGGAAGACTCATGTTTTCCAATTTCAAAACTTACTATAAAGCTACAGTAATCAAGACAGTGTAATACTGGCATAATACTAAACGTATAGATCATTGAAATAAAATTGAGAATATAGAAATAAACCTATACATTTATGGTCAATACATTTTGGTTTTTGACAAGGGTGCCAAGACATTCAATAGGAAAAAACCAGAACAGTCTTTTCAACAAATGGTGTTATGACAACTGTATATCTACATGAAAATATTCTCACACCATATACAAAAATTAACTCAAAATGGATCAAAACTTAATTATCAGAGTTAAAACTATAAAATTCTTTGAAGAAAACACAGGCATAAATCTTCATGACCTTGGATTAAACAATGATTACTTAGATACAACATCAAAAACACAAACAACAAAAGAAAAAATAAATTAGACTGCATCGAAATTGAAAACTGTTGTGCTGCAAAGGACACCATCAAGAAAGTGAAAAGGCAAGCCACTAATGGAAGAAAATATTTGCAAATCATATATCTGATAAGGGTCTTGTATCTAGAATATATAAAGAATGCTGACACCTCAGTAATAAAAAGACAATCCAATTAAAAATGGGAGAAGGATCTGAATAGACATTTCTCCCAAGAAGATATACAAATATGAATGTTCAACATTGTTAGTCATCAGAGAAATGCAAATAAACACCACAATAAGACATCACTTTGCACCCAGTAGGATAGTTATAATTTAAAAAACAGATAATAACAAGGTTAATGAGGATTGGAGAAATTGGAACCCTCATACACTACTGATGGGAATGCAAATAGTACATCTACTTTGGAAAACAGTCTGGTAGTTCCTCAAAAGGTTAAACATAGAGTAACCATATGACCCAGCAATTCCACTCCTAGGTATATACCCAAGAGAAATAAAAAGATATGTGTACAAGAAAACCCATACAAAAATGTTTGTGGCAGCATTATTCATAATAGCCAAAATATGGAAACAACTCAGATGTCCACCAACTGATGAATGGATGAATAAAATGTAGTTTCATACAATGGAATGTTATTCAGTCATAAAAAGAAATGAAGTTCTGATACTTGCTACAACATGGATGAAATTGAAAATATCATGCTACATGGATGGACCTAGAGATTGTCATACTGAGTGATGTAAGTCAGACAGAGAAAGAGAAATATCATATGACATTGCTTATATGTGGAATCTAAAAAGAAATGACACAAATGAACTTATTTACAAAACAGAAACAGACTTGCAGAGTTAGAGAAGGAACTTATGGATTCCAGTGTGGAAGGGTGGGGGGAAGGAATAGTAAGCGAGTTTGGGATCGACATGTACACACTGCTATATTTAAAATGGAGGGACTTCCCTGGTGGCACAGTGGTTAAGAATCCACCTGCCAGGGCTTCCCTGTTGGCGCAGTGGTTGGGAATCTGCCTGCCAATGCAGGGGACACGGGTTCGTGCCCCGGTCCGGGAAGATCCCACATGCCGCGGAGCGGCTGGGCCCGTGAGCCACAACTACTGAGCCTGCGCTTCTGGAGCCTGTGCTCCGCAACGGGAGAGGCCGCGACAGTGAGAGGTCCGCGCACTGCGATGAAGAGTGGCCCCCGCTCTCCGCAACTGGAGAAAGCCCTTGCACAGAAACGAGGACCCAACACAGCCAAAAATAAATAAATAAATAAATTTATAAAAAAATATAAACAGGCATAGTTAAAATTAAAAAAAAAAAAGAATCCACCTGCCAATGCAGGGGACACGGGTTCCAGCTCTGGTCTGGGAAGATCCCACGTGTCGCGGGGCAACTAAGCCTGTGCACCACAACTACTGAGCCTGCGCTCTAGAGCCCGTGAGATGCAACTACTGAAGCCCGCTTGCTCTAGGGCCGGTGTGCTGCAACTACTGAGCCCACATGCTGCAACTACTGAAGCCCGTGCGCCTAGAGCCCATGCTCCACAGCAAGAGAAGCCACCGCAATGAGAAGCCCGCACACTGCAGTGAAGAGTAGCCCCCGCTTGCCATAACTAGAGAAAGCCCGTGCGCAGCAACGAAGACCCAATGCAGCCAAAAAAAAAAAGGATACTCAACAAGGACCTACTGTATAGCACAGGGAACTCTACTCAATATTATGTAACAACCTAAATGGGAAAAGAATTTGAAAAAGAATAGATACATGTGTATGTATAACTGAATCACTTTGCTGTACACCTAAAACTATCACAACATTGTTAATCAACTATACTCCAGTATAAAATAAAAAGTTAAAAAAAAAAAGAAAATATCATGCTAAGTGAAAGAAGCCTGTCGTAGAAAACCACATATTGTGATTCCATTTATATGAAGTTTCCAGAAGAGGTAAATCTATAGAGAGAGAAATTAGAGATTTTGGTTGCTTAGGGCTGGGGAGGAGGAAATGATTCCTAGATAAGTGGTGGCTTTTGGGAGGGGGTGATGGAATGTTCTAAAATTGATTATGGTGATGGTTGCACAACTCTGAATATATTAAAACCATTGAATTGAACATGTTAAAGAGGTAGATTATATGGCAGGTGAATTACGTCTCAATAAAACTGTTATTAAAAAAAGGAAATGGGATGAAAGTCATTACGGCAGCTGTCGTTAGAAAATAGAATCAACTCAGTGCCTGAGCAAAGCTGAGCTGGTGAGAGGTGGGTGACCACATCTACAGGGCATGGAAGGTTTGGGGAAGGACTGACAGACTATAGCACCTGGGCCCTCCAAAATCTGGCCTTTGAGTCATTCCAGAGTGCCCCCAGGTGACCATGATTGGCCCAGGAGTGGTTCATGGCTGTGGCCAAAACACCAAATGCATACCAGAGGCTATTTCAGTGGAGGACTGGAAATGACCCCTGTCCTGCCCGGAGTATGGATTCTCATGCCTGGTCTCAGAAACTGACCTGGTCAGGCCCATTTGCTTACCTGCTATGCCTCTCTCTTCCTTCCTTCCTTCCTTCCTTCATTTCCTTCCTTCCTTCCTTCCTTCATTTCCTTCCTTCCTTCCTTTCCTTCCTTCCTTCCTTCCTTCATTTCCTTCCTTCCTTCCTTTCCTTCCTTCCTTCCTTCCTTCATTTCCTTCCTTCCTTTCCTTCCTTCCTTTCCTTCCTTCCTTCCTTCCTTCCTTCCTTCCTTCCTTTCCTTCCTTCCTTCCTTCTTTCCTTCTTTCTTTCTTTCTTTCTTTCTTTCTTTCTTTCTTTCTTTCTTTCTTTCTTTCTTTCTTTCTCTTTCTCTTCTTCATTCTTTTCTGGAGGGGGTGAAGGATATAAAGTGAGTCCTGCAGAATTTAACTGATCTATATGCAGAGTTCCTAATCACTGAAGTCCTGCTTGACGCTTAGTTCTCTCCCTAGAGACCCCCCTCTCCAACAATTCCCCACTCCTAATCCCTACCCCGAATACTTTTATAGTCTTTGAGTATGTGGAAAGAGGCTGATGCTTTTGGCCCTGGGGCTACCCAAAGGCCTCAGGAAGAAAACCTGCTGAGGCTAGGACCAGGCATCTATGCCCTGTCATATCTTATCTTAGGATAGTGTCTTATCCAGGAACTACAAGTTCTGCCCCCTATTGATAATCAGTTCCACCTCTCTATCCTCCTAGTTTCCTGTGTGCTTCCAGGGACCCCTCTAACTTCAGGACCTCACCTTAACCAATTCTCTAGTGTCTAAATTTACTTGTTATCCACCTACCCCCTCCCAAACACTCCCCTCCTGACTGCTTGTTCACTCTCCTGATGGAGGCCAACAGACGCCACACATCTGACACCCCTGGGCTTTGCAACTTGGCCCCAAAGGCAACTGACACGGTTCTAGAACTCTTGGTTCTAGTCTAAGCTGGTCAGGTGGGATCATCACTTTTAGGGACCTACAGGTAATCCTGGGTCTGGTGGCACCTGCCCCTTTAAGACCTACTCCCTGCCTGATGGGGACATGACAGCTAAATATAAAAAAGACCTTGCTTTGCCAAAAGCCTGGTGTCCATAGTATTAACTGCCTGATATTAGTCCGTGTCTGCACTTCACAACATCTTCGCCTTCTCTGTGACCGAGCCCCTGTGCCTGTCCATTTCTGGATATTCGTGTCCACAGCCTCCAGTCTCATGGCTAGTCCTTGCCTTACTGCTTATCACCTTCTGGCCCAGCCAGTCTGAGCAACAGGGGAGATGACCTTCTGCTTGGCCCAGGCCATTCTCCTGCTGACAGCCCCCATGTACAGGCCAAGCGAGCCTGGGCCTCTGGATGCTACTCTGGCTCCTAGAGGGTCAGATGGCCCATGAACTCCTGGCCCACAGACCCTGGCACCCCTTCACTTCACAGCTACCTTGGGAGGGGAAATGGAGAATTTGATGGAGCAACTGGGAGACAGAATGGGAGAACCGTACCCTTCACAGCTCTGCAAGGATGCATGTTTAGCAGGACAGTTCAAGAACATATGGAAGGAAGGAACTACCTTAGAGCCTCTCCTCTTCACAAGGTGGCTGTAACAGCCAGAAGTTCTGGACCTGTCCCAGAAGAGCCAGCCAAGAGGTGGGCAGCCCACTCTCCACAGCAGAGCCAGCATGGTGGGTGTTAGCATGGTTGTGTTTAGGATTGCTTAACTGGGCAGGGTTTCTTTCTTTTTTAAAATATTTATTTATTTATTTGGTTGCACTGGGTCTTTGTTGCAGCAGGCAGGCTCCGTAGGTGCCAGCAGTCAGGCTCCTTAGCTGTGGCATGCGATCTCTTAGTTGCGGCATGCATGTCGGATCTAGTTCCCTGACTGGGGATCGAACCCGTGCCCTCTGCATTGGGAGCACGGAGTCTTACCCACTGGACCCCTAGGGAAGTCCCCTGGGCAGAGTTTCTTACTTGAACTAGTACATCAAAAATTAAACCAGTGAGGTAGGTCTAAGCCAAGTCCTTGAAGAAGAGCCAAAAATCAAGGCACAGAGTTCCAAAAATGCCTAATGGTGCCCTGCATGATGAAACTGCTTAGGCCCCAAAGAGGGCAAAGAAGCCTGGTGGAGGCTGGCAGTGGCTGAGCGCCCGCACCCATCTGCCTGCTAGCTCCCACAGTTCCTGGGCAGAGGCTCTGCTTGCTGGGCTGAAGGTGCGCTTGGCTCCTCTCTAGCGTGGCTTTCAGAGCCCCCGCTGTCCATGGCGTTGCTCATGAGCTGCCCAAACAGACGTGGAGGCTCCAGGTCATTCCCCGTCTCAGGAGACATGGTCAAATTTCAACGCAATCTGCAACCTCCACTGCCCACCTCGCCCCACCTGACCACCTGTCAGGCTGACCATCAAGTGTGGAAAGGGTGCTGTGATACCACTTAGGTCAGCAGCAGACGGGTTCAGCCACTTCTTCCAGCAGAATTCTCAACGGCTGCCATTCATTCCTCCACTCTGAATTCACTGGTGCTCGACCGTGGTAGCTGTAACTTCTTCCCAGACATTTTCCTCCCCAGTGCTGGTTATAGAGCTCTTACTTCTCGTAGGGAATTCATACTATGTGTCTCAAATGGGGTCAGGCCCCCATCTCCCACCACAGAGCTGGGCAGATGAATCAGGTCTGGATAATTCTATCGGATCATCCCCTGGTCATAATGGTGGTTCAGGAAAGAGCATGTGATCCAAATCAGGCCAACCAGCAAAAGACTTGGGACTTTTGCTGGTGCTATCAGGAAAAAGGTGTTTTCTTTTCTATGAGATCACTAGCTGAAGGATGATATAAACACAGTATTGCCTTTAGCCATCTTTGCTTCCGCAAGGAAAGAGCATGGCCGTGATCGAAACCAACACTGAGGAAAGCGAAAGCAGGAGATGAAGCAAGACATGGAGTCTCGAGGACAAGTTGTTTTTTTTTTAAATGCATTTTTTTTTTTCTTTTTTTTTAGGTGGTGAAATTTTGCCTTATCCAGTAGAGGGTTGATAGGGACTGCTTGGTCTTCATCCGGCTTTAATTTTTATTTATTTATTTATTTATGGCTGTTTTGGGTCTTCGTTTCTGTGCAAGGGCTTTTCTCTAGTTGTGGCAAGTGGAGGCCACTCTTCATCGCGCTGCGCGGGCCTCTCATTATCGCGGCCTCTCTTGTTGCGGAGCACAGGCTCCAGACGCGCAGGCTCAGTAATTGTGGCTCACGGGCCTAGTTACTCCGTGGCATGTGGGATCTTCCCAGACCAGGGCTCGAACCCGTGTCCCCTGCATTGGCAGGCAGATTCTCAACCACTGCGCCACCAGGGAAGCCCTTAAATGCATTTTTTAAAATTTATTTATTTATTTATTTTGGCTGTGTTGGGTCTTCGTTGCTGCACGGGCTTTCTCTAGTTGTGGCGAGCGGGGGTTACTCTTCCTTGCGGTGCGCGGGCTTCTCATTGCTGTGGCTTCTCTTGTTTCAGAGCATGGGCTCTAGGCGTGTGGGCTTCAGTAGTTGTGGCACGCGGGCTCAGTAGTTGTGGCTCGCGGGCTTTAGAGTGCAGGCTCAGTAGTCGTGGCACACGGGCTTAGTTGCTCCGCAGCATGTGGGATCTTTCCGGACCAGGGCTCGAACCCGTGTCTCCTGCATTGGCAGGTGGATTCTCAACCACTGCGCCACCAGGGAAGCCCTCGAGGACAAGTTTAAGTCCTCGGATGAGTTATGCCTGAAGAGAGGTTGCCTCTGTGCTCTTTAGTTACACAAGCCAATGGTTTCCCTTTCCACCTTGGTTAGCTCCATTGGTTTGACCACCGCAGCTGAAAGGTCCTCCCTGTTACATACTCTTCCTCTGGTGCTGTTTCTATGCCCAGTTCTCTGCATCCTCCACTCCCAGCTGCCCCCGCAGCAGACCAGGACTTAGAGGGTGGGGCAGCTAAGGATAAGAAATACAGTATTTGAGAAGGGTTTAGTTACAAAGGTTAGTTCCCCCAAATGTGAGTAGGGTATAAGGGACCCACACAAAACACTAGACAACAACCTGGACCCTGTAGCCCAAAAGAATGAGCGGGGGAAAAGTTTGCCTGCAACCTGGAGCAGAGTCATGTAGATTAAGCTTCCCTGAGAGAACCAGTGACACAGCCAGCCCAAGGTGACGTCGTGGGAACCAGGGGGACAAATACTCTGGCCTCATTCTCCCCCCTACTTCGGGTTTCCTGATGGTTCTCCCTAGTGACTGAACCCAACCAAAAGAGGGAGGGAGGAGGCTAAATTATACAGGTCAGCCTCCCAGGGCAGGAATCAGGGCAGAGAGGAGTGGAGAGTGTTTCTGGGGGCAAACAGAAAATACGCAGCACAGAGGCATTATTCCCCATATCAGAGGGCCCCAGGATGACCAAATGAGAAGTTCATGGCTCTGGACAGTTAGCCAAATTCACACCAGAGGAGGTCATTTCAGTGGAGAACTGGGAAGGGTCTAGTCTTGGCCAGAGCATAGATTCTGGAGCTTGTTCTCAATATTTGCACTGGTCAACCCAATTTGGCCTCCCTTCCATTCATCTTCTCAATTTCCCTCTGGCTCTTCCCACACATTGGCTGCCACAGCCCCACTCTGCACACCACATATCCCTCCTCCCTCCCACAGAGCAGAGATACTGAACAATATGTACATTACGAGCTGTCCCGGACTCACAGTTTCTGGAGGCCAGTGACAATACCAAGTGGACCAGAGGAGGCATAGTCTCAGAGCACACCTGGGGACTCACAGCCCCATTGAGCAAGACCCCACCTGTGTGACAGCCTTTTACTGGGAGAACCAGGAGAATCCTACCACAACCCAGGCTGTAGAGTGGGCTGGGGAAGTTGGTGTCCAGAGGACAGCTCAGTGCAGGGTAGCTCCAATGGGCCACACTTCCTCCATAGCTCCCCACTGGCTTGGCCAGGGTTTTGTTGCGCCTATCTCACAGTTCACGTTCTTTCTCTGCCTAATCCTGTCACCTCCATCTCCTGTTGGTAGCTGGTGATCCCTCATAAACATCTTTGTTTCAGTGTCTGCTCCTGGAGAATCCAACCTTGGACAACAGCAATTAGGGAAGACTTTCTGTAGCTCCTAACACCAAACCTTCAGACTTATTTCCGTCTGTGCTCTGTGCCTTTCCTCCTGTGACAAGGGGTGAACTGCACACTGGATGATCCTCTCCATTTGTTTACTAGGTCCTGTCCCAGCTCACCTGTCACTCAACCAGCTTGCCCCACCTAGCGATTGCTCTTCTTCTGTGTACATTTTCCTTGTTCTACTGGACCATTTCCATTAGCATATAAACCTACTGCTACTTCTCCCACTGAAGAAGCAAACCAATGCCCTCTTTGGTCCTCCTACCTCTTCCAGCCTTTGCCTCATTTCTCTTCCTCTCTTTAGAACAAAAATTCTTTGTTCCTTTATTTAGTTTTTAACTAATTTTCATTGGAGTATAGTTGCTTTACCATGTTGTGTTAGTTTCTACTGTACAGCAAAGTGAATCAGCTATATGTATACATATATCCCCTCCTTTTTGGATTTCCTTCTCATTTAGGTCACCACAGAGCACTGAGTAGAGTTCCCTGTGCTATACAGTAGGTTCTCACTAGTTATCTCTTTTATACACAGTAGTGTATATATGTCAATCCCAATCTCCCAATTCATCCTGCCCCGCCTTCCCCCTTTGGTATCCATAACATTTGTTCTCTATGGCTGTGTCTCTATTTCTGCTTTGCAAATAATAGAACAAAATTGTTTAAAAGAGTTGCTCTCATTTCTCACCTCCCATTCTTTCTCGAACCCCATCACTCCATTGAAACTTCTCTGACCTTGTTCTCCCAAAACCTCCACATTGCTGAATCTAATGAAAAATCCTCTGTCTCAATCTTACTTGACTTATCAGCAATGTTAGATACACTTTCTTTTCTTCAGGACCACCCTCACCTGGCTTTCCTCTCTGGCCAATTCTCAGCCTCCTTCTCTGGTCCCTCCCCATCTTCCTCACTTCTAATGTTGGCATGGCTTTGGATGTCTTCTCTTTTCTACTCACACCCACTCCCTAGATAACTTCATCCACCCTTGGGCCTTTATAAACACTCTCTGTATGCTGGCAGCTCACAGTGTTCTCACTCCAGCCCTGACTTTTTCCCTGAATCTCCCAAGTGGAATATCAAACTACCTACTTACTCCATTTCCACGCCCCTTAGTCTGACACCAACTGGGTGTACTGCAATATGACTCAATTCTGATGATACTCACCAGTGTCTCCAGGCCACCACCCTTCAGCCTGACTGGCTACAAATATGGGGATTCCCAGGACGCACTCAGATTCAGTAATTCCTTTAGGAGGACTCACAGAACACACTGAAAGTGCTATGCTTACGATTAGTTTTATTATAAAGGATACACATAGTTGGGACCTTGGGGGAAGTGCAGAGCTTCTATACCCTCTCCTCACGGAATCAGGGTGTGTAACCCTCCTGACACAGCACTGTGCCCATCAACCAGGAGACTCCTCCAAGCCTCCATGTCCAGAGTTTTCACTGGGGTTTCATTTCGTAAGCATGATCGATTAACTCTCATTGCCCAAGTTACTACACTCAATCTCCAGCCACCCTCCCCTCCCCTGAGGTCAGGCTGGCCCAAAGTTCCAACCCTCTAATCACGTGGTCAGTCTTTCTGGTGACCAGCCCCCATCCTGAGGCCATCTAGGGGCCACCATGAGTCACCTCATTAGCATAAATTTATTTATTTTTGGCTGCGTTGGGTCTTTGTTGCTGCACACGGGCTTTCTCTAGTTGCGGCGAGCGGGGGCTACTCTTCACTGCGGTGCACGGGCTTCTCATTGCAGTGGCTTCTCTTGTTGCGGAGCACGGGCTCTAGGCGTGCAGGCTTCAGTAGTTGTCGCATGCAGGCTCAGTAGTTGTGGCGCACGGGCTTAGTTGCTCCGCGGCATGTGGGATCTTCCCAGACCAGGGCTCGAACCCGTGTCCCCTGCATTGACAGGCAGATTCTTAACCACTGCGCCACCAGGGAAGCCCCACCTTGTTAGCATAGCAAGACACTCCTACCACTCAGGAAATGCTCAGCATTTTCTAAGCTCTGTGCCAGAAACCTGGAACAAAGATGAGATAGATTCTTTATTATACCACACTACTCAACAGCTCCGCTTGGAAACATCTCAAACTTAACCTGTCCCAAGCTGACCTTGTGATGTTTCAGCTCAGACCTGCTCCCCTTGTACTCTTGTTCATTTCAGTAAAGAGTTACAGTCTCTTTCTTCCTAGGCGCTCAGGCCAATAACTTTAAAGTCATTCTTTTTAAATTTTTCTTTATATTCTGTTTTTAAATTAAGCTTTCTAAAAATTGAAGCATAGTTGTTTTACAATGTTGTGTTAATTTCTGCTGTACAGCAAAATGATTCAGTTATACATATATACATTCTTCTTTTTTTTAGTTTATTTATTTATTTATTTTTGGTGGCATTGGGTCTTCGTTGTTGCGCATGGGCTTTCTCTAGTTCTAGTTGCGGCGAGCGAGGGCTACTCTTCCTTGCGGTGCACGGGCTTCTCATTGCGGTGGCTTCTCTTGTTGCGGGGCATGGGCTCTAGGCGCGCAGGCTTCAGTAGTTGTGGCACGCAGGCTCAGTAGCTGTGGCGCATGGGCTAGTTGCTCCGCGGCATGTGGGATCTTCCCAGACCAGGGCTCAAACCCATGTCCCCTGCGTTGACAGGCGGATTCTTAACCACTGCGCCACCAGGGAAGCCCCTACATTCTTTTTTTAAAAAATTCTTTTCCAGTATGGTTTATCCCAGGATATTGAATATAGTTCTCTGTGCTCTACAGTAGGACCTTGTTTATCCATTAAAGTCATTCCTGACTCTTCTCTCTCACACTTCACACCCAGTCTTCTGGCAAATCTTCTTGGCCCTACCTTCAATTATATAGAGAGTCCAACTACTTCCACTCTCTCTACCGAGGCTACCCTGGTCATTTCTCACCTTCATTATCGCAGTAGGCTTTTACCTGGAATCCCTGCTTTCAGTTCCCTGACTTCCTGCCACTCCCAGGTGATAAAAGAGAGGAGGAAACACCAAGCATCCAGTCCTCACAGGTGGAGGCAGGAGGGACCGAGTAGAAAGACACTCTCTCTGTATTAGAGAAAACAGAATGTTTATAAAGCAGCCCAAGAACTTGGAAGATGAAAAAAAGGCAAGTGGTCCAGTAACAATGAGAAGATGCAGTAATGGGGAGGAGATGATGGTTCCCCCCTTTTATTGGCATTGTTTTTTGGAGCTTTATTGAGATAGACCTCACATATCATTAAACCTGGTCGTTTAAAGCATATGGTTCTGGGACTTCCCTGGTGGTCCAGTGGTTGAGCATCCGCCTTCCGGTGCAGGGGATGTGGGTTCGATCCCTGGTCGGGGAACTGAGATCCCACACGCCTTGGGGCAACTAAGCCCATGTGTTCTGGAGCCAGTGCACCACAACTAGACAGAAACCCATGCGTGGCTGCTAAGACCTAATGCAGCCAAATAAATAAATAAATATTAAAAAAAAATAACGTATATGGTTCAATGGTTTTTAGTATATTCACAAAGCTGTGCGAGCAGCACCACAATCTAATTTTAGATTTTTTTCACCTCCCCCCAGAGAAACTCCATATCAGCTGTCCCTTCTCATTTCCGCTCGGTCTTGCTCCTACTCCAGGCGAATCTACCCTCTGTCCCTAGAATTTACCTCTTCTGGATGGTTCACATAAATGGGATCATATAATATGTGATCTTTGGTCACTGGCTTCTCTCACTTAGCATAGTGCTTTCAAGGTTCATCCTGTTGTAGCATGTATCAGTACTTGCCTTCTCATGCCACTGTGTGGGTACACCAATTTATCTATTCATCAGTTGATGGATATTTGGGTTGTTTCCACTTTTTGGCTTTTATGATTAATGCTGCTATTAAAATTCGTTTACCAGCTTTTGTGTGAACATATGTTTTCAGTTCTCTTGGGTGAACACCCAAGAGTGGAATTGCTGGGTCACATGACAACTCTATGTTTCACCTGGTGAGGCACCACCACCCCATTTTCCGCAGCAGACGTACCATTTTACATTCCCACCAGCAACAGCGGCAGAGTCTCATTTCTCCGCATCCTCACCAACCCTTGCTATTTTTTGTTTTTTTATTATAGTCTTCTTAGTGGCTATGAAGTGGTAGCTCATTGTGCTTTTGATTGGCATTTTCCTGTTGACTAATAATCTTAAGCATCTTCTCATGTGATTCTTGGCCATTTGTGCGTTTTCTTTGGAGAACTGTCTATACAAATCCTTTGCACATTTTAAAGTTGGGTGTTTGTATTTTACTTGTTGAATTGTAAGTGTTCTTTATATTCTAGATACTAGAGCCTCGTCTGATTATGATTTGCAAATATTTTCTCCCATTTTTTCAGTTACCTTTTAACTTTCTTGATCGTGTCTTTTGAACCTGGATGAAGTCCAATATCTATTTTTGCTTCAGTTGTTTGTACTTTTGGTGTCATACCTAAGAAACTATTGCTAATTCCAGGTCATGCAGATTTATACCTGTTTCCTTCTAAGAGTGATAGTTTTAGCTCTTACATTAAGATCTTTGATCTATTTTGTAGTAATTTAAAATTTTTAATTGTAGCAAAATACACATAGAGTGTGCCCTCTTAACCATTTTTAAGTGTACAGTTCAGTACTGTCAAGTATATTCACATTGTTATGCAATCAATCTCCAGAACTTTGTCCTCTTGCAAAACTGAAACTTTATGCCCATTAAATAACAACAACAACTCCCCATTTCCCCCTTCCCCCAGCCTCTGGCAACTGCCATTCTATTTTCTGCCTCTATGAATTTGACTCTGCTAGATGGCTGGTATAAATGGAATCATATAATAATTTGTCTTCTTGTGACTCGCTTATTTCACTTAGAATAATGTCCTGCAGGTTCATCCATGTTGTTGCATATGTCAGAGTTTCCTTCCTTTTTAAGGCTGAATAATTGTCCAGTATGTATAGGGACCACGTTTTGTTCATCCATTCATCCATTGATGGACACTTAGGTTGTTTCCACCTTCTGGCTATTGTGTGAAAAGTGCTGCTATGAGCATGGGTGTGCAAATATTTCTTCAAGTCCTTGACTTCAATTCCTTTAAATATATTCTGAGAAGTGGGATTGCTGAATCATAAGGTATTTCTATATTTAATTTTTTGAGGAACCGCCATACTCTTTTCCACAGTGGCCACACCATTTTATATTCCCACCAGTTATGCAAAAAAAAAAAGGATTCCAATTTCTCCACAGCCTTACCAACACTTGTTATTTTATTTATAATAGCTGTCTTAATGAGCGTGAGGTGATATCTCATTGTGATTTTGATTTGCATTTACCCAATGGTTAGTGATGTTGAGCATCTTTCATATGCTTCCTGGCCATTTGGGGGTTTTTTTGGTTTTTTTAAATTATTTTTGGCTGTGTTGTCTTCGTTGCGGTGCGCGGGCTTCTCATTGCAGTGGCTTCTCTTGTGGAGCACGGGCTCTAGAGCACGTGGGCTTCAGTAGATGCGGCACGTGGACTCAGTAGTTGTGGTTTGTGGGCTCTAGAGCACGGACTCAGTAGTTGTGGCGCATGGGCTTAGGTGCTCCGCGGCATGTGGGATCTTCCCGGACCAGGGCTCGAACCCGTGTCCCCTGCATTGGCAGGCAGATTCTTAACCACTGTGCCACCAGGGAAGCCCCTTCTTGGCCATTTGTATGCCATCTTTGGAGAAATTGTCCATTCAAGTCTTTTGTCCATTTTTTTAGGTTGTTTTGTTGCTATTGAGTTGTAGAAGTTCTTTATATATTCTGGATATCAACTCATCACTGATAAGCCGAGTAGTATACTGTGGTGACATTTTCTTTCTTGTACAACTTTGTTTTTCCTGAAATTAACACTTACTTCTTGTTTGTTGGCTTGCTCAGGTTTCTATGTACCCAAATCATTCTTCTTTCACTCTCCAATAGAACTATATAGCCCCTCTCCATTATTTCCCACCTGTCAAATGCACCAGGTAACCTGTCAATCCTCCTCTTCTTCTTCCTCCTCCATCTTCTTTCTTGCTTTCTTCTTTCTTTCCTTCCTTCCTCCCTCCCCACTCCCTCCCTCCTTCCCTCTCCCCTCCCCCCCTTCTTTTTCTTTCTTTCTTTCTTTCATCTCTCTCTCCCTTTGAATCCACATAGGTTTTAGATATTTTCTTTTCTTACTGTAAGTTGGTTTTCATTCTTTGACTTGGGTACTCAGTGAGTCCTTTCAGTTTAGATCCTCAGGCCCTTCGGTACTGGGAAATTTACTAGATTAAAAATTTTTCCTTCTCTCCACTTTCTCCATTCTCTATAGCATTCCGGCTAGTAAGATATTAGGCTTCCAGGACTTCCCTGGTGGCACAGTGGTTAAGACTCTGCACTCCCAATACAGGGGGCCCAGGTTCGATCCCTGGTCAGGGAACCAGATCCCACATGCACGCTGCAACTAAGAGTTTGCATGCCACAACTAAGACCCAGTGCAACCAAAAAAAAAAGAAAAAAATAGATATTAGACTTCCTGCATTGGTCTACTAATATTTTAATATTTTCTCTACTTTTTTTTCCTATACTTTCTGGGAGATTTCTAGACTTACTCTCCCAGATGTTTTATTGAACTTTTAAGTTAAGATGGCCATACTTGAAATTTCTGAGTTCTTTCTTGGTCTTTGTTGTCTGTTGATCCTTTTTCATATTGTTCTGTTCTCATTCCATGCATCCCTTTTACCTCTCTGAAGATAGTAATAATAGTTTTTGTTTTCCTCGTCTTCTAATGGAAGATGCTTAATTACCTTTCCAATTTCTTCTATGATAAAAGACCATTCATATTCTCTACTTTCTCTTGGGTCATTTTTGTCATTTAAATTCTACCTGGAAATTATACATTTCATCTAGATCTTCTAATTTGATGCCACATAATTCATAATTCCATGAAGAAAACTTTTTAAAAACTCTCTTTTATACCCATGGTTACATCTTTCTTATTCTTTTCCATTTTTACTTTCTTTTTTTCCTTGATCAGTTTTCAATGTAATTAATTTCAATTATTACTGTATATTCATTTTTCTCTTCATAATTTTTCCCTTTTATCTAATTTAGTAAGATAAATACTTACCTCCTTACATACTTAATCAAGAGACTTCTTATAGAGTTGGGGATTGGTATTAGGGTGCTATATTAGTATAGTAACATGAAAAAATATTAGACAATAAGCTGAGAAAATTCATTGCCTAATTGACTAAATGCAAATGTTCATTAGTCCCTTTATATTCTTTCCTATTTAACTGTATGTGTGCTGCAAGGACTAAGAGATGGATTGAGTAGAAGTTAGTGGGTAGTTTGGCAGCAGTGGGAAGAAATGCCCATGGATGCTTATTCTAGAGATGAGAGAAGATAAAAGAGAAGACTTTGACATCTGCATTAGGTTGTGGCCCTTTCAGAACTTCTGATAGATGAAAACCTACTAAGAGGGCAATCTGGGAGTCTGAAACAAGTAATGACAACTTAAAATTGAATATGGAGGGAAAAAAGAGCATTTTACTCACATACACAGTCAGTGTTATTACCATTCCTTGATAATTTAAGAATAGTACTGGGAATTATTGTATTAGAAAATGTCCAAATATTTTCCTGAAAGTGTTTTCAAGCTTAGGAAGAGACCGCTGAAATTATTTTAGCCTCTGAACCCTAACCTCTGATTTTTTTAAATTTTATTTTATTGAAGTATAGTTGATTTACAATGTTGTGTTAATTTCTGCTGTACAGCAAAATGATTCATATATATATATATATATATATATATATATATAGTTTTTCATATTCTTTTCCATTATGGTTTATCACAGGATATTGAATATTGAATATAGGATATTGTGCTATAGAGTAGGACCTTGCTGTTTATCCATTCTCTATGTAATAGTTTGCATCTGCTAAACCCAAACTCCCAATCCATCCCTCCCGGAGCCCCCTCCCCCTTGGCAACCACAAATCTGTTCTTTATGTCTGTAAGTCTGTTTCTGTTTCATAGATAAGTTCATTTGTGTCATATTTTAGATTCCACATATAAGTGATACATATGGTATTTGTCTTTCTCTGACTTACTTCACTTAGTATGATAATCTCTGAGTCCAACCATGTTCCTGCAAAGGGCATTATTTCATTCTTTTTTATGGCTGAGTAATATTCCATTGTACATATATATATGTATATATATACATACATATATATATATATATATATATCACATCACATCACATCTTCTTTATCCATTTGTCGATCCTTATCTGTGTTTTTATTATTCATAGTGCATAGTATCCTTATGATCTTAATGGAGATGTTTTTGTTTTGTTTTGTTTTGTTCTTACAGAGGGAGGATATGTTTTTAAATGAAAAGTTCTGATATTTTCTCAAATATCAGTCTTGTTTTGTTCCTCAGAAACTTGGAGAAAATGGAGCTTTCAGATAAGAATCTAATTTTCCCCCAACATCTGATCAGAAAAAATTTCAAACATACAGAAAATTGGAAAGAATTGAACAATGAACACCCATATACCCACAAATTAGGTTACAGTCAGAATTTAATTTTTACTGGCTTGAATTCATATTTGCCTAAGCCACTGAGTGATGTTGAATGGAGAGATAGCTCTACCATAATTACATAGAAAGTATTCTGTGCCTACTGGTAAAGCCAGTGTTTCATAAGAGCTCTGTACTGTGGCCAATTTCATGAATGCTTTAAACAAGCCAACACAGGTCAGCTGTTAGCTGGGTGGAGGAGCTTCCAGAGAGTTCTCCCCAGTTTAAAGAAACAAAACTTCACACTCAAAAAGTCATCTGGCTTGCTGCCTAAGACACCTACAGATTTTGGCTCTTATGAGGAGGTGTTGTCCCTGGGCATAACCTAGGACTTTCTGGTTGTGCAACAAGGGAGCAACAGCCATTGCTCTGGGCTAGAAGGTGACACAGATAGCAATGAAGAGGAGGGGTAACAGGGATAAAAATCCCCCAACATTGATTTTCCTAGAAAAGTTTTACCCTAAGATTAGTGGTAACTGTCCCTGCAGATGGCACAGGGCTCTCCCCAATGTACTATTTTTTACAAATTCACACAACCTTCTCCAGGGTTTCCAGAGCCACAAAAGCTTTTAAAGAGAAAAGGGAACACAATTCTTTGAAATCGAAGAAAAACAGTGCCAATCATCTCTCTCAGTGGGTTCCAGCTACCGTATGTGATATCACAAGCTATATATTTCAATCATAGTAATCGCTGCATTTTGGCAAATCATCATGTATCTTTGGCTTCTTTCTTTCTCTGGAAGTTCTTCAGTTAAGAACAGCTGCCAAAGCAAAAAGATGGGTGATCATCAGTGAGCTGCTTCTCACAGAAGAAAAATAGCACTGTGGCTGAGGAAAGCCTATGTCAGTACATCTACCATTCTTATCCTGTAAGAACTGAAGTATATTTCTCATTGCTAAAGCCCCTGGGGACAGCCCTGAATGCACAGCTTTGAACACGAGTGGAATACTTGGGTGAATATTAAAATAATATTTTTAGAATGGGGCTAGAATTTTTAAATGATAAAAGTCCCTCCCTTTTTTGCCTTTCTGAGTGCATGACCTTAACTCTAGATCGAGGATCAGCAAATATTTTCTGTAGGAGCCAAATAGCAAATATTTTTAAAAATTTTATTATATGGAAGTATAGCTGATTTACAATGTTGTGTTACTTTCTGCTGTTCAGCAAAGTGATTCAGTTATACTTTTTATTCTTTTTCATTATGGTTCATCACAGGATATTGAATATAGTTCCCTGTGCTATACAGTAGGACCTTGTTGTTTATCCATTCTCTATATAATAGTTTGCATCTGCTAATCCCAAACTCCCAATCAATCCGTCCCCCACACCCCGCTTCGCAACCACAAGTCTGTTCTCTATGTCTGTGAGTCTGTTTCTGTTTCGTAGATAAGTTCATTTGTGTCGTATTTTAGATTTCACATATAAGTGATATCATATGGTATTTGTCTTTCTCTTTCTGATTTACTTCACTTAAGTAGGATAATCTCTAGGTCCATCCGTGTTGCTGCAAACGGCATTATTTCATTCTTTTTTATGGCTGAGTAGTATTCCATTGTAGATATATACCACGTCTTCTGTATCCATTCATCTGTCAATGGACATTTAGGTTGTTTCCAAGTCTTGGCTCAAACAGCAAGTATTTCAGTCTTTGTGGGCCATACAGTCGATCTTACAAGTATGCAACTCTGCCATGGTAGTGCAAAAGGAGCCAGACAATACATAGAGGAATGAGCATGTTTGATTCCAATTCAACTTTATTTATGGACATCTAAAGAAAGGCTACATCAGTTATTCACAAAACACAGACCTCATATTTACTCTGCACAACCAAACTACAGCATGAGTTAAAATTTCATAGGTCCACTACACTGTTTGCAATGGATGTTTTCTCAAATATAGTCTAATTCTTAATAGTTAGAAACTTTTAATTCAATTTGTGAAGCCACATCCAACAGGGACCTACTGCATAGCACAGAGAACTATACTCAGTATTTTGCAATAACCTATAAGGGAAAAGAACTTGAAAAAGAAACATATATATGTATGACTGAATATATATGTATAACTGAAAGTAACACAACGTTGTAAAGCAACATATTTCAATTAAAAAAATCTGTGAAGCCTCAGGATTAGAGGTTCATACTGAGCCTATATTTTCACCATAATTTGAAAAGTGACGTGTAAAGGTTAAGAAGATAGGTTTTAGAGTCAGTCAGATGTGAATTCAAATCCAGGCTCTGCAGCTTTCTTAGCTGTGTGATATTAGGTAAATGGAAGAACACTTCTCCATGTTTCTTCACTTGTATAACAGGCAAATGGTTTGTTTGGAAGGTTAAAAGAAATAATGCGCATCAAACCCTCAACACGGTGTTCAGTAAGTGCTCAATAGATGTTAACTCATTATCATTATTTGGTAAGTCATTAATAAGTAACAATTTTTATTTGTATCCGTGTGGAAAAATCATCCATGTCATTGGGATTCAATAGTTCATTTCAGTGACTGTATACCATTTTGTAATTAGGAAAAGCGCCCTAATGCAATGTCATATTTGTTTAATTGGGAAGCCCTGTGATTAATTTGATATAACAGATCGATTACACAGTGAGCTCCCCGAGGTGTGTATTTAGATGTTTTGGCACTCTGACTACCTTTCCGAATCTGCGAGTTCATGGTACTTGCTGTCCACGTATACTGTTTAAATTAATATTTATTAAAACATTTTTAACAAGAGCTCAGGCACCTTATGGAGAGCTCCAAATCTCATTAGATAGTGTTCAAATGCAATTTTAAAGTGATTTGTAAAAGTTTTTTCTTTTTTTGGATAATACATGGTACATAGGACAAAATCCAAAAGGTACCAAAGACTATATTGTGAGAAGGAAGTTTTCATTTCCCCACTACATGCTCTAGTTCCACAGTGCTCTCCTAAGAAGACGCAGGACTTCCCTGGTGGCGCAGTGGTTAAGAATCTGCCTGCCAAGGCAGGGGACACGGGTTCGAGCCCTGGTCCGGAAAGATCCCACAGGCCGCGGAGCAACTGAGCGCGTGTGCTACAACTACTGAGCCTGCGCTCTAGAACCCGCGAGCCACAACTACTGAGCCCGTGTGCTGCAACTACTGAAGCCGGAGCACCTAGAGACCGTGCTCCGCGATGAGAAGCCCAAGAACCACAACAAAGAGTAGCCCTTGCTCGGGGCAACTAGAGAAAGCCCACGCGCAGCAAGGAAGATCCAATTCAGCCAAAAAAAAAAAAAAAAAAAAGAGAGAGAGAGAGATGCAAACACGTGCAGGTGCACAGGGGTGTATGTGTACACAGAGGTACACATAACAGTCACGCTGTTCTGCACTTGCTTTATTACTTGAAACATACGGGACCCTCCCATAAGCTCTGCATATGGAGCTGTCCTTCGATTTTTAAATGGCCGCTTAATATTTCATCAGAGGGATGTGTCCCACATTATTCAACCAGCCCCCAGGGACGGACTTTTAGGTTGTCTCTAATTGTTTGCTGTTAATAACGAAACGTGCCATGCTTCCTTGGAACTTTTAACCTTCTTTACACCGTGATTTTGTTCTCCTTTTTCTTCCAGCATGACTGCGAAGTGATTCTGTGGGGCTTTCCCAAGGCCCCTGGCCCCAGACCTCAGCTAGTACTGGTGGGGTTCCCAGGCCTTCCCCACTAGCCTCCCGTGCACCTGCCGGCCCACGCCCCGGGATGTGTGTGCACGCGCGCCGGCTGTGTTATCCACTCCCTCTGTGTGTGTGTGCCGGCTGTGTTACCAACCCCTGTGTGTGTGTGTGTGTGTGTGTGCGCGCGCGCGAGTGCGCGCGCCGGCTGTGTTAGCAGCCCCGTGTGTGTGGGCGCGTGCGCGCGCGTGCCAGCTGTGTTACCAAACGTGTGTGTGTGTGTGTGTGCACCCACGCCGGCTGTGTTACCAACCCCTCCGTGTGTGTGTGTGCGCGCGCGCGCCGACTGTGTTGCTAACCCCGTGTGTGTGCGCGTGCGCGCGTGTGCCAGCTGTGTTACCAACCCCATCTCTGTGTGTGTGTGTGTGTGTGTGTGTGTGTTGGCTGTGTTAACCAATCCCATCTGTGTGTGTGTGTGTGTGCCCGTGCCGGCTGTGTTACCAACCCCATCTCCGTGTGTGTGTGTGCGCGCGCGCACACGTGTCCCCCGCTGATCGCCGCACGCCCGCGTGGGAGGGGTCGGTGCGGGCGCGAGCCGAGTCCCGGCTGCGTCGCGACCCGCGGTCTGCGGTCCCGGCCTGAGACTCCCGCGGACGTCGCAGCCACGGTCCCCAGCCCTCCCGAAGCCGGGAGGTGTTTAAAGGTGTCTCCCAGAAACAGGCGTAGCCCGGGCAGCCCGCCTCCGGAACAATGGGTCCTTTCAGCCTCCCCTTAGATGGATGGCCCGTCACCATGACAACCACCATTGTGGGAAGTCGGAGCTGTCCCGGCCCCCGACGCTCCTCGGCGCCCCTCCCCCGCGCCCCGCCGTATGGTGTGTGTGGCACTGGCAGCTGTTGTCCAAAGAAGGCATCTCTTTGTCTCCAGGGGATGAAAGACATTTGGTTTCCATCGCCCCCCCTTTCTCTCCGTCGACCCCGCTCCCCGCGCCCCGACCCCAGAAGGTGCCCCCGGTCCCCGCCCATAGCTTGGGTCTAAATTTCCTCTCGGATGGGCTCTTCTCAGAGCATTCCTGCCTTTATTTCGAACTCTTTGAGTCCCCAGAAGTCCCACTCTCGAGTGGTGTCCAAACTGGGGCAACTCACTTTAGGCATCCCGGGTGCTTTTTCCAACTCTGGTCCCGGGGTCCGGGCGCCAGCCCGGCTCCCCTCAGACCCAACAGCACCACCTTCCGTAGCCGAGAGCTCATTACCGGGTCCGGCCCGGCTGCGAGGATGCTCTCGGCGCCAAGGTTGGGAGTTGAGTCTGTTCGTGGCAATAAGGGCTAGTTGGTTAACTGTCTCGGGCATCTGGACCTCAAACTGCTGGACGCCTTCTGACCAAAGAGGCCACGCGGTAACAATGTGACCTGTACTGTGATCAGACTTCTAACTTAAATGGATTATTAAACCATTTTTTAAGTTTTGTATGACTTTTCATGAATGCCTAAATATGATTTCCTTTATTTTGCCTCTGGAGGAACTTTATAAAAATCAAATTTAAAAATGAGAAAAAAAATCTTTGGCTGACGGTGCGTCTGGGATTTCGAGTTGGAAGAGTATTGCTCCCGGACCTCTAATCTGCCCCAGAGACCTTAAAATTGGAACAGATGGTGTTTTCCAGACCTATCTGCAAAGAAAAAAGGTTACAGTGATGAGAGAAAAGCAGGATCAAGGAGGCGGGATATTGTGAGGAGAAAAATGCAGAAGCTGGGTGGTGATTGCCAGTGTGGACAGGAAGAAAGAGAGAGCAAAACTGGGTGTATTGAACTATTATGGAGATAAAAACACGCTTTAGGATTCTGTGCGGGTAGAAAAAATAATCAGAGTATTCATAAAATTTTATCTGAAACTCAAAGGGTAGACACTATAGAGGGAGAAATGTGAGGATAACGGTTCCAGATCTCATTAAGTCTTTCTACTGTTGTTTTTTTGAATACATTGAAGATTTGGAAGGACATTTGAAAAACTTTGGGAATGTTAAAAGTATGACAAGTGTAAGGGAAAGGAAGTGCAGCAGGTGACTGACAAGAGGTGCATTATTCTGGTCTTTGCTTCCAGTTACCAACAATTACTCTTGGTAAACAGGAAGCAGCCGCGCCTGGCACACAGGAAACAAGTATTTGCAAAACAAAGGTCTGTTTTGTTTTGTTTTGTTTTCTCTGAGAATCATTTTTATCTAAATAACTACCTAGAAAATAATAAGTATGTTGCTCTGAAAACTTTGGTTTATAATCCAAGCTCCTTTTCCCCCCATCACTGCTGAATAAATTTTGCTGGAAACTCTGTCGAGTTTTCTGTGAGATTTTATGAATATTTCCCCAGTGATTTCAAATGAGAGTCATAATAAAGTGTCACAATTTGAAACTCTAGTTATTTAATTTCATGGGTTTTAGAAAGTCTTTAAGATTGTTAGTAACAAGTAAAAGCAATTTTCCCATGGTTATATCTGTCGTCTGATTTATACCAATAAGTACATCATTTGATTTTATTAAAGTTACACATGGAACTATGTAGAAATGTCCTCTTTGGAGTTCAGGGGCCACCGTGGGGATTAAAACTGAGGCCAAGCGGACAGAACTCCAGGGTTCTGATCCCTGGTCATTCAGAGCAGCTCTGCTTTATCAGTTTTCTACATAAGCTTTCATTTGTCTAAAAGATTTCACTGCTAAAAAAGAAAGAAAAAAAGACCACTGTTACAAAAGAAATTTAGAGTTGAAAAGATCTTGGAGATAATTTAGTCCAATCCTCTCATTTTACAGATAAGGACATTGAGATCCAAGGAGTTCATCTAGATAACCTGCCCAAGATCAAGCCATCTGTTTGTGGCTATTTATGACCCTGTGACCATTTGCCTTTCCTACAACCCTTTCAGATCAGAGCTGGCCACATTACCCCTTCCCTGGCTGTCACTTACGGAACCTTCTTATTACTATGGACGTGTTTTTTGGTTTTATCTTAATCTTGCAGAGATTAAATAAAAGCTATCTTGTGGAGCTTTCCTGTTTTCTAGTCTGCCTTGCCTAAGGTCTTCAATTCCAGACTTTATTTAAAGCATCCAGTCTATTATTGATTGTAGCTGCTATTCACTCCCACTGGCTGTGGACAGGCTGCTAGTTGTCTATCCAATATCCATTCTCCTGTCTTCCTTATAAACAAAGTCCCATTTTGGGGGTGGAGGTAGTAATGTACCCAGGTAAAAACATTCCTGGGACTGGGGTCGGGGGTGGGGGTCGGGAAGGATAAATTAGGAGTTTAGGATTAACAGATATACACTACTATAGATCAAATAGGTAAACAATGAGACCTACTGTGTAGCACTATAGCAATATAGGGAACTATATTCAATATCTTGTAATAACCTATAATGGAAAAGAATCTGAAAAAGAACATATATATATATGAACATATATATCTGAATCACTTTACACCTGAAACATTGTAAATCAGCTATACTTCAATTTTTAAAAACCACAAAAAAACCCTAAAAACAACAACAATAACACACACACACAAAGTAAAAAACAAACAAAACAAAACAAAACATTCCCAAGACTTCTTTTAGCTTACTTCTGAGCAATAGAGCACAAGTGGGACTTCAGGAAAAGCTCATTAAAGGCAAGTGACTCCAGTGACTCATGCCCATTTGCTCTTTGTCTTTTCTCCTTCTTTCTGCCTGGAATATAGCTTGATGACTGGAGCAACAGCAACAATATTGTGAGCATGAGGGTGAAAGCTCCACCCTAGAAATGGTGGAATGGGGCAAGCTAAGAGAAGCCTGATGTGAAGCTGCCATTCCAGCATTGGATCTCCTACTTCTTGACTTCTCATAATGGGAGAGAAAAATAAATCCCTATCTTATTTAAGTTAGTGTTATTTGGGTTTTCTTTTACATGAAGCTGAACATAATCTCCACTGGCTCCCATTTAGGATAAGAACAAAGTAGGAATTCAGTTTTACTGAATGATCCTTTTTTGAACACTTACTAGTTGCTCATATAGTACTTACATACACCATCACAGGGCGTACAGGATAATAATAATTCATTCACTTACTCATATAATGAAACAATCTCCTCCCTGTATTCCCTACCCCTGGCTACTATATGTGCATGTCTCTTGTCCAGAAGCCATGTCCATGTGTTGTAAGACCTAAAATTTCAAGTGCTGCCTTGACATCTTTGAGCATCACAGGACCCAAAGTCCTCACCAGATATGTCCCCACCAGCAGGAAATTCTCCCTGCCTGACGAGTTCCCCTACCAGCGGGACCTGCACTCCATGCATTCCTCAAATTACTGGATTTTGCCTCCTTGTCGGTTCTCAAAATTATCCAAGCAAGCCAATCACGTAGCGCTGCAGGAACCAAGGGTCATCCCACCCTCTTGTCACTACAAGGTTGCATCCCACTGCCCCTGTCGCTTCACTCTATTCCAGGGTGCGGCCCCCATGTGGCCCTGCGGCTGTGCGATGTCCCCTTTCCCCAGGCTGTGAGCCTTTGTCGCTCATAAACTGCTGTCAGGGTCATCTGCCCAGTGCTGGGTGTCATGTGTTTGGCCATCTCATACTATTAAGGGCAAGAATCCTTCCTTCACCAGCAGGGTGAATAGGAGGGGCTCAGAACAGTCCATTTACTCAACAAACATTTATCAAGACTTCTTGGGTGCCAGGTACTATGGTAGACTAGGGCTATAAGGGGAAACAAGAGGGGCTCAGAACAGTCCATTTACTCAACAAACATTTATCAAGACTTCTTGGGTGCCAGGTACTATGGTAGACTAGGGCTATAAGGGGAAACAAGACGGATGCAGCAAGATACACATACTCTAGTGAGGAAGACTGACAAAGAAAAAGGCAACAGAGAAATGAATGCAGTCATCACGGGCTGCGATAGGTGTTATAAAGAATAGACAGAGAATAGCCTAGGGTAGCAGAGGAAGAGGTAGATGGGGGTGGATTTACATAAGGCGATAATGGAAGACTCTGAGAAGGCGATCTAGGAAGACCTCAAGGAAGAAAAGGAGCTAGTTACAGAAGACCAGGGGAAGAGCTTTTCAAGCAGAGGAAACAACATAGTCTAGGGCCTAGAAAGCAGGGTGTGTTGGGGATGGAGAATGGCAAGAGATTCAGCTGGAGACCCAGGAGGGGATAAGATAACAGAGATGTGCCTTAGTCCATTTCTGCTGCTATAACAAAAATACCACAGGCTGAGCAGCTTAAACAACAGACATTTATTTCCCACCATTCTGCAGGCTGGGAAGTCCAAGATCAAGGTGCCAGCAGATTTGGTGTCTGGTGAGGACCTGCTTCCTGTTTCAGAAGATGGCTGTCTTTTCTCTGTCCCCTCACGTGGCAGAAGGGGCCAGGTTGGTCTCTGGGGTCGCTTTTCTAAGCGATCCACTCATGAGGGCTGCACACTCATGTCCTAACCACCTCCCAAAGGCCCTACCTCCCACTGTCTCATTGGGCATTTGGATTTCACACACAAGTTTTGAGGGGACGCAAACCTTTAGCCTATAGCAAGGTGGTAAATGCATTTGGATTGAATGCCGCGGGAAGGCATTGAAGGCATCTGAGCTGCAGGTAACTATTTACAGCTTGAAGAGCTCACTTTTGCTGCTGTATAAAAGAAAAAATGGATTCAAGGGGTGAGTGTGGAACTGGGAGACCAGTCTGGAGGTGGTTTAGAGTCGTTCAGGCCATGGTGGCCTGGACTAGGGTGGAGTTGAGAGAAGAAAGATTCCTGATATACTTTAGAGATAGAATCCACATGGCTTGCTTCTGGATCTGTTGGGGGATGAGGGTAATGGAGGAGTTAAGGATGATCATGGGTACAGTAGGTCCCCTTCAACTGAACCTTCAAGTTGTGAACTTTCAAAGACGCAAACGTGTGTTCGCATGTCCAATCACTTAAGTTAGTTCACGTGTCTGGCGTACCTTGTCACATGCGTGCATCCTCTACAAGTGGTTGTGCTTTTGTGTACTTTACTGTACAGTACTGTATAGAGTACAATAGTACAGTATCTTTATTTCAAGCCCAGGATGTCTGGAAGCAAGCGTAAAAACAGCAGTGATGTAGCTGGTACTATTGTACTTTTCAAGGTACTATACTGTAAGATTAAAAATGTTTTCTTTATTTTTCGTGTTTGTTTGTTTTTTACGTATTATTTGTGTAAAAACTATTATAAACCTATTACAGTACAGCACTATATAGCCGATTGTGTTAGTTGGGTACCTAAGCTAACTTCGTTGGACTTACGAACAAATTGGACTTGCGAACACGCTCTCGGAACAGAACTCATTCGTATGTAGGGGACTTAGTGTATCGGTTTGAGTAGTTAAATGGATAGGGCTGTCGTTTACTAAGATGGGGAAAACTGGAGCTGGAGTAGGGCTGGAGGAAGGAACAGATTTGGGAGGGAAACTCAAGAGTTCCTTTTTGCCCTATTAAGATGTCTGTAAGGCAGGCCCCTAAGTGGAGAAGTCAAGTGGGCAATTGGATATGTGCGTCTGGAGGTCTGTCAAAAGTTTGAGATTGGATGCATAAAATCAAGAGTACATCATTCAGGGGCTTCCCTGGTGGCTCAGTGGTTAAGAATCCACCTGCCAGGAGGGTGGGAGGGAGACACAAGAGAGGAGGCGATATGGGGATATATGTATATGTGTAGCTGATTCACTTTGTTATAAGGCAGAAACTAACACACCATTGTAAAACAATTATACTCCAATAAAGATGTTAAAAAAAAGAAAAAAGGAATCCTCCTGCCAATGCAGGGGGCATGGGTTCGAGCCCTGGCCCGGAAGATCCCACATGCAGCAGAGCAAATAAGCCCGTGTGCCACAACTACTGAGCCTGCGAGCCACAACTATTGAAGCCCGCGCGCCACAACTATTGAAGCCTGCGCGCCTAGAGCCCGTGCTCCGCAACAAGAGAAGCCACCGCAATGAGAAGCCCGTACACTGCAACGAAGAGTAGCCCCCGCTCGCCGCAATTAGAGAAAGCCCGTGCACAGCAACGAAGACCCAACGCAGCCAAAAATAAATAAATAAATTTATTTTTTTTTTTAAAATGAGTACATCATTCAAAGTGGACTTACACTCATGAGGTCATCTAGACAGGTAGGCAGAGAATGGAGGAGGGTCTCGTAAGAAGCCGTAGAAGAAGGCCCGGACCCCAGAGGTGCGAGTGGGGCCTCACATTTGGGTGTTCCTGGGGTTACTTTTGTAGGGAAGGGGCCATTTGGTGCAATGATTCCTTCCCCCAGGAGATGCAAATCAGTGGGCTCCTGGGGCTGCCGGGAGAGGGATGCTTCTGTCTTCTTGTCACGCATTATTTGGGTCTCAGAAACTCAAGAGGGCTTTGCTGGGGCTCCCGAGTACGAGGAGTGACAGGGAACCTCTGCCGCCAGGAAGCAGGTGTGCACCCCGAGATACCCCGATGACGTCACATCTGGTGAGCTGCATTATTGGTTGCATGTTACTCTTTCTGCTCATTCCCCTTTATTATCCCCAAATCTTTATAGAATTTTTTTAAATTAATTAATTAATTTATTTATGGCTGTGTTGGGTCTTCGTTTCTGTGCGAGGGCTTTCTCCAGTTGCAGCGAGCGGGGGCCACTCTTCATCGCGGTGCACGGGCCTCTCACTGTCGCGGCCTCTCTTGTTGCGGAGCACAGGCTCCAGACGCGCAGGCTCAGTAGCTGTGGCTCACGGGCCTAGTTGCTCCGCGGCACGTGGGATCCTCCCAGACCAGGGCTCGAACCCGTGTTCCCTGCATTGGCAGGCAGATTTTCAGCCACTGCGCCCCTCCCCAAATCTTTAGACATGCTTTGTCTGTGTCCATCTACTCTCAGCTCTGCTATGGGAAATTAAACAAAAACTAGTGTGTCTACCCTGATGTTGAAGAGTTGGGGACACGGTGCCTCCCAAGCTCAGTATGGCGGGGGCAGCAGCCAGCAGTGGGAGGTCCCTAAGACAGAAATGGGTCTCTTGTTCCAGGGCAGGGGTGTCAAGTTCAAGCTCTCCTCTCCACAGGGACAGGCTCATTCTACAGCCAGGCTTAAAGAAATCTGTTTTGATTTTTTTTAGCGGAATCTGGTCTTTTCTTTAGAGTTTTTTTCCCCACATTTGATTGTAAGGTCCATGAAACCACGCTTTAATTGTCTTTGCCCCCTCGGTGTCCAGGTGGTAGCAGGCCCTCCATAACTGTTAGTTTCATAGGTGAATGAATGTATATAAAGCATTGAGCTATGTACCCTGTGGTCCTCAAAGAGTTCACAGTTCAGTGATGGGGACCAGATTCGTACACGACATATGGCAGAGAGGCAAGAGCGCTGTAGGTTACCTGACAGAGCTGTGAAATGCTATTTGATCACAGAGGAACTACTTCCAGTGTAGGGGCATCAAGCTGGGGACAGACTTCGTGGAGGAGAGAACATATGGCCGGGCTCGAGGGCTGGAGAGAAGTTCCACAAAAAGGATGAGTAAGACATGCCAAGCAGAGGATCAGCGGGAACAAAGACATGGCGGGGAGGCATCCCATTTCTTCAGAGGGTGACCAGTGCAAGGGGAGCGTGTGTGGACAGGATGTGGAAGTGTCAAGCCAGAGACGAGTGCTGGGGCCCCGCTGAGAAGCCCTTGCAAATGTCTTTCTCAGTGAGCAAGGCCTCTCTCATCTCAGATCCCCTAATTAATTAATTAATTAATCATTACCAGGAACCCCTGAGAACTGGCACTGGCCTTTTTTTTTACTTTGTTAAAAAATTTTTTTTATTGGAGTATAACTGATTTACAATGTTGTGTTAGTTTCAGGTGTACAGGAAAGTGATACAGCCATATATATATATATATATATATATATATATATATATATATATATATATATATATTCTTTTTCAGGTTCTTTTCCCATATAGGTTATTACATAATATTGAGTAGAGTTCCTTGTGCTAATCAATAGGTCCCTGTTAGTTACCTATTTTATATATAGTAGTGTGTATGTGTTAATCCCAATCTCTTAATTTATCACTTCCCTTCACGTTTCCCTTTTGGTAACCATAAGTTTGATTTTGAGATCTGTGAGTGTGTTTCTGTTTTGTAAATAAGTTCATTTGTATCATTTTTTGTTAGATTCCACATATAAGTGATATCATACAGTATTTGTCTTTCTCTGTCTGACTTACTTCACTTAATGTCATAATCTCCAGGTCCATTCATGTTGCTGCAAATGGCATTATTTCATTCTTTTTTATGGCTGAGTAATATTCCATTGTATATATGCTGCAATGAACATGGGGTACCTGTGTCTTTTTGAATTATGGTTTTCTCTGGATATATGCCCAGGAGTGGAATTGCTGGATCATATGGTAGTTCTATATTTAGTTTTTTTGTTTCTTTAATTTATTTTATTTATTTATCTTTGTCTGTGTTGGGTCTTTGTTGCTGCGCGTGGGCTTTCTCTAGTTGCGGTGAGCAGGGGCTACTCTTCATTGTGTTGCGCAGCCTTCTCATTGCGGTGGCTTCTCTTGCTGTGGAGCATGGGCTCTAGGAGTGCAGGCTTCAGTAGCTGTGGCTCGCGGGCTCAGTAGTCGTGGCTCATGGGCTCTAGAGCGCAGGCTCAGTAGTTGTGGCGCACAGGCTTAGTTGCTCCGCAGCATGTGGGATCTTCCCGGACCAGGGCTCGAACCCGTGTCCCCCGCATTGGCAGGCGGATTCTCAACCACTGCGCCACCAGGGAAGCCCTATATTTAGTTTTTTAAGGAACCTCTGTACTGTTCCCCATAATGGTTGTACAAATTTACATTCCCACCAACAGTGTAGGAGGGTTGGGATTGGCTTTTTATGGTAGAAAACTTCGCAGCAGGAAGAGCTGTTAAACACTAGGATGGTTCATCAGTGGCAGCTTTAGAAAATCTTTTCCTGGAGATTTTCTTTCTTTCTTTCCTTCCTTCTTTCCTTCTTTCTTTCTTCCTTTCTTTCCTTCTTTTTTTAAAAAATTAATTAATTTATTTATTTGGCTGTGTTTGGTCTTCGTTGCTGTGCGCGGGCTTTCTGTAGTTGCGGTGAGCGGGGGCTACTCTTCGTTGCGGTGCGCCGGCTTCTCATTGCGGTAGCTTCTCTTGTTGCGGAGCACGGGCTCTAGGCACGTGGGCTTCAGTAGTTGTGGCATGTGGGCTCAGTAGTTGTGGCTCACGGGCTCTAGAGAGTAGGCTCAGTAGTTGTAGCATCAGTAGTTGTGGCACACGGGCTTAGTTGCTCCGCGGCATGTGGGATCTTCCCGGACCAGGGCTCGAACCTGTGTCCCCTGCATTGGCAGGCGGATTCTTAACCACTGCACCACCAGGGAAGTCCTCTTTCTTCTTTCTTTCTTTCTTTCTTTCTTTCTTTCTTTCTTTCCCTTTCTTTTTCTTTCTTTCTTTCTTTCTTTTTCTTTCTTTCTTCCTTCCTTCCTTCCTCCCTCCCTCCCTCCCTCCCTCCTTCCTTCCCTCCCTCCCTCCTTTCCTTTTTTTTTGGTCATACTGCACAGTGGCTTACAGGATCCTGGCTCCCCAACTAGGGACCAAACCGAAACCCTCGGCACTGAAAGCACAGAGTCCCAACCACTGAACCACCAGGGAATTTCCCCCTGGAGATTTTCATGCCTGAAAACTAGACTCACCATCTGTCCATGATTTCCTGTGGTCTCTCTTAAAACCATGCGAATGTACTATTAGAGCTCCCAAGTTTTATGTTGTTTGGTTCAACTCAACAAATATTTGCGTGTCGACTTGTTAGTGACCCTGGGCGTCGCTATGACTGAATTCATACCATCTCTCCTTGCCCTCAACATGCCTCTCTTCCTGGGATCCCCATCTCAACATATGACACTTCCATCCACATGGCTGCCCAAATCAGAAACCTATGAATCAACTTTGATTCCTCGTCTCTCTCACCGCTCACTTTCAGTTAGTCCCTGATCTCTATCTTTCTACCTATCATTGGAATTTTTCCACTTCTCTCCAATCCCCCATCTTGACTGCAGTCACAAGCATCTCTCATGTGGATTACCGCAGTAGTCTAAATGCTCTCCCTGCCCCCAAGCTCGGCCTTCCCTAATCCATCCCATACACATGGTCTTTCTGAAATGTCAGTCTGAAGGCATTTCACTCTCCCACTTAACATCTCTTCGTGGGCTCTCGGGCTTCTAAGAGAGGCAGGAGGTGGCACTTCGAGGAGCACTGCTTAGACCTCCCTGTGTGCTTGAATTCCATCTCTGCCACTCACCTACTTGCTTGACCTTCAGTAAGTTACTTAACCACTCCCTGCAGTTTTCTCATCTGTAAAAAGGGGGTCATAGCAATGATTCATTTTAGGGTAGTTGGGAGGATGAAATGAACATGCGTCTTCCCCTCTTCTATGAACCCTTAACTTTGGAGTCCCCCGACTCTGGGCCTCTCCTCTCTCTGTGCTCACTCTCTTAGTCATCTCAACTAGTCCCATGACTAAATATCCATATATACTGATAACTCCAAATTTATGTCTCTAGTTCAGACCTCTCTCCCAGACCCTAAACTCATATATCTGGCTGCCTTCCCAACATCTCCACTTGGATGGCTACTAGAGGTGCAATGTTTTATAACTATTAACAATTATTACGTGCAAACTACTGTATACAGAATGGGTAAACAATAAGTTCCTACTGTACAGCACAGGGAACTATATTCAATATTCTGTGATAAACCATAATGGAAAAGAATATGAAAAAGAATGTCTACATGTGTATAACTGAATCACTTTGCAGTACAGTGGAAATTAAGACAGCATTGTAAATCAACTATACTTCAATAAAATAAATTAAAAACAATTATTACAAAACTCACGACCACCTGGCTCCTACTTACCCCCCCCTAATCTCATTTTAGGAAAAAAAAAAGAAGAAAGTCTTCATTCTTTCTCCTGTTCTAGCTCAGCTATGGTTTCCTCTCTCGTCTCTAGAGCTTTCCACGTGTACTCTTCTCTGTCCTTCCACCCCGGTGGAATCCTCTTTCAGGTTTCAGTTTAGATGGACTTCGCTGACTCTAAGTCTGCCCCTTCCACCAGCAACACCCCCCCTCCCCCATGTGCTCCTTGCTCATCACACCGTTTTGTAATTGCTTCTCATTTGTCTTCTCAGCCAGGCTCTCTGACAAGAGACTCGGCCTGTGATGTTGGTCATTGCAGTATCCCCGGCACAGGGCTTCATACACGGGAGGCTCTCAGCAGAGGTTAATTCAGTGAATGAGTGAGAAATGCCCGCAGCAGTGATAGCATCTCTGCACCTTAGACACACATTGCTTAGTAACCGTGTGTAATTGTATCTTGTGCTGCTTCTTAGGCAGTAACAATCGCTGACACTGTTCTAACTCAATCCTCACAACAACTTTCCGAAGTAGGTACTGAAGTAGGTACTATTAGTGTCCTTATTTGAAAGTAAGGAACTTGACGTTTAGGGAAGTTAAGATACTTTCTCAATGACACAGCTGGTAAAGTGTTGGAGCAGGATTCAAACCCAGGGGGTCTGGCACCAGAGCCCCTAACCCTACAGGATGCCTCATGACTCAGCCATTCTGATTTGGGGTTGTCTCTCGGACTTCGTTCAGAATTAGCCAACCATCTGCCCTTAGCAAGTATGGCAAAGAACAATCCATGCCACCTTCAATAAACACCTATCATGGTCCTGTGTCAGGAGGAGCTGCCGCTCCAAGTGAAAACTACAGCACAGGCAGGGAGACGCGCTCCTTGTCTGGGGCATCGTTACCATCATCACCACAGCTTACCATTTTATTGAACACATTCAATGTCCAGGCACCGCGGCAAACCCCTTCCATACCCCATCCCACTTAACAACTAGGTTTAACCTTGTCTTTTGACTTCTACTGCATGCTTTTCTGGGTCACAGTGGCTTGACTCAAACTTAAAATAGTCATCAGAGCTCCAGGGCAATTTGGAGAGAGACCTGCCCAACCCCCTCATTTTCAGATCTGGGAACTGAGACTCTGAAAGGTTAAGTGCCTTGCCCAAGGTCGAGCAGGTGGTGGTCCAGCTGGGGCTGAAAGAGGCCTCCTGAATCCAGGTTCAGAGCTCTTGACAGGACGCTGTTACAGCCAATCACCTTTACTCAATGCACGTAAATGAAAAGGCATCACGCCCCTTTTTAAATGCACTTATTTAATGGAGAGTAGTTATTACTGCTCAGGATTTATCATCCATGATATGCTCTTCGATAAATCGTGCCCTGGAAGTCACACTTTTTGCATCCCTTTCGAGGCGCACTCCGCGGTTACACAGGTGGCAGCGAAGACGCCCGGGACCTTTGTGACTAGGTGGCTAGGGGCCGGGCGGTCCGCCGACTGTTCATGACAGCCAATCAGGGCTCAGAGCCCCAGAGCTACACCAATCAGAGATTACCGGAGCCTGAACAAGGGCCAATTGGGGGCTCCAGAACAGGGTGAGCGGCGGACCGCGATCAATCAGAGGGGAGCAATGGATCGCCGATGCCCAATGAGCGGCCTTCAGACCTCGGTCGTGGGCGGTGCTGGCACGAGTCCCGCTGGCCGGCCAATCAGCGGGCGAGCGGCGGCCGGCGGGCGCGGGGGGGGGGGCGCCCGGGGGCGGGGCCTCTCTGCGAGGCCAAACGGTGGGCGCTGCGAAGAGCAAGTGGGGTAAGGAGGGCTGACGACCCGGGTCCCGGGTGGGGCTGCGCGCGCGGGGGTCTGGGCGGGGGCTCGCGGCGCAGGGGCGGGGCCACGGGGTGCAGCAGGACCGACCCTCCGAGCTGCGTGATGCGGCAGGGAGAGGTGAGGGGCTGAGTCCCGGTCTGGGGAGGTGGCCTGCTCCGGCTGGAGGGCTGGGGGAGGAGGGGACACTGTTGTCATGGCGACGCAGGTGCGCGGACGTGCGACCCTCTTCAGCCCCGGATCGTGCGCACACCTTAATCCGCCCGCGCCTACCTCGCCCCAAGCGGCCTCCATCCTCCCTGCGACCAGCGCAGAAATAACCCTCGTTGGCAGCCGACTCTGCGCCGCCCAGCGTGGCTCCCCGGCCCCCTCTCCCTCCCGCAGTCTCGTCGCCGGCAGAGGGATTAAGCTCACCCTGCGGCACTTGGTACAACAGGCCTTCGCGATTTGGCCACCTGGACCAGTTCGCGGAGTGGCCACAGCTGGGGTCCCGCGCGGCCGCCTCGTTTCTGTGGACTGGCACCGTAGAGATGCCGCCGCCTGAGGGACCTGGGGGATCCCCCAGAGGGATTTTTTTAAAATGCATCCAATGTAGAGCCTTGTGCATAACAAGTACTTAGAGAATGGGGTCTGACTGGATAAATCAAGACCACAACGACAGCTCTATTCCGTGGACCATCGCTATCCAGTAGAAATAGGCAGCGATCCACATACTGTGTAATTTTACATGTTTTAGTAAGCACATTTAAAAAATAAACCAGTTGAATTAATTTTTATATCTTTTATTTACCCAATATATCCAAAATATCAATATTAAATATAATACGTATTAAGTTAATATTATTAATTGACTTAATTAATTGATATTAAATTATTGATAAGCTATCTTAAATTCTTTTTTTTTTCCGTACAAAGCCTTCAAAATCTGGTGCGTGTGTTACATTCACAGCACATCTCAGTTTGGACCAGCCACATTTGAAGTGCTCAGTGACCCCATTGGTCCGATGGCTACTGTATGAGACTACACAACCATAACCATTTCTTATATATGTGTGTGTTGTTGCCAAATACATGAAACTCATCAGTGTTCTTTGAAGCCCTCTTGTTACAAGGAGGCAACAAAAAACATGAGGCAGGGGCTTTTTTTCTCAAGGAGCTCCCAGTCCAGTTGAGAAAATAGACACTCAAAAATTAAGTCGAATTTTAAATGGATATGATTCAGGCAGTAGTAAAGATGACAGTATATGATTAGCTGACAAACGAGATGGCTGATAATTACCCTTAGGAATTCTAGGGAGGGATACTTCAGGCTCCTGCAGTAGCGGAAGACTTGAGTCTCGTCTTGAAAGGTGGGTGAGATGGCTTGGGCTGCTGGACAGATGGGGAGGGGGTTTTGGTTGACTGGAACTGATCATAGCTTCTCTTGTTTTTAGAGTTGAGCATTTGCAGAGGCTGTCGGACGGAAAAAGACTTTCCTCTCTCCCTGACAGTCTCCACCATGATTCACAGCCTTTTCTTGATCAACTCCTCTGGAGATATTTTCCTGGAGAAACACTGGAAGAGTGTGGTCAGCCGTTCTGTTTGCGATTACTTTTTTGAGGCACAAGAGCGAGCAACTGAGGCTGAAAATGTTCCTCCAGTTATCTCCACCCCTCACCACTATCTCCTAAGTGTTTACCGTCACAAGATCTTTTTTGTGGCTGTGATCCAGACGGAGGTGCCACCTCTGTTTGTCATTGAGTTCCTTCACCGAGTAGTGGACACGTTTCAGGTGCGTGAATGTGAGGAGGTTCATCCGTGTACCTTACAAAGTGTCTTTATAGTTCTGTTTCCGTTGTTTTCAGCCTCAATTAAGGAACTTAAAAAAGAAATTAAAACTCTGACATTGCTCACTTCCTCTCCCATCTGATAAGACGCTTGTTTCTATTTATTGAATGGGCTGCATCTAGAATGACAGATTGTATACTTTTGAACCCGTTGCCTGGGAAGGCCACCCTACTTGGTATGATTGTATACAGTCATTTCAGTTCTAGAGATTGGACTTGGCCTACATTTTGTTCACAAAGCTGAGAAGTTTCGATTTTTTATTTATGGTAGACTTGATGTTAACCATCGTTAACGACATTGCTTTGAGTTGCATCAAAAAGTGACTCACTCACCCTGGCAGGGGTGATTTGGGAAGCCATCCTTCAGCTTGAATTTGGGGTGCTCATCCACAGCATATGAGTACCAGTGACGGGCTGTTTTGCACGCTTAACATTGGAAAATCTTCTGTACCTGTAAAAACTTAAGTGACACATTTTCCAAGATACAGTTTTCATTTCGAGTTTTTCCTTCAGGAATAGATTTGGAGATCTTGGGGCGTGGGGAGGTATGTCATACCAGGATGTCAACACCCTTTATGGCATAGGATTTTAGGCTGCCCAGACTCTGGATTCAGACATTCTCTCCCTAAAAGAATTGCTCAACTTCTAACGGTTGTGGTTGTTTGCATAACTCAACGATCCATGAGAATCAAGGGCCCTTTGGGTTAACTTCTGTGTCATGTGAGGCCTGGAATTGGTCACATGAATACAGAAATTGTGGGATTGGAGAAGAGAACAAGGACGCAGACATTACGATAAAAATTAAAAAGCAAGTCAAAGAGTCCTTTCATTTGCCCTCAGATATCGATCACGTGTTTAGAACAGTTTCATCCCCAAAGAATAAACATATATTTATATTCTTTTCCCCAAATTCTTTTCTGGTAGTTCTATTCTGGGATTCCAGTGGCATACTTGTTTCATCACACAGTGAAAACCTGAGAATTATAAACCCCCGTATGTGGAAGAACTAGAAGAACCCAGCAGTTTTGATCTTCAGCCGCTTGAGCTGGGCCTTGTTAGGATTTCCACAGGGATGCTTTACCCCATTTACAGTCTGCTCCCTATCTCCATAGTGATATTATGTAACTTATTACAAGGCAGGAAGTGAGAAATGTTGTTTAATCTAGTTGAAACCACAGAGGAATTGGGGAGAACATCGAAGTGGCTACTTTGGAAGGCTGGGACTTCAGAGCTTGCCATTTTGGAAGCACTTGTTAAAAGTAAATGGGCGCATCCTGATTTTAATGCCTTACCTGATGTGAGTTCTCTGGCTGCGTTCTTCCTCTCATGCTGGGCTGTGACGGAAGAGCTCCTGCTATGGAAGTGCACGCACTTTGCTGTGGCGCTGTGCCTTGCTCACCAGTCTCCTTCCAGCTGCTGATTGAGAAAATCACATTCTGCCTGATTAGAAAATCGAGGGAGGTGTTTTTTTAAGTTTATTTTATTGAAGTATAGTTGTTTTACAATGTTGTGGTAATTTCTGCTGTACAGCAAAGTGATTCGGTCATACATATATATATATATATATATATATATATATATATACACATTTTTTCTTATTCTTGTCCATTATGTTTTATCATAGGGTAGTGAATATAGTTCCCTGTGTTATACAGTAGGACCTTGTGGTCCGTCTATTCTCTATATAAGAGTTTGCATCTGCTAAACCCAAACTCCCAGTCCATCCCTCCCCCACCTTCCCTCCCCCTTGGCAACCACAAGTCTGTTCTCTATGTCTGTGAGTCTGTTTCTGTTTCATAGATAAATTCCTTTGTGTCATATTTTAGATTCCACATGTAAGTGATATGTGGTATTTGTCTTTCTCTTTCTGACTTACTTCACTTAGTACAAGGATCTCTAGGTCCATCCATGTTGCTGCAAATGGCATTATTTCATTCTTTTTTATGGCTGAGTAGTATTCCATTGTGTGTGTGTGTGTGTGTGTGTATGTATATATATATATATACCACATCTTCTTTATCCATTTATATGTCAGTGGACACTTAGGTTGCTGCATGTCTTGGCTGTTGTGAATAGTGCTGCTATGAACATAGGGGTGCATTTACCTTTTTGAATTATAGTTTTGTCTGGACATATGCCCAGGAGGGGATTGCTGGACCATATGGTAGCTCTATTTTTAGTTTTTTAAGGCCCCTCCATACTGTTTTCCATAGTGGCTGCACCAATTTACATTCCCACTGACAATGTAGGAGGGTTCCCTTTTCTTGAGTGAGGTGTTTTATTTATCTTTCAAAATAAAATCATTCTTGAGAAGGAAATGTGTAACTTTTCCCCCCTTCAATCCTCATTTTTTTAAAGAAGAAATCTTTTTGTTTTAGAAACACATTCCTGACTCCTAAGTGCTCTTGGATATTGGAATGTCTCTGACAGTTGACATCATCTGATGTAATTTAGGTCATATCTGGAGTCTGTGTCCCGTTTTGGATGTCATAATTTGAGGAGAGTATTGGAAAACTAGAGCAAATTCAAAGAAATGGCAAGATGGTGAAAGAATCTAGAAACCTTACTGTAGCACGGACAGTGGGAGGACCAAACAGGGAGTTCGGCCCTGTGAAGAAAAATGCAAGTCAAAGCTTGTCCTGGTCTTCAGATCACTGGATCACTGTGGGGCTGTTATGTAAACCTGTTCTGTAAGGCAGACCTAGGAAGCAAATTTCAGTTTAGCAAAAGAAGGAACTTTCTAACAGTCAGTGCTGCCCGTGAATAAAATGGGCTTTCTCAAAAGCGGTGAATTTCCCTCAGTGGATGAATCCCTAGGGGGCTGTCTGAGAGGCCCAGCAGCAGATGTGCTAGCATTGCCAGGAGGGGCACGCCAAGAGGCTACAGCGTTTCTCTCTGCATCATTTCATTGCCGTGCACCACAGTTTACATGGTGCTTTGTAGCTTACAAAGCATGTTCATACATGTTCTCAGTTCATCCATCAGGCTGAGTTTTTACAACCCTGTGCATCCCATGGTATTATCCTGATTATACTACGAGAGAAATCAAGACCCAAATTAGTCAGCATGACTTAATCTAGTAGGTGACAATTAAGATTATTACCCAGGCCTTCCACAACCCAGACAGTTTAGTATCTAAGTTTAGCCTTTGTTAATAAAAGGACAGAGTGTTACTAGAATCCTAGCATCTTAGAGTAAGGGGATCCAAAGAGATTTTCAGGTGTGCTAGCTCACCCCCCTCATTTCATTTTGTTTCTCTCTCAATTCTTATTTGCTGCATGAATGTTAAGGAATAGCACAACAGTACGGGTTAAAAAGATTTTCAGGTCCAATGTATGTCATATCAGGTATTATCACTTTGCATAGTTCTTTCAAATTCATGTTCATAAACACATATAATAGTCTAGATTCAGTTTTGTATTCTTCATCTTTTATTAGTTGAAGAAACTAACCCAAAGAGATTAAATGACTTACTCTAGTTTATGAAAGAAGTTATTAATGACACTCGTAGTACAATCTAGTCCGGTGTTCTTTCCACCAAACTGAGCCTGCCTAAGAGAACCATGGTTATGCTTCATTCGCTCATTTTAGAAGATCCCAGAAACACAGAGTAAACACGTGTGGACAGGACTCCATCCTTGCTCTCTGGGAACATTCCTTCACTCATCACTGTCTCTGAGTGATAAATGTATACACGTATTGTATTTTCATCAGGATTATTTTGGAGTCTGTTCGGAGCCAGTGATAAAAGACAATGTGGTTGTGGTTTATGAGGTATTGGAAGAGATGCTTGACAACGGGTTTCCATTGGCTACCGAGTCGAACATCCTCAAAGAACTGATAAAGCCGCCCACTATCCTTCGAACCGTTGTCAACACCATCACAGGTATGAGGGGGGCCCCAGGGAAGGCTGCCACCATCCTGGGTGTGGCTTAGCCTGCTGTTGTGCATTGTTTTGAGTGCTTGTCTTTGGGGATCTCGAATGTCCAGGTGCTTTAATTTTGTTCTTTATAGTCTTTGAATATAACATGAAATATATTTTTGTTATATAGAAAATTTTCTGATTTCAATGATAGAATGAACTGTTCTCCTTTAAAAATAATTTGCCTGATTACAGAAGTAGCACATGATTATTGTAGGAATGTCAGAAACACAGAAAAGCACAAAAAACATGAAAATTTCTCATAATCCCACCACACTTTTAACATACGGTGTATATATTTTTTATCTTTTCTAGACATCAGGATAATGGATGGACAGGTGGAATTTTTTAAAACAACAACTGTTGTATATTTTTAAACTTAACTTTTCATCATTGTTTTGTGAACATGTTCCCATTATGATAAATATTCATCTACATCATTTTTGGTGACTTTACAATTTTCTGCCATATGGAATAGATCCCAGGTCATTTACTGTGTCCCTGTTTATGATGTCTCTGATTTTTTGTTCTTTTAAATAGCAAGGAATTGGCATTCCTATGCCTAAATCTTTGTGCACATCTAGAATGATACCTTTTCAGTACTAGGAATGGAAGTGCCGGATCAGAGGGTGTGCGTGTCTTAAGGACTTTAATGCATTGTGCCACATAGCCCCCCAGAGAAGTTATGTCAGTTTATACCTTCAGTAGCAATTATGCAACCTGGCCAACTCTATTATTATCGTTATTAATTTTTTTACAACTTTGGCAGTTGGATAGTTTAGTGATATCTTGTTATTTCCAAACTTGTTTTTTATTACTAAGGAAGTTAAAACCTGTTCAAGTGTTCATTGACTATTTTTCCTCTATTGTGATTTACTTTTTCATGTCCTTTGCCCATTTTTGTTGTTGTTGTTGTTGAAATGTTTTTCTTTTTTCCTACTAATTGAAAAGTATTCCTTTCATTTAAGGATATTAAACTATCATATATACTCTAAATACACATGCTAGTTTGCAGGAGTCTCTGTGTATTTTGAATGCTCTGTTGTAGATATTTTCTCACATCCTGCCCCTGGTCGTTTAACATTGTTCAAGGTGGTGTTTGTTTAGCCACCTTTAAAGTTTTTTGATGTAGTCAAAATGATCATTCTGCTTCATTAAGGTTTTACAGTTTGGGTCTTGCTTAATGTATAAACAAGAGTTTTCATGGAATTTGACAAACTGAATGAAAAATACATTTTAAAAAGTAATTACAGACGGGTTGGAAGAATTTGCCCTGTCAAATATCAAGACATATTTAAGTTCACTTGGTGCATTAGACAAAAACTCATAGAATGGATATACTGTAAGAGCCAAGACAGTTTGCGGGAAAAATATTTTTTAAAAAGAGCAAGAGAAAAAATGTGTCCTATCAGAATTAAGATATATTATGAAGTTCAGGTAATTTTTAAAATATAGTATTAGCCCATTAATAGACAAATAGATGATTGGGATAAAATAGAAAGTCCAGAAACAGATCCTTTTATAGGAATTTGGTATAGATAAATGTGCTCATATATCAAATCTGTGGACTGCGGGCCAGTTGTTAAATATATTGTATCGGGGCAGTCAGCTTTGATACAGAAATGAAGTTCCCCTACTCACTGTATACACAAAATAAATTTTAGCTAGATCAAGAGTTAAACACAAAGAAACTTTATAATTGTTAGAAGGAAATATTGGAAAATGTCTTTTTGATCTCAAAGAAGGGAAAGTCTTTCTTTTAAAAAAATACATTTTCTTCTAGTTCTTTTATGGTTTTATTTTTAGATTTAATTCTTTAATCCATTTGGAAATTGTCTCGGTAAAGTAAGGCTCTGTGTTTTTTTCTCCAAAACTGTCAGTTTCCCTAGCACTATTTATTGAATACTTTACCCCTTTTCCTCGTTTTTTTTTAAGTATGCATGTGTCCATTTTATGTATTTATTTTTATTTTATTTATTTATTTTTGGCTGTGTTGGGTCTTTGTTGCCGCGCGCAGGCTTTCTCTAGCTGTGGCGAGCCGGGGCTGCTCTTCGTTGCGGTGCACAGGCTTCTCACTGCGGTGGCTTCTCTTGTTGCGGAGCACGGGTTCTAGGCGTGTGGGCTTCAGTAGCTGTGGCGCGTGGGCTCAGTAGTTGTGGCTTGAGGGCTCTAGAGAGCAGACTCAGTAGTTGTGGCCCACAGGCTTAGTTGCTCTGTGGCATGTGGGATCTTCCTGGACCAGGGCTGGAACCCGTGTCCCCTGCATTGGCAGGCAGATTCTTAACCACTGCGCCACCAGGGAAGCCCTCCTCATTTTAAAATGATATTTTTATCTTGTACTAAGTCATTATTGGATTTTTGGTCTGTTTTTAGGCTTTCCTGCCTTATAACCATACTGCTTTAATTATTATAGCTTGTTGATATGTTTTAATACATAGTGCCTCTTTTTAAGAAAACAAATTGGCAGGTTTTTCAATATTCTGGGCTCATTTAAAACTTTAAAAGCTTTGTTAGTGACTGAATCACTTAGAAATACTATGAAGTCATTTTCTTGAATCTCACTTAAATCTAGAAAAGATATCTGAGAACCAGCTATCTTAGTTGAAATGTTTTGTAAAGCTGCTGACTATATGTGTGTTTAATGTTTCCTTCTTTATATTAAAAAGATCCAGGTTACATTAGAAGAAAATAGATTGTAAATTAGTTCTATTTCAGAATTTCAGTACAGAACCTTTGAATTAAAAAAAAAATTTGATACCTGTGGGGAAAAAAACAAGTCAAGGAATCAACTTACAATTCTTACAGACAGGGAACGATCTGATTTATATTCTTTTCCTAAGTTCCAGTATTGGTATAAGAGAGATTATGTTTATGTATACATTTTAATACCTGGCATAAATGTACCTAAAAACCTGCCTCAAACTAGAATACTGTTTTTACCCATGAAAATTTTATATCAGTATGTAGATTACCATCCCTGCCTAAAGCCAATGCATTATTTAAGGGGCAAGCTATTGTGCAATTTGAGAGACCAAGTTCAGGTTACTTTCAAAACCAAAATATGATATCTGTTTCTCAGGTAACTTTTTAACCTTTCTTCTGCTTGAGGCGGCAGACCAGCTGGTGACAAGTTTTTAAAATAGATTAGGTTACCAAGATAGAAGTTGGGAAAGCTATAATCTTTTTCTTGGAAAAATTCTTCAATTAAGTGCATGGATAGCGGATGTATAGAAACTTTTGGGGGAGTGTTCTCTGGTTGTTGGATAATTGGTTACATCTAATTATCAAATATTCACTGTCTCAGGAAGCACCAATGTGGGTGACCAGCTTCCCACCGGGCAGCTGTCCGTGGTGCCTTGGCGACGGACTGGGGTGAAATACACCAACAATGAGGCCTATTTTGATGTGATTGAAGAGATTGATGCCATCATTGATAAATCAGGTAGGTGCTTTCAGCCTGTTCACAGAACTATGAAGACAGGAAGAGGCCCCTTTTAGATAATGCTAGCTAGTACCAGAATTACCCCCCATTCAAGGTCATTCATTTTAACTTAGTGGCTACTTTGTGTCAAGCATTGTGTATCAGGACTGGACTGAAATGTTATGATGTAGATAACATGATCATACATGTAGAAACTTCTAAAGACTCCAACCAAACACTGTTAGAACTAATAAATTCAATAAAGTTGCAGGATACGAAATCAACATGCAAAAATCAGTGGCATTTCTATACACAAACAATGAACTATCCAAAAAGGGAACTAAGAAAACAATCCCATTTACAATAACAACAAAAAGAATAAAATACTTAGGAATAAACTTAACTGAAGAGACTTATACACTGAAAATTACAAAGCACTGATCAAGGAAATTGAAGAAGAGCAGATAAATGGAAAGACATGCTTTGTTCATGGATTGGAAGAATTAACATTGTTAAAATGTTTATAATACCCAAAGCAGGCTATCCCCATCAAAATCCCAAATGCTATCCACATAAATATCTCAATGGCATTCTTTATAGAAATAGAAAAAACAATCCTAAAATTCATATGGAACCACAAAAGACCTCAAATAGCCAAAGCAGTCTTGAGCAAGAACAAAGCTCTATTCTATATTTCAAAATATATTACAAAACTACAGAAATCAAAATATATGGTAGTGTCATAAAAACAGACATGTATCCCAGTGAAACAGAATAGAAAGCTCAGCAATAAATCCATGTGTCTACAGTCAGCTGGACTTCAACAAGAGTGCCAAGAACATGCAATGGGGAAAGGCTAGTCTCTGCAGTAAGTGGTGTTGGGAAAACTGGATATTCACATGTAGAAGAATAAAATTACCCTTATCTTACACCACATACAAAATGGATACAAGACCTAAACATACAATCTGGAACCATAAAACTACTAGTAGAAAACATAGGGAAGAAGCTTCTTCACACTGGTCTGGGCAGTGATTTTTTGGATATGACACTAAAAGCAAAGGCAACAAAAGGAAAAATAGATAGATGGGATTGCATCAAGCTAAAAAGCTTCTGTACAACAAAGGAACCAATCAACAGAGTAGAAAAGACAACATACAAATGAGAGAAAATATCTGAAAACCATGTATCTGATAAGGGGTTAATATCCAAAATACACGAGGAACTCATACAAGTTAATAGCAAAAAAACCCAGATAATCTGACAAAAAAGTGGGCGCAAAGGATCTGAAGAGACATATTTCAAAAAAAAAACATACAAATGACCAACAGATATATGAAAAGGTGTTCAGTGTCACCAGTTTTCAGGGAAAAGCAAGTCAAAACCACAGTGAGATACCACCTCACACCTCACATCAAAAAGACAAAAGATTACAAGTGTTGACAATGATGTGGAGAAAAGGGAACCCTGTACACTGCTGGGGGCGGGGGTGTAAGTTGGTGCAGCCACTATGGAAACAGTATGGAGGTGCCTCAAAAAATTAAAACTCCCTTATGATCCAGCAATCCCACTTCTGGGTGTAGATCCAAAGGAAGTGAAATTAGTGTCTCAAAGAGATATCTGCACCCCCGTGTTCATTGCAGCATTATTCACAATAGGCAAGATATGAAAACAAGCTAAATGTCTGTTGATGGATGAATGGATAAAGAAGATGTGAGATAGACTCACACACAGGAATATTATTCAGCCATAAAATGAAGGAAATCCTGCCATTTGTGACAACATGGATGAACCTGGAGGACATGATGCTAAGTGAAATAAGCCAGACACAGAAAAGCAAATACCACGTGATCTCACTTATATGTGGAATCTGCAGTAGTCAACCTCATGGAAACAGAGAGTGGAATGGTGGTTACCAGGGACTGGGGGAGAGGGAAGTGGGGAGATGTTGGTGAAAGGGTACAAAGTTTCACTTACACAAGATGAAAAAGTTCTGGAGGTTTAATATATGGCACAGTGACTACAGTTGTGTACTTTTTTTTTTTCAGTGTTGTTGAGGTGTAATTGACAAAACTGTAAGATACTTAGCATGTATATTATGGTGATTTGATATACGTATACATTGTGAAAGGATTCCCCTCATCACCTCACATGTGTATCCTCTACTTGAAATTTGCTAAGAGTGTAGGGCTTAAGGGCTCTCACCACCAAAAAAACCCAACTAACTGTGAGGTGATGGATATGTTAATTAGCTTCATTGTGGTGATCACTTCACAGGGTATATGTGTATCAAAACATCAAGTCGTACACCTTAAATATATACACTTTTTATTTGTTGATTATACCTCAACAAAGCTGAAAGAAAAGCAATAAGAAAAACATGATGCAGACCAGTGCTGAGCTTACAGTTTCACTGGTTTTATCCTCTCGAGTGAAAAAGAAAAGTAACAACCTGATCTCTTGTTGATCAGATTTCCTTTTGGAAATATTTGACTCTCAATTCTCATGGCAGAACTAAAGTTGTAATCACTAAAATTCAGAGAACCTTCTTTTCTATCCATTGGGATAGGTTAATGTGACTACAAGTCCTTGGAGCTTAGAAATTTAGAGAAAGTTCTCTTCACATGAGTGAACCCATTCATCCAGAAAGTGCTTATGGAGAACCTTCTTTTCTATCCATTGGGATAGGTTAATGTGACTACAAGTCCTTGGAGCTTAGAAATTTAGAGAAAGTTCTCTTCACATGAGTGAACCCATTCATCCAGAAAGTGCTTACGGAGAACCAGTGGTGCTGTACCTGAGTGCCGGATCATGGCCATGTGATGGTGACTAAGACAGGGTCTGTGGCTGCAGGAAGCTTCCTGAAAGTCTAGCGAGGGAGAGAGAAAGGGAAAAAGATGGAGCATAAGAGAGGTCCCCTCCCACCCAGGGCAAATTGTAAAGCTAACTAACGCTTTGTCAGGAGAATGAGTAGGGGTTAGTAAGACCTACGTGGATTTGGGAGCAAAGCAGTGCAAACACTATAAGATGAGTAAAATATGGTTGGGAAATAAAGTAGCTCAGTGTGATTGGATTGAGAGGTGTTAAAAAAAGAAAAGTAAGTGATGAGGCTTTAAAACGAAGTAGGCACAGCAGCTTTTCATATTAGCCCCAAACTGGAAAGGACTCAAATGTCCATCAGTAATACAAAGGATAAAGAAATTTCGATATGAGCACACCATGGAATACTATACAGTAAAGAAAAAGAACTGCAGGTACACCTGACAGCATGAATGAATCTCATGGTTTTGAGCAGCAAAGTCAGATGTGTAAGATCATATACATTTCTTTTTCTTTTTTTTTTTTTTTTGATCATATACGTTTATATGATGTTTGAAAACATGTGCAACTTAATCTAAGGTAATATAAGTCAGAATTTTAGGGACTCGGGTGAAGTGGGATGGGCAACAGGAGCATGCTGGGATGCCAGTGAGGGTCTACATCTTGACGCGGGTGGTGTCTGCATAGGTGTGAACATATTTAAAAATTCATTGGGCTGGACATATAAGATTTTTGCGTTTTACTCCAAGTTTGATCTCAATGAAAAAGTAAAAAAACAAAACCCAAAAAGCTCTAGGTGGCCAGATCATGAAGAATCTTGTATGCCATTTTAAGAAGGACCATTTGGAGCAATTGAAGAGTTTTAAGCTGGGAATAATTTGACAAGGTTTGTCGTTTAGAACTGTCCAACTGGCTGCTGCATGCAGCGTGGCACGGAGTTGGGGGGAGTCTGGGCGCAGGGAGGCGGGAGGCTGTGGTGGAGTCCAGGCCAAGATACAGATTCCGTGATGGTAGTGAGGATGGAGAGGAGTGGAGAAGTCACGGAAAGAGGGGATGGAGCGTTGGTGGGATATGGACGCCGAGGGGGCGGAAGTCATCAAGGAACCATCTGTGTTTCTGGCTTAGGCAACAGGATAGATGGTTTTATCATGAAGGTAAGGAAAAGAGAAGTTACAGATCCAGGAATGAAGGTAAGGGACTCACTTTTTGACACGTGGAGTTTGAAGTGCCTCAGTGATGTCCAGGTGGAGCAGTCCCATTGGCAGGAGTGAGGCTGAACTGGAAAAAAGATGAGGAAATAATTGGCCATCAGTGGAAATCGAAGCCTTAGGAAGGAGGTAAAGTAACCCAAGGAGACCGTGTCAAGTTCAAGAAAAGAGAAGTTCAGAACTGTGATAAGATGTAGACATGTAAAGGATGTCCAAAGAAGGAGAAACCTGCAGAAGGCACGAGAGAGAAGAGCTAGAAAAACAGGAAATAGGAGCGGTTAGGAGAAAGGAACACTTGAAAGAAGGAAGTGGGCACAGGGCCCTGCAGCAGGGAGAGCCTGCAGGATGAAGACCAAAAGTATCCATTCCGTTTGGTGGCAAAGCTCCTTGGTGCCCTTAGGGAGAGCAGTATCTGATATGAATTTAGTGTTCTGAGCCATTGGTTACGATAGCGGTGTTCTGTTTGATTCTGGCAGTAGATTGAAAACTCCTTTAGGCTAGTAACTATCTCACCAATCTTTTATGCCCACTGCTTCATTAGTGTCTTGTGCTTGTTATGCAGTCGATAAAGGTTTAGAAGGAGGACAGATGGACTGGGTAGATGATTTGGATGGATGGATGGATGGACAGAAGGAAGGAAGAAAGAGAACGGGGGAGGGGAGGAAGAAGGAAGGAAGGAAATAGGATGGGAGAAAAAAGAGAAAGTTAAAGAAGGAGGGAGGGAGGAGGTAGGTTAGTTGGGAGGGACAGAGAGGGTTTTACCTTCTTTCGGTCTTATTCTGTCTCAGGGTCCACAATCACTGCCGAGATCCAGGGGGTTATCGATGCCTGCGTCAAGCTGACCGGAATGCCCGACCTTACGCTTTCCTTCATGGTAAAATCCTGGGCCAGAGATTTAGTTTTTGGGAACTTAGATGCTTCTGGAATGACAGAGTGGTGGGAAGGGGATGGAACCAGAAGAAGTGATCAAGGACAACCACAAAGCTCATATTGGGCTCGAATTTCCTAAAAGTAACGACAGAATCTGTGTGTGTGTGTTTCAGTGAGAACAGCATCTGAGTTACTTTCCTGAAAGAAGCACGGTGTTTAATTCCTGCTTGTTGCTTTCCCTTGCCTGCCACCCAGAACCCCAGGCTGCTGGATGATGTCAGCTTCCACCCCTGCGTCCGCTTCAAGCGCTGGGAGTCCGAGCGCATCCTCTCCTTCATCCCTCCCGACGGCAACTTCCGCCTGCTCTCGTACCACGTCAGTGCGCAGAAGTAAGCAGCCATCGAACCAAAGGGTGGAGTGTGCGTGTGCGTGCGTGTGCGTGCATGTGCATGTGTGTTTGGAAACAGTATCCATGGTGATGAAGAACTCAGGCTCTGGAGTTACCTGGGCTCCAGGTAACTAATTGGGTAACCTCAGGTGAGTTGCTTATCCTTTCCGTGTCTGTTTTCTTACCTAAGAAAGTTGAAGTAATAAAAGTAATAAGTAATGAAGTAATAAGTAAGTTGAAAATGATAAAAGTACCTTGTTATGTGGGTTAGACAAGAGACTCTAAATCGTGCTTCACACAAAGTAAGTGCTCGTTAAGTTTACTGCTGTAAGTTTTATTGTTGTTATTATATGCCTAAACGGAGACTTTTTCTTTTCTCAGATTGGAATCTGAGAACACCTGTATTCAATCCCCTCCACTCAAAAAAGCCATGAATGGTGCTATGAAAAACCGAAATTCAATGATTTTTTGGTCTTGCACGTTGTCTTTACTATGGAGTCTGAGGGCTTTTAGGGGCAGGTGTATAGTAGAAGGTATGCAGACTGAAGAGAGCTGTGGGACCTCACAGCCACTGAAGCCTTCCTGTGGGATTCGGAATAAATAATTTAGGGAAATGTCTGAGCGCCTGAGGGCAGAGGCTCTGGAATCAGAGTGCCCACACTTAAGCCCCACCTGTAGTACTTATGATATATGACCACGGCAAGTTAGTTAACTTCAGTTAAGTATGAGGATGTCAGTATTCATGACATCAGGACAGAGGCAGTGCCTACTTCATACTTACAGGGAGGATTAAATGAGCTAACAGAGAGAAAACCTTTAGAGTAGCGCTGGCCACAGGAAGTGCTCCACAAATGCCAAGGATGGCTACAACTTTAGTATCATCCTGTAGCTTCTGTGTTTCCTCTTCTGTCGGATGACAACCCTCCCCCTTAGGGCTTTTTACGGATCAAAGTCAGGTAAAAGCACTCTCTAGAAATTGTAAAAGCTCCGTGAGGTATGAACATTACCCTCCCAAGTACAAATAATTATTGGTCACATGTCACAAAGTAAAACACAGAAGCGTGGTTTTTGTTTGCCACGCCTTTTTCTCATAGTCTGCCAGGTCTGCTCTTTGGTTTTGTTGATGTTATTCAAAGAGTCATTAGAAGAATTAGTTTACTTACTAGTCAGCATCTTGGCTTTACAAAAATAAAATAATTAAAGATGTCTAGAGGGTTTTTCTGTGCTTACTTTGTAAGATAAGGAAGCAGGTGAGGGAGGAAAAGCTGCCAGCAGGGCAAAAAAAGGGAAGTTGGGCCATTTTTCCGGTACATTAACGACATGGGCTTTTTGTCTCTCTCTTTTCCAGCCTGGTGGCGATTCCAGTTTATGTCAAACATAACATCAGCTTCCGGGACAGTAGTTCTCTTGGCCGCTTTGAAATAACGGTGGGCCCCAAGCAGACTATGGGGAAGACCATCGAGGGGGTGACCCTCAGCAGCCAAATGCCCAGAGGCGTCCTCAACATGAGCCTCACGCCGTCTCAGGGGACGCACACGTTTGACCCAGTTACCAAGGTAGGAGAATAAGCGGGAGGCTCGAGTTGCCGTTGTTACAAATAGCAGCAACTCTGCAGGATCCCTTTATGTCTTGTGGAAAGGGGAGATGGATCAAAGGGGCATTGTTGAGGACATTGAGATAATTTATGGGAACAAATAGTATTCTCTGCCGGGAAACACCCTGGAGGCCGCTAGGAATACTGTGAACAGATACCCTGAGCTCCGGCGCCTCAGATGAAGGTTCCACTGTAACTTCTTTCCTGTTTCTTTGGAGATGCTGTCTTGGGATGTAGGAAAAATAAATCCCCAAAAGCTCCCCAGTTTGAAGGGGACCATGAGTCTTCAGGCTGGAGCTTCCAAACCCGATGAGAACCCCACGATTAACCTGCAGTTTAAGATCCAGCAGCTGGCCATTTCTGGTGAGTGACACCCAGCCCAAGGTTGTGGGGCGGGCACGTGGCCAAGGCAGCGGCATCACAAAGCCTCCCGGCGGCTCCCTGTCTGCAGAGTTGTGTTTCGTTACCGGATATGTGATCTTTAGTCAGATCTTTCCTAGCACATTTCTGGAGAAAGTCCGTAATCCTTACCTCGAAGTTGGCTTAAGTGATGTGAATAAAAGTGTCTGAGGCACGTGTGAGAAGGAAACAGTATCAGAGACAGAAGTGTTCTCAGGCCGAGGCTGAGTCACCCTGGGCCTGCTGATTGGGGTCCCAGGGTTTTCAGTAGGGGGATGTGTCCGCATTCTCAGCTGGTGACTGAAAGAAGAATTCCCCTCCTTTCCCCCAGTTTCAGAAGATTTCACAGGTGCTGTTATCATTGGGAACCCTCGGGCCAATCCCAGTCATCGACTATAGTCTACGCCTCGCAGGGGGATGGTGAGAATAACAGTTACCCCTTAGCGGACGTTTACTACGCGCCAGACACTAGTTTAAGCTCTTTTCATCTATTTTCTTATTTAGTCCTTAGAACGACCCTTTCAGATGGATAGGAGATGACTGCAGCTTTATATGAAGTTCCTGTTTTCTTTACCAATGGACCTTGTCTAGTTTAAGTGATTAGAATTCATTTAAATGATAAGCTCTTTCATCTTAAAATACTTAATAAACTTTAAAGCTCTGCACAGTATAAAATGTTCCTTTCTTAGTATAGTGAGAATATTTAGGAAGCACTCATGTATTAATTCATCACTTTTCATCATTAATTTATTCATTTAGTTATACCTTTATTTGGTTATGAATTTTTTAATTTTGTTATTATTATTAATTCATATGTTCAACCCCATAACTTGAGAAAAATCTGGAGCAGTCTTAATTTTCCCTTACCCTCATTTCAGCCTGCGTATAACTTTCTGCCCTTTCCACTTCAGGAATAGGTCTCCGAATAGGCTAGCTTTTCATTGGGGCAGGGTTTTATTTTCAGCCTGTATACCAAGAGTGAAGTATCTGTCGGCTGCGTTTAAGTGATACAAGTAAGGGCAGGTATTTTCCAGTTCACTGTTGCAGCTTTTTCTAGCCCACGGATCTCTTTGAGTTGAAACGAATCTAAACAGTTATGCTACCTGCTTCTTTTGAATAATGCTTATGTCTTGTTCTTCCTTCCTTCCAGGACTCAAAGTGAATCGTCTGGATATGTATGGAGAGAAGTACAAACCCTTTAAGGGCATAAAATACATGACCAAAGCTGGCAAGTTCCAAGTTCGAACCTGAAGGGAGAGTTCTGCAAAGGGAACAGTCACGAACACTTTTTCATTGCTTACTTGTCTAAAAGTAAAAACTATCAGCCCTCTCCTAGGTCACTGCCCACTCTGGACCACCTGCTCCTGTTTTCCCGTAGCCTTCAGTGCCCCGGAGCTAACGAAGGGAGGCCGGGCCGCCAGGGAGGCCTGTGCAGGGCCCACACGCCAGCAGCACCAACTCAGTTCTCAAAGCAGAGGCGTGTGATGCAGGGGGAGGTACTTGATGCCGTATGTAACTACTTGTGACATGGTTACCACAGGAAAAGACCAGCATTTGTTACTCGCTTGGCTTTAATTATCTTAAGCCAAGGAAAGACGTCTTTGGTTTTTTTTTTTTTTTTAATTAATTTATTTTATTTTTAGTTATTTTTGGCTGCGTTGGGTCTTTGTTGCTGCGCACCGGTTTTCTCTAGTTGCGGCGAGCGGGGGCTACTCTTCATTACAGTGCACAGGCTTCTCACTGCAGTGGCTTCTCTTGTTGTGGTGCACGAGCTCTAGGCACACTCAGGCTTCAGTAGTTGTGGCACGCGGGCTCTGTAGTTGTGGCTCGCGGGCTCTAGAGCACAGGCTCAGTAGTTGTGGCGCACGGGCTTGGTTGCTCCACGGCATGTGGGATCTTCCGGGACCAGCGCTTGAACCCATGTCCCCTGCATTGGCAGGTGGATTCTTAACCACCGCGTCACCAGGGAAGTCCTGTTTTTGTATTTCAAGCTGGGAAGAAAGATTAGAAAGAGAGAGCAAGCTTGGAAGAGAAGGACTGTTAGCCAAGGAAGGGCCGGGGAAGGCTCTGTTCTTGGGGCAGCGTGAAGCACACGTGCGCACCGCGCACTAAAGTGAGGAAGGCGGGAGGAGCCGTCCAGCCCCACCTGCAGGGCGGCTGGGAGGAACAGAGTTGAGTGAGTTTCTTTTTGACCCCTCCGCTTTCATACAAACATAAAAATTTGTACTTCTGGAAATGCCCTGGGAACTTCTTCGAGTGCACTGTTGACACGGAAACCCCAGTAGAATCAGATTTTCCCTTAAAGACTACGATGCTCTGTGACCGGTTTTCCAGTACGGACCGCTGCATGCCTCCAGCACGTGGCCTGGCATCTTCAGCGAGGATGAGCTGCCCCCTTCCAGGGGGCGTTGCCTGAAATGCCTCTTTCCCTAACCCCCCCGGCAGCTCCACTCACTTCACGCTACAGAATTCCTGTTCCCTGAGGAGCGCTTCAGAGAAGCCAATCCCATCACCCCCAGGGCAGCAGGTTGTGTGTCATAGTATTCGTGCCACCTCTGTGACCCAGCGGTTCCTTGTTCATGTCTGTCAGTGCTGCCCTGGAGCTGCAGTCCGACCTTCCCGTCTGCAGCTTTTCCAGTGGTGACCCTAAGTGAAAAGGATGCTGACCACCAGGGGCACGGCCAGTCCTGGGAGCTGCCCAGTAAAGTTATTTCCTCAGAGTTGCCACTGTATGATATATTTATTAGCAATGTATATCAACCAGTCGGTTTTTGTTTTAAGACAAAAAGGCTCCTGAATCGTTGAATAAAACTGATGTTGTAGGAAGATGGACCGTGTTGATCCCGCGTAGCCTGGTTTAAGAAACACGGGCAACTGAAGGCGGACCTCAGGTGCTCCCAGCAGGGAATTTTTACTCTAGTTTACTGTGCCCACTGCCCATTGAAATATTTATAGAAAAGACAGGTTTTTAAAATTATACCTTTAGGAGCGATACTGCACCCTGCTTCGTGCAGGGAGAAAAATGAAGACCTTGTACTCTCCAAACCCTACAGTTTTTCTCTAAAGCCCTGTTTCCAAATACTTCAGCAATTTTTTTTTTTCTAGTTTTCTCTTCCTACTTCTTGGACTTGTTGTTGCTGCAGAATACTGTTGCTTTATGGTTTTCCTCTGGGGTCAATTGTGCTGTGGACAGCCAGCACATGTGTCTCATATTCCATCACTCCGGAATTTGTCCTGGATTCTCAGGTCCCGTACACACCTGCCATGGAAGGGAGACGGCTCTGCCTGTGGATTCCAGAACACCGGAACTGCTTCTTTCGAGGGCTCTGGAGGATTTCAGGGTTTCCTCGGTCATAGGAAACAACCAATATTGGTCCCTGAATATTCTTAGGTTTATAAGTCCAGCTGTCCCTCCAGGGCAGCTCATCCTAATTTCAAGGGAAGAACTTAAGGAGAAATAAAGCACCGGGGCTGTGGGAGCCACAGGCCTTTGCATGGGAGGCACCCCTGGGCCGCAGACCCCTGGCCACCCACTCCAGCCGGTGGTGTGTTAGCATAGGCGGGGCCGGGCGCCTCTGCCGAGCTGCTCGGTTCCATACGTGTTTAACGTGCAGAAGCATCTTCTGTGTTTAAATGTTAATAAAGTTGAGTGTTAACAGTCCTTAATGTCCTGAGGGTCTTGTTACTAGGACCAGCGGTGATGCCGTGCACACACGCCCCAGTGGAAGCAGGCAGAAAGAAACCAGTTCATGGGGATCTCACTGTTTCTGCACTTTCCAACCAGCAGACCTGAAGCCATGTGTCATTTTGAAGGTTGTGAGAGTCCAGAGCCATCAAATTATGTCCCGCCTAGTGTGTGAAAGACAAAACCATCCAAACTGCTGGCGTCTATTCTAGTGCTTTCCCCTTCCTCTCGATCTTCCTGGGTTGATTAATTAGGGCGTGAAACAGGGCTCCAAGGTCCCAGTCATCCTAATTGTAGTGGAGATTTCCTGGAGTCTCCTGTGAAGTGTAGACAAGGGTCCTTCTCCTACGTCCGTCCTGATTTCCTTCTCTAGGTCCCTCGTGGCCTGGGGGAGACTGAGACTTCTTTCTGTTTTCTAACCACAAGCGTTGTTGAGTGTTTATTACTACCCCATCCTGTTTCAGTCGTTCATGTCTCTTCCTTTGGTCGTGCTGTTTCCCTAGCCTTGCGGTGTGACCGGGTACGTTTTATAACACTTGTACTTTCCTCTATGGCCAGTAGGTGGTGACTCAGTGCCAGCAATGACATTAATTTTTGTAATTGTTAGAATTTTTAAAAGGGAATTGAATTTGAAACGCTTAAACTTTCCCCCAAGATCCCAAGTACTGGGGACTTTGTGGGTCTTTGGCTTTCAGAGTTAAATGTGGAACCAAAGTTTATGACACTCTTTTGACAACCTGACTTAAGATTGGGGCTCCAGGGGGGTCGGAGTTTCAATCATTTGAGTTCCTCTAGGCCTTTACCCATTAAAACAATATGCACAATTATCTGAGAATCCTTTTTCTTCTTTGGGTCTATTAGCATCTATCTGTTTTATCAGTATTAACCAGCTGGGGATAGTAAAGAAATACTACTTAATTTCCCCTTATACCCATTTCCTTCCCCAGACAAGTCCCAGACAGTCTACCCTGACTTTTCTCACCCACACCGGGTAATGATGTGTTGCGCTCTGAGTGTGTTTTAGCCTCGTCCACGTGAATCAGTCCTGCAGGGCTGGGACTCTGCCTGGCGCTTAGTCACTGGGCTCTGCTGAGCACCTGTCTTCATGCAGCCTGCGGTTTCCAGGACTTCACTCAGAGGAATGTTGGGGCCTTTTAACTTTGCATTTCCATCAAAGGAGCCCTCACTGCTTCAGTTCATTTCATTAACCCAACTACCCGAAGAAAAGCTTGTCCTGCAAGGGGGGAGGGGGTGAAACCAGCCGAACTCTGGCCAGAGATGCTCGGGGTCTTCCTTACTGCTGTCCTCCAGCAGTGTTTTCCCGAAATGGCTAAGATGCACATCTACCTAAGACAAAACCTGCCATTTTCACAGGGGAGCTTGTAAGCCAGCAGGCTAAAGTCAGGAAATCTGTGACCCACGTTTATTGAACTGGTCCAGGGACTTGAGCATTTCAGGGAAATTGGTGTTTTCCCCCCAGAGCCAAGCTCTTGGGCTTTAGAGAGTCTCTTTCCTTTGTGAGTTGAAACTACTTTTCTTCTAAGAACCTCTAAGCTGAGCAGTTCTGACAGCCTCTTGAGAGAGACAACTATGACCATGTTTGCTCCAAGGAACAGTCGGCACTTACCCAACAGCAAGAATGGCATCAGATTTATGCTTGTATCTGGGGTGTCAGTGATAACAAAAACTGTCAGGCAGCAGCCAGGAGTATGGGTTGCATCTCAAGAGTAGTTAAGAAAGTCTAAGAGAGGCAGAAAGCAGCATTACTTAAGTAACATACTTCTGTGGACTGGTCTGGGAGTGAATTCTTTCTAATGAGAACAGCAAAATGGACTGGGGAAAAATGGCCCTCGTACTAGCTCCTAGTCTGAACTAACAATTGGGGTGTCACTGTGTCAGCAAGGTCATGCTCAGTATCTTCTTACCCCTCATTCCTCCTTTATACTTGGGTCCCGCCCAGGGAGTCTTCCCTACCTAGTCTGCTTGCAGGGCTAACTTCCCCCAGCCTCGCTCGGTCCATCACTCCACTAAGCCCAAGCCTCTGTGGTTCCCTGTTGCCAACAGAATTAAGTCCAAAGCTCGGTTTGGCATTCAAAGCGCCGTAATTAAATTCCAACCTACATTCTTCTTCATGAACTTCACTTTGGACAAACTATAACTCAATTCCTCCCCAGACTCCCCCTGCCTTTTTTCCCCTCCAGATCTTTAGATTTTCATGCGGTGATATTCCTTGCCTCGGGAACTATATTCAATATCCTATGACAAACCACAATGGAAAAGAATGTGAAAAAGAACGTGTATATATGTATAACTGAATCCCTTTGCTGTGCAGTAGAAATTAACCACATTGTAAATCAACTGTACTTCAATAAAATAGAATTTCAAAAATATTTTTAAAAAGAATGCCTTTCCCACCCCTCTCCACCAGCCCAAATCTTGCCCAGTTTTTGAAAAGCCTACCTAATTCTATTTTTTCCTTAAGATTCTTTTTTTTTTTAATTTTTCTGTTTTTACTTTATAACAAAGTGAATCAGCTGTACATATACATATAATCTCCTCCCTCTTGCGTCTCAAGAATTCAAAGATTCTTGAATCTTTCCTGCAGCTGAATTTCAGTAAAACTTTCTGTCTGCTATTTTGTGGTCCATCTCCATTCAGCCTTCTTATTTCTCTAAATCCCTACCTTCCTGTCAAACCAAGAGCTCCTTTCTTCCCCCTCTGTACCATTTACATCACCCGGCACAGGGCCTTGTATGCCGCAGCTATTCTGAATGAATGAAAGGAAATATTTCCAACGAGTCAAAGAACGTGGACACAAGTAACACGAATAAAAGCTGTGGGATACTGCATGTAACAGAACGATTCCACTCTGATTCGGGGGAAATATGTGAAAAATATATCAGAATTTATTACTCCAGTACAGTATCATACAGGTATAAGAGTATAAACAAAAATGAACTGATATAAATATGTTAGAGCCTAGTTTATCAGTTATTAAAATGATACATGTCTCCTGTCCTATGATGAGATTTATAAAGGAGAAAGAATTACACTCTACACAACAGGATTCCTTCCAAGAGCTATAGCCGGAGAAAGGGAAAACCCGACACTTGATTTGAAGGCTGGATTTGAGGAACGTGATCTGGCCAGCCAGCCCATCCCTTATTAGGAAGCTCCTGCTGGGCTTCCTTGTGACTAGAAATAGACATTCTATTCCTAATAGAATATTTCTAACCCTTCTTTCCTGAAGGATCGAGTTATCTTTGCCTACTGAGACACGCTTTCACCTTTGCGGTCCCGTTTGCAAAGCTGCTCACGTGGACAGAGGAGGTGGGCTTCTGCCCCGGGGACTGGGATTCCAGGAGGGGCTGGCGTTCACCCCTCTTCCCGTCCGACAGAGTACGTTTCAGACCTGAAGCCCTGAAAACTTCCAAAACGGAAAGTACCTATGGAAATCCATCCTCCCCCACTTGTGCTGCGTGAAGAAGCCCCCGCCGCAGTGCATCCTCTGAGGTGAAGGAAGCAGGGTCTCCGTGATGCAGGGAACCGGTGCCCCTGGTCATGGTCGTGTGTTGTCCCGAACCCAGTCCAGGTAATTAGTAACCTTGGTGTACACGCCCGGGATGCCCTTCTGGCCACAGCCCAGGCCCCAGCTGATGATGCCGACCAAGGTCATGTGGTCGTCCTTCATACACACGAGGGGGCCACCCGAGTCACCCTGCAGAAGGGAGAACAGGTCAGCTGTTTGCAAAAATGCAGACTCTTTGGGGGGAGGTTAGGGTGAATGTTTGTAGTGTTCCTATGTACTCTTTTTTTTTTTTTTTAATAAATTTATTTATTTTATTTTTATTTATTTTGGCTGCGTTGGGTCTTTGTTGCTGCACGCGCACGGGCTTTCTCTAGTTGCGGCGAGCGGGGGCTACTCTTTGTTGTGGTGTGCGGGCTTCTCACTGCAGTAGCTTCTCTTGTTGCGGAGCACGGGCTCTAGGCGCGCGGGCTTCAGTAGTTGTGGCACATGGGCTCAGTAGTTGTGGCTCGCGGGCTCTAGAGCACAGGCTCAGTAGTTGTGGCTCGTGGGCTCTAGAGCTCAGGCTCAGTACTTGTGGCTCGTGGGTTCTAGAGCACAGGCTCAGTAGTTGTGGCTCGTGGGCTCTAGAGCACAGGCTCAGTAGTTGTGGCGCCCGGGTTTAGTTGCTCTGCGGCATGTGGGATCTTCCCGGACCAGGGCTCGAACCCGTGTCCCCTGCATTGGCAGGCGGATTCTTAACCACTGCACCACCAGGGAAGCCCTTCCTATGTATTCTTCAAAGTGCTCAGTTCGGGGAGGGAAATTTTATCTCCGTGACCTTGGGCCTTTACAGAATCAGGTTGTAGCTACGTGGTAAAGCAGAATTGAGGTCATTGCTTGGACATTTCAGGTCCCCACCCAGGCTGTAACTCCACCACTTACTAGCTGTGAAGCCCCAGGCTAACTGGGCTTCAGTATTCTTACTTGAATGATACTGAATAATAATAATCTAAAATAGAAATCATACTGCCTCCCTTGTAAGGTTATGGGAATTAATTGAGAGAAAGTTTGAAAAGCTCTGAGAACAATGTGTGGCATTTAGTAAAACTCCTGGTAATTGTTAGCTGTTGTTGTCTTATTGAATCGAAATGATTTCTGGTTTCGTTTTTAACTTGCTGCTAGTGAGACAGGCTGGGACCTGGGACCCTTGGCTGCAATGCTTGCACCTGGATACACCTCTGCTGGAGCAATAAAATACAAAGAAACTGTATGGGACTAAAAATAGCTGTGTGCATGCACAGTTGGGGCAAATTATAGACAAAAAGATACAAAAGACCAAAAAAACTCAACTGCCACTTCTGAAGAGCCGGGAGCAAAAGCAGGGTACTGCGCATGCCCCCTGCACACACCACCACCTGAGGGGTGGGCAGACCACCTAAGCCCCGCCTCCTGCCCAACCCCTGGACCCGACCCTACCCTCTCCTCGTATAAGGAACCAGCTCGCCCCCCCTCAGCGAGCAGGTGAGCAAGGGAACCTGTTGTTTGTTCTCGCTCCCCCCTGCAGCTGCAGGGTCCCCAGTAAAGCCTTGCCTGAATTTCTCGTCAGGCCTCTGATCAATTTCCATTGATTAAGGAGGCCAAGCACCCGGTGGGTAACCCTAGCTGATAGATCATGGTTTCACCTTGCATACAACCTTTTAATGACTGTCGAGCTAGGTGGTGGAGGTGTCTGAAAAAACCTTTCCAAGAGGGACCAGAGGCTCTCAAGGAGCCAAGAGGGGGAGATGCTGGTGTGGTCTCCGCATGAGAACTAAGCCTACAGTCCTCAGTGCAAGAGCCCGGCCCTGCTGTCTCCATCCACTCCTCCCCAGACTCAGGGGGGAGCCCGGCACACTGTGGGCACGAAAACAGCCCAGCACGGACGGCTCCTTGGCTCTATTTAGGTCCTAAGTACACGGGTTGGTCTGTGTCTTACACCCAAGTTATCATGAAATACAAGTACGTACTAGCTCTGATAGGAATGCTAACGCAGAGACCCCAAAAGAGTGCGCTTTCCCAGGGGAAAACCCTCATCTGAGGGCTGAACTTGAGTTCCTAAAACTTATCTCACAAATCATCTGTGTCCTACTTCCCAGGAAGCTGCCATTCCTCCTTCCCCCTCTACACAATGGACTCCAGTTCCCCAGCTCCCACAGAAGTCAAAGATGTCTTAATTTGTGTTGCTTTATCCATCACTTTGATAGTCATTTAATTGCCTGGGCTTACAGGAAATCCTGTACCAGCTGGCAGCTCCGGTGCAGACACTGGGGAGATTTCCTGCAGCTTAGATTTCTTGAGTTTGGGTGACTTTGACCTTGCTCCAGTTGCTTTATTCTCTGAGGTCCTCATCTAGATCCCCAGCACCTCACTGAGATGAATCTCTCCTTTCCGCTATCACTGTTTTTCTTGGTTAAGAACCTGTCGGCCGAGGAGCACTTCTGCCCTTGGAGGGGGAGGCTCAGGGGAGGAGAGACACTCGTGTTTACCTGGCAGGCGTCGTGTAGGTTTGCTTGGTCCCCACCGCTGCGTGTGTCTCCGGCACACAGCATGTTGTTGGTGACAGTCCTGTTGAACAAATACTGGGAAGTGCAGCGGCTGGATGGATACAGCCTGACATGGGCCTCCTTCAGGCGCTCGGAAAAGAATGGAGAAGCTGCAACAGAGGAGGAAGGCATCTTGTGGTTTTAGGGAAAGTTATTTATAAACCTTTTGGAAAGAGAAAGCCGAACTTTCCAATAAGAGCTAACGTTTATCAACCTTTTACACGTATTAAGTTGAATCCTATGAAATGGCCAATATTTTATTCTTTTGACCTACAGAAACAGCAGTTTCATAGAGTTTCACCCAGGGTTTCTCGACAGCGGCACGAGTGGCATTGGGGCCAGATAATGTTTTTGCAGGGGGCTGTCCCGTGCATTGTAGATGTTTGGCAGCATCCTTGGCTTCTACTCACTAAAGGCTGGTATAAACCTCCATCCTGAGTTGTCATAATAACTGACATTGCCAAGTGTTTCCTGAGGGGCAAAATCACCCCAGTTGAGAACCACTGGCTTAATCTAAGATCTCATTTAAACCCCATAATCTATCCTTTTCTTGCCACTGAGTAAACGGAGGCTTGGAGCATCATGAAATAAAAATCCATGTCCGGATCACACTGCTTGCAAGGTGCAGGGCAAGGATTTGAACTCAGGGCTACCCGACGGCAGAGTCCAGCCACCCCACCCCCTTAACTATGCTCACTCCACTTCTTATCAAAGCCTCCTTGAAATCTTAGGCTCTTAGAACCCTTGTGCTACTCAGACCCCTCTTGACCTGCATGGCCACCCTGTGAGGCTGGGAGGGCAGACGCTGGGGCCTCGCTAGGCAGGAACTTGCCCTCACAGTCACGGTCACGGCGGCGGCGCCTGTCCCGAGGGTGGACACTCGTGGGACCACTTTTTCCTCCCTCTGGTCAGCACTTGTGCTCCGGTCCACCCCCACACGGACAGGACGGGGCCGAGATGTCCTCCCACTCACAGGCCTCGTGCTTCCCGTAGCCAGACAGCTCGCACTCTGTCCAGTCCGGCAGCTTCAGGCCGGCGTCTGGGAGGCAGACGGTGCGTACGGCGTTGCTCTCCAGGGCGCAGGTCAGTGAGTCCGATTTCAGCTGCAGCAGTGCTGGGAGGGGGGGCGAGGAAGAGAGCGAGGATGTCAGGGGAGAGGAGGGAGGGGGCGGGGGCCTGGGGGGAGGAGGTGGGACTGCACACGTGTGAGTCTGGAGTTCCCACGGCAGCAGGGAGAGCCAGACATCTTACCTATGTCATTGTTGTAAGTGTCATCATCGAATTCCTTATGGACGATGTATTTTTCTACTTCAAACGTCTGCTCCTCCTTCCCAGGGACCAGCCGGTACGTCCTGCCCAGGACCACCTTGAGGTGGTTGGGAGGATACCTGATGGAGAGACGGCTCAAGGCTGCTCTTCTCTAATGGGCCTGGTCTAAGGCCTTAGAGAGGAGGAGGGCCCGCCGGCTTCTCATCCCTACCTTTCCTGGAAGCAGTGGGCGGCCGACAGCACCCAACAGGAGCTGATCAGGACCCCCCCACACAGAAACCGCTCTCCTGGGGACCTCCTGTTCCTGACGAAGACGGCGGCCTGCCACGGGTGGGAGGTGATGTCGGCGAAGAGGCCTCCTTTGATGCGGAGCTGGGGCTGCTTGTACCGTCTCAGGCCACAGGTGACTGGGGAGGGGAGGGCAGAGCCGGGGTCAGACCTGTGGGCCTGGGCGAGGTCCCTGAGCCCCATCCTGGTGTCTCGTCTTGGGACCCGGGTTTCTACCCCCGGCTGCGCTTCTGCAGGCTGTACAGAGGGATGGAGCCATCTCCACGGCAATGAATCCACAGCCTGCACGTGGCGAGGATCCAGGACGAGCTAAGCACTGTATAGACACTATCCTTAACCCTCACAGCGCTCAGCTTCAGGGAGGCTGGGGCCTTTTTGCCGAGGTCACAGTGGCACCTGGATTAGAACCCAGATCTGACTCCACAGCCGGGGGTCCGTCTGCGACGCTTTGTTACCTCTACGCTTTTCCTGCAGCCACTTCCTGGCTTGAGAAATAGCGAGGCATTGCAGCTTCTTCCTGGGGAATGTCTACCCCGTTGCTTTCCCATCGACTCAGCCTTACCCATCCTTCCAGGCCCATGGGACAGCCTGCCCCCTCACGAAGTTTTCCTAATACTGCCAGCCCACTGGTACTGCCCGCTGAGGATGCGCCATGCGTGACCTTGGTCATGAGTTCGCTGGTAGTTTGTGTCTTACCTGCCCAGTTAAACCCTATGTGCATGTGTGCCCTGAGGAACAGTCTGGCTGATCTGTGTGTTCACAGGAACCGAGTAATAACAATCGGTTCTCAGACGATTTCTAAAGTTTCATTTTTTAGCAAAGTGTGCCAACCTGCATTTCTCTCGGTCTCCACCCCCTCTGGGTAACCCCATCCCCCTGTGTTAACTGGGTTCTGGGAGAAGGCGGGAGAGCAGCCTGGAAGACACGGGAGGCGGCAGAGGACACGGTCAGGAATGAGGCTGGGCACGGGGAGGTGGCCACAGCTGGCCTTACCACACTGGGGCACGTCGCAATACTCCCATGTCAGCTGGCGATCCTTCAGCACGTGGCACCAAGGCTGGGCGTCCCCATCTGGGTTCCTAGTCATAAGGAGGGAAGGTTTCCAACCACATCACAAGCCAGGGAAGAGAGGGGAAGGCTGACCAGCTGGGAAGGAGGACCCTGAGCCCCGGGCTGGGCTCAGCCGCAGATCCCACCAAAGGGAAATGACTGTAACTTTTTTCTTCTGTCATTAACATTACGTCTTCATCTCCCAGCTGTGCCAGGAGAAGACTCTTAGGATGGAACAAAGGGGCCAAGTGAGGACGGCACAGGAAAGACCCTCTAACATGGGATTTGGGTCAAGAAACTGGAGGACTTTCCTTTTCACGACAAGTGCAAATGAATAGGTTGGGCTGGGTCACATCCATGGTTCCCTCCCACCCACTGGGTCTTTCATGTAACTTTCAGCATCAGACCCCTCCCATCCCGCTCCAACCCCGCCCTCTGCGCAGACGCCCCGGACCCTGCGCCGCGCACCGGCAGTGATTGTGCTTGCCCAGGCCCAGGGCCTGAGCGTTGCTCTTCCAGGCGGTGTAAATCTTGCGCATCAGGATCATGGAACTCCACGGGAGGCAGGAGGCCCCAGACGCGGTGAGGCTGTGGGTGCCGCGGTATGCCAGCCCCTTCCCCTGGTAGCAGTCCCCATCTTTTTCTGGAACACAGGAAATCTCAAACTGAAACAAAGCCACTTAAATGCTAAAGCAGGCAGGTGGGGTTTGCAGCAGGGCCTAAAGCAGAGCTGCCGGCCTGGGACACCCAAGGCAGCCAGCCCACCACCCTTTTCTGTCCTTCAAGCCCTTTCACACCGGGTGGTAAGTGGCTTCCATCCGGTGCCAGCCTCCATCATGGGCTGTGGCTTCCTTATGGCTGTGTTAACAGAGACTCTGAGGGATATTCAGGTTCGGCAGGAAAGGGTGCTGAGTTCAGCCAGTGGGGATTATTCCTGGAGCTGCTTGGAAAGCAATTAGGGGCTTCTTGTGTATACTTGACAGGCTGCTGGGATCCTGGGTGCTTCAATGGGGGGACACGTGGGCAGGCCCAGTTTTCTCAGATATTGTCTGCTAGGGACCTGAAGGATTTGTTGGACTTGGGAAGGAAGGGAGAGTATGAACCTTCAAATGCTGCGTATTTGTCCCATTTTACCGTCTTTTCTCCCCACTTGAAACTGACAAAGTATACTACCATGCACAGATAGCATAGTGATAAGGGACCTTTAAGATCATCGCGACCAGTGACTCCCAATTTATACCAGAGCTGGGGGGTGGGGAGGATGCTTTAGAGTTACTCTAAAGAGTTCTTAAATTCACAGGAATATCAGCGTCACCTGTAGACTGAATGTACACCATTTTTGTACATGTATATTTAGAACTTTAAAACATATTTTCCCTACTCTTGTGATAAATAACATCACCATTTGCAAAAGCACCACTGAATTCACAGTACCTTTTTGTAACTGAGTGTTTTTTCAATCTGGGAAATTTTCTCACATTAAAAGTCTTTACAGAGACAGAGAGAGAGATCTTGAGAAACAGGTCCATTAATCAAAAAAGAGAGAACCTCCATGCCTTCTCAAAGGGACTGGAAATCACCGAAACAGCCCCATCTTCTCTGTTGATGAGGAAACAGAGGGTCAGAGCTGTGCAGAGATCAGCTCAAGGTCAAACAGCTAGTTAGATGCCAAGCCTGGGTGAGGACCTAAGCCTCTTGACTTCCTTCCCTCTGACACTGAAATGATGAACTACCAGCTCAGTCCTTTGTCTCCTTGTTTGCAGAAGGACCGTCAGCGCTGTCCTCCAGACCCTTCCCCCCGTGAGGCTACAGAGGCCGTGGGGAGGCTGCACTTACCCTTGCCGCAGGCTGGCGTGCTGCAGAACTCGGAGATGTACTTCCCTGCCTTGAAGATGTAGCACCAGGGCTTTGAGTCTTGGTCTGGGTTTCTGAAAAATCAGCCAGGAAGGCCAGGGGAGGTGAAGAGTGAGGCCCGCCTCTCGGGCCAAGGGCTCTGCACCTCTTCCGGGGATAGAGTTACGCGTGTTTGTCGTACACAGGAGAGTCAGATCGTGTTGGGTGGAGGTATGACCTTGTGATCGTCTTTATTTGGAAATTAAGTGTGGTTTACGGAGATGCGTGTGGCTGCCACGTTGACAAGGGGTGCACCGTGATGGTGAGCTTTATGGGCTAACTTGGCTATCGCGCCCAGTTGTTTGATCAAATGCCAACCTAGGTGGTGCTGGGAAGGGCTGGGTCAATGTGGTTCACATTTGCAGTCAGCAGACTTTAAGTAAAGGAGATTCTCCTCCAAAGTGTGGGTGGGCCGCATCTAATCAGTTGAAGGCACTAAGAGCAAAAGCTGAGAAGAAGTTCTGTCTCAGGACTGCAGTATCGACTCGGGTCTGAGTTTCCAGCTTGGGGAGCCTGCCTACAGATTCCAGACCTACCAGCTCCCACAATCGCATGAGCCAATTCCTGAAAATAAATCTCTTTATGTATACACATCTCCTATTACTTCCTGGAAACCCTGACAGAGCTGACGCAGGTCTTTCCCCGACTGTGACAGCTTCTCAGCAGAGAAGATCCTCCAGGGCGGGGAAGGCGGCCCTCTCACCTGCAGTAGTTGTGATTCCCGAGGCCCAGCCTGATGGCATCAGGCCTGCGCCCACTGTAGGGCTTCATGGCCAGGCTGCTGCTGTTCCAGTTGACGCACTCGGCCCCGCTCTCCGCTGTGCTCCACCTGCCTCTGTAGGTGATGCCCCGGTCCTTGTAGCATGTGGCGCTGGCATCTGAGGGGAAACAGGACACACGACACCTCCCATGTGAATCCTCCTGTCATTTAGTTTCCAAAGGGGATCTCACCTCAAACCACTGAGGCAGTAGCTGCTGAGCTGCTTGGGTGACTGGGTCACCCCGCTGACGGGGACCGCGCCAGGCTCCAGATTTGTGCCCGAGGCCCTAACCACCCTCGGATGATCCATCCCATCCCACCCCAATCCTTCCCCCGTCACTGCACACTTGCTTTCCTTTCTGGGTAGGTTTGCAGGTGGGATTTCACCCTGGTGGGCCCCTGTCTCACAGCCACCCACCTACCACTCACCTATTTCACAGAGTTTCCCGATGAACCCTTCAGGGCACTGGCAGACAAACTCTGAGGAATAGAGGGCCTGCCAACATGTCCCCCTATTGAAGCACTGAGGTTTGCTGCAACCTGTCAAGTAGAAGCAAGGGAATCCCTAATTACTTTCCAAGCAGCCCAAGAATATATGAGTCAAAGTTGAAGCGTGCTGTCTACACGCACACACGATTCTGAGCACGTCACAAAAACGAACTCATTGACTCCTCACAGCCGACCACGAAGTCTGTATGACTGTTCTCCCATTTTACAGATGAGGAAACTGAGGCTCACGGCCTCATGATTTCTGCTCGGCACCTGCACCTTGGCCTAGGGCAGAGCATGCCTGCAGCCCCATTTGAAGGGTAGACAGGCCCGGGACTGTGACAGACAGGGCTGGGGCCGTGAGACTGGACTCGAGGCTCACAGCCTGGCTTGGGTGGACACGTACTGTTGACGGGCACCGAGTGGCACTGGGCCCGGCCACCGTTGCACCAGCAGTGCTCCACCCTGTTGCCCCTGAGCAGGGGCCTCAGCCAGGACTCATGTTGCAGGTACGTCATCTGCGTTTTCTCGTCTCTGCAGGTCACTGTAACGACAGACAGGCCGGCCTCTTTAGGGCCCGACTCACCCCAAACTGACAGTGATGCCCCCCTCCCCCACCCGCCAATCCTGCTCACTTTCGGGATAATACGTCCTTTATTCCTTCCTTGCTCTCAGCCAGAAGACAACAAATACCCCTTATTTTGTCACCAAAGACCCCTTTCATTTTTCAAAAACAATTTCAGATTCAATTTATTAGGGGGCAGTGCCAATATTGCTTTCCATATGACTGTGTAATCTTTACATTCAATTTCCTATGAAAATCAGTTATTTTCTTGAAATATATAATAGAATATAATGGTGTATTTCTACTATTTCCTTATTTTAGTTTCAATGAAATATGAAATACACTTATGAAAAACAATAAAAAAGACCCCTTTTATTGTTTTTCCTCTGATGGGCCCTTGTTTTGAAAGAGTTTATCTATCAAGACACATTTGTTAGGTAATACTCTAATTTTTCATTTTAATTCATCAATAATATGCACATGCACACAATTGCCTACCAGAATTTTTGATCCATATTAGCATTACCACACTGAGATGATGCATTTCTGGTCCCAAACAAAGAAAATTGACATTTTAGTCTGTGCAGAAAATTTGCTACTTCCATTAGTACTTTGGTATAATGAAAATAGTTGAAGTACTCTCATTAATACACTTTCCCTTTTTCTCTCTCTCTGTTTGCAACCCAGAATGCGAACTTAAAACATCTTTAACTTTTAATGAATTGAAGCAGTGACATACGTTCACTGTCAACAATACTGCTGTTCCTTTAGAGGGCCGTCAAGGCCAGGGTACGCTTGCAGGAAGCACTGTGCTATCCGACTGCGGAAGCAGTGAGAGTTAAGCTGTGACTCACTCTGGGAAAACTTCCACCTTGAATGGGTGTTGCAGAGCCTTCCAGCCCCGAAAGAGGTAGGTCATGAGGGAGGAGGGATGATCTGGGACCTGCAGTGGGGCCTGCAGCTCTTTAGATCAGAGTCAAGACAATCGGGCCGTGAGCACGTTTTATTCTTGGGATTCTAGTGGGAATGTTCCTTGGGTTTCTAGTCTCAACTCTAGACACGGCCTCACAGAGATGGTCTTCCCACAGTGCTTCCGTGAAGCAACCCAGGTTAGTCATCCCTGAGTTACCAACTGAAGGAACAGAGGCACAGAGAAGCTAGTTAACAAAGATGCTAAATGGAGTGCGAGGCGGTGGGGATCACAGCCCAGGGAGAGGCCCTGGAGGACCAGCACCGTGCGGCCCGGCGGCTCTGTGACCCTGGGCAAGTCACTCCGTCTCTCTGGGCTCTGTTCTCATCCGTGTAATATTCGAAGCCGCTTCCCTTTGTGCCATTGGGCTTGCAGGCTCCCAGCAGCGAGCGACCCCCAGGCATCCTGACCCCTTGAGGACCTGTTCCTGTCCCCTCAGAGCCTGTGTGAGTGGTGAGACAGGACAGAAGCATCTTAGCAGAGTCTCACCTTCACGGATCTTGAGTAAGCAGGTCACGTGGAAAAAAATCCCCGCCGGAGCCTAGAGCACCCTGACCCCGACCCTGACCTTGAGCCTGACTTGCCTCCACCCCAGTGACATCTCACCTCCACCTCTGTGCGATCTGGCTCCTCTCCTGAGTCGCCTGTGGATTTCCTGCAAAGAAACCAGGGGCGGAGGAAGAGTCAGTACATGCTGGGTGTCTCAGGAATAAGGGTGGTCAAACCAGAAGACCACCATCAACCCACCAATCAGAGGCCACCTGCCCAGAGCATCCCCCTCAGGTAATGGGCCCAGGTGGAATGTCCATCACCTGCCTTCCTGTCTAATTCTTTCCCCCCTTCTAGACTAGTCCCATCCAAAAGGACTTTCTGAATGATGGAAATGTTTAACATCCGGGCCGTGCAATGCGGTAGCCACTGGTCACATGTGACGACTGAGCACTTCAAATGTGGTGTGACTGAAGTGAATTTTAAATTTTACTTAACTTTAATTAATTTTAAATTAAAATAGCCGGGGACTTCCCTGGTGGCGCAGTGGTTAAGGATCCGCCTGCCGATGCAGGGGACACGGGTTCGAGCCCTGGTCCAGGAAGATCCCACATGCCGCAGAGCAACTAAGTCTGTGCGCCACAACTACTGAACCTGCGCTCTAGAGTCCGCGAGCCACAAATACTGAGCCTGCATGCCACAACTACTGAAGCCCGTGCGCCTAGAGCCCGTGCTCTGCAACAAGAGAGGCCACAGCAATGAGAAGCCCGCGCACGGCAACGAAGAGTAGCCCCCGCTCGCCACAACTAGAGAAAGCCCGCGCGCAGCAACGAAGACCCAACGCAGCCAAAAATAAAAATAAATTAATTAAAAAAAAAAAAAGCCACATGTGGGTTAGTGGGGTTGCATGTACCGCCCCGCCCTGCAATCCCATCTCCTCCAGGTAGCTGCCCCAACTCTCCCTTCTCTAAAATCCTGCTGTGCGGGCATCGCTCACGTGGCCTGAACGATGCCCTGAGCTGCCAGGCATCTGCAGAGAGCACGTGTGCTGTGTAGCTCCCACCCCAAGTAGATAGTACACGGTACACGGGCAGCTCGCCCGCCTCCATGGCTCACAGCGCCTGCACTGTCTTTTATAAATACTTTATGGATTCATTCAGACACATCCTTTAAAAACAGCCCCAAAGAAGGCATTGAGAGGCAGTGTTTACTCAAGTCAGAACGAGTGCCTAGGGTTCCGCTGCAAGCCTGGACCCCGAGCGTCGCCCACCGAGGCGAGTGTGTCCAGGTGTGTGCCAGCACAGACAAGAGGGCACACCCACCTGGCTGGGGGAACTGAAGACAGCTCCACAGAGCAGCAGCACACACAAGAGCTCTCTCTTCATAGCGTTCATCATTTCCTCAGAGTGTCCCTTGAATTCTGGAAGAAGAGGGGAAGAAACCTTAACCGTGTGATGTGAGAGGACCAAGAGGACAGCACAGTTCGTGAGTCTGCCAGTGCCCCCCAGCGTCGGCTCCCACAGCAGGAGAGGCCACGGCAAGTGTCTGAAGGATGGTGTCTTCTTCTCGCATACCTTTTTTATTGTGGTAAAATACACATAACAAAATTTACCATTTTAACCATTTCTAAGTGTAAGTTCAGCGGCATTAAGTTCCTTCACATTGTTGTGCAGCCGTCACCACCATCCATCTCCAAACTTTCATCTTCCCAAACTGAAGCTCTGTACCCGGTAAACCCGAACTCCCCGTTCCCATGGCAACCACCATCCTACTTCCTATTTCTGTGAATCTGACTATTCCAGGTACCTCATATAAATGGGCTTATATAGTGTTTGTCCTTTTGTGTCTGACTTATTTCACTGGGCATAATGCTCTCAAGGTCCATCCATATGGTAGCATGGGTCAGAATTTCCTTGCTTTTTAAGGCTGGATAATATGCCACCATCTGCATGGACCACATCTTGTTTATCCATCCATCTGATGATGGACATGGGTTGCCGGAAGATGATTTTGCCCAGACATTTCTGTGGGCTGAAGGCTGAGACCACCTCTGGCACTTCTTGGCAGCCTGGGACCTCAGGGTGCTGGTTTGGTTTCCCTTGAAGTGAGTTGCTGCCCTGGGGTTGACTAGATGGACCCAGTTGCTGCCCTGGGGTTGACTAATGTCTCATCTCTGACTTTTTTAGAGGAAACCATAGGAATTTTGTTGCTGGCACATCTCAGAGCCAGCCTGCCTCAGATGGCCTGAGCTCTTCCACTTAGAATGTGCACGCCTCCTTGTCCAACAAAGGAAAGTCTCCCATCCCCAACTCCCCGCCAGCCCCACGGCTCCATCGGGAAACCAGCCTCTCTTTTATAGACGGGGCCCGTGAAGTGCAGATTTGCAGAAAGGAGGGGAGACATCTGGTTTTGGTCATCGGACTCAGATCTTCCTGGACCCACATCCTTGGTTCCGTGTGCCTTGCCCTGGTGCTCTCACCCTCAGCAGCCCAAAGTGGGTTAGTCGGTTGGGGTGTTATTTTGTGGTCTGGCAGCTCCACTTACCCCCTCGTCCGCAAGAATTAAATCAGGGCTTTTCTTCCCTTGACTCACTTCCCCTCAGTCACAACAACTCTGGTGCCATCCCTCCCCCTCATCCCAAACATCCGAAGGGTCCCGTGGATTCAGAGACGTCCGGGACTTTGACCCTGGCGCTGGCTCGGGCTCCTTTCCTGTCGGAGGTGCTGTCCCCTCAACCACAAGCTCCCTTCAGAGCGAGGATGAAAACATAGAGGGAGATGGTGGGAGATGCTCTGTGCCCCAGTGACCTTCCGGGGCCGCTGGTGACAGGCAGAGGAGGGCACGGAGCTGTGGGGGGGGAGGGGAGGGGGCCGGACAGTCTGGGTGGTGATTTTCCTCGGGCTCAGAGGGCGTCCTGCCAGCCAGCAAGCCCCTCCCCTACTGCGAAGGAAACAGAAGGAAGCCAGGATCTGGGTCTTTGTTCCAGTCCGTCCTGCCCGGGGCCCCTTCCCGGGCAGGGCGGGGCGGGGCAGGGTGCGCTGCTTGGGGGCCCTTTTCTCACTCATTGCAGGAAGCTTGTTGCAGCACACTGGTTCCAGGCAGTTTCAGAAGGAAGAACTAGGGGGTCAAGGGCATCCGAACAGGAGCCCGCGGGGGAGTCTTCTGATCACAGGCGATCATTCCAGAATTTCTTGCTCAGTGTTCCTCGAATTTCCCCTTTCTCAAAATTTCCCCAAATTCCTCTTCAATTCCCCTTCTTAATTTTAACCCAGTACTTATAACCTTTTAAAATAGGTCTTCTTAAACACATTCCCCCTCTCTCTTCCTGCTGTTAATCATTTTTCACGTTTATAGGTTGTCCCAGCTGCATTATCTCAGCCAAGCCTTGGCGATGGGAGAGCTCTGCCCTCTCAGGACTTTACGAGCAAATTCTGAATGAAACAATGAACCAGCCTGCGAACAGGGAATTTGATTCTTCTTCATCTCGCCTGCCAACCAGCCAGGGCTTCCAGCAAGTTCATTGCCCTCATACGCGGTGGATGCCCGTCAAGTTACTGTGTAATTTCAAGAACTCAGGCTCATCCTAAGTGGAGCACAAGTCTAGATGCTGGAAAATTGCAAAGTGACAAGTGGAGCATTAAGGCATTTGCATTCCCCGGACGAATGGGGGAAGGGGAGCCAGGTGGGGGGAGGGATGCACTTCGGGCTGGGTGTAAAGGCTCCAACAGCTGCATGGCCTCAGACCCTTTTGCAGCTAAAGAATCAGCAGCAGGAGTGTATTTTTGTCTTCTGCTCTGGGACAGTTGGAGCCTGTCTCTCTTCTATCAGTCGTTATCAGTCCTCTGCTTCGTTTGGCCTTGCTGGGCCTGGAGCTGATCCAGTGCCTAAGAGCCTCACACACACCACATGATGGCTCCATCCTCGCTGCACAAAGGGGATGGAAGCAGCTGGACGGGCCAAGTGGGGTGAGAGGATGACAAAGAAATGAGTCATCCCGCCTGCAGACAAGCAGTGCCTTCCCAAGACAAGGGAGTGAGAGGGAAGCAGGAAAACTGTGTCCTGGTTTTGCCTTTGTAGAGATGGCAGGGGGTGTGGAGGTCAGGGGGCAGCACCTGGACAAAGAACAAGTGACCCCAGAAAAGCAGACTGGACCCAGGACCCTGGGGTCCATGCCAGGGTGGACCTCAACCCTGGACCACAAGCTCCCACCAAAGGGAGAGGTGCCGGTTGCCCGTGTGAGGCCAGTAGGAGCGGGGGATTTGAGCAATAAGCATAAGAAGTCCTTTGGGGGTTCATTTTATAAATGCAAAACTTGTCATTTTTTTCTGTGCTCCTCTCCTTTTGCTGTATTTAATAGTTTCCCAGAATCAAAGAACTAAAAAAAGTAAGGAAGCAAGAGGAGAAAGGAAGGAAAGAAGGAAGGAAGGAAGGAAGGAGGGAAGGAAGGAAGGAGGGAAGGAAGGAAGGAGGGAAGGAAGGAAGGAGGGAAGGAGGGAAGAACGGAGGAAAGACAAGGAAAAAGAAGACCATGAGGATGACTGACTTTTGTGGGACTAGAATCCCTGAGTCACTGGAAGCATCCCTGTATGGCGGGGAGTATGGAATGATTCTAAGGCCCGTGGTCCCCACGGTCCCAAGGCCCCAGCCCTGGTGGCCCACCCTGGCACATAAAGTCAATTTTTGTAGATTTGCAAAAGGCACCCTCTCAGCGGATGGAGTTCAGTAGATGCAGAGCTTGGCAAGTTGACAAAGAATCTGTGCAAATTAGAAACATCAGGACACGTGGCAAATAAAGCGTGGCCTGGATTCGCAGGCTGCGCTGGCAGGCATCCTTGTGTGGGACCAGCCTGCAACCTCTGACTCCAGGGCGTCCCCCGACCTGCCTAGAAGTGGTGCTGGATCCTGCTTGGCTGCAGAGACAAAGTGACTCTGTTCTCTGACCTCTGAACAACTGTGAATGATGACTGCTCCAGGGAAGAACAATGGTGTGGTAACGAGGGAGGAGGGAGGGTTAGCCTCCAGGAGCCAAGGGTGCCACTGTGGCTGGGAAACCAATCACGCCAGCCAGAAGCACAGGGTTCCTTTCTGCAGTGGTGACACGGGGAATGCTGATTGATGGGCACCAGTTCGTAACGGCTGGAGTCTGGGTGGGGTGAGGCCATGGGAATGGCAGCAGGACAGCCAGAGGAAGGGTCTGGGGAAATGCAGTGGAGGGTTGTCCTCAGGGTCTTTCACTGTCCTTTGCAATGACCCGTTCTGTCCTCCTGCCCCTAGAAATTCCTGCTCTTAGGAAAACAACAGATACGCTCATTTGCATACGGTGTGACTGCATAAAAATTAATGTGCTGCCCTTCCAAAAAGCATCTATATTTTGAGACATCAAATCTGCCCCTAGGGATGCAAAACCAAGAGGGCTAGACTCTCAAGGCTTCCTCCAGGGCTGACATTCTGTGGTTTCTATTGTGAGAACAGACGCTGTGTGAACTGTGAAACATTTGTACATGGGGATTAGTACTTTCGGGTAAACACTCAACCACATCCCATAACGTGACCTGCAATAAAGGTCTGGACCAATGCAGTCAATCAATCGAGTTCTGTGATTCTAGGTACAAACAGTGCAATTGCCTGGAAGTTAAAGGACTTGAGGACTTGCAGTTTCTACTTTTGGCAGCAAGAAAAAGGCAGAAACGTGAGCAAGCTGGAGGACCACGGAAATTGCAAGGGAAAGATGAAGGTAAATTGATACTGTTATCAAATTTTGCACCAGTGTGCAAGGTTTGCTACCTTAATCTTTGGTAAAGAGGATTCTTGGGTTGTTATTGCTTTGCAAAGCTTCTCTCTGAAAATCTGTGTAAGAGAAAGTCAGTCTCCAAGGACACCAATACTCCAAAATGACTCAGGACCTTAAGACAAACAACACCTTCCCCGCCCCACCCTCCCCTCCCCCCCCCCCCAACCCCCGGGGCAACCACCATGCCCAGGAGGGATGCCAACAAATTAGAAAAGAAACAGTAGGTCAGAACGCCTTGGAACAGCAAAGGCATGTCACTAAGTCAGGGCAAGAGATGAAGTGAGACGGGAGGAGGAAGCAGGCCTTGGAAAGGGAGTTGAGCTCCCACAAAAGCACACCTGTGTCTGGACCAGCGTCAGAGCCCGGGGCCGGAGCCGTTAGCCTGGTAGCTCTGGTCCCACCTATACAGGTCCTGCTTTTTATAGAGCTCATGCTCTCAGAATAAAAACCATTTCCCAAAACTGCCATCACAGAAGCAATTCTTAGCTTTTCCCTAGAGATTATCATACTAAGTGAAGTCAGTCAGACAGCGAAAGACAAATATCATATGATATCACCTATATGTGGAATCTAATTTTAAATAATGATATAAATGAACTTATTTACAAAACAGAAACATACTCACAGATTTTGAAAACACATTTAAGGTTACCAAAGGGGAAACATGGAGGGGGGAGGGAAAAATTAGGAGCTTGGGATCAGCATACACACACTACTGTATAAAAAATATCAATAGATAACTAATAAGGACCTACTGTATAGCACAGGGAACTCTATTCAATATTCTGTAATAACTTATACGGGAAAAGAATCTTTAAAAGAATGTGTGTATATATATATATAAACTGAATCACTATGCTGTACACCTGAAACTAGCACAACACTGTAAATCAACTAGACTCCAATAAAATTTTTTTTAAAAAAGTAATTTTCTATGTGCCAAAGCTTATTTCCTCTCTTCCTGAACAGAACTCTTTATAACTAAGGAAAAAGAGAGGATTCTGTTTCTTATCTAACTGGATTGATTCCAATGAGGTAAATAGGATAAAAATCCTCTCGTGGCACCATCCACTCCCATCTCCACTCTGTTACTCAGGGCAGAATTCCCTGCAAAGTATCTTCAAAATATAGGCACATGACCTGTGTCAAGTTTTATACGACATCAACCTACTCAGAACAATCTGTCCTGAGCATTGCCATTGCCGCACCTCTCCACCGTCTGCCAGGTAACCTTGCTTATCTGGAGGAACTCAGGGAGTACAGTTGTGGGTCTAGGAAAATAGAAGTCCATCCTGCCTCCTGTACAGTAAAAACAAAAGAAATCCTTTCCTGATAAACTTAGACCCTTGCAAAGAAAACAGAAGGTTCAGCTGGCAAAGCTAACTTCACGAGTCAGTGCAAGGACATGTCATCCCCAAGTCTGAATCTCAACAAACCTGCAATCGAACGGTAATCTAAGGGAGAATCTTGTTCAGCAATGAGCTAGTTTCTCCTGTTCCTTCCACTCCCTAAAGCAAGCATCACTACAAGGAATGAAATACGCAATCATCTGATAATTCTTCAGTCTCCTTCCAGATTTCAACACACGTAAATCAGGAAAAAATGATCAGAGGCTTTCCTTGTATCACTACATGCGGAACTTTGTCCACGTTTTATGAGGCTCACGTGAAAGTGACTGCGATAGCGTACTTTTGAGAAATGCGTGTGGATGAATGCCACTTACTCACCTGGTACGGGAGTTGTGACCCCTTACCAGGCATCCATTGAATCATTTAAGTCGATATTGTTATCTCATGTTTGCGGATGAGAGAATTGAACTTCAAAAAAGTATAAGGAACTTGCTCTGACGTGACACGTCTTGTAAAGGGAGGAGTAGGGTCTCAAGACACCCGGTTCTACCGAAAACCCAACAGTCGCTCTTTCCACGACTCTTACTGGGTCCTGATGCTGGACTGTCGTGTTGTTAATGTGCTCAGAGTTGCTGTGGAGAGGAGCTGCTGGTTGGCATGCAGGGAGCATAGCCTCTGGGGCCTTAGTTCAAACTCTAACCACCGCTTACAGACTGTATGTGGTTCCCGGTTTTCTGATGGGCTAGTCCTTTCCACCCTGCCTCACTGTGATGGCAATTAGCGAAGAAGCCGGTAAAGCCCCCAGTTACCGGCCTGCACACAGCAGAGTTAACTGTACAATACTTGCTGCCAGGAGCGCCCTTTGGACGGGGGAGCGCCAAAGTTTACAGCTTCTGCTTGGAACGTTGACTAGAAAGGAAGCCAAGTTCTATGGGGTCATCATCAAGTTCAAGTGTTAATACCAAATCCTGTCTCCTAGATCATCTGGAGATCTTGCGATAACCTGTAACTGGATTCTTTATGATTGAAGTCAAGTTTCATGCCCTTCAGCTACGTGCACAGATCAGTATTAACTGGAGCCCTTATTTCCTGGATTATGGGGTAATGTCTTTTATCCTATTTTCAATCTGTGTTTTTGTTCACCTTTCCCAGGCCTACTTACACCACACATGCCAGGGCCACTCTGGATTCTGAGAGGAAGGTGGAGTTCGCGGCCAAGGCAGCTGGAAGGTCAGGCCCTCAGTACTGATAAGGGCTGTCTGATGCAGACCATGCAAATGTTTGAAAACCAGAGACATTAGGCAAGAAAAATAAGGAAACTGGAGCTTCTCAGAAAACCAAACCAAACCAAACCAGATCTCCCCTTTCTCTCTGCAGCCCAGGTGGCAGACACTGGCTCTTGCTGCAAAATAAAACAAATTCCTCTTTTGTGTGAACATGACCACATGTGAATAACCAGCAGAGACCAGTTATCGGTGGGCTTTCTGTTTTACATTATTCATAGTAGGATACCGGGTTTAGCGTCCTGCCGAGCCCCTCCCGCCGCCTTCAAGGAACTGCCTCTGCCGAGGTCTCTAACCAAGGGGCTTGGGAGCCTCCTGGGTGCCATCCTCCTGGCTTCCATCAGATCCCCCATCCCATCCACCTTGACCCGAGCCCTGGCTCATTCTGGTTTCCTCTCTTCCTGAATTCACAGGTGATGACTTACTCTGCGTATCACCAACAAACCTGAGCACCAGCTATGCACCAGGCATGGGCTCTGTGGTATAAAGACACATACGCTCCATCCACAAAACCTCATAGTCTAGGAAGGCGACAGACAAGTAACTAGACAAAAACACCCCGCAGATCGGTGCTGTGATATGCGGGGGTCGGGTGGGTGGAAGGTGGGCACACAGAGGAAGAAGGGGTCCTGCTGGGATGTGAAGGAGGGGATGCAGGTCACGCTTGTTGAGGTGGGCGCTGGTCGAAGTGGGCTTTCTGGAATGGACACTATACAAGCTGTTTGTCGAACAAAGGCAGGAGTGAGCCAGGCACTGGAGAGGTGTCGCTGGCAAAGCACAGCCCCAAGATGGGCCCATCGTTCGGGGCCCCGGGTAGCGGCAGCAAGCAGCCAGAGCCTCTTAAAACTCAGCACGAACACCTTTCTTTGGGCAAAGGAGTCTGAGTCACACACCCCAGGCTCTCCCTTTGAGGGCGTCCCTAGGAGGAAGTGTGGCTTGGAAAGCCCAAGAGTCCTAGGGATGTAGGGGCCTTGGGGGACGAGTTCAACTTGGATTCCCTAATGTGTAATTGTAAGTTAAAGGAATCCTTGTGACTATATAAGAAACAAAAAAGGCTCTTAATACAAAGATCTCCTAGTATCTGGGTTCAGCCTGACCTTGAAGTGGTCTTTCAGAGGCTCCAGGTGGAATCAGGCCAAACCTCTCCAAGCCCTGTGTATGTATCAGGAGCGTCACGTAGCCCTCCTCTGCAGCTCAGCTGAGCCCATGGCCAAGGCTCACCTTTCAGATCACGGCCATTGGTATGGATGGAGTGGGCAGCTGCTAAGGACCCTCGACTGCAGCAGTTCCACGGGAAGAACAGCCGCTGGCATTTCCTGGAGAATCACGATCAGAACCAGAGCTTGCCTGAGTCGTGCCTTCAAAGACTGTTTATGAAATGCCTGCTATGGGCTCAGCACCTGGCTCCTTTTCCCTTCATCATAGGTCTTAACTTTCAGGCGATCAAAAGGCTTATCTTTCCCTCTACACCCTTCTACAGAAGTCTTTTTCCCAGGAAGGAAAGTGGAATGTAAAATGCACAAAATATCACTAAAAGAATGTGCTGTCCTTATATGTAAATAGACACCTAAGCCAACAGCAGGAGACCATGTAGCTGGACTTGGGGTTGAGCCAGGGCAGATGGTCTTGAGGATTCTTTCTAGCTGGAACTTTCCATGAGTCTAAATCATCCTCGCTTTTTATCTGGCTTCACTGGAGACTCACCACTTGGTTTTGTGAGCTGGTTGACTAGGGTGAGGTTTACCACCTGAAACTACCGACAGCATTTTTCTCCGTGCAAAGTGAATGGCCCAAAGAAGGAATGGACAGAATATTCTGGTCACTCATTGTCTATTCTGGCCATCTTATCAAAACAGAGCTGAAAATCACTCGCAGAAAATAGGAATTTTATTCTGAGACTGCAGATGCCAAAGAGTCATCGAAACTGAACACTTTAGCTCAAAACCCAAATGTTTCCTCCCCACCAGATACTCGGTATTCAGAGAAGCACATGGATTTTGAACTTTGACTGGAACTAAGCCCACTATTAATTCCATGAATCATGCTGCTACCTCAACCTCTGATCCAAACAACCTGCCCAAACTCTGGAATCTTTGGAAGATCTAAAGCCAGCACTGCTCCTCCCAAATGATCATCTAGCCAAAGGGCCCCTTACACTGCTGTAAAACCCCAGGACCAGAGGAACTCCTGTAGGTGGATTAGTGACAGACCTCACCTGGGTTGTAACTTTCCCAGATGCTCTGTGGTCCTGGCCACCCATTTACAAAAACCTTACATGGTGATGGTGGCTTCAAGTCACAACACCAGGGGTGTGGCTGGGTTGCTTGTTACAATCATTTGAAATATACTGGTCACCAGCCCTGCTCACCAACATGCTAGGTCCCCAGGTCCAAGAGTTCCGCCTCCATGAGCAAAAACTAGTAACGGGATCATTTATCTTGCCCTCGAATCAGGAACTTCTCCAGGCTGGTGCAGAAGCACCTGAGACCAGCACCATCACTGGGAGACTCTGATATGGGGATCCACAAAATAAACTGAGGTGGTCCTGGAGAGTCTGCACAGAGACTGAGCCATTCAGGCAGAGAGCAGCCTCTCACCTGCTCATGACAAGAGCAATTCAAGGCTGGTGTCTCTGAGAACGTTTTAGGTGGAATCAGTTGATGGGTAGGATGGAGCTATTTCTATTTCAATATTCACGGCGTCTCTGCTGGTGCCCCGTCTGGCTTTGCTCTCACAGGAAGCACTTACCCGGCAGCTCACTCTGACCGTCATCTATTGATTCTGGACCAGTCAGTGTCTAGATCCCGGGATGAGTCTCCTGTCCACTGGCAAGAATTGCTAGGAAGTCCTTTTGAGGGAATTCCACTTAACGGTTGTGTTTCAGAATTTCTTCATGGGATTGCACACACATACACACACACACACACACACACACACACGTAATTTTTTTCTGTCATCCGCCAGCTGCTGCAGGAGACCACCATTGCTATCCACACCAGTCATCACTACCACACGGCTTTGGGCTTGAGTTTGTCATCAGTTACCTGAGAGCTCCTTCCTTTCCCTTCGCCTCCTACCCTCCCTCCCTGGGAGGTTAAGAAAATAAAGATAATAACACTGAAAGCCTAGAGAGCCTGATATGGTCCCTGCAGAGTGCTCTGGGAATAGAAGACATTGCTGTTATTTTCCCCTGTAATTGAAAAGTCCTCCAAGAGCCCCACCTCTTGCACCCCAGGCAAAAAACCAGAGGACAAAACCTGCCATGGAGGTGGGGGACGAGGAGGGAGATCAGAGGCCTCCCTGGGACTGTCCTCCACTTCTCTCGCCCAGCACTTCCCTCCCGGGGAATCTTCTGTGGGCAACTCACTCACTCCCCAGCCCAGCCTCAGTTTCCCCATGGGCTCAGACACCCCCCACACACAAGGGACCCTCCCGGCTCTAACCCCATCAACCCATTTCACATTTCTTGCCCGTGAGTCATAAGGTGTGCCCATTGACTATTCAGAGCATTTCTGTATCATTCTTTTCACTTTCCCCTTTGCAAGCAGAGATTTCCTCTCCGGGAAACACAACCCTTCTATCCTCTCTCTTCCCCTGACGACCTGGCCCCTGCAAACACTTCAGCCCATCCCAACGAGATGCACATTCAAAAACAAATCTCCCCCTGGACGAGGATTCTAGCTAATCCCCTTTTGGCCTGAATTACAAAGTCGGCCCCTCGGTGTAGACATTCCTTCATTGGCTCAGAAAGACTTTTAAGAGAGCTGGGGTGCAGAGAGGCGCAGAATCCAACCTACCACCGCCGCGAGCCTTCTCCCTTCCTTCCAGAGGCGTCCTCTTCAGCCCCAGGCTCTGCAGGACCTCGGCTCTGCGCTCCCTGCACAACTCCCGCCTCCTTTAAATTTCAAGGCAGTGGGTGGGGTCAGTGGCCCCGGGTGGGCGGGCTTCTCTGCGGCGGGAGGATGCCCAGTGGACCAGGCTGCAGGAGCCAAACCAGGGCGGGCCTGTTTGTATAACGAGGGGGAGGAAGTTCCCCAGGGAAGCAGCACGGCCCATCCTGGCTGGAGGCCAGGCTGATTATTCACGGTCCTGATGTCTTTGAATCACAGCAATTTGGGAATTGGACGGGACCTGAAGAATCCTAGCCTCGTCTCCTAAAGGGACCCTGAGGATCTGCTAGCTCTAAGCCCCGCGATGGGAAAATAGGCGATTACAATTCTAAACAAACACACGCGGAGGGGACAGGGTTCTTCTGGAATGTCCAGCAGTTAACTCTGCCCCTCCGGACACAAGAGGTTGGAACGGCTAGACTGGTGGACCAGCCGCCCTCCGGGCAGAGGAAATACCAGAGCTGGAGCACCTGGGGGGTGGGGACACAGGTAACAGGTGGGAGGGCACCACCTGCTCACCTGCAGTGGAAAGTGCCGCAGCCTGGAATCAGCCACTCCCCAGCTCTGTCATCTTGGGGGAAATCATTCTGTAAAGTGAATCCGCGGTCGCTGAGGTCTTTTCGGCTCCCGAGGTCTCCAGCTGGGCTGTGGATACAGGTTCGGGCGCTGAGCCGAGGCTCTGCCTAAACGTGGCTGCGCGCGCCGGAAATTCCACCCCTCCCCCCCCACCCCCACCCCTGACACTGGGGAAGCGTTTCAGCGTTCTGGAGTTTGCTGTTAAATGTAAATGCCCCCGTTGGACTTGGTAACCCCTTGCAGAGGACTCAAAAATAAGGGCGCACCGTGTAGGGGAAAAGGCGTTGCTTGAATCATCTCTATCAGGAATGAGGGATGTGACCTCAGTCAAGTTTTTCAATGACGCTGAGCTTTCTCATCTGAGGTCATGTGTGGATTAGAGAGAGACACTGCACACGAGATCCCTGGCACATCCCAGGGTGCAGTCGGTGGCATGTGTTATGCCGATGTCTAGCCAACACCAGGCACCATTATGGAGAGAGAGAAGTAAGAGAAAGGATGCCAGAGAGGGCGCAGGAGGCTGTATGAGGAAAGTGTGGGTTGACTGGCCAGATGTCCCGTATTCTGATCCTTACTATGCTCATATTTGTCAAGTGATGAGAGCTGCTTTAGAGGTTGGAAAATAAGTCAGGCATGGGCAATGTTGAACTGTTTTTCCATATTTTTATCAAGCCATAGGTCCGCCAATGGCTGTTACAGGAAAGGGGCAATGGGGGACCGAGTCAGGTACACTGGCACATTGGAGCCAGGCAAGCTGCAGATAAGCATTATCTGCAGACAAGCATCGGATAAGCTGCAGCAGTGGGAAGGGGCTGTGCCTCGAGACGGTCTACTTTCCTGTAACATGCTTTGCCATGATGATGCTTGGAGGGTTGTTTTTTTTTTTTTTTTTTTTGGCATTTCTATTCAGCAGGTTGGAAGGGAGGTGGTAATAGGACTTTAATTTGGGCTCCTGTAGAGGATGAATGATCCCATTTAAATGCTTAGATCACATAGAGACAGCAGTCTGGGTAAGGGCTCAGAAAGCCAGGGCAGAGACCCTACTGGGGAGGGGATGAGGGGCAGGATGTGATTAAAGAGGGGGTAGGGAGAGTCCTCCCCCCATTCTACCCCTGCCCCCACCCCTGCCAGGGTGCCTGCAATTTCACCTTTAGAAACATGATCCCTTAGTACATATACACAGTGGAATAGTATGCAGCCATAAAAAAGAATGAAATAATGTCATTTGCAGCAACATGGATGGACCTAGAGATTATCCTGCTAAGTGAAGTAAGTCAGGGGACTTCCCTGGTGGTCCAGTGGGTAAGACTTCATGCTCCCAATGCAGGGGGACCGGGTTTGATCCCTGGTCAGAGAACTAGATCCTGCAGGCATGCCGCAACTAACAGTCCACATGCCACAACTAAGAGTCCACATGCTGTAACTAAGAAGTCCACAAGCCACAACTAAAAAAAAAAAAAAAAAAGATCCCACATGCCACAACTAAGACCCAGTGCAGCCATAATTAATTAATTAATTAATTAATTAATTTTTAAAAAGTCAGACTGAGAAAGATGAATATCATATGATATCACTTATATGTGGAATCTAAAAAAATGATAGAAATGAACTTATTTACAGAACAGAAACAGACTCACAGACTTCAAAAACAAACTTATGGTTACCAAAGGGAAAGGTGGGCAGAGGGATAAATTAGGAATTTAGGATTAACATGTATACACTACTGTATATAAAATAGATAATCAACAAGGACCTACTGTATAGCACAGGGAACTCTACTCAATATTCTGTAATATCCTATATGAGAAAAGAATCTAAAAAAGGATGGATGTATGTATAACTGAATCACTTTGCTGCACACCTGAAACTAACACAACATTGTAAATCAACCACTGTATACTGTAATATAAAATAAAAATTAAATTAAAAAGAGAAACACGATCCCTTAGGTTTTAAGGCCCCAATTAAAATGCAAATTGGATCAGTTAACCTTCAAAGTGGTCTCCAGTAGGGAGGAGCTGTCTGCTGGGCCCGGGGGTGGGGGTGGGGGGGGTGGGGGGGGGTGTGGGCCTGGGGTCTTGAGGTGGACCAAGAGCTGCGGATAGAGAGGAGAGAGTTTTCTGGTCACCAGCAGGTACCCCCCGGAGCTTTGTTGAAACACAACCAAATGACTCAGGCCAGTTAATATCCTGGTCCTAGGAACGGGCCTTTGTGTTCCTACTAAGCATGAGCGTGATTTTCTCTTTCCTAGATTCTGGGGAAAGTGGGAGTAGGGAGGCTGCTATGATGACAATGGGAGCATTGATTTTAGTCACAAGATTCCTGTGGAAAAAAAAAAAGAAGAAATGAAAATAAATCTTGATGAAATCACATCCTGAGAAAATTGTATCAAAGGCCTTTGCTTTCAAGGAAGAGAGATAAAAACCCAGGCCCAGATAACACGGAGACCAACTGGGCACAGGGAAACTGGAAGGAAATAGTCCTACAGAATTCCTCCAGGGCTTTCCCAGCAGATGCTGTTTCTGCTGTGGCCCCCTCCTCTGCAGCATCACGAGTCACCAGCCCCCGAACCCTTATCACCCGAGTGGACCCAGGGATGGGCACAAGAACAAGGACCTCGCTGAGACCCCATTCAGCTGAGTAAGAAATGATGTGATGTCTGGAAACTCAAAGAAAAGAGAGACAGACAAGAGGCTTATGACAAGGTGGTCTGGCACCAGAAGACAGAAATGTTGTGTACAATCTAAGAAGGTTTTTTTTTTTTTTAATACAGCAGGTTCTTATTTATCTATTTTATACATATTAGTGTATATATGTCAATCCCAATCTCCCAATTCATCCCACCACCACCACCACCCCCCTTCCCCCATGGTGTCCATACGTTTGTTCTCTCCATCTGTGTCTCTATTTCTGCCTTGCAAACTGGTTCATCTGTACCATTTTTTCTAGATTCCACATATATGCGTTAATATACGATATTTGTTTTTCTCTATCTGACTTACTTCACTCTGTATGACAGTCTCTAGGTCCATCCACGTCTCTACAAATGACCCAGTTTCGTTCCTTTTTATGGTTGAGTAATATTCCATTGTATATATGTACCACAACTTATTTATCCATTCGTCTGTCAATGGGCATTTAGGTTGCTTCCATGACCTGGCTATTGTAAATAGTGCTGCAATGGACATTGGGGTGCAAGTGTCTTTTTGAATTATGGTGTTCTCTGGGTATACGCCCAGTAGTGGGATTGCTGGGTCATATGGTAATTCTATTTTTAGTTTTTTAAGGAACCTCCATACGGTTCTCCATAGTAGTTGTATCAATTTACATTCCCACCAATAGTGCAAGAGGGTTCCCTCTTCTCCACACCCTCTCCAGCATTTGCTGTTTATAGATTTTCTGATGATGCCCATTCTAACTGGTGTGAGGTGATACCTCATTGTAGTTTTGATTTGCATTTCTTTAATAATTAGAGATGTTGAGCAGCTTATCATGTGCCTCTTGGCCATCTGTATGTCTTCTTTGGAGAAATGTCTATTTAGGTCTTCTGCCTGTTTTTTGATTGGGTTGTTTGTTCTTTTAATATTGAGCTGCATGAGCTGTTTATATATTTTGGAGATTAAGTCTTTGTCCGTTGATTCACCTGTAAATATTTTCTCCCATTCTGAGAGTTGTCTTTTCCTCTTGTTTACAGTTTCCTTTGCTGTGTAAAAGCTTTTACGTTTCATTAGGTTCCATTTGTTTATTTTTTGTTTTTATTTCCATTACTCTAGGAGATGGGTCAAAAAAGATCTTGCTGTGATTTATGTCAAAGAGTGTTCTTCCTATGTTTTCCACTAAGAGTTTTATAGTGTCCAGTCTTAAATTTAGGTCTTTAATCCATTTTGAGTTTATTTTTGTGTATGGTGTTAGGGAGTGTTCTAATTTCATTCTTTTACACATAGCTGTCCAGTTTTCCCAGCACCACTTATTAAAGAGACTGTCTTTTGTCTACTGTATATCCTTGCCTCCTTTGTCATAGATTAGTTGACCATAGGTGTGTGGGTTTACCTCTGGGCTTTCTATCCTGTTCCATTGATCTATATTTCTGTCTTGGTGCCAGTACCATATTGTCTTGATTACTGTAGCTTTGTAGTATAGTCTGAAGTTAGGGAGTCTGATTCCTCCAGCTCCATTTTTTCCCCTCAAGATTGCTTTGGCTTTTTGGGGTCTTTTGTATCTCCATACAGATTTGAAGATTTTTTTGTTCTGGTTCTGTAAAAAATGCCATTGGTCATTTGATAGGGATTGCAGTGAATCTGTAGATTGCTTTGGGTAGTAGAGTCATTTTCACAATGTTGATTCTTCCAGTCCAAGAACATGGTATATCTCTCCATCTGTTTGTGTCATCTTTGATTTCTTTTATCAGTGTCTTATAGTTTTCTGCATACAGGTCTTTTGTCTCCCTAAGTAGGTTTATTCCTAGGTATTTTATTCTTTTTGTTGCAATGGTAAATGGGAGTGTTTCCTTAATTTCTCTTTCAGATTTTTCATCATTAGTGTATAGGAATGCAAGAGATTTCTGTGCATTAATTTTGTATCCTGCAACTTTACCAAATTCATTGGTTAGCTCTAGTAGTTTTCTGGTAGCATCTTTAGGATTCTCTATGTATAGTGTCACGTTATCTGCAAACAGTGACAGTTTTACTTCTTCTTTTCCAATTTGTATTCCTTTTATTTCTTTTTCTTCTCTGATTGCGGTGGCGAGGACTTCCAAAACTATGTTGAATAATAGTGGCGAGAGTGCACATTCTTGTCTTGTTCCTGATCTTAGAGGAAATGCTTTCAGTTTTTCACCATTGAGAATTGTGTTTGCTATGAGTTTGTCATATATGGCCTTTATTATGTTGAGGTAGGTTCCCTCTATGCCTACTTTCTGGAGAGTTTTTATCATAAATGGGTGTTGAATTTTGTCAAAAGCTTTTTCTGCATCTATTGAGATGATCAGAAGAATAAAAAATATGGTTTTTATTTTTCAATTTGTTGATATGGTGTATCATATTGATTGATTTGCATATATTGAAGAATCCTTGCATCTCTGGATAAGTCCCACTTGATCATGGCATATTGATCCTTTTAATGTGTTGTTGGATTCTGTTTGCAAATATTTTGTTGAGGATTTTTGCATGGTCTGCAATTTTCTTTTTTCGTAGTATCTTTGTCTGGTTTTGGTATCAAGGTGATGCTGGCCTCGTAGAATGAATTTGGGGGGGGTTCCTTCCTCTGCAATTTTTTGGAAGAGTCTGAGAAGGATGGGTGTTAGCTCTTCTCTAAATGTTTGATAGAATTCCCCTGTGAAGCCATCTGGTCTTGGACTTTTGTTTGTTAGAATATTTTTAATCATAGTTTCAATTTCATTACTTGTGATTGGTCTGTTCATATTTTCTGCTTCTTCCTGGTTCAGTCTTGGATGGTTATACCTTTCTAAGAATTTGTCCATTTCTTCCAGGTTGTCCATTTTATTGGCATAGAGTTGCTTGTAGTAGTCTCTTATGATGCTTTGTATTTCTGTGGTGTCTGTTGTAACTTCTTTTTCATTTCTAATTTTATTGATTTGAGTCCTCTCCTTCTTTTTCTTGTGAGTCTGGCTAAGGGTTTATCAATTTTGTTTATCTTCTCAAAGAACCAGCTTTTAGTTTTATTGATCTTTGCTATTGTTTCCTTTGTTTCTATTTCATTTATTTCTGCTCTGATCTTTATGATTTCTTTCCTTCTACTAACTTTGGGTTTTGATTGTTCTTCTTCCTCTTGTTCCTTTAGGTGTAAAGTTAGGCTGTTTATTTGAGATTTTTCTTGTTTCTTGGGGTAGGATTGTATTGCTATAAACTTCCCTCTTAGAACTGCTTTTGCTGCATCCCATAGGTTTTGGGTTTTCGTGTTTTCATTGTCATTTGTTTCTAGGTATTTTTTGATTTCCTCTTTTATTTCTTCAGTGGTCTCTTGGTTATTTTTTTTTTAATTTTTATTTATTTTATTTTTGGCTGTTTTGGGTCTTTGTTGCTGTGAGCGGGCTTTCCTCTGGTCGCGGTGAGCGGGGGCTACTCCTGCGGTGGCTTCTTGTTGTGGGGCACGGACTCTAGGCGCGCGGGCTTCAGTAGTTGTGGCACGTGGGCTCACTAGCGTGGCTCGTGGGCTCTTGAGTGCAGGCTCAGTAGTTGTGGCACACAGGCTTCGTTGCTCCGCAGAATGTGGGATCTTCCTGGCCCAGGGCTCGAACCCGTGTCCCCTGCCTTGGCAAGTGGATTCTTAACCACTGCGCCACCAGGGAAGCCCTCTCTTGGTTATTTAGTAGCATATTGTTTAGCCTCCATGTGTTTGTGTTTTTCACATTTTTTTTCCTGTAATTGATTTCTAATCTCATAGTGTTTTGGTCAGAAAAGATGCTCGATATGATTTCAATTTTCTTAAATTTACTGAAGCTTGATTTGTGACTCAAGATATGATCTATCCTGGAGAATGTTCCGTGTGCACTTGAGAAGAAAGTGTAATCTGCTGTTTTCGGATGGAATGTCCTATAAATATCAGTTAAATCTATCTGGTCTATTGTGTCATTTAAAGCTTGTGTTTCCTTATTAATTTTCTGTCTGGATGATCTGTCCATTGGTGTAAGTGAGGTGTTAAAATCCCCCACTATTATTGTGTTACTGTCGATTTCCTCTTTTATAGCTGTTAGCATTTGACTTATGTATTGAGGTGCTCCTATATTGGGTGCATATATATTTATAATTGTTCTATCTTCTTCTTGGATTGATCCCTTGATCATTATGTAGTGTCCTTCCTTGTCTCTTGTAACATTCCTTATTTTAAAGTCTATTTTATCTGATATGAGTATTGCTACTCCAGCTTTCTTTTGATTTCCATTTGCATGGAATATCTTTTTCCATCCCCTCACTCTCAGTCTGTATGTGTCCCTAGGTCTGAAGTGGGTGTCTTGTAGACAGCATATAGATGGGTCTTGTTTTTGTATCCATTCAGCAAGTCTGTGTCTTTCAGTTGGAGAATTTAATCCATTCACGTTTAAGTTAATTATAGATATGTATGTTCCTATTACCATTTTCTTAATTGTTTTGGGTTTATTTTTGTAGGTCCTTTTCTTCTCTTGTGTTTCCCACTTAGAGAAATTCCTTTAGCATTTGTTGTAGAGTTAGTTTGGTGTTGCTGAATTCTCTTAGCTTTTGCTTGTCTGTAAAGCTTTTGATTTCTCCATCGAATCTGAATGAGATCCTCCCAGGTAGAGTAATCTTGGTTGTAGGTTCTTCCCTTTCACCACTTTAAATATATCGTGCCACTCCCTTCTGGCTTGTAGAGTTTCTGCTGAGAAATCAGCTATTAACCTTATGGGAGTTCCCGTGTATATTATTTGTCATTTTTCCCTTGTTGCTTTTAATAATTTTTCTTTGTCTTTGATTTTTGTCATTTTGATTACTATTTGTATAGGCATGTTTCTCCTTGGGTTTATCCTGCCTGAGACTCTCTGTGCTTCCTGAACTTGGGTGGCTATTTCCTTTCCCATGTTGGGGAAGTTTTTGACTATAATCTCTTCAAATATTTTCTCAGGTCCTTTCTCTCTCTCTTCTCCTTCTGATACCCCTGTAATGCAAATGTTGGTGTGTTTAATGTTGTCTCAGAGGTCTCTTAGGCAGTCTTCATTTCTTTTCATTCTTTTTTCTTTATTCTATTCTGCGGCAGTGAATTCCACCGTTCTGTCTTCCAGGTCACTTATCCGTTCTTCTGCCTCACTATTGATTCCTTCTAGTGTATTTTTCATTTCAGTTATTGTATTGGTCATCTCTGTTTGTTTGTTCTGTAATTCTTCTAGGTCTTTGTTAAACATTTCTTGCATCTTCTTGATCTTTGCCTCCATTCTTTTTCTGAGGTCCTGAATCATCTTCACTATCATTATTTTTAATTCTTTTTCAGGAAACTTGCCTTTCTCCACTTCATTTAGTTGTTTTTCTGGGGTTTTATCTTGTTCCTTCATCTGGTACATAGTCCTCTGCCTTTTCATTTTGTCTATCTTTCTGTGAATGTGGTTTTCGTTTCACAGGCTGCAGGATTGTAGTTCTTCTTGCTTCTGCTGTCTGCCCTCTGGTGGATGAGGCTAGCCCTAAGAAGGTTTAATTTGGGTAGCCATCTGGTTTTTCAGGGATGGGGTAAAAATCACAATGGATTTGACATGGTATCATTGGATGTGTCCTTTCTATGCCTTCATCCAGACCAGACTCTCACATTGGTCAGCTGTTCTGGTGACCTGCTGAATAGGACAGGCCCAATGCCTGGAAAGTGCCCTTAAAAATGGTTGCTCTTGTTAAGAATCATTCACCAGGTTGCGAGTTCTTTGACCTACTCTTGCAACTTTTCTGTAAGTTTGAAATTACTTCAAAATAAATAGGTAAAAACTGAGTTATTCTCTTGGAGTAGTAATTCTACTTCTGAATATTTAACCCAATGAAATAAAAAATTTAAATTCCCATACAAGAAAACAATATGTGCAAGACATAAACACTGAAAATGATATATGTCCAAAAATAGGGGAAGAGTTCTATATAATATGTCAGTATAATGCAACATTGTGTAGCCATTACGATGATTATAGTGTAATTATATAGAATATCAAAATCGATCATAAATTACCTTACCCAAAAAAGTAGAAAACAAATTTGTATATGAACTGTGATATAAACTATGTAAGCACCACATATGAGTGTAATAAAGATTGGAGAGAAAATCAAAAGTGGAGTGCTGTTATTTCTTTTTTTTTTACATTTTAAAAAATAAACTTTATTTTTAGAACAGTGTTAAATTTACAGAAAAAATGAGAATGTATCATATTCCCTGCACCTACTGTCCCTATTAGCATATTAAATTAGTATGGTACATTTGTCACAATGAATGAACCAAAATTGATGCATTTTTTTTTTTTAAATTTTTTAATTTATTTTTTTTTTAATTGAGGTATATTTGTTTTACAATGTTGTGTTTGTTTCTACTGTACAGTGAAGTGGAGTTCCCTGTGCTATACAGCAGGTTCTCATTATGGAGTGCTGTTATTATTATTTATTTATTTATTTATTTATTTTCGGCTGCATTGGGTCTTCATTACTGTGCACAGGCTTTCTCTTGTGGCGAGCAGGGGCTGCGCCTCGTTGCGGTGCACGGGCTTCTCATTGTGGTGGCTTCTCTTGTTGTGGCACACGGGCTTAGTTGCTCTGAAGCATGTGGGATCTTTCCGGACCAGAGCTCAAACCCGTGTCCCTGCATTGGCAGGCAGATTCTTTTTTTTTAAATTTTTATTTATTTTATTTTTGGCTGTGCTGGGTCTTCCTTGCTGAGCACGAGCTTTTCTCTGGTTGCGGCGAGTAGGGGCCACTCCTCATTGTGGTGTGCAGGTTTCCCATTGCGGTGGCTTCTCTTGTTGTGGAGCACGGCCTCTAGACACACGGTCTTCTATAGTTGTGGCACACAGGCTCAGTAGTTGTGGCTCACGGGCTCTAGAGCACAGGCTCAGTAGTTGTGGCGCACGGGCTTAGTTGCTCTGCGGCATGTGGGATCTTCCCGGACGAGGGATCGAACCCGGGTCCCCTGCATTGGCAGGTGGATTCTTAACCACTGCGCTACCAGGGAAATCCCCGGAGTGCTGTAATTTTTGATGCATTTTTTTTCAATAGTTTGAAGTTGCTTTAATAAAAAGAGACTTACTGACTTTGCACTGGATCCAGCCTAGTCTGAGTGCGACCAGCAGTTTCTCTCTGACTCAGGCAATGGAAGGGCAGGCCTGGTCAAGAGGAGGCAGGCTTGTGTGCCGGAGGGTTAGGAAATTTCCTTAATCTGTTATGGAAAGTTATGGAGTTACCCATGAATGTGTTCAAACAGTCCTAGAATACATCTCTTGTTTAATCAGTTCCTTCCTGGAGGGAATCGACTTGCTCAGGTTAGCCTCTTGATTCTCTAAAACAGAACTTTCTGTCCCATCAGAAAGAGAAAGAAAATACCGTGATATCACTTATATGTGGAATCTAAAATATGACACAAATGAACTTACCTATGAAACAGAAACAGAGTCACAGACATAGAGGACAGACTTGTGGTTGCCAAGGGGGAGGCGGGTGGGGGGAATGGATTGGGAGTTTGGGGTTAGCAGATGCAAACTATTTTATAGAGAATGGTTAAACAACAAGGTCCTACTGTAGAGCACAGAGAACTATATTCAGTGTCCTGTGATAAGCCATACTGGAAAAGAATACACAAAAGAATGTATGTATATGTATAACTGAGTCACTTTGATGTACAGCAGAAACTAACCCACCACTGTACATCAACCCTACTTCAATTTAAAAAAAGACCTTTCCATCCCTAAAAAATTGAGTTTGAAACATAACCCCTAGTTTCGACCTTTCAGGAGTCCTTAAATAAACATGTGTCCACTGTGCCCCTGTGAACTGTCCTCCCGGTGACATGTGAGCTGTGCCTCGGTGGTGAGAACCTGTGGGGGTAAATCAGAAAATTCACCCTTTTTCCTCTGAAAGCAGTTGCACCACTGTGGCCAGTTTGCCTGAGCTTTAGCTTCTTTCTGTTTCAGATGAGAGCCGTAAATTCACAGGGTTGTTATTTGACTCAAATAAGACAGCACGGGAAAGAAAAAGCCCTCAGGCCGATGACATGCTATGGGTGATTTCATAAGCCATTTCATAAACGTTTTTTTGCAGCTTCGTCCCTCTTATATCTTTCCTCAAATGGAAAACCCTTTGTAGGGGAAAACCTCTCCCTCTTTTTTCTACCTCAAATTTTCTCAGACTGTCCTTGAAGCAGTAGGAGTGTCACACTTATGAAAAAAATCAATGCTAGTGATGTTTTTCTTTTAAAAACAATATTACCGCACTAAATGTAAGATAATAATGCAGGAAGAGAAGAGTATATGGGAAAACTATTTTCTGCTTAATTTTTCTGTAAATAAAACTTTTCTAAAAATGTTCATTAATTTTAGAAATATTTACTTGAAACTGCAAAAGATGGTCATTTCTGATATAAAATTATATAATAATATTATATGCATGTATACACATTTGACACATTGTAAACAAGAAAGTTTAGCTCTAAGATTACTTTTTAAATTGATTTTAAATACGGCAAGATTACATCTGAAAGAGATGGCTATAAAGCCTATGTTTTATCAGTTGATTTCAATTGACCTGTAGTAATCTCTAACATTTGAATATTTTCCTCAAATGACACTAAGAATCCAGTTTTTCTGGTTTTTTGGCAGAGATTAACTGGTCTGTGAAACCATCCACCGCCATCTACTTACAGGCACATCTATCCCATCGAATCCATATCTGTAAGGATTCTATCAGCATCTTCGGGTTGTAAGCGTGTCTGTGGTCCATTAAGTTTACCTAAAGGAGCTTAACTTTAAACCTGAGGACACTCAGAAGTGACCGTTGGGGTCGCTGTGTGGGTGATGCTGGGCGGTGACTTGTCCTACCATATCCAGTGCCAGCGAAACCTGAGGCCTCATTGGAAGCCTACATTTGATTTGTTTCCTTTCAGCCTTTCTGGTCATTTCCTTTTTGTTTGGAAATAACAACAGCAGCTATAACCAAACTAAGTGGATATGGATCTGCCCACGAGCTGACCCCACAGTGTCGGGTCCTTGTGATGTCTGGGACAGGCCCGCGGAGGGGGCCAACACCCTCCTCACCTCCCACACGACACAGTTACGTGGGCGAGGCAGTCCACGTCAGTTCTGATCATCGTGGGGGAACTGCATGTGTCCAGGGTGACAGGAACACGCTGTTTCCGCTGGACCCCTCCCGCTGCAGCATCACAGGATTCCCTGCCCACGGCCTCTTCCTGAGTCCAGCATTTTTGTCTGGTGAATTCAGCTCTGGTGTGGCCTCCAGTGCCCGTCTCCTCCACCCCAGGGAAGTGATGTGTTTTCTAGGAGATGCTCTTTTAACTCATCCTGACTGACTGTACATTTCTTTCCCCTGTGAGGCGTTTGCACCAATCCCAACAAACCTGACATCAGATTTTTTCCCAGCTCCTCTTTATCAGTGGGCACAGGGTTTCCTGTTTGATTTTAGATTGGTGGCTTTAATCACATCCCAAATGTCACTTGTCCTATCTCACTGTGTGGTTCAGGCATGGCTCAGTCCACAGCTTTGATTAGAGATTGAGGAAAGCTGCCAGAACACAGAACACTGAACACGCACTTGTTGATTGGAATAATCTGACCTATCCTCCAATTCGAAAGAAAGACCTCTGTGAGCACCGATCCACCTAACTGTCATCACATCACAACTGCAACAGGTCAAGGGCAGAGACCCACCCATTCTCAAGGTACTAGCTGATGTGTTTGGGCTAACAGGGAAATTACTTTGGAAAGTGAAGAAACAATCAGGTTATAAATGTCCATCGACAGAGGAATGGATAAAGAAGATGTGGCACATATATGCGATGGAATGCTACTCAGCCAACAGAAGAATGAAATAATGCCATTTGCAGCAACACGGATAGACCTAGAGATTATCATACTAAGTGAAGTAAGCCAGACACTGATGTCACTTATACGTGGAATCTAAAATATGACACAAATGAACTTATCTACGAAACAGAAACAGACTCACAGACATAGAGAACAGACTTGTGGATGCCAAGGGAGAGGAGGATTGGGGAGGGATGGACGGGGAGTTTGGGGTTAGCAGATGCAATCTATTATATAGAGAATGGATAAACAACAAGGTCTTACTGTATAGCACAGGGAACTATATTCGATATCCTGTGATAAACCATAATGGAAAAGAATACGAAAAAGAATGTATATATATGTATAACTGAATCCCTTTGCTGTACAGCAGAAATTAACACAACATTGTAAATCAACTACACGTCAACAAAAAAATAAAAAATAAAGAATTTTTAAAAATTAAAAACTTTTAAAAAGAAAAATAATCAGGTTACAAAGCATTCTGATGCCAACTTTTAAAAAACACACCCCCCCAAAGGGTTCACAGGAGAGGAGAGGTTGTAGCTGAAGAAATAATATTTGAAACGAAGGGAGTAAGTGAGCCCCTCCGAGGGAGTGTTGAGATGGTCAGGTCCAAGCTTGGAGTTAGAGTAAGAGCGTAAGAGTTTCTAGCACGCTCGTGGGCACCGTGTTAATGGGCTGCTGGGTCCAGGCTGGTAGAGGGCAAAGGAGTCAGGGGTTGGGATAGGTGGAGCTGAAAAGCAGAGGAGACTTGAGGACCGTGAGGCGGGGAACGGGGATGGCTATGGGGCAGCATGAAGCTGGGAGGGAGGACACCTTCCCTAACCCTAACCTTGCTGGGAAATGAAAGGTAATCGGAGTCATGAAGGAAAGGAGAAGCTACAGATGAGGTGGTGCTGGCAGTGTGGTCCCCCACCTCACCGTCCCTGGCTGCGGTACCCAGGGGATGCTGAGTATTTGGAGAAGAGATAGAGGGAGGAAGGAGGCTCAAACAGGGAGATGCCAAATGCTTCCAGGGTGAGCCGGCCTTGCAGACACCACGGGGTTGTGGTAATAACTAATTTTATACCGTGCCTTGTCTCTTACAAAGCTCTTTCAGGTACACGATCACTTCTGTTCACAAATGTGATCGCCTAGCAGCCAGACAGAGATGGTGTTAGACCCAATTTGCAGAGCAGCAGACGGAGGCCCAGAGAGGACTTGCCTGTGGCCACAGAATTGTTCACTGGTACCGGAGGGAGCCCAACGAGGTCAACCGAAATAGAATGTGGGCTCAGCCAGGAGAGCACACAGCAGAGGTCTCCGGCCACCTGTCGGGGGGCAGGCAGGGAGTCTGCAGCAGACGCCCACAGGTGGCAACTCAAGCGAGGATTAAGTTTGCTGGTGTTTTTGTCTGTCGTGCCCCTAGCAGAACCCACACCACATCAGAAGCCGACGTGCTGGCCAGAGGAATGCTCCTGTGGTAGGTGTGCCCACCAAGTGGCGTCCTGGAACCAATGCCACCTGGCGCTTCCCACGTCCTCAAGGCAGAGCCGCTCAGTTGGCTCTTGTCGCCACGGAACGTTCCTGAGACTGTGTGTTGTGTTTCCTCCTGTCCGTCTCCCACACGGATGGGAACAGAAGACCGCTTCCCCGCGTCCTGTGACCGCCCATGTCTCCTCCTGGGCCTCTTGGCTCCCGGGAAGCCCCTGGGTCTGAAGTGGCCCCAGCCTCCCGGCCAGGAGGAGGGCACGGACGCCAAAAAGCTGAGGCTGCCGCACGACTTTGCCCTGCCCACCTGCCTCCACCCTGCCAGGCCTGGGACAGGTCACTCTTTTTCCATCCCCAGAGATGCCGAAGGCGTGCCCTTGCCAGAGTCATTAACCTTGGCCCCCTAGCCTGACCTCCCACTGGGCTGGGAGTCCCGCTTTGGTGGTGGTGGTGATGGTGGTGGTGATGGTGGTGGTGGTGATGGTGATGGTGGTGGTGATGGTGATGGTGGTGGTGATGGTGATGGTGGTGGTGGTGGTGGTGGTGGTGGTGGTGGTGGTGATGGTGGTGGTGGTGGTGGTGGTGGTGGTGGTGATGGTGATGGTGGTGGTGGTGGTGGTGATGGTGATGGTGGTGGTGATGGTGATGGTGGTGGTGATGGTGATGGTGGTGGTGATGGTGGTGGTGGTGGTGGTGGTGGTGGTGATGGTGATGGTGGTGGTGGTGGTGGTGATGGTGATGGTGGTGGTGATGGTGATGGTGGTGGTGATGGTGATGGTGGTGGTGATGGTGGTGGTGGTGGTGGTGGTGGTGGTGATGGTGGTGGTGGTGGTGGTGGTGGTGGTGATGGTGATGGTGGTGGTGGTGGTGATGGTGGTGGTGATGGGTCCCCCGGCCGTGCTCTGCCAGCCAGGATGTGCTCCACCTGGGGGGATGGGGCAGCCCCGCCTGGCACTTTCTCCCTGAGAGAAGCGGCAGGAGGCAGGTGGGACGGACAGGCTGACACCTGGAACACACCTGCCCAGAGGGTCTCTGACTGCCTCTATTAGCAGACACGGTCCAGAGATCAAACTAGGCCCCAGGCCATTCACCAGGTGCCACTTAAGCTCTTGGACCAGTTTCCTCATCTGTAAAATGGGAATGAAATCCAACGCTGTGCCTTCAGAGGGGTGTTGGAAGATCGAATGATCATTGGTGAGACCTTGGTATGCAAAAATAAGTTCAGTTATGACTCCCTATGAAATACCTTCATAAAGGGTACAGGTCAGAAAGGAGGGCGGGGGCAGGGCAGGTGCAGAGGGCAGTGCAGCTATCTCTGCACACCCCACCTGGCTACCCAGCTCCTGGACCTTTCTCGGGCCACCCTGGGGTCATCAGCTGTGCAGGGGGTGGACGGCACAGGGGACAGAGGGCTGGAACGGCTAACCCGCACCGTTTCCCTTAAGCGCTCTGCGTGTCCTAAACAGGAAATTGTGCCCAACTGCCGAATTCCTGTAAGTGATTCAAGGTAAAGCAATAAACAAAAATGCATCTGAAGTGGTCCTATCTGGCTGGGGTTGGACAAAAAGTTAAACACAATTGTTGATGCATGCACTCCCACCCCGCCACGCCGAAGGGAGAACGGGTTTCCATCAAGAGTCTAAACTTCCTCGGTTGCGACAGAGATAGCCTGAGTTCCCGGGGAGAATATTAATAGCCATGTCTTACACGGCACCTCCACGGTCAGGCCCTTCACACGTGTTCAGCCCTGTGAGGGAGATGCTGTGATCGCGCCCATTTTGCAGATGAGAAAACAGAGGCACCAAGAGCTGCATGTCACACAACTAGTAAGTGACAAACCAGGATTTAGTCCAGCCTGACTCCAGATTACCCCTGTGCAGCCACAACGCAGCACCGCCCAGCAAAGACTCTCCCAGAGAGAGCAGTAAGGGCATCGGGGAGGGGGCCCCGTGGGGCCCTGAGCTGCCTGAAGCGCTGTGAGAAGGCCAGGACTCCGCTGTGTGCTCGGGAGGTCTGGCCCCACGCACGGCCTTGAGCACAGAGGGGATTTATTGGCACAGTAGCCGGTAAACTGGCCTGTCGGGCAGCAGACACTGGTCTTTGCTCACCGTCTCTCCCCTTCTCTCTGTGTGACAGGGCCTCTCAGACTGGCGTGCCACGCATCCAGGGGATGCAGACATGACAGTCCTTATAGCCCGGCACCACAGAAAGATCCCGCGGACAGGCCCAGCCTGGGTCGTGTGTCCATCACTATGGCCTGCAGAGAAGCAGAGAGGGTGCAGGAAGACGGGAGTAGTGGCCGGCGCGCTGCCTCGGAGATCACACAGCAGTCCCCGTCTGCACTGAGACCCTGGCACCGTAGTCCCATGGACGGGGGGGGACTCTTGTACTCCCAAGCCCAAGGGAGAACAAATCGGATTTGCAGAATTATGGAACTAGAAGCAGCCCTGGATTCCACTTGACTTATAGCCCACACTCCACACTTTCATGTCCCTGGACCAGTGGTGGTAGGCCTGGGCCCCCAGTGCTCCTTGACCCGGTCCAGGGCTCTCTCTAGAACACCACGAAATCCACCTTGCCACTCCGAAGAAATGACTAGACGAGGTTAAATGCGGCTACAGGGTGAGGAGGCTGCCCATCCGGAGAAAGGCTCAGCATGACCCTCCCCGGAAGTAGGTGTAGACAGCCCAGGGCAACCTCATGCCTGAAGCCATCATCACGTCACAGCACGCCGATCTGATCTGCAGTTCTCCCTCTTTACAAAACTGACTGTGGACTCTTCCTCGGACGGAGGCAGAGCTCCCGCCCTGCTTACCTGCTGTCCTCCTGCCCAGGGACTCTGTTTGCAGTCCCAGGGCATCCTGGGGGCATCCTCAGAAGCACTGGCAGAGATGGAGATTTTGTCATCCAGATAAGCTACGTTATGTCCCCATTTCATTCGGATATGCTCGCTGGGGTCCAGGAGACTTCATGTCAAGCACAAAAATCCTGTGCCTCGGGCTTCCCTGGTGGCGCAGTGGTTAAGAATCCGCCTGCCAATGCAGGAGACACGGGTTCAAGCCCTGGTCCGGGAAGATCCCACATGCCGCGGAGCAACTAAGCCCGTGCGCCACATCTGCTGAGCTTGCGCTCTAGAGCCCGTGAGCCACAGCTACTGAGCCCGCGTGCCACAACTACTGAAGCCCGCACGCCTAGAGCCCGTGCTCTGCAACAAGAGAAGCCACCGCAATGAGAAGCCCGTGCACCGCAACGAAGAGTAGCCCCCGCTCTCCACAACTAGAGAAAGCCCGCGCGCAGCAACGAAGACCCAACACAGCCAAAAATAAATAAATAAATAAATAAATAAATAAATAAATAAATAAATAAATAAAACCCAAAAAATCCTCTGCCTCTACTTTCAAGCCACACGATGGGTCCCCACTCCACAGGGGGATAAGGAAGACAGAGACTCGCAATTCCAGTACTTATGTGCTCGCTCTTCCATCTCTCAGACATTGGCTAGAATCTTGCTACCTGCCAGGCAGGGTGCGACATGCTGGGGATACAGAGGCAGGTGACACTTGCCCTGCCCTCAGGTACCTGAGAGTCTAGAGAGAGGAGACAAAGATGTACTAGAGAAGATGCTGACAGATTTCTCTGCAACGTGCGAATGATCCAGGGCCATAGGGTCTCCACGGTGACTATGCAACGCTGTCACGGCGGCATGAAAGCAGCCACGTGGTCAGCACAGGAACGTGGCTGGGTTCTGATACAACTTTACGGACCAAGCCGGGTGGCGAGCTGGATTTGGCCCGTGGGCTGCGGTTTGCCGATCCTGCCCCAGAGGGTGGTGCACCAGCTAGACGTGACCACCCAGTGTGGGGAGGCTCAGAGGGGGGCCGGCACTTTTACTGAGGAGACGTCAGGACTGAGCAGGCCTCGTGAAGGAGGCCTTGCAGGGTTGAGCTGACCGAAGAGTTGAAGCTACCATGTGGGCTGGGCTGGGGGCAGCGTGGCTGGAAAACGGAGGCATGTGGCAGAGCAAAGGCCCTGCGGTCAGCACTGCACGGGACGTCAGGCCGCCGCATCCCAGGAATGTGATTAGACTGGAGGGAACGGGAGCCAGATAGGAGGCCGGAGAAGCAGCAGGCAGCTCAGGGGGGCTCCGTGCTCAGGGCCGAGGGGAAGAGGAACAAGCAGGCCCGAGGAGTCTGTGTTCAGCGCACTTCCAGATAGTTTACATAAACCATCTCAGTTTCATTCTCACAGAACACAGTGAGGTCGGCATTATTAAGCCCGTTCCGTGATGGGAACCCTTGCCCAAAAGTCACTGCCTCCCCTGAGTGGCAGATGTGTTTGGTGCCAGACCCCTGGCTCTCTCCACACTGCCCCTCGTGGGTCCCAGCTCTGAGGACCCCCTTCCCTTGTCCCACCCTTGTGGCCTCCCCTGCCAGTGGGGAAAGGATGTCAAGATTTCTCAGAGTTGGAAGAAAGTTAAACCGTGGGTAGTGCAGGGAGGGGATCTTAAGAAGGAACGCTGTCTGGTCACCCCACCGGTCAGGCTGGAGCATCCCAGGCGGCTGGCAGGGAGCCAGGGGAAGCCAGTGCCCTGGGGGGAGGGCATGCCTTTGTGGCCAAGGGTCTCCTGCTCTGTGGCATCACCCTGGCTGGGGCCCACCTGGAGCCCACTCCTGGCAGCAGGCTGTGGTGCCCGAGGCCACAGAGCAAGAAGAATTCCAGAGATTCCCGCACAGAGCCACCCACAGAGCTCCGCCCTGGGCCCCGTCTACGTGGTTGCTTAGCTGCTGGACACTTTGGTTCTTTTTTGAGTCCAGGCTCTGAAATTGAGAGTAATTCTCAGGAATTCTGTCTTCCATATCTGCCAGGTGTTTGGTGGGTACCTCAGCGGACACTTGGTGAATTAAATAATTAACATCAAAGTGTATCATTTATCCAAATAACTTTTATTTGGTTCTTCACATTGGCTTCACACCAAGACCTCTGTGGCCACTTTACAGAGGTTTGTCCTTTACAGAAGTCTGGCTCCTGTTTACCCAGGTGTGAACTTGACCTGGAACCCCAGGTCCCTTCCTGGACCTGCTAAATCGGAATATTTATTCTAATAAGATCCCGGGTGATTCATATGCACATTTAAGTTTGAGAAACGCCGGGAATGTGATTATGCACCTGTACCCAGAAATGGTCACTAATCCCATTTCAATCCTTAAATCACCTCTAAAGAAAGATTCTTTATATATTCTGAGTCCAGAAAACATGATCAACTGCCCCCCTGCCCAGGTTTCTTCCTCTTCCCAGTTCTGTCCCTTGTGTGCACCTGCCCCATCCCTGCGTCTAGCGGCACTGGTGGTTGACTAGGTACATTTCCAATAGCGATGGCGGTTGGATAGGTAAGAAGGAAGTGAGAGTAGAAAAACTGTAAAGTGACACATTTGAAAGTCAGAGCCAAATACCTCAGCCCTGAATTCCCATCTTACGTCTATCTTGTTTCCTATTTCTTCATTCCTTTGCCCAGCCTTCAGAGGGTTAGAGTGAGGGCAAGGCGACTTTTCCAATGGGGCACGTGGAGAAGGATCTCCTGGTGTCAGCACTAACCCTGGAAAGAGGGCAGAAACCCCGCGGGCCCCGGCCCCGGGCCCTGGACGCAGCCCACGCTCTCCTTTGCACAGAAGACAGGTCTCTGCATTGCTGGCCGGGCCACGTGTTTTCTCCACAGTCACTGCCTGGGGCAGAGGAAAGCATCCAGCTTCGAGTCAACACACTTGTTTTGAACCTTAGTTCCACAATTTGCCAGCAGCGTGGCCTTGGGCAAGATACACGCTCTCTGAGCAGTTTCCTCATTTGTAAACGGGGCTGGTGTTCACTCTGCAGACTGGCTGTGGGGCTGAGAGAGAGAATATCCACCGGGCCTGCACACAGCCTGGCACTTATTGGATGCCTGCAAACTAGCCGTTCTCATTTCTCAAAGAGTTGTTCCCAGTCATCGCTCAACGATGCCTGCCTCATATAGTCACCTGGCTCTAAAACATTCACTGGCTCCCTGCTACCCATGGGAGAATGTACAGACCCTTTAGGAAAAGCCTCCCCTGTCTCGTCCCCGCTTCACCTTTCCAGCCTTCCATCCTTCTTATTCTTTTAAATGGACGTATGCCAAGAAATCTGATTTTCATATTTCTAACTACTATTATTTCTAATAATAAGTATTATTTCTTCTAAAATATATAGATTAGTTCAATAGTTTGTCAGGGCTACTGGTTGATTATGGGAATTAAACCAGTTAAACTGATACCTTCTCTTATGCCTGCAATGAATTTTTGGTATTTTCATTGATCAACAAAAAATATTTTCAATTTCAAAAGACCTGTACCTTCTTTTTCTATTAAAATAAGCTTGAGGTTATTACCGCTAAAAGCGTATTTAAAGTTTAACGTAAATTCCATTTTCCATAACTGACTATCTGGGTGGAGTTGGCCTCTCCCCTTTCCTAATAAATCTTTTCATAATATTGCAACATAGATGACTTCATTCTGTTAATTGTTCATGAGTTGTTCATTTAGTTACATTCAGGATTTGAAACCCATAAGATTTTGTGCGTCTAGTTCTGGTTAATTTTTCATGCCGAAGACGTAAGTTTTGATCTTGGCTAACTTTGATTGTTTACCATTTTCTTACAGAACTTGCTTAAAATCCCCAGTGTTTTTTCCCTTCTTTAAGTGAACATGAATGTTTTAAGAAATGTGGAGCAGAGTTTAATTTGACTTAGGAAAGGATTAGGGCGAGTTCAGTGTAATCAGGTGTCCCCCAAACCACCCCGAATTTGCTTGGATTGAGCCACAGTTGACTCATCCAAGTATACTTGTCAGTGTGCTCACCATGTTGTAACCCATCTGCTCTGTGGGTTCCAATAAAATACATCATATTACGAATTACAGATTTTTTTAAAAATTTATTTATTTTTGGCTGCGTTGGTTCTTTGTTGCTGCATGCGGGCTTTCTCTAGTTGCGGCCAGAGGGGGCTACTCTTTGCACAACCGCGAGCGGTGCGTGGGCTTCTCATTGCGGTGGCTTCTCTAGGCGCGCGGGCTTCAGTAGTAGTGGCAAGTGGGCTCAGTAGTTGTGGCTCGCAGGCTCTAGAGCACAGGCTCAGTAGTTGTGGTGCACGGGCGTAGTTGCTCCACGGCATGTGGGATCTTCCCGGACCAGTGCTCAAACCCCTGTCCCCCACATTGACAGGCGGATTCTTAACCACTGTGCCACCAGGGAAGCCCCAAATTACAGATTTTTCATTGAAGTTGGGTATGAGTGCTTCATAGATGGTTTTTTTTTTTATTAATTATTAAATCCTCTTTTGGACTATTTAACCATGAAAACATTCACAAACCACATACTCTATAAACTAGAGGATGTAGCTCCTTTGTTCTTAACCCAGATGCTGCACCTTTTCTGACAGTTTTATGACCGTCCTGTGCCTTCTCTTCTACAATGCCAAGGCTCTGCTGATCACAAGGGTAAGGAAGCTGAGGTTTACAGGAGAGTATCAGTTACAGAAGAGACTCCCAGAGGGATACAACCACCACATATTATTTGGCTTTTAAGCCATTACTAGCAGTCTTCTGGCAAAAAAATGCTTTGTCTGTATTAGTTTAGGATGAAGCATGGGAAAGTATCTAATTCTTGTCAGGGTCTTGACTTATATAGTCTCCAAAAATCATTTTCTTAAAATCACCAATTTGCAGTCCCACATATTCATTCAGTCAATGATCATCAACAGATGCTGAAACCATTAGGTGAAAGATCGTTAGTGAACAGCATGTGTTCATGGCACCAAAGTACCATCCACAGATTCATTGTGAATTGCAAAGAGAAGACACACCTTTATAATGGAGCAATCTGATGATCACCCCTTTAATCAGGTGATCAACAGTAGCCTCACAAATAGTGGGACACCCTGAGTGTATGTGCCTCCCAGTGGGATGCAAAAGGCACCCAACATCCCCCGTGAAGGACTGTCCAAAATGTCTTACTTGCATCTACCAAAGCTGTAAACCTAACCCCCAGTCCACAGGAAGCACAGGGGAGGGAGAAAAAGTTAAGTGACATCAAGAGGCCGGTTAGACAAATCTAGGCAAATCCAGGCTGTGGAGCATTCCAAAGGATAACAGTCCTGGACTCATCAAAAAGTCAAGGTCACGGAGGAAAAAAAAAGGAGTGGGTAGACTGAAGAACATGTAACAAGCAATTCCAAGGCAATAAAAGCTATAAAAACATCCTGGGCACAATTTAGGAAATTTGAATATGGAGTGTATATAAACGCTATTCAGGAATGATTGTTAGTTTTTTCAGGTGTGATAATAGGACTGTAGTCACACAGAAGATTGTCCTTATTCTTAGAAGACTCATGCCGGAATATTTAGGATGACCTGTCCTCCTATTATAATGTCTGCAACTTTACTTTCAAATGACATAACCAAACATAAACGTAAATTATATAACGGTACATCTATCTATGGATCAAATCTATCTGCCCAGAGAGACAGAAGCAGAGAGAGTTTGGGAGAGAAAGAGAGAGAGGGTACACATATGGCAAAATGTTTAATCTGCGTGGAAGGTACAAGGGTTTTCATTGTACCATTTCTTCAACTTTTCTGTATGTTTGAAACCCACTCCACCCCAACCGAAAAAAAGGGAAAAAATTAAGTATCTTCATTTTTATTTCGGCTGGAATTATCCACAATGCAGTTGAATTTGAACTTCACTTTTCAATTCTTAGACATGCTTTACACGGGGGAATGCTGGTTTGGATCAACTATATGCACTCAACTGCTAGGATGAAATTTACCATTCTCAGGACAGCTTAGTCAAACCGTCGTTTATTGTTCGATAATTTAAAATTATTTATTGACAATTTGATTCCGTGGGGACTTGGTCAAACAAGATGTGATGAGCTGCCTTATGGTATTGTTGGTGCTGCAGCCTTTCAGTTTTCGTGGACCAGAGCCCCTTCCCTTTGGTGTGCCAATGCTGGCACGTGCAATTCTGCTGACCACTATCGATAAAGCCAGGCCCCCGCCTTTAGGTTTATGGGCCTGTAAAAGCCCACCTGGGTGTTTCCGTTGCCCAGCTTTAATATAAGCAAGATCAGCTCAGGAAGCGTTTGTGTGCTGTGTTCGTACTGAAGCATAAAATCAGGTAATTTACATAAATGCAAAACCAAGGTAAAAATTCTGTAGGCTACATTAGTAACTTTAACATTATTTATACCTAAAAATTAGTCTTTTAATACAGGATAGTAGCTATTGCTGTTGTATATACTAATCTTACTTTAGAGGTCTAACAAGATATTAAAAGTAATATGGCTAGGTAATTCAGGAGGTAAACTAATTAACTTAATTTTGTATTTATTTTTAGTTTATGCTTAACTACCTCATGTACATTTGTGCTCATGTACAGATCTTTATTACACATTGCTTTTGATAAAATAAAGATTTATTTTATGGCTCAAACATTAAGAAGATAGCATTCATAGATCACACGCTATAAGCTCTTAGACTGTATTTAGGTTTTTACGTCGTATCTGGATTATAGCATCTCCCTCACTTAATAAGATACCATGTGATCTGAGTGATGTCAAGCTGCAGCCTTACAGTTTATGTACTTTTCTGTATGTATGTTAAGGTTACATCAAAACAAAATAAAACAAAAGATACCCAACTGAAGAAACGATAGTTATGTGTGACTATGGACCAATTAGTCATGAGTTCATTGCCATGATGTCTCATTTAAGAGGAATTAAGGTCAGTTTTAGATTGCATGATCTTGAAGGAAGGACCAGCCATAGTTCAGCTTAGAAATTACTTTGAACAGCAGGCCAGGCCAAGAAGGATCTTCTCCAACAGGGTTGCTGGTTTCTCATGAGTTTGCTGATCAAGGAAAGAATGTAGAGGTGACATGCATGGTGATAAAGTTACAAATAGTATGTGATGTGGAAAGTGTAATGCACCTGGTCTTGTAAAGATGTTAATGAAGCAAGTATGGCAAAGTGCTAATATACATTTTTGAAATTAATGGTGGATGTGTGGTTGTCTGTTATATTATTTCTCTACTTTCCTGAAGGTTGAAATATTTCACAATTTATAATTTAAAAATATACTAGAAAAAGCATTCGACTAAAGTGAGGCTTAAAAAAAGAGAAAAAAAAAGAAAAACAAAAGAATGGAAAAAAAGGAAAAAAAATTAAGTGAGGCTATCAGTTGCTAAAGATGACACAGTAAAAAGGAAGGATGAGACTAGGTTTCCTGTCTCACCAACATCTGTTCATCCGTAAATCTGCGATTAATAGAGCCACGAATACAATTGCTTTAAAAAAAGCATGTGCTTATTGCAAAGGATTTTTAAGTACATTGGCTTCATTCCAATTGGTATATTATTACTCCTAATAGGCAGAAAGCTGAAAAAGCAACAATTTTTTAAATGTTTAAAAAGTCTTTATTTTTAGAGCAGTTTTAGGTTCACAGCAAAATTGAGCAGAAGATATGGAAAGTTCCCATGTACACCTTGCTCCCCTCCACCATCAACATCCCCCACCAGATGGTACATTTGTTACAATTAATGAACCTACGTGGACCCATCATTATTGCCCAAAGTCTGTTGTCTACATTGGGGTTCACACTTGGTGTTGTACATTCTATGGATGTGGACAAATATGTCCACCATTATAATATCATACACAGTAGTTCACTGCCCTAAAAAACCTCTGTGCTCCACCCATTCACTCTTCCCTCCCCCCAACCCCTGCCAGCCACTGATCTTTTTACCATCTCCATAGTTTTGCCATTTCCAGAATGTCATATAGTTGGAATCATATAGTATGTGGCCTTTTTAGATTGGCTTCTTTTACTTAGGAATACACACTTTAGGTTTCTCCATGTCTTTTCATGACTTGATAGCTCATTTCTTTTTAGTGCTGAATAAATTTCCATGTTGAGATATACCACCGGTTACTTATCCATTCACCCACTGAAGGACATCTTCGTTGCTTCCAAATTTCGGCAATTCTGAATAAAGCTGCTATACACGTCCATGCACAGGTTTTTGTGTGGACGTAAGTTTTCAGCTCATTTGAGTAAATACTAAGGAGCATGATTGCTGAGTCATATAAAAAGAGTATGTTTAGTTTTGTAGGAAACTGCCAAACTGTCTTCTCAAGGGGCTGCACCATTTTCCATTCCTACCAGCAACGAAGGAGAGATTTCCTGTTGCTCCATATCCTCACCTGCATTGGGTGATGTCAGTGTTCTGGATTTGGGCCATTCTAACAGGTATGTAGTGGTATCTCATTGTAGTTCCTTAATGACATGGGATGTGGAGCATCTTTCCATATGCGTGTTTGCCATCTGTATGTCTTCTTTTTAAGTGGGTTTGATTACTTTCAATTGGGATTGCTACTGACCAAGGTTCTTGGCCTCCTTAATCAATAGAAATTGATTAGAGGCCAGACAAGAAATTCAGGCAATCTGTATATCTTCTTTGGAGAAGTCAGAATGGCCATCATCAAAAAATCTACAAACAATAAACGCTGGAGTGGGTGTGGAGAAAAGGGAACCCTCTTGCACTATTGGTGGGAATGTAAATTGATACAGCCACTATGGAGAACAGTATGGAGGTTCCTTAAAAAAACAAAAATAGAACTACCATACGACCCAGCAATCCCACTACTGGGCATATACCCTGAGAAAACCATAATTCAAAAAGAGTCATGTACCAAAATGTTCATTGCAGCTCTATTTACAATAGCCAGGACATGGAAGCAACCTAAGTGTCCATCGATAGATGAATGGATAAAGAAGATGTGGCACATATATACAATGGAATATTACTCAGCCATAAAAAGAAATGAAATTGAGTTATTTGTAGTGAGGTGGATGGACCTAGAGTCTGTCATACAGAGTGAAATAAGTCAGAAAGGGAAAAACAAATAGCGTATGCTAACATATATATGGAATCTAAAAAAAAAAAAAAAAAGGTTCTGAAGAACCTATGGGCAGGACAGGAATAAAGACGCAGACGTAGAGAATGGACTTGAGGACACGGGGAGGGGGAAGGGGAAGCTGGGATGAAGTGAGAGAGTGGCATGGACATATATACACTACCAAATGAAAAATAGATAGCTAGTGGGAAGCAGCCGCATCTCACTGGGAGATCAGCTCGGTGCTCTGTGACCACCTAGAGGGGTGGGATAGGGAGGGTGGGAGGGAGACGCAAGAGGGAGGAGATATGGGGATATATGTATAGGTAGAGCTGATTCACTTTGCTATAAAGCTAACTAAAACTAACACACCATTGTAAAGCAATTATACTCCAATAAAGATGTTAAAAAAAAAAAGAAATTCAGGCAAGGCTTTACGGGGGCCCCTGCTGCAGCAGCGGGGAGCAAAAACAAGTAACAGGTTCCCTTACTTGCGCCCCGAGCAGGGTGGGAAGGGAGGGGGATGGTGCGAGCTGGTTCCTCATATGGGGTGAGTGTAGGGGTGTGTCCAGGGGTTGGGCAGGAGGTGGGGCTTAGGGGGTCTGCCCACCCCTTAGGTGGTGTCTTGTGCAGGGGGCATGCGCAGTACCTTGCTTTTGCTCCTGGCTCTTCAGAAGCGGCAGTTGGGTTTTTGGTCTTTTCGTATCTTGCTGTCCATAATTTGCCCCAACTGCCCATATACGCAGTAATTTTTAGTCCCTTATAGTTTCTTTGTGTTTTGTTGCTAGAGGAGATGCAAGCCCTGCAGCAAGGGCTCCCAGGTCCCAGGTCCCAGCCTGTCTCAGTGTTATTAGTACTCTTAGTAGGTCAAAGGTTGAAAAGCCACAATTTAAAAATCTAATGTTTTCGTGAAAATTAGATTGCTATCTGGGCTCATAAACAGAGTGTTCTGTTTTGTTTTGTTTTCTCTAGGTGATATTAGACTCAGATTAGTGTAAACAAATCCAGTTCCACTCTTGTCCTGTAATGAGGTAGGGCTGTTAGGGTGGAAGATTTCTACTGTATGAGGCAGTCATGGCCAGACTCAAATTGGGGTGACTTCTCAGGTCTTTCAAGGAAACCTAAAATGGGAAGCCAAGTAGGGTTGATTATAAAAATTAGTTATAAGCTTATGAAGTAGAGTTAATTATAAACTTTTCAAAACCTGATTCAAAGCTGACAATTCAACACAGTTGCCGAGAACTGCTTGGAGGGGTGCTGTGTTTGCAACTGTTTGACCGTATTATTAACGAGTTAATAACATGACATGACTACTGTGCCTTCTTACTCAATAAAAAGTTTGAAAATATCGTTAGGCATAAGAGTTATAGTGATCATAAATCAGGGTAAATATTTTGAGTAATTGATTAATATTTGAGTAAATATGTACCCATTTTTTAAAATTTCAGAATTGAACATGTTCTTAAAAGGCAGGGGGAATAAAGATTACTGAAATATAATCAAATTTAACATTTATGACGAGCCTAAATATTTGCATAGTTGGTCAATGTGGGTTTGAAATGGTAGTCATCTGACCTGCATTAGTAAATGTAAGACCAAGAAGAGGACAGGTTAAAAAGGCATGTGAAAGAGCTATTTGAATATTGATATGACTCGTGCAAATGTGTGGATAACGTAGGAAAAGTGACCATCAGGTTTATTACTGTTAAAGTATTAGTATATTAATACTTTTTAGTTTGGAGCATTACCAAGTTTTTGGCTCCTGAGCAAACGAACAAACTAAAAATTATTATCTAAAATCTTTAAAAAACCATTGTTACATAAAGTAACAGGAATTCGAAATTCTTAAAATTTTTCTTAGTAAATGAGAACTAATGAGCTTCTCTTCATAGAATCACGATCCAAGGTTTAATTTAAATTGTATTTACAGTACTTGAACCCATGAATAATTTTAGGATTAAGTTATAGGAGTAGAAGAGAGATTACATATAAATTTATGTGAGCATGTCTATATACAAAAGATGGTTTAGTGCAATTAAAATGATTAATACATATGCTACTTTCTATTATAAAGACTGTATAATTAGAACGAGCTGTCATTACTAAATTTAGACCTATCTGTAAAACAGTAATGCTCGATTAAAAGAATAATTAGTTACAAGTTTGTCCCAATTAGATTAATAGGCGGGGAAAAGCTAGGCTTGTTAAGTCAGCTGACAATAATGTTTATAATCCTCACACAACTAAATAGCACTACTATAAATTTCCTTATAATTTGAATTACCAGTTAAGTAATATAGATGTTAAATCATGAGCGATCATAAGAGGTTTTGCCCCTATAAACATTCATATGCTTGAATTAGTGCTGCCGTTACTGTTGCTGATGCAGAAGACATTTGTGATTTTTTTAAGTCTTTTAAAAAATATACCCCCGGGACTTCCCTTCTGGTCCAGTGGTAAAGAACCCGCCTTCCAGTGCAGGGGACGCAGGTTCGATCCCTGGTCGGGGAACTAGGATCCCACATGCCGCGGGGCAACTGAGGCTGCGCGCCACAACTAGAGAGAGAAAACCTGCTTGCCACAGGTAGAGAGAAGCCCGGGTGCCGCAACTAAGACCCGGTGTAGCTAAATAAAAAAAATTTTTTAAATATATATATATACACACACACACATATATGTGTGTGTGTGTGTGTGTGTGTGTGTGTGTGTGTGTGTGTGTATCCCCAAAAGGCAGTATTTTAATTTTTAACGGATAGGTTCTTCTGCTGTGGGAAGATGGAATAAACAGATTTTCTGTATTCCTCCTGCTAAATACCACTGGAAACCCTAGACATTACACATAAACTTAAGAAGAGTCTGGAAGATGGAGAGGAGGCAGACTGGCTAGGGGGTCACAAGTCCCAGGTGGTGAAGGGTGGTGAGTTCTCTGGGTTTTCTTTTTGCCTCGTCTATTTCCCAGACTTGGAGGTGGAGAAGTGAAACGCCAATAGGTGCAAAAAAACAAACAAAACAAAAGCCTCGAGAAAAGGCTGCTTCCTCCTACCAAAGGGGCAGGGAAGCGTCAGCCTAGCAAGACAGGAAGCCTGTAGACAATCCCTCTACCCTAGCCAAACACTGAAGGAAAGCCGTGGGCCTACAGCCACCCACACCAGCCGAGGCCGAGGCGGGTCCTGGGCCTCCGCCCTCCCCTGGCTGGAACCACGTGCCCCTGTCTCCCTCCTGGGGGCCGTCAGAGGAGCAGAGGGAAGAGCCAGAACTTTCTCCACCGCCCAGTGGTAACAAGGTCACCCCACACTGGGTGTCATGGAAAGCACGTGGGGAGCAGGAACTTCCCCCCCCCCAGCAGTAGTGACGCCCCCCTCGGGGATCATCACTGGCCGTGGGGGAACCTGGACTCCTACCCCTCCTGGCTGTAATGAGGTGGCACCTCCCCCCATCACCAGGCAACTGCCCTGCCAGCGTCGTGTCGGAGGCAGCATGCTAAAACACAAGGTTTGAAAAAGATCCAGAGCCTCATAACATAACACCCCAGATGTCCAGCTTTCAACCAAAAATCACTCATCATGCCAAGAACCAGGAAGATCTCAAACAATCAGTAGATTGAGTAAAAAAAGACCATCCATAGATGCCAAGACGGAGTTGACAGAGGTGTCAGAATTATCTGACGAAGACTCGAGAGTGCTGTCATAAAAATGCTTCAGTGAGTGATTACAAACACACTCGAAACAAATGAAAAAAGAAATAGAAAGTTAATATGGAAATCTAAGCGCGCGTGCTTATAAGCGATAGTGGTAAAAGCCCTGCTGTTAACAGTGGAGGAGAAGAGAGAGAGCACGGGTGGCATTGGTGAGTGTGGGATTTGAGCTCAGATCAGATCCCTGATGTACTTACATTGCAGTAGAGAGGCGCATTAATATGACAAAACAAAGAGCATCCGTTTACAGTAGGGATGGTTTAGAGCATCAGCCCTGTGGTTGGGATAAAATTTTCTAGCATTGATAAACAGCCAAGATTTTGAATAGAATCAATATTGCGGATGTTAGATGCTGTTATTAGCAAGCCTCATCTTAGAGCAGCACTGGGCAGTGAAAAGGCTAGAAGAATCAGAGAGATTATGGTAGATGTTGTTGAGGGGATGTATAAAGGACCCCTGTAAGAAATAATAAAGGTATAAGGAAAACTCCATACTGGTGGCTGGTCAGTGAACTCTGGCTGAGTTCTGTAGCAGGTAGGGGAGCACTCTGGTCCATGCTGTTTTCTGCCACCCTCCACAGATGTCAACCCACTCTGCCTGGTCATTGGTCACTGTCCTCACTCTTTGCAGCGTTTGTCGCTGCCCACAATCCTTCCGTAGCCTCTAGCATGGAAAGCCCGTGCCACATCTGCGAATGCTGTCCCCCCATCCCTGCCCAGAGGCTCCTGCTGGTCTCTGGACCCTCCCCCGGTCACTCCTAGTGCTGTCCAGGAGGGCTGTGGGACACGGGGCACTGGACATGCCTAGTCACCATTTCCACAAGACTGCTATGGCACCAGGCTTGCTGCCAATGGGCAGGTCTCTCTGGACGTGGGCATGGGGCTTCTGTGTCCTCAGAGCCCCACACATCTCCGGGGTATCCTGTCTCACCAACCCCCTGAGATGTGGTCAGGATTGATAATAATAACAACCATTATTAATTAGCATGATCGACGGCGTCACTTCAGATGAAATTGCTAGCGCTACTGCTCAGAGCCCCGCACGAGGCCCCAGGGTTCCAGGCTGAGCCGGATACCAGGACTGAGTTTCAGGGAGGCGGACAGTCCTGGCAGGAACCCCAAGTTTGTAACCGCAGGCGAGCTCGGTGGTGGGCTGGTGTTCAGAGCATTAAAATAAGGATCAACAGTCCTGGTCCTTTGGTTAATCATTTTAAGAGTATCTGTAGTTGGACACATAATATTTGAGCTTTTAGACCTGCATGTTGTCTCAAATTTTGTTTATACTCGAAAAATTAGACTATAGATAGAAACTCGGCTGAACTCTGACGATGCAGGACATTGGTCACCGAGGGCTTCTGGCTTTATTAGCAGTGACTCCGCGAGGGGGATACCGATATGACTTCAGGGCTGGACACCCTCTAGTCTATATAAGCTCCAAAACAGGTTTCCTATTATTTGGGAGGTAACTACTTCTAGTCATCATGTTTTGGTTCCACTGATGATGTATGAACACTTTTCTTTAAATGTATTAATTATTTTATTTGGGCGTTTGTCATGCTTTGGGGTCTCCCAACCAAAATGTGGAAATCCAGGCCGATGTGTGTGTCATATCCGTGCGGTAATTTTATGTGAATGGATTAATTGAACCTTCACAGTTTCTAGTCTGATCCCTGATTGAGGGGAGGAGCTAGTAAAACAGAGTCCATTCTCTTTCCTGTTTAGAAAATAAGGGGGACTGTGTCCTTGGCCATCCCAGTGCTGTGGCTGCCAGACACGTGATGAGACAGGAAGTGCCTCTAACGCACGCGATGCTCCAGGTGATGTCTGCAGCAAACAGGCCTGATTTAAGTGTGCCAAGTTCCTTTTGCTTCTTTTAACCTTCTTTACCGTACTCCTGTGCTGGTATAGCAATGATTTGAGAAGTAATTCATAATTAATTTCATATGTTAAGTTGTCCGCTATCAATGGATTATCCAGCGACACGAGGCTGCTCTTGTAATTGGTCCAGGGATTGGAAGGCAGGAAACATGATGGGAACTATTTCCTAAATTGTACCAGGCTGGACCGCGCATCAGTTCTGTCCCTGTGCTCTATTCTATACCATATTGAGGAAGGTCTTTTGCTGCATTCGAGATGCTGATCGGAGAGTGTGTTGTTGCCAAAACGGTTTATTCTCAGAGTTGCAAGATAATAATAATTTATATTTACATACGACTTCAAAGCAGAGTTTGTAGGCGTTTCTCATTTCACCCTCACACCAACCTGGTGAGGCAGTGATCATCCCCCACTTTACCGGTTACGTCAGAACCAGGCGTGACACAGGTCAGCTGTGGACGAGGCCCCGGTTGGAAGGCCGAGTCCTGAGCCTCCAGGGAGGCAGTGGAGGCGGGGAGCTGGCTGCTCACGGACCACAGCCCTGCGGCAAAAGCAACGAGATTTTGCGTGTCATTCTGCTTTCAAAGTCCGAGCCGTCGCTTTTCCTGGGCTGAGGGGTGTGTTGGAAAGTTGCTATGTTTCCTCAGTTGGCCACTTGGTTGTAGGGAAGTGGTTCTCAAACTGGTGGGCGTAGGAACCGTCTGAACTCATCCAAAGGCAGGTTCCTGGGCTGCTCTTCCTAGAGTCTGATTCCAAACGTTGGGCGTGAGGCCCAGGAACCTGAACTTTTAAGAAACTGATGGTCTCTGAGGCACACTTTTGAGCAACAAAGTGTTGCTCTCCTCCTACATTGGAGGAGAACTATTGTGAACTTAAACAAATTTAAATTGCGGTAAAGTACACATAGTATAAAATTTACCTTCTTGACCATTTTTAAGTGTACAGTTCAGCGGTATCAAGTATATGCACATTGTTGTGCAACCAGCACCAACATACATCTCCAGGACTTTGGTCATCTTGCAAAACTGAAACTCTGTACCCATTAAACAATATTAACAGTATAAAACAAGAACTCCCCATTCCCCACCCCCAGCCCCTGGTAACTGCTATTCTACTTTCTGTCTCTATGAGTTTCACTACTCTAGGCACGTCGCATAACTGGAATCATACATTATTTATTTTATTTTATGACTGGTTTGTTTCACTTGCGGTAATGTTTTCAAGGTTCATCCATGTCGTAGCACATGTCAGAATCTCCTACCCTTTTAAGGATGAATAATATTCCATTGTGTAGAGACCACATTTTGTTCGTCCATCAGTGGACACTTGGGTTGCTTCCACCTTTTGGCTATTGGGAATAATGGTACCTCTTCAAGTCCCTGTTTTCAATTATTTTGGGTTTGTATCCAGAAGTGGGATTGCTGGATCATATGGTAGTTCTGTTTTTTTTTTTGAGGAATCTCCGTACTGTTTCCCACAGTGGCTCTATCATTTTACATTCTCACCAACAGTGTACAAATGTTCTAATTTTCTTACATCCTTGCCAACACTTGTTGTTTTCTGGTTTTTGTTTTTGTTTTTTGATAACTATCCTAATGGATGTGAGGTGGTATCTCATTGTGGTTTTGATTTGAATTTCCCTAATGATTACTGATGTTGAGCATCTTTGCATGTGCTTCTAGGCCATTTGTATACCTTTTTTGGAGACAACGGACTTCTTCAAGTCCTCTGCCCATTTTTTAATAGGGTTTTGTTGTGGTTGTTGAGTTGTAAGAGTTTTCCATATATTCTGGATTAGATAGATGGTTTGCAAATATTTTCTCCCATTCAATGAGCTGCCTTTTCAATCTATTGATTAAGACTTTTGATGCACAGAACTTTAAAATTTTGATGTCAAATTTATCTCTTTTGTTGTTGTTGTTGCCTGTGTTTTTGGTGTCATATCCAAATCCAGTATTGTGAAGCTTTTCTTCTATGTTTTCTTCTAAGAGTTTTATAGTTTTAGCTCTTACATTTAGGTCTACAGTTCATTTTTTAAAATCTTTTTCCCCCCACAGTTTTATTGAGATATAATTGACACAGCACTGTATAAGTTTAAGGTATACAGCATAATGACTTGACTTTTATATATTGTGAAATAATTGCCACAATAATTTTAATTAACATCCATCATCTCATGTAGATAGTAAAAAAAAGGAAAAAAATGTTATTTTCCTTGTGATAAGACCTATTAGGATCTACTCTCATAACAGCTTCCAAATATACCATACAGCAGTGTTAATTATATTTATCATGGTGTGCATTACATCCCCAGTACTTATTTATCTTATAACTGGAAGTTGGTAACTTTCGACCCCCTTCATCCGATTTCCCCACCCCCCCACCCCTGCCTCTGGTAACCACAAATCTGATCTCTTTTTCTGTGAGTTTGGTTTTTTGTTGTTGTCGTTTTTTTAGGTTCCACATATAAATGAGATCATACAGTATTTGTCATTGTCTGACTTATTTCACTGAGCATAATGTCATCAAAGTCCATCCATGCTGTCGCAAACGGCAGGATTTCCTTGTTTTTATGGCTGAATTTATTCCTTTGTGTATAGATACCACATCTTCTGTATCCATTTATCTGTCAGTGCACACTTAGGTGGTCTCCGTGTCTTGGCTACTGTAGATAATGCTGCTATGAACAACAGAGTGCAGATATCTCTTTGTAAGAGTGTTTTCATTTCCTTTGGATATAGTCCCAGAAGTGGGATTGCTGGATCGTATGGTAGTTCTACTTTTAACTTTTTGAGGCACCTCCGTACTGTTTTCCATAGTGGTTGTACCAGTTTACAACCCCACCAATGGTGGGTCCCTTTTCTCCTCATTCTCGCCGGCATTTGTCATCTCTTGTCTTTTTGATGACGGCCATTCTAACCGGTGTGAGGTGGTATCTCATGTGGTTTTGGTTTGCGTTTCCCTGCTGATTAGTGATGTTGGGCACGTTTTCATGTACCTGTTGGCCATTTGTACGTCTTCTTTGGAAAAACGTCTATTCAGATCCTTTGCCCATTTTTTAATGGGATTATTTTGTTCTTTTGTTATTGAGCTGTATATGGCCCACTTTTAGTTAGTTTTTGTAGTATATGGTATAAGGTAAGGGTCCAAGTTCCTTCTTTTGCATGTGGATATCCAATTTTCCCAGCACCATTTGTTGAATAGACTGTCCTTTCTCTAGACAGGCTTTTGAATCAGTAAGACCTGGGTTCAGATACTGATTCCTCCACTGACTAGGCCAGAGATATATGGGGAACCCTCAGGTAAACCTCCTGCAAATGTGCTTTCCCTCTGAACGGAAGTCAGAGGGATACATAAGCTGTGGTTTGCCTTAGCCAGCTGTGCCAAGGTCTGTGTGCTCTTCCCCAGGCAGAGGGCACATCAGCAACAAGGGGTAACATCTGGAAAGCCCTGGCCTAAAGGGGCTTTTAGGCCCTTTGTTTAGAAATCACACTTTTAATGCTTCGGTACAAGTCAGGAATACCTCTCCCTTTCCCATCAGTACTCCCAAAGCAGTGGGAGCATCGCGATTGGATGAAGCCGTGGGTCTACATCTTCTGATCTGAGGAGAGCAACGGGACAGGTCAGGACACTTCACCCCCTCAGTACTGCAGGCGGATTGTGCACACAACGGCCCAGCGACAGGTCACCAGCCATCTGTCGCAGCACCCAGGGAGCTACCCGGCTCTGGGCGGAGAAGCCTTGGGCTGCTTGAGAATCACATGGGCAGGCAGAGCGCACTGAGGGCTTCATCTGGACACCACTGGGCACGCATGTGGCAACAAAGTAAAGGGAGACGGAGTCCCTGTGTTTTGTAGCCCGTAGTTTCATCTTATCGTGATCACAAGGGAATCTAGGACCCTCAGGCTCAGAGGGGAAAGGCAGCCCTCAGCTCACGAGACACAAGAGCCCTTGTCTGGAGTTCGCCTGTAAAACATCAGCATTCTGCAGAGCCATTTGGCAATGACTATTACAATATTTACATCTGCATGGCTGTTGAACTCTCAATTCCACTTCTAGGGATTTCTGTGAAATTCTTGACGTGTGTGCAAAGATACACGTACAAGGATGTTTATTGCAGCACTGTTACAATAGCCAAAATGTGGAACACCCACCAATGGGAAAACAGTTAAGAAGTGGTACATCCATCCGATGGGATACGAAGCTGCTGTTAAAAAGAATAAGAACTGACACAGGTCTATTTTCAAGACAGAGTATTAACTGGAAAGAAAATTGCAGAAGAGTTTATCTCTGTGAGTTGCCTCGTGGGAATTCCACTTTCCGAATTATATGTTTCTGTATTGCTCTGTTTTTTCCCCCCGAGATATATATTTTCCATTTAAAACGTGTTTAGATAGGAAAGGTGTATACAATAAAACTAATATTTAAGGATCTAATGAGATTTATAAAACCCCTAGCACAGATCAGGCATGAGGTGATACTCACTAAAATTTAACTCTGCGGTATCAGGAAACAACTAGATAGATACCTTCTTGATCTTGGTGCAGAAAACCACTCATCTCAGCAGGAGAGCCAGTGGAAAACAGTTTCTTCAGCAGCTTTTCCGCCCTTTGACTGTCCTTACAAAGCAATTTCAAGTTTCCTGTCTAAGGAAGATGAACTGGTTTCTTACACCATACTCTCATTAGCTTGCTGGTCATTTTCACAGGCAACCCTTCAGTGAATTTCAGATGCTGACAAAGAAGAAGGGTGTTCTCCAGGAAACACTCATCTTTACCTTGGGGTCCAACCTCATTGCTCCTTTCATCAATATCTCTGGTTCAGGCACACTTGCCATACGCTACTGGACTCTAAGAGGGCAGGTATGCTTCTTTTTAAGAGGTCCGAATATCTGCTCCAAATATGAATCACAAAAAGATCAGTGAAGGAGCAAATTTTACAGTTGCAAAAGAACTCTGCTGTGCTAGATCGCTGAAGTTTCTTTCAACAGAGACCCCCCTCTGGTTCATCTGAAAAAGGATTTACTTTGTAAAAATTGGTTAATATGACCTTTCGGAAACATCTGTTACATAGAGCAAGGAATATTTCTATTAACTGGGACTATCTAAGATGAACTGCAAGACCTTTGATTGTGACAGGGTAAAGCCAATGACTCTTCTGAGCCCTAGCAGGACGTCAGAACCTACTAAACCCTGCTGGAAGACCTCACATTCAAAAAAGCCCCGGAGAGCGATGGAGAAGTTAGGGTGGGTCCTGGGGTCCTAGTAACTTCTCTGCAGCCCGGAGCAAGCTGCCTCTCCTCTTTTCCATTTCCTCACTAGCAATGATGGGAGAAACGTTTTTCTCTCTGAGTTATTTTGAGGTTTAAATGAGATCATGTGTCATCTTCCAGATATTCAGACAGTATAAAGTACAATCATTAAAATAGTTTTTCCTCCCTGGAGAATAAAAGAGAGCTGAATGACACAAAATAGAGTTCAGAAATAGATTCAAAACAAATGAGGATGAAGTTTCTGATAAAGGTGAACTTCAGTGTAGTGAGAAATAAGATGGATGTTTAAATAAATGGCTGGAATTAGCCTCTTGCGGGGGAAATAGTGCTGAATCCCTACCTCATTCTTTACACAAAAGGAAATTCTAAATAGACTATTAAACCTAAAAAAAGAAACCACAAAAGTATAAAGAGAACATCGGAGTGATGCTCATTGATAATCTTGTAGTAGGGAAGGCTTGTCTAATCAGAATATAAAGCCTAGAAGCCACAAAATGTCAACAAATTGGCTCTCAGAAATGTATTTTAAAAAATCACACCAAGCAGTGTCAGAAAATAAATTGGGAAAAAATTTGTCAAAAGGCTAATGTCTTCATTTACAAGGAAGGTATATATCAGTAAGAATAAAGAGAATGTCTATTTATGGGAAAAGGATTTGACCAGGCAGCATGAAATACAAATGGCCAATAAACCAATGAAAGATAGTCAATATCACTTGTAACACAAGAAATCCATTTAAAACCATAATCAAATTGACAAAATTGAAAATTTTTGATAGTATTTACAGTTAGCAAGATTTGGATAAATAGACACTCCATCATTGATGTGGAGTGAATCAGTGTACTTTTCTAATCTTTTCAAGGGATAATTGAAAATACTTATCACATTTTTTAAAAAATTTATTTTATTGAAGTATAGTTGATTTTAAATGTTGTGTTAATTTCTGCTGTACAGAAAAGTGATTCGGTTATACATATACGTGCATTCTTTTTCATATTCCTTATCACATTTTTTTTTCCATTTAAATGCCACCTTTATTGAAGAAGCCTTGCCAAACCTTATAAAGTTGCTCTAAATTTTCAAATGTGAATCTTTAAGTGAATCTGTATCAATAAGATTTATAATTATACATTTATTGTAAATAACGTGCTAGTTTTAATGGTTGCTTGGCCATTTATCCCTAAGCATTTTTGAAATTTTCATACATGTTAGTCGGATATGTTTTATTCAGTGGAATCTGACTAACTTGGTTTTTTAGTGTACATGTGAAATTAAAGATACTTACTGGAGCCACTGACTTCAACCCCCTCTCACTGTGACAAACACCAAGTGGGTGTAGATTTGTCCCCTGCCCCCGTGCAGAGCACATCACTGCTCTGCTGATCTTGCTAATAGAACAAACAAATCCATTTTTCATGAGAACTGGTGTGTAGCTTCTTCAGTGATTAAGCTAAAAGATCTAGTGTGTGTTTGTGAGAAGTATTTTCTAGAGAGCAGCAGACTGTGGAGACACTGGACAATTTGAGGAAATCATAAAGTTTTTAAATGATCTCAAAATAGTGAAGTTCAGCACTTACTGAAATTGCAGTCTGTGGTTTGAGTGAAAGTGGTGATTTTGAAAGAATAGGGAATTCTGTGTAAACTTTAGAGACAGAAACCATCTATAAATCCCTAGTAGCCTCAAGGACCTAATAAAGGATCAATATGCCCAGCTGATTCCATGTTTAGAATCTGATCATATAACATGTTTTCTATCCATATTTTCTTCTTAAGTTTTTGTCTTTATTTATCCTACTCAATTGTACCACTCATCCCTATGTATTTAACTGTGATATTGTATGTAATCTAAAAATAGAAAGAATCTAGCTTAAAATAAATTGAATAAATCCTGGCACATACCATCTCTGACTCTCACGCTTGCCGTTTTATGACTTTTCTATAACAAACATTCTGGGGTATTATATGGGTGAATTTAACATACTTTAAACCTCTAGTTAACCTTGTGGGTAGGGTAATGTTCATATTTTCATATGATTAAATATACAAATTATCAATTCAAATTTAGCCTGGTCCTTCATTTATTATTTTTAGTTTTTAAGTTCTATTCCCTTACTTATGACCGCTCTGAGCAATTCAATTTACTTGTTTTCTTAATCCTTGGAATGCTTGTTTCTAATTTAATCCTTCTGCTTATATTGCATTAAAAAAATTTTTTTTTCTTATTAGTCATCCATTTTATACACATCAGTGTATACATGTCAATCCCAATTGCCCAATTCATCACACCACCACCCTCCCCCCGCCACTTTCCCCCCTTAGTGTCCATACTTTTGTTCTCTACATCTGTCTCTATTTCTGCTCCGCAAACTGGTTCATCTGTACCGTTTTCTAGGTTCCACATATATGCGTCGATATACGATATTTGTTTTTCTCTTTCTGACTTACTTCACTCTGTATGACAGTCTCTAGATGCATCCACGTCTCTACAAATGACCCAATTTCGTTCCTTTTTATGGCTGAGTAATCTTATCAAATTTTTGAATGCATAAACCTGATTGAGCATTTCACTGCTAGAAATCTGCTCTACAGGCATATTCCCAAATGTAAGCCAAGAGTATTCACAGCAGCGCACTTTTGTAATACCTAAAACTGATAACGCTACAAATGTTCATGAACAGGTGACTGGTTATAAATCATGTTACATACATACAATAGAATCATATCCAGCTGATAAATCAATTAGGTGAAAATGTATGTGCTGCCAGCACCCTGATCTTGGTTTCCAAATAACATTTTCCACTAAAAGGAACCAGGATTCCTTGGAGAAAAGGCTGATTCCAGGACGGTGGCATAGGAAGTGTGAGATAATCCTGGAACATCTTGTTGCCAGAATGTTACCAGAATATAAGGAAGGGCTCAAAGAATGATGGGGCCACATCAAACGGACAAAGGAGCCAACTTGAAGTGGCTTTCACTGGCCATTTGAAATAATTTAAGTATCAAAATTAATAAAAGTAATAGCATTGGATTACAACTCATTGAATAAAATAAGAATCCAAAGATTTATACTAATATAAACAAAACAAATACATAAATAAATGGTGGAGAAGGGAAAGCTCTTCTTTACAGTAGAATGCCAGCTAAAAAACCAAGTTCTTTACAGTGGAATACCAACTGTAAGGAACGATAGAGTTACAACATCATCAAAGGGGACTTCCCTGGTGGTCCAGTGATTAGGACTTCACCTTCCAGTGCAGGGGGTGGGAGTTCAATCCCTGGTCGGGGAGCTAAGATCCCACAGTCTAGAGGTAAACTGTGTAAAGAGGTAGACTGTCTCTAACGTACTCTGAAATGGTTCAGATAAGTAATAGGTAGCAGCACTATTCACAATAGCTAAGACATGGAGCAACCTAAATGTCCATCGACAGATGAATGGATAAAGAAGATGTGGTACATCTATATAATGGAATATTACTCAGCCGTTAAAAAAGAACAAAATAATGCCATTTGCAGCAACATTGTTGGGCCTAGAGATTATCATACTAAATGAAGTAAATCAGAAAGAGAAAGACAAATACCATATGTATCACTTATATGTGGAATCTAAAATATGATACAAATGAACCTATCTGTGAAACAGAAACAGACTCAAGGACATAGAGAACAGACTGGCAGTTGCTAAGGGGGAGGGGTTTGAGGGAAGGTTGGAATGGGAGGTTGGGATTAGCAGATGCAAACTAGTATATACAGGATGGATAAACAACAAGGTCCTTCTGTACAGCACAGGGAACTGTATTCAATATCCTATGATAAACCTAATGGAAAAGAATATAAAAAAGAATGTATATATATATGTATAACTCAAGTCACTTTGCTGTACAGCAGAAATTAACACAACATTGTAAATCAACTACACTTCAATTTAAAAAAAAGAAAAGTAATATGTAGGTGGGTAGACAGATAAAGCAAAAGGGGTGAAATATAGATAATTGGTGAATCTGGCTCATGGGTGTACAGGAATTCCTTCTACTATTCTTGCAGGTTTTCTGCAAGTTTGAAATTATATCAAAATTAATATATATGCTGACATGGAAAGAGTTCCAAGACGGATTATACAGTGATAAAGGGAAGGTACAGAGCCATGCATATGTTATGCTGCTTTAAGACAATATCCCCGGGACTTCCTTGGTGGTCCAGTGGTTAAGACTTCGCCTTCCAATGCAGGGGGTGAGGGTTTGATCCCTGGTCGGGGACGTAAGATCCCACATACCTGGCAGCTAAAACACTAAAACATAAAAAAAACAGAAGCAGTATTGTAACAGATTCAATAAAGACTTTAAAAATGGTCCCCATCAAAAAAATTTAAAAAAAAAGAAAAAGACAGTATCTCCTCTTCCCCCTACAAAGGACATAAAAGAAATATTGATGTGTTGGCTCTTGGGGGACAGACTGGGAATTAAGACCTGGAGAGAGAATTTTTACTTTTAATTTTGTTTGTTACTGTTTGAATTTTTCTTTCCCTCTGGTAAAAGTTGTTCAAGACATGTGATTTTACTTCCTTTTCTTTTTCCAGTTAAAATTCAAATGCCCCGGGGGCGCGGTGGAAAAAAAAAAATTCAAATGCCACTGCAAAGGGTCCCACTCACAGAAAAGGGCATGAAGCTGGAGACAGAGGCCCAGGGGACAGAGGAGTTGGGTAAGATGTCTTCAGACAGAGAGAGGCCCCAGTCCGGAGGCAGGAAGTGGGTGGCGAGATGGAGATCCGCTTTACCTATTTGGAGATCTGGCCGCCTGGAGTCGCCCGCAGCCTCCTGCAGAAAGGAGAAGTTGGGACGGGGCAGGCAGGTGGGACAAACACCCTTGACCAGGGGAAGTGCTGACAGCAGCCTGGGCTGCGGGCGGATTGGGGTCTGACAGTTGAATTGCAACACAGTGCAGGACTTTAATTAAAGTTCCCATCTCTGTGGCCCTGTGGCCTTCCGCCTCCTCCCTCTGGAGTTGCCCGGCCTTTCCCTTTTCTCTCTGTTCCTCATTCCTGGCTCAGGCGGCTCAGTGGCGAGCCCTTCTTCCCCACGTGGCTGACTCAGCCGGGTCTGGAGCCGCTGACCCGGGCCCTTCCCAGTGTGTCCACTTGGTCATCTCCAGCTTCTGACTTCTCAGCAGGAGAAATCCAGCCCAACTCAGCAGGCTGGCCACACCTTAACAGTTGTCTAGAAGTGGTAGCTGCGAGGAAGTTACATGAACATGGGCCAAACTGAGTAACTGCAGTGACTGCATCAGTGCTGGCCGGGGGTGCTGGGCCTGGAGCCGGGGAGGCGTGGACGGCAAGGGGCCCCAAGGGAGGCAAACTTTGGGGTGATGGAGATGTTCTACGGGGTGATTCTCATGAGAGTTATTGGGCTACACACAGTTGTAGAATAACTCCTTAAATTGTACACTTAAAATTGGTACATTTTATGGTATGTAAATGGTATCTCTATAAACCTAATTTTTTTTAATGACCAAAAGGAAGTAGAAAGATTATCTATGTGTTTAAGTGATCTGACATCCTCTGGTAATAAAATGAATAGGGTCTACAATTTTTTCTCCTAAGAACCATCCCTCCGGGTCCTGCCATTTTTTGCCCACTTCACAGACCCACCCACCAGATCAGTGTGAATTGATCCAGACTGGCAGGTAGCAGTAGCAGAGAGGGGAAAATTTTTATTATTTAGGACCCAGAATGGTCTGTCGGTGTTTCTGTCTTCTAAGGGGAGGCAGAATTCCTATCGAATCACTGCAGTTCCCTTTTTCTTAGAGGGTAGTGGCTCTGCAGGGACAGAGAAAGAAATTAGAGTGTAGACGTCCCCTCGTTCAGCCCAGGATTTTTGTCATGAAGGGGAGGCCTCCAGGGGGTGACGGAGCGTCTGGAGGAGGTGATGGCAGCCTGAGGGCAGCAGCTGGTGAGTGGGTGGGCCCGGAAAGGACAGGCTTGAGGCCTCAGCCTAAGGCGTTCGGATCTGAATCTAGTTTAGAAGCCGTGCTGGCCGCCTGAGGGCCCCTGGCTGTACTCTGTTGGGGACCTAACTGAGGACGGGGCTGTGGCCGAGAAGAGTGGGCTGCTCTGCCCGAGATGTCAGAGGGATCTGGCTCTTTGTCCAGGAACAGGGGGCCTGGAGCTGGGCGGCCAGGGCAGGTGGGAGGTGGAGATGGGGGAAGCTGGGCCAGGTGGTGGGAATGGAAACTGCTCAAGAGAAGCTGTCTGATGCTTATTTCAAATCGCCTGTGGTGCTGGGATGTAAATGTCTCCATCTCTGCAAACCTTTGGCAAAGTCTGTAAATACGAGTCCTGCGAATGATGATTTGGGTGAATTCGAGCTGAAGGGCTGTCTTCCAGGTGTGGGCAGAGAACTGGATCCACAAACCCAGGGGGGCAAAAGGATTTAATTTAAATCCTGATGGGGTTTCCCAGGTGGCACAGTGGTTAAGAACCCACCTGCCAATGCAGGGGACACGGGTTCGAACCCTGGTCCGGGAAGATCCCGCATGCCACGGATCAACTAAGCCCGTGCGCCACAACTACTGAGCCTGCACTCTAGAGCCCGCCAGCCACAACTACTGAAGCCCGCGCGCCTAGAGGCCGTGCTCCTCAACAAGAGAAGCCACCACAATGAGAAGCCCACGCTGCAACTAGAGAAAGCCTGCGTGCAGCAAAAAAGACACAATGCAGGCAAAAATAAATAATAAATAAATAAATACACAATTGTGTTAAAAAAAGAAACCTGAAGTCTTTTTCAAAAAATTAGTGGGGCTTCCCTGGTGGCGCAGTGGTTGAGAATCTGCCTGCCAATGCAGGGGACACGGGTTCGAGCCCTGGTCTGGGAAGATCCCACATGCCACGGAGCAACTAGGCCCGTGAGCCACAACTACTGAGCCTGCGCGTCTGGAGCCTGTGCTCCACAACAAGAGAGGCTGCGATAGTGAGAGGCCCGCGCACCGCGATGAAGAGTGGCCCCCGCTTGCCACAACTAGAGAAAGCCCTAGCACAGAAACGAAGACCCAACATAGTAATCAATCAATCAATCGATCAATAAATCTTTAAAAAAAAAAAAAATTAGTGATAATGGCTCTTAAGAACTAGAAGAGAGTGTGGTGACAAAATCGCTGGCTGTGGTGGAGAGGAAGACCGATTTAGAAAGGACAGTCAAGAATTCAGCAAAAGCAGGAGCTCAGAATCAGAGGAGGCTGCGAAGCATACTATCTTTTAACACCACCACCTCTTACATCAAATTCCTGGAGAGACGTGACAGGTGAATGGACACAGGGCCTTTCAGCATTAAGTGGGGGCCGGCTGGAGCCCATTTAACTTGAATCACAAGGGACGAGGATCTCAGCTGAATTCTGGATTATTGCATTTAAAAACTAACAGTATTAGGACTTCCCTGGTGGTGCAGTGGTTAAGAATCCACCTGCCAACGCAGGGACACGGGTTCGAGCCCTGGTCTGGGAAGATCCCATGTGCCGCGGAGCAACTAAGCCCGTGCGCCACAACTACTGAGCCCGCGCTCTAGAGCCCGCGAGCCACAACTACTGAGCCTGCACACCCTAGAGCCCGTGCTCTGCAACAAAAGAAGCCACTGCAATGAGAAGCCCACGCACCGCAATGAAGAGTAGAGACCCCACTTGCCACAACTAGAGAAAGTCCGTGCGCAGCAATGAAGACCCAACGTAGCCGAAAAAGAAAGACAAAAAAACACAAAAAAGTATTAATAACTACTATTCAAACAGGTTTTAATAAGCACCAAGCTCTGTACTAGGCACTTTATAGTTCTTATCTCACTTAAACCATATAACCATGAGGAGTAGGTTTTATTAGCCTCCAATTTATTTTTTTTAATTTTATTGAAGTATAAGTTGATTTACAATGTTGTATTAATTTCTGCTGTATAACAAAGTGACTCAGTTATACAGACTCATCATATATATATATATTCTTTTTCATATTCTTTTCCATTATGGTTTATCACAGGATATTAGTTTCCTGTGCTATACAGTAGGACCTTATTATTTATCCATTCTCTATATAATAGTTTGCATCTGCTAATCCCAAACTCCCACTCCATCCCTCCCCAAACCCCCTCCCCCTTGGCAACCACAAGTCTGTTCTCTATGTCTGTGAGTCTGTTTCTGTTTCATAGATAAGTCCATTTGTGTCATATTTTAGATTCCACATATAAGTGATATCATATGGTATTTGTCTTTCTCTGACTTAGTTCATGCAGTATGATAATCTCTAGGTCCATCCATGTTGCTGCAAATGGCATTATTTCATTCTTCTTAATGTCTGAGTAGTATTCCATCGTATATATGTACCACATCTTCTTTATCCATTCATCTGTCAATGGACATTTAGGGTGTTTCTATGTCCTGGCTACTGTGAACAGTGCTGCTATGAACATAGGGATGCATGTATCTTTTCGAATTATAATTTTCTCCGGATGTATGCCCAGGAGTGGGATTGCAGGATCATATGGTAACTCTATTTTTACTTTTTTAGGGAACCTCCATACTGCTCTCCATAGTGGCTGTATCAATTTACACTCCCACCAGCAGTCTAAGAGGGTTCCCTTTTCTCCACATCCTCTCCAGCATTTATTATTTGTAGACTTTTTAATGATTATTAGCCCCCAATTTAGAGATGAGAAAACTAAGGCTCAGTGAGGTCCAGTGAACTGCCTGTTCACAAAGCCAAGAAAACGCAGAGCCAGAGTTAGAACCACATCTCTCAGACTCCAGAGACCACCTATAACCAAATGCTAAAGGGTGCAGTATCACCAAGTCTTTGCCTTGGCCAATTCACCCATTCATTCAGTAAATTCTTACTGAGCACCTGTGATGTTCCAAGCACTAGGAATGAAGCAGGGAATAAAATCTCTGCTCCCATAGAGCACAGGTAAGAGCTCAGAACTAAGGTGAGCTAAGAAACATCCTAAGGTATGAGCACACACACCCAGCCCACATCCACGGTTTCCCCACCACCACGGCCAAGGGATGGGCAGCTGTGCTTTAGCAACGCCTTCCTCTTTAATTTGAATTTACTGGAATAAAAACATGTGCATGTACAAATGAAAGGAGCTTACAAGCTGATTTCCTCCCCCAGCTATAATCCCTCTCAGGAGGGGGACTCAGGGCCCCAAATGCCCAGCTTTCCGTGTTTCACCCAAGGTTTGAAGCACGATGGCCAGACTGGCCCAGGTCTCACTCACAGAGGTAGAAGTTAGCTACGTTTTCTTCCCTTCCTCACTTCAGCCAGCTCTGCGCTGAGCCACGTAGGGTCTGGGCTGAAGTTCATTCTCACCATCAGTCTCCACCAGCCCACTCCCGCCTCCCACGATCTCCCCTAGAAGAAAGGTGGATTTCTTTACGTCCTTCAACTGCAAGTTTTCCAACTTTTGCGACAAAAGATTTTTTGTTTGTTGAAGGAGCAGGTCCCGACTTGCAGAGCTCTCTCCCTGCAGGGCTGGGGTAAAACAAACTTGGAAGGATAGTGAAAGAGTTGCTGAAATCACTGAACCAGAGCTGACTCTGGGGCTGGGGGCCTGGGGAAATCCTCCCTCTTCCGAGTGGTCTGTTTTATCGCTTTCCTATCTTTTAAGCTGGCTTCTCTTACTATGACTCAGCTCCCAGATTGCTCAGAAAACAATCCTTTTCTCACTCATAGGAGCTCAGTGCTGTTTTGTTCTCAAAGATCGGGCAAGAGGATAGTTATTTTTTACTTACCCTGTGAAGAAGACTTTTATTTTACAATAACCCCATTGGAAACCGTTATCCTCATCACCAACACCATACCGCCTCTACAGCAGAACAAATTAGCACTGGACACTGTATTGCCTGGTCCCATCTCTCATCACTTGGGGACCCTCAGTGAGTCGTACACCTCCAGTAAGATTCTAGGTGCCTCTAATGAGAGTTGGATACCCTGGACCGGCGGTACCCAGGGCTGTGTGGGGCACTCAGGCTGCTCAGTGTTTCTGGATTACCCTAAATAGCACATTCAGCCTCAAAACAGGAAGGAAAAGGAAGACTTTTCTGCTGCATCTGAAAATATTTTTTGTAAAAAATCTGCTCAGTCATCTCTAGAACAGGATAAAGACCAGACGTAGGCAGTGGACGTGTCTTATCTGGAGGGAAAAAGGGACTTAACATGATAAACATCTCAGGACGTGATAAAACCCAGAGACTGCTTCCTGGGCCATCATTAATTTTTTTAAAAAAAATCCAGTAATATGTGACTTATCAGAGAGATTTATATTCAGTTGAAAGCCAAGGTATTTTTAGCTGAGCAAATGAGAATTCTTAAATTATAGTGGTGCAGAGTGAACCTTTGGCATATCTGTGGATGTCTCACTAAGTTTCTCAGGGACAGTGATTTTCAGTGGTGACAGGATTAAAAAGAAACCTTTTGTGATGTCATACAGGAAACATACTCTAGAGAGGGCCCAGCACCTGTAGGAACTCAGTAAAATTTTATTTATGAAAATAAATTTATTTTAAAAATTGATGTATTAAAGAGACTCTTAGGACTTCCCTGGTGGCACAGTGGTTAAGACCTGCCAATGCAGGGGACACGGGTTCGAGCCCTGGTCTGGGAAGATCCCACATGCCGCGGAGCAACTAAGCCTGTGCCCCACAACTACTGAGCCTACGTTCTAGAGCCTGCGAGCCACAACTACTGAGCCCGCATGTCACAACTACTGAGCCCGTGTGCCACAACTACTGAAGACCGCGTGCCTAGAGCCCATGCTCCGCAACGAGAAGCCATTGCAATGAGAAGCCCGTGCACCACAACAAAGAGTAGCCCCCGCTCGCCGCAACTAGAGAGAGCCCGTGCGCAGCAACAAAGACCCAACGCAGCCAAAAATAAAAAAAAAAAAAAAGAGCTGCACTTAGAATATGTCAGGCACTATTCTAAGTGTTTTACAACTGTTTACTCACGTTCTTTTCTCTTCCTGCTTTGAGGCCCAGCGTGCTGTTTAGCAGAAGCAATAGGATAAGTGGAGAAACTCTGAGCATCCTGGCGTGGCTAGGGCAGCCCTGGGCACACTGACCCGTCTGCTTGGGTTGACGTCTGTTCCTAAGAGTAAACTTCAGCCTCAGGCTCTGTCCAGGCAGGAGCATCCTCTGTGTCAGGCACGGCTCTTACCATCTTATCACCTGTCCTTCACAACACCCTCGCCCTCCCAGCCCTCCTGTCTCTGACTTGTGTGCCCTCTTACCTCCTGCTGCTTTTAGGCTGAACCAGATGAAACTGCTAATCTTTGTTGCTGATGTTTCAACTGGTTTTGTTTTATTTTAAAAAATGATAATTTCATGCAATTCAGCCTTATATTGCCTACCTTTTAAAAAAAATGGAGGTATAGTTGATTTACAATATAGTTTCAAGTGTACAACATAGTGATTCAAATTTTTTTATAGAATATACTCCATTTATAGTTATTAGAAAATATTGGCTCTATTCCCTGTGCTGTACAATGTATCCTTGTAGCTTATTTATTTAATACATTGTAGTTTGTACCTCTTAATTCCCTACCCCTTTCGTGCCCCTCCCCGTTTCCGTCTCCCCACTGGTAGCCCCTAGTTTGTTCTCTATATCTGTGAGTCTGCTTCTTTTTGTTATATTCACTAGTTTGTTGTATTTTTTACATTCCACATATAAGTGATATCACACAGTGTTTGTCTTTCTCTGTCTCACTTATTTCACTTAGCATAATACCCTCCAAGTACATCCATTAATATTGCCTACATTTTAAAGAAAAGAAATGGCTGCTTAGAATGGTCTAAGTATCAATAACTTGCCCTAAATTCTCAGAGGTTCTCAATAACAGTACCCGGATTCAAAGTCCAGTTTGCTCCCTTCTGAACTTACTAGTATGCTACTTTTAAGAGCTTGCACCCAAGAACCAGCTGCTGGGGTTTAAACATCAGATCATCATCCTCTTATAAGGCTGTGACTTTGGGATAAAGATTTTTCGCTCTGTGCGTCACTTTTCTCATCTGTAAAATGGGGATAATAATGCAGTACTGTCCAATTTGTAGGATGGTCTTGACAATTGGATGAGGAAATCCAAGTACAGAATTTAGACAGTGCCAGGCACTCAGTAAGGACTCTATAAAGTGAGCTATTATCTTCAGGTTGCCTTTAATACTTTTTTTCCTGCTTGAGTAAATATACCAACACACACAGGCCTCTCCTTTGTCTGCTAACATGAGGCCCTCGAACTGAGAAAGTGAATAGTAAAAACCTAATTATGATGCTAAGTAGGTAGGAGATGACCAATTAACAGCTGTTCTCACAATTTCCAGACGTCACTGGGGCTGAACCTGCAGTTTTGTGTTAGTCACTGGGGCTGAACCTGCAGTTCTGCGTTACGCTACTGGATTCTTTCCCTTGACCTTATTGTTTTAAGGAGGAAACGGGGGTTGTCACTCCTCCTAGGAACGACAGGTGTGACTTATCATTCTCGATATGAGCCAAGGAGCCTCCAGACGAGGGGAGGGAGCGCAGCCCGAGAACAGGAGGCCCAGGGCAATTCTTGTAAACTGTCCCTAAACCAGTCCTAGCAGGGGCCGGGAAATTCCCCCAGTTCAAAGTCTAGGAAGCGTGTCAGGCTGACTCCAGGGGTGCCAGGTGAGGAAATCCCCATCTTCCCTGTCCCAGAAGCCGCTCGGGTCGAAGTCGCTAAGTCTAAAAAGGGCTCTGGCTTTTCTCAGGGCTGGTCACCGGGCGGAACGGGGCGGGGCCTGGGCCGCGCAGTCCCTTTAAGGCTGCAACCCACGTGCTCCGTGACGTCAGAGTAGGAAGTGTTTGAGGAAGTGGCGCTCGGCTGGCGGTTTTGAGATTCCCGCACTTTAATGTCGTCTGGGTGGCGCCCGCTCCCCGCCGCCAGGTGAGTCCCTCGGGCGGGCGCCCCCGGTGTCACCTGCCCGGCGGGCTCGCACCCCTCCTCTCCGAGGCTCGCGGAGACGCCCGTGACGGGTCCTGAGTCAGGGGTTCCTGGGCGGGGGGAGCTGGGAGGCCCCGGAGCCCGGCCCCGGCGGGGTGGTGCCGGGTGGCGGCCGCGAGGCGGGGGCCCGGGACGGGGCGGTGATTCGTCCGCGCCGCGGTGACGCAGGGACAGCGAGGAGCTGGGAGGGGAGGCGCCCCGGCCAGCGGGCAGGGCGCCCGGGCGGGGTCCCGGCTGGGGATCCCCTTGCAGGTCCTGGGCAGTGGGGCGCCCTGTCCTTTGAGGGACTCTCCTCCCTGCTGCTTCCATACAGCTTGGGAAGGGGGGCGGGTCGGTGGAGGGGCTGCGAAAGGCCGGAGTTGGCTACCAAAACCAAAACCAAACCAAGCAACCTGGTTTATGTACGAGGTGAAAACCACTTCCGATTTTTCTTTCACATGGAAGGGCTGTAGTATCTCTTGTCCATCTCCTTGCGTTCCATTCTTCCTTTAACCTCCGCCTTTTGTCCCCCACCGCCAAATTGCTTACAGAGTTAGCAGGACATCAGTATGAGCTGGTCACCTTCCCTGCCAACCCAGACATGCGGGGCCTGGGAAATGAAAGAACGGCTTGGGACAGGGGGATTTGGGAACGTCATCCGATGGCACAATCAGGTAGGCCCGGTGCCGCTGGGAAGAGCTGGGGGCGGCGGGGTTGGGGGCAGGCTCCCGCCTCACTACCTCTGTGCGACCCTGCGCTCCCTGGGTGAACGGGGCTCACCTTGGCCATGGGCTTCTTGGGAGAGAGTGAGAGACGGGGCCTCAGGGCCCCTAAGCTGACTCTAGGTTAGTGGTCTCCAAGCTTTATTGACTGTGTCACCTAAATAAATAGTAAAAAAAAAAAGTTTAAGCTTTCAGCTTCAGTTATATATATTGAAAATTATATATCTATGCTAACCTTAGACTAACACCTACTAATACATTGTGTAGTAATATATTACATGTTATGAAACATGCAAAAATAGAAAAATCTAAAGTGTGAAAATAATAAAATATTTTAAAATGTTTGAAAAGTTAATTTAAAAAATATTTCAAGTACTTACCAATTACAATGTCTTCCCAGTATTGTTTGCAATACTTCACAGCACGAATTATACAGAGACACACGAAAGTGAGAATTATCGTTAAGGATGGTGGGTGAACATCCGTTATTTCAAATAATTTTTATAGTTTTGAATTCTTTGGACCGATTTCTTTTTAGCTCTGCTAGATCTTCATTGTTTTGTTTTAAACATCTTTATTGCAGTATGATTGCTTCACGATTGTGTGTTAGTTTCTGCTATATAACAAGGTGATCCCCGTTGTTTTTATTCCTTATGTGTCTGACGTGAGTTTCTCACCCCACAAGCGTTAGGTCTTCCATATTACTGTTTGTGTGTACTGGTGTTACATGCACTGAAATTCTCCACAGCAGTGTCTTTAAGCCATTCATCCATTTTATGAGAGTTATTTTGTTAAAATCGGATAATACCATCCATAATTCTACCAAAGTGGGGCACACGGAACCTGCAGCACGTCCTCCATCCCCTGCCTGTGGAATGCCCATTTTCCTTGGGATCCCTTGAGTGTCAGAAGCGGCACGTGACCTGACAGATGATCTGAGGACGGTGCTGTACGGTTAATAGCAGGAAAGCTTCATTTCGTGTTTATTTTTTGGATTCCAGTCTTGGGAAACCCCTACATATACCCAATTTGGAGCCCATTGCTCGAGGAAAGCCCCTCTCACCAAATAGATAATACTAGCTTCTTGACCCAAAATTCAGACACCCCAGAGCCCCTGAGGGAAGAAGGCTCCTGCTTTTTAATCAAGGGCCACGAGCATCTTTTTGGACTCAAGAGATGGAAAATTTCGTACCGCTTCCCAGGAGCCTGGCTGCAGCCGGCAGGGAGGGTCATGCAGGCCCCCGGCCAGCCACGGCAGAGGGCCATCTCAGACGGCCACCCTCCTGTATCAACTGGAAGACACTTTAGGCCCTGCCCTGAGCCCTGTCAGCTCTGAGTGGATGGAGCAGCCCCTGGAGGAATGTGAGAGCCAGAGCTGGAGGGCAGAGGGCAGTCCTGCATCTGGTAATTCTCACACTCACCCAGGAGACGCCAATTCCAGCAAACCCTGTGGCTGGGGCGGGGTTGGGGGAGGGGGGCAGGGGGTGCAGCCAGGGGCCTGGCATCAGGACAGGAGAGTCAGATCCTTCCACAGCCCCACGCAGACCTGGGCCAGGCTGCTTCCAGACAGGCCAGGGCTTCTGGAGTCTTGACTACAGCAAGTGTCCCACTGCAGCTGAACTGGAGACATCTTGGTTTCCTGCAGGAAGAGTTCTATCAGGATGTGCCGCGTGTCTGCCATCTCTCACCCCAAGTGGCCTCCATCTGCTCTCTGGGCTTGGGATCCGCTTGTCAGATGGAGTTTGTTTCTGGCTTTATAGCCGCGAGCCCAAGAGTGTGTGTGTGTGTGTGTGTGTGTGTGTGTGTGTGTGGACTTGTTTTCTAGAATTGCTACTTTCCAGTATCTTCTCCTGTTCAGAAACCTTAATTTTTAGAAAGCCAAAGGCTGAGCTCTCGTTCTCCCGTTTGCGGCCCCTCCACTCCCCGCCTCTCCCCCGTCGGCTCCCAGCTGAGCCCTGTGCGGGACGAGCCCCTCTCTCCTGGACATCTTTGTGTGCACTTTGCCCCTGCCTCCAGGACCCCGTGTGGACCACCTCCCACAGAGCCGGCAGGACCCCTCGTCCCGCGGGAGCTGGCTCTCACTGAACCCTGCAGCCTCGCTTGTTCGGGCAGCCTCGCGCGGTGTGGTTTTCTGCCTAGGAGTGTTCCCATCGGCCTGGGCTCTGCCCGGCTTTGGGCTTCTGTCACTGCCCCCCCAGAGACTCTCCTGGTGTTACAGGTGTGTTAGGTGCACAGGGTCATCCACTCTTGGCTAAAGACCTTTCTGGAAAAGGGAAAGAGCCATTCATCAAGTGTTATAAATGTAAGCTCCCAGCTTTGATCACTGTGACTCAGGAGAGGGGCCCAGTGCAGTGAGACCTTGTTCCGGAGGCCGGGGTCCGTCAGGGGGTCTGGAAGGCTGCCCCAAGGAAGCAGCACTGGACGGGAGACCTGAGGGATGGTGGAAGCTAGCCGGGCAGAGAAGGCGGGAGGAGGGTTCCAGGCCCAGGGCGCGGCCTGTTCGGAGCCCCTGCCAGGGGTGGGGGGGGTGGGTGGGAGGGGTAGGTCATGGCAGGTGGATGTGAGCGGAAGGGCTGGGAGGGGAAGGGCTGCTGCAGGGAGCCCCGCTCGGGCTGCAGGAACACTTGGTGGGGCCCAGGCAGTGCTGGGCTGGGAAGTCAGCTCTCCAAAAAAAATCCCTGACTCCTGCAGCGTGACGGCTCCCACTGCGGCTTGTTTCTTGCTGCTGGCGGTTTAACCTCCTTTCTCACCGGATTCCTGAGTATTAGCAGTCAGCTCTCGGGAGCCGGTACGGGGACCCCACTGGCACTGCCCCGTCTGTTGGGGAGACCAGTTAAGTAAGAGGTTTCCGGAGCAGTCCGGGTGCGAGATTGGACTGGGCTGATGGTGGTGGACGTGGGGGGAAGTGGGCAGATTTAAGAGCTTTTCAGGGTGACATTGGCGGGACACAGGGGTGGAGTGGACGGTGAGGGGCTGGGGCAGTGGTGTCCAGCGTTCCCAGGTGTGTCGTGAGCACTGGCTCGGGGCCTGGCTCCGTCCAGGAAGCACTCCAGGTGCTCCGGGCGTTCCCCCCTTGGGGAAATCCCTGGGCTGCTCTGGGTGCCTAGGGGAGGGTCTTTAATCGGTGTTCAGGATCAGAACACGAGCGTGTTCTCCGGGGGGACACCCCTGCTTTCAGAACCTCTGGAGGAGAGCAGCTGCCATAGGGTGGTGGTTACTTAACTCCAGTCGGGCAGAGTAATTGCTTATATTCGACATGGCAACCATGTACATTTTCCTAATACGCCATGTACCTTGTCTACAAGAGAGAATATTTGTCCTTCGTCATAGGAGAAGCATAAAGGAGCCTAAGCATTTGTGTCCTCAGTCAGATGAGTCAGACTAATGATCAGACCCATCATTTTTTTTTTCCTCAGTATTTTTTAAATTAATTAATTAATTAATTTTTATTTTTGGCTGCGTTGGGTCTTCGTTGCTGCGCGCGGGCTTTCTCTAGTTGTGGCAAGCGGGGGCTGCTCTTCGTTGCCGTGCGCCGGCTTCTCATTGCGGTGGCTTCTCTTGTTGCGGAGCACGGGCTCTAGGTGCGTGGGCTTCAGTAGTTGTGGCATGCGGGCTCAGTAGTTGTGGCTCGCGGGCTCTAGAGCGCAGGCTCAGTAGTTGTGGGGCACGGGCTTAGTTGCTCCGCGGCATGTGGGATCTTCCCGGGCCAGGGCTTGAACCCGTGTCTCCTGCATTGGCAGGTGGATTCTCAACCACTGCGCCACCAGGGAAGCCCAGACCCATCATTTATTGAGAACGTCCTGTATGCCAGCATGGGCGAGGTGTTTCACATGCTTTATCTCCAGTCTGCTCAACCACCGTAAATGGAAGTACTGTTGTCTTTACTCCCATTTTATAACTGAGGAAACTGAAGCAGAGAGAGGTTAACCCCTTACCCAGAGAGGCTAAGCTAGTAAGTAAAGGAGCTGGAATCTTCTGAACCTACATCTGTTTGAATCCCAGCCTCATGCCTCCTCCACTGGCTTGTGGCTTCTCCAAGGTGGGGATCCAAGGTCAGGGACACCCCGGAACAGGCTCAGTTGAAGCACTAAAGGAAAAAGCCCCCTTTGGATGACAAAATGTATAGTCTTCCTTGCTAAACAGAGAACCCTAAAGTGAATATTTCCCAGGGAGGAAGGGCCGTGCAACAAATGACCCTACCCGTCTCCATGAGTTTTTTGGTTCTCTTACCAAGCATGGGCCTTGACAATCCTTGCTGTGTGGATACTCCCTTAAATCTTCAGCCCAAGGGTCAGCACTTTCTAGATGGGCTGATATTTTCAATAAGGTGTTTGTCAAACACAAAGGAAGAAGAAGAAGAGGAGGGGACCTTAGTGACCTCAGCTGCAGCCGCCTTCGGGAGCGAGGGGGAGAAAACTCAGGACTCGCAGTCACACAGCCTGGGCTCAAGTCCTGGCTCTGGTGTCGGCAGCTTCAGGGCTCTGGGCCACAGCCTCCCACATGGATTTGAAAGAAGCTGAGATATCGATGTCTGGGCCAGACGTGGCGCTGCTACGCCCTGGAAGCCTCTGGACACGTCCCAGGGTACCTCACAGATACCACATATTTACTCTGTGCGCTGTGATGGGAAAGGCTGGGAGTTGCTGCCCTGGTCCCCAAGGACACACCGGTTATCCCTTCTAGAAGTGGCGCTGGCTCTACTTGTCCCCTCACTGGACGACACTAAGCTCACTTTAGCCTGTCTGTGTGTCTTCAGGTCTTAAAGACTTTGAGCACAGGCCTGAGGCCATCAGGGGTCCGTCAGGGAAAAAAGGAGGTGACCCTGACGCACTGTGCTGTAGTCGAGGGGATAAAGTGAATCCTCAGGAACGTATCAAGTGAGTGTAAATATGAGCACCAAATCGTGAGGAAATAATCACGGCTCGTTTATCGGGAATGTCATTGCCAGTTGTGCTGGGTGGTTTACCCACGCTGTCTCGTCGATGCCCGGAGGTGACCGGAGGCTTCTCAAAGCAGGGTTTCACGGGAGGTGGAGTGCGGGTGGTGGGACGGGGAGAGCACCGTCTACACGCGCCTAGGAAGGGAACGGTGCTGCGCGAACGTGCTCCAGGCCCTCAAGGATCAGACGCTGCGTCTTATTTAACTGAGAGCACCGGCAGGGGTAGGGTCGCCTCCACCTTGTGGATAAAGACCCTGAGGCCCAATGGGCTCAAGGTCGCACATTCGCCAGGCGGAGTACAGGGATCATGATCTCTGACCTGCTTCACCCCTGAGCCCCTGTGGGTGGGTTTGGAGGCCGACGTGCCCGTTAGGTGTTGACTCGAAAGGGAATGGGGTGGGGTCAGCCGTCTCGGCGTAGACTGGTCACCGGGGTTGAGTCAGGGGTGAAGCTGCGACCAGACCTCGGCCTTCTGACTCTCAGGCCTGGGTTCTGTCCCTAGGATCTCTCTGGGCCCAGCTTCGCACCTCCTTCCTGAAACACTCATCTTGGAGGGAGGACCTGAGAAGGAACAAGGAAGGTATTTCTAACCCCCCTCTTGGACCACAGAGGCCTGTTGGGTGGTTGCCGTGGTAACAAGAGTCGGCTTTCTGACCTGAGGGTGTGGAGGGACCTCTTGGCTTCCTGTGCATGTCCCCTTGTCGTTAGAAGAACACCATCCGACGGTCTCAGAAGTCTGAGGAGGCATGCCCCCCGCCGCCCTCGCTTCAGAGTATGCCCACGTTTATACGCGAGGTTCGTGTTTTCCTGTACAAAAGGCAGAGTTGCAGACACTCGAAGGACCTTCATAATCAACTGCCTTTGATGTAGGTACCACTGTGGGCCCCTTTCTCCATTTTATCAAAGTACACATCACTTTTAAATTTTGCCCCAACTTACTAGGAGCTGGATGCTGAGATGGTTTGGGCCGAGTCTGGGTTTCCAGAGAACTGAGCTGAGAGTGGGAGGGTTCCGAGCCAAGTGGAGAAAGTCATCCATGCCCTCGAGTGGCATTGCTGCTGGAGAACCAAGCCCCCTGCCCCCCGAGTTTCAAAAACTTCTTCGTAGTCTGTTGACAATGAATTGAATTTCGCTTTCCAGAGCCAGTATGCTTTTAGCAATGGAAGGTCATTCTCTTTGGGTTTCTATTTCAAATGAAACATTACTCATGGAAAAACGGGAATGTTTTAGAGTACTTGCTAGAGGGCCACCAGGTAAGAAAAGTTGTGTCTGTGTCTGCATGGGACACTCAGGCCTCGGAAGTCAGGATTTCCCCTGCTGCTGCAGGACGAAGCTGAGCTGTCCGGAGTCAGTGTTGGTGTCGGTGCCCACTTAGTCTGTAATGTGTTCTGTGTTCATATCGTTAAGTTGGCTCTTTAGGTTTGGTTTGGCTGTTGAGACCAATATTGGATCAGTCTTCAACAACAGAATCTATTTGTGGATTCTGGGATGGGCCAGGTGATGGCTGTGTGTTAGCTCCGGTGTTTGTGTTGGGCAAAAGACTACAGTTATCTACAATCACCCAGCATATACAGGTAGAATCTATAAAATATTTTCTAAGTCACTTAATAAGTCTACCCTTTGGGTTTGATTTATCTGTTATCTTTATGAAGGAAGCATACTGTTTATGCTTGGGAGAATAATGACGCCTCCCAAAATGTCTGCGTCCTAACCCCTTGAGCCTGTGAGTATGTTAGGTTACGTGGCAGAGGGAATTAAGGTTGCTAATCAGCTGACTTAAATGGGAAGATTATCCTGGGTGATCTGGGTGGACCCACTGTAACCACAAGGGTCATTAAAAGTGGAAGAGGGAGGCCGGAGAGTCAGTGTCAGAGTGATGCAACCACAAAGACTCAGCTGGTCACTGATGGCTTTGAGCTACAGGAAGGGGCCATGAGCCAAGGGATGAATGCAGCCTCTAGAAGCTGGGGCGGGTGGGGATGTGCATTCTCCGGAAAGGGACACAGCCTGCCCACATCTTGATTTTAGTCCAGTGAGTCGCTTGCCAGACTTCTGACCTCCAGAACTATCACGAAAATAAATTTGTGTTGTTTTAAGCCAGTAAGCTGGTGGCAATTTGTCGTAGCAGCAATAGAAAATGAATACACTGTTCTGTGTATTGAAGTTAAAATAGGTGCAGATTTTTAAACTCTCAGAGACATTCTGAGGTAACACACCATGCGTGGCAGTATCTTCTTAGAAACTGTTGCATAAAACACTGTCCGTCACAACGTCACACGCTTGAGTGGATGCTCCCAATGGCGTCACCGCCTTTTACAGCCTGGCCGTCAGTCTTCTCTCATTGGTAGATCTCGGCATCCCCGCCCGGGTCCCTGTGCGATCCCGCCCACCTGGAAACAAGTATCTAGACACACGTCAGAGCAGCTGTTGGTGAAGTTACCAGAGAACTGGGTGAAAACGTTTTAGTCTGAACGCTTAGTGGGAAGTGAAACTCGAAAGCAGATTCAAATCAGTTCGGGGAAGTTCACGCTGTAGAGGATGGAACATCTTGTGAGATGTAACTCAAGTCTGTTTGTACATCGATTAAAGAAATAGTGGTCTCTTGACACACACCGTAACTCTTGACAAGTATTAGCTGAACGTCCACCCAAGTTCACTCGTCCGGCTGTACTGATGGGTTCAAGAGCAACAGGACTGACAGTTTTTGAAAGAGGTCAGCTCTTCTTCAATAGGGCTTCTGAATCCAGGCCAGAGATCAGGATTCTAAGAGCAAAGTAGCTGAACGATGTGGCGCAGCCTGGCCATCAGTGCCTGCCTGGCACCAGGGAGCGCTGGCGCAGAGGCAGGCGTGGGCCACCGCAGGGTGAGCCCGGGGAGCACTGTGCTGGGTGAGAGGCCGTCACGAAAGGCCACATCTTGTGTGATCCCACTTGGATGAAATGTCTGAACAGCTAAATCTGTAGAGGCAGAGTGTAGATGGGTGATTGCCTAGCGCTGGAGGGCGTTGGGGAGAAACGGGAAGTGACGGCTGACGGGTGTGGGGTTTCTTGGGGAGATGATGTGCGTGTTCTAAGACCGACGGTGGCTTTGGCCACGTTACTCTGAATGTCCCCCAGCCATTAACGTGCAGGCTTTATTTATTTATTTATTTATTTATGGCTGCACTGGGTCTTCGTTGCTGCGCACGGGCTTTCTCTAGTTGCGGCGAGCAGGCGCCACTCTTCTTTGCGGTGCGTGGGCTTCTCACTGCGGTGGCTTCTCTTGTTGCGGAGCACAGGCTCTAGGCGCGCGGGCTTCAGTAGTTGTGGCACGCGGGCTCAGTAGTTGTGGCTCGTGGGCTCTAGAGCGCAGGCTCAGTAATTGTGGCTCACGGGCTTAGTTGCTCCGCGGCATGTGGGATCTTCCCGGACCAGGGCTCGAACCCGTGTCTCCTGCATTGGCAGGAGGATTCTTAACCACTGTGTCAGCAGGGAAGTAAGTCCCCACATGTGTGCTTTAAACGGTTGAATTGAATGGTATGTGAATTATAGCTCAGTAGAGCTATTGAAAAAAAAATAAGCATGTGAGGTGACTGCATGACGGAGGCTTACCCACAGCCACGTGGGGATTTGGTAAAAGCCACTTACTTCTGAGAGTGCCCTGGAGGTGTGGAGGTACCTGCTTCAGGCCTTGGAACCATCACGGTCAAAAGATGCCTCCGCCTTCTCCCCGAAGCTTTTGTTTTTGAACGTCGGTTTTAGGGACGGGTCTGTTGACCAGCGAGTCAGGGGTCTTAGTGGACACCGTCTGTTTCCGTCCGGGACTCCCATTTTCCTTTTCCTCCCGGGTGGGTCCTTGTTCACAGGGATAGTGGCTAGTTTGGTGGACGTGTGACCGCGGTGCGCTTCTGCCGCCCTTGGGAAGCATGTGTTCCTGGGGACCTTGCCACGTCCTCGACATGCCTCTGTTAAGTCCCGTTCTGTACCGAATGAACTCCTGCACTTACAGAGCTTATGATTCCTTACAGTATGCATTTTCATAAACAGAGAAAATGGTCCGACAGGGCCTGTAGGACACCCATCCTTCAGTTGGGCACCAGTAGGATTTTGGTACCGTTCTGAAGCCTTTTCTTACTGGATTTACACTCCGCCCGTCCCACCGGCTGGGGCTTGTTCCAGGGCTCGTGGCACGAGGGCTGTTGGGGGAAGGGGTCTCGCCGCAGGTGTGTAGGGTTCGCGGGGTAGGGGTGGAGGTCGGCTTGCTCGCTGATGGCAGGGCCAGCACCCAGGCTGCTGCCACAGAGCCATGGCCAGGGCAGCTGCTGACCCTCGGCCGTCCTGGGAGCCCCATGGGCCAGGAGGTGGCGGCCGAGCACTGTCCTGGGTTCTGTCTAGACACCTAGGGGAAGGGAAGAGTTAATTCTCGGGGCCCAGGCAGTTGCTCATTCACGAGAATTGTAGTGATTGCCTTCGTTCACGGAGCCTGCATCGAGGGTACTGTGCCAGGTACTGCATTAGAGGTTAAACGCACGAGGAGGGACAGGCCTATAGTTTAACAGAGAAAAGAGAAAATAACCCTGTGACCCTACGGAAAGTAAGTCTTCGGTAGGTAAGTACAATGAAGGAGTGGGGGGGCCGGTGCCTGGGCATCTGCACGAGCCAGAGCAGAGACCCTAGAGCACAGGACCGGGCCGGTGGTCTGACCTAGACTTGGCATCAGACGCCTGGGGTGGAGTCGACGGGGGATGATGGAAAGGCAGGTTAGAGCCCAGCCTGGAAGGGTTTTATGTGCCAGGAGTGCCTGTGTGACATGGGTCTGCCCCCAAGAGTGTTAACTGAGCACCCCTAAGGGCTGGACACTGCTAGGGGCTTAGCTGCATGACAGCCCTGAAAAGTGGGTGTCAGTGTTCCCATTTTACAGATGAAGACAGCCAGACCTCGTGGTCTGCCAAGGGTCATAGAGCTGGTACATGGCTGCATCGGGATTTGAATCAGCCTGTGTTCCATCTCCTATACCAGGCTTGCATTCTCTCTGGAGAGAGAAACCCCCCACAGGGAGAAGCATGAAGCCTGAAGCCAGGGCATTAACTTTTAGGTTGAAGTGCAGGGAAGTGCCCTTTGCATGGGTCAGAGGTCACGTCCAGCAGCGTTGGGGTCTGAGGAGTGAGGACTCTCTGGGGCAGGAGTGGCTGGCAGAGGTCTCGTGGAGGAGGTGGGGACGGAGCAAGGCCTCGGTGCAGACTTGGGATGGATAGAGATGAGGGGAGGGGGCAGGCTGGGAGGTGGGGCTGGTGGGGACCCGTGTGACGGGCTGGAGGTGACTGGGGGACATCTGTTCAAGTGGGCACCCATGCGGACCTCGGGAGCCTGGAGGTGATGGCGGTCCGTGCTCCAGGTCCTAGGGAGACAACTTCGGATTTGACCCTCGGCTTTCTCTGATCCTCCCGTACGTGTCCTCTGCAGGAAACGGGCGAGCAGATCGCTATCAAGCAGTGCCGGCAGGAGCTTAGTCCCCGGAACCGCGAGCGCTGGTGCCTGGAGATCCAGATCATGAGGAGGTGAGAGCCTGGTGCACGAGTGGCCCGGGTGCGGGGTGCGGGACCACAGGGCCGGGGGCCTGGGACGTGGAATGACTCTGGAGGGAGCTAGGCGGCCGAGCTTTGGCATGTGGAGCAACAGCCCCAGTTCTGTCTGGGAAAGAGCCGTGCATCCCAGCCCCTCAATAAGGACCCCAGCCAAGCTGTCCAGAGGGGTGGCTTCTGGAGGAGTGGCAGTTACAGCCCACCGCTGGGCCTTGCCAAGGGCTTTTGGGGGTTTTCTTTGTTATGTTAAATTATTTAAAATAGCCATCACAGTGAATTTTCCTTTGTTGGCAAAAGTCCTTTTTTCTCCAGTGTTTGCAATTCCGAGCTGGTATGTGAGTCTCCTGTGCCCTGAGCCTGCTGTCGTCCGTTCCTCCAGGGTGCCCTCCCAGCCAGGAAGGCACGTGGGGAAGCTCACAGACCGTCGGGCCCCAAACAGGGGCTCCCTGCTGGAGCTCAGGGAAAGGGGAGGCGTCCCCTTGTTTGCAGGTGCACATGCGCGCACACACACACACCACACACACACCACACACACCACACACACACACATCACACACACACCACACACAGACACACACATCACACACACACCACACACACCCCACACACACCCCACACACACAGACACACACACCACACACACACACCCCCACACACACACCCCACACACCCCACACACAGACACACACACCCCACACACACCACACACAGACACACACCCCCCACACACATACCCCAAACACACACACCCCACACACACACACCCCACACACACACCCCACACATCACACAGACACACACACCCCCCCCACACACACCCCACACACAGACACACACATCACACACACCACACACACACACCCCCACCCACACACCCCACACACACACACACCCCCACACACCCCCCACACACACACCACACACAGACACACACCCCCCACACACATACCCCAAACACACACACCCCCCACACACACACCCCACACATCACACAGACACACACACACCCCCCCCACACACACCCCACACACAGACACACACATCACACACAGCACACACACACACACCCACACACACACCCCCCCACACACACCCCCACACACCCCACACACACACACCACACACAGACACACACCCCCCACACACATACCACAAACACACACACCCCACACACACACACCCCACATACCACACAGACACACACACACACACCCACACACACACCACACAGACACACACCCCCCACACACATACCCCAAACACACACACCCCACACACACACACCCCACACACACACCCCACACATCACACAGACACACACACACCCCCCCACACACAGACACACAAATCACACACACCACACACACACACCCACCCACACACCCCACACACACACACACACCCACACACCCCACACACACACACCACACACAGACACACACCCCCCACACACATACCCCAAACACAGACACACACATCACACACACCACACACACACACCCCCACACACACCCCCCCCACACACACACCCCCACACACCCCACACACACACACCACACAGACACACACCCCCCACACACATACCCCACACACAGACACACAAATCACACACACCACACACCCCCACCCACACACCCCACACACACACACACCCCCACACACCCCACACACACACACCACACACACACACACACACCCCACACACACACCCCACACACAGACACACACATCACACACACCACACACACACACCCCCACACACACCCCACACACACACACACACCCACACACCCCACACACACACACCACACACAGACACACCCCCCCACACACATACCACAGACACACACACCCCACATACCACACAGACACACACACACACACCCACACACACACCACACACAGACACACACCCCCCACACACATACCCCAAACACACACACCCCACACACACACACACACCCCACACACACACCCCACACATCACACAGACACACACACACCCCCCCCACACCCCACACACAGACACACACATCACACACACCACACACACACCCCCCCACACACACCCCACACACCCCACACACAGACACACACACCCCACACACACCACACACAGACACACACCCCCCACACACATACCCCAAACACACACACCCCACACACACACACCCCACACACACACCCCACACATCACACAGACACACACACACCCCCCCACACACACCCCACACACAGACACACAAATCACACACACCACACACACACACCCCCACCCACACACCCCACACACACACACACACCCACACACCCCACACACACACACCACACACAGACACACACCCCCCACACACATACCCCAAACACACACACCCCCCACACACACACCCCACACATCACACAGACACACACCCCCCCACACACACACCCCACACACAGACACACACATCACACACACCACACACACACCCCCACACACACACCCCCCCACACACACACACCCCCACACACACACACCCCCACACACCCCACACACACACACCACACACAGACACACACCCCCCCCACACACACCCCACATACCACACAGACACACACACACACACCCACACACACCCCCCACACACAGACACACCCCCCACACACACACATACCCCAAACACACACACCCCCCCCACACACACCCCACACACACACACACACACACCACACACAGACACACACCCCCCACACACATACCCCAAACACACACACCCCACACACCACACAGACACACACCCCCCCCCACACACACACACCCCACACACAGACACGCTGCACACACCACACACACACCACACACACACACACCCACACACAGACACACACACACACCCACACACACACAGGCACACACCCACACCCCCCCCAACACACACCCCACACGCAGACACACACACCACACACACACACCACACACCCCATCCCCGCCCAGTGGTGTGAGATCCGAAGTCCCCCTGCTCTCTCTGCCTCAGAGCAGTGTGGAGATACAGGGAGGACTTGCCGGGGGCCCTCTGAAGAGAGCGGAGCTCTGCACGGGGCGCCCAGAGCCGGGGCTACGGTGCTGACAGTAGCGCTGCCGGGCCCTGGGCGAGTGGTGGGCCCCGCGTCTCCCCGCCGCTCACCCTCCAGGGCCCTCAGCGCCTGCAGGCCGTGGGGGGCTGGGGTGGAGCGGAGCCCGGCCCTCCCTCACTGGTTCCCTCCCCCCAGGCTGAACCACCCCAACGTGGTGGCCGCCCGGGACGTCCCCGAGGGCATGCAGAGCCTGGCTCCCAACGACCTGCCCCTGCTGGCCATGGAGTACTGCCAGGGAGGGGACCTGCGGAAGGTGAGGCTGCGGGGGCCGGGCAGGGCGCTCGGGGCCTGGGGCGGGGTCGCGGGTGCACGGAGGGCGGGGGGCTTGCCGTGCACCCGGTGCAGCTGTCCCTGACGTGTCGCGGAAGACCCACCAGGTCCGAGCACAGGGAGAGGCCGGACAGACTCCAGGACGGGCCTTCCTCCCTCGGCACGCTGGGGCCACTTGAGCCCTTGGGTGTCCTCGTGGCCACTGTCCCGGTTCGGAGGGCTTCTCCCAGATGTGGCCGCCCGGGGTCCTGGAGCGGGGCAGGAAGGGACTGGCTCGGGCCAGCCGGGCTGGGGACCCAGAGCCCCACTGACTCAGCTTCTGGGCTCCTCTCCCTTTCTTCCCGCCGCGTCCACCATTTGCCAGAACGCACGCTGCGGGGTGGGTGTCGGGGACCGTTGTGTGTCCCCCTCCCCAGCGATCTCCGGAACAGTGTCACGACCCGCTCTTACACGTGGCCTCGTGTGATTCTCAGCAGCCTGTGACGTGGGTAAAACGGATGGGATCCCGTGTGAATGGTGGGCCCCGCGGCCCCGAGGGCCCACGTGGGTGTCCGGGCCTCACACAGCTGCAGCGGCAGAGGCTGAGTCACGGCCGGTGGGTCCCAGCCGCGGGCCCCCCTCCGTCTGTGAAGGGAATAGCGCCCAGCGCACGAGGACCGTGAAAGCTCTGGGCAGAAGCTGGCTTTGTATTGAAGAGAGGTTGCCTGTTCGTCTCCACCCCCCTCACCTGGTGCTCTGGACAAAGGTCTGCATCGTTCGGGGGCACGGTCAGCATAGCCAGGCGGTTCCTCCATCCGTACTCAGCACTTTCCGGGACCCGGCATCGCGTGCTTTCCCAGCACTCTTCCGGCCCCTCCCGCCTTCCTCGCCAAAGGAGGCTCTCCATGAGGGCTGGTGTGCCCGCGTGGCTCTCCCGTCCGGGGAGACGGGCTCGTCCTGGGGTTCAGGGCAGGATGTGAGCACAGTCGTCGGCAACCCCCAGGCCGGGGACTGATAACCGATGACAAATGGGGAACTTGACAGCGCTTCCATTTTCCTCTTTATCTTCCTAACCTTTGACAGCTGATTCCTAACTGCAGCTATTTAGTGAGATGAAGCTGTGTCATTGTAGTTGAGTGGACAGTCCTTAGAGGGCAGCGTGGGAGGGGTGGGAGGTGACCAGCTTACAGAGGCAGAGGATTTCGGACATCATCTTGTAGGCAGCAGGGAGCCAGTTGGCCAGGGAAGAAGCTGACACAGACTTTGGTGTGATTGACCTGGCACGGGGTGCAGGATGGTGCAGGGGACGTGGGAAACGATTGTACCCCACGGGGCCTTGGCCCACGCGGTCACCAGGGGACCTGGGAGGAGGGCGCTGCTGCCCCGGTGCCCGCGGTCTGTCCTCTTTGTTCTCCAAATGAGGTGGCTCGTCTTTCCCACCTCTAGAAAGTTCAGAATCCGCACCTGGTCTGGGGAGACAAGTTTGGCCAGCACGGGAGCGAGGGTAAAAGCCAGAGCCGATTGAAGGAGTGCCGTGTGTGTGCCTGTCGCAGGGAACGGCTGGCGGACGTTCGTGGGTGTGGGTGTGAGTTAACGACGGGGCACCCTGTTGGGAAGTTACTTCCTGAAGTTGAGGCCGGCTTCCAGCAGCAGACGGAGCCCCTTGACAGGCTTGCCAGGGCCAGGAGGGCACAGGGGCTGAGCGTTTGGGCACGAGCCTCAGGTGGACCTGTGTCCTATGGCAGCTCTGCCGCGCGGCGGCCGTGGTGGCAGACGGATGGCTGAACCCCTCCCGTCCAGCACCCTCACCTGTGAAGTGGAAATGCCGCCAGTGCTGGCCTGGGTGGGGGGGTGGGCGGGAGGGAGGGTGAAGTGAGACGGGGCAGGTGAGGCTGCACTGAGCCCGTCCACGCAGCTCTGCCGGGTGCCCGGCACGTACTAAGTGCTCACTGCCCGGTCCCTGCTGTCATCCCCACCCCACAGCAAGACCGCGTCGGGGAAGGGGTCGGAGGGAGGTGTTCAGTGGCTCCTTTGGGCTCTCAGGAGCAGTGGACCAGCTGTGGCTGGGCTCAGATGGGCCTGCTTCCCCCGGGACCGCGGCACAGGTGAGACTCCGAGCATGACTCAGGGTCAGGGGTAGGGTTACACACGAGAGCGCTTCTAGGAGCTCTCAGGTGCTTCCTCCTTCCCCGCCTGGGCCGACCCTGCCCGTCCTGCCTGGGCTGGCTGTCCGCCCAGGTCCCCAAGGCCCAGGGCCCGGGGGGTGCTCAGACGGCCTCGGCTGGTGAAGGACACTTGTGGGCGCATTGGTGGCTGGTGACCGCTCCCCCTGACGCCTCTTTCCCCTTCTTGACAGTACCTGAACCAGTTTGAGAACTGCTGTGGCCTGCGGGAAGGAGCCGTCCTCACCTTGCTGAGCGACATCGGTAAGTCCCAGCCCTGGAAGTCAGGCCGTGCCGTCCGGGGAGAGGCCTCTGGGGGCGAGGACGGGAGATGACTGGTCCTCCGGTCTCTGCGGAGGTGGGGCTGTCGGGGACAGACGGTGGTGGAGGACTGGGGACGGTGGGGATGTCAGTAGGGCCTAGTCGGGCCGGCACTGAACTCAAATAGATTTCCCTTCCTTCCGGACTAAGTCATGAAGTGAATGATGGTGTATATAGGGTAACAGATTTCCTTTCCCATTAAAAGCTCCACTCCCTACTTTCCCAGAACAGCCAGTGATGGAGTAGGTTGTCTGTCCTTTGAATGAATTTCATCCCTTGGCAATGAATTTTTCCACTTCCACACTGGCGGTTCTTTTGCTGGCCGCAGGCTTAGGAAAAACGGGCCTTGTTTATCCCTTTGGTGCCCTTGGTGTCCTCCGAGGAGGGTGTCCATGGCCCTCGGAGAAGGCCTGGCTGGTGGCCCGGCTGGCCTGGGGAGCGGGAGCCTGACCTCAGCCTGCGGGGGTCAGATCCAGTCTCCTCCACCCTGGCACCTGCTATTATTTAGGGGTAAACCTCCAAGGTTGGTGGTGCAAGGATCTAAAGTTTAGAGGTACCCAGAGTTCATCACTGAGCCTTTGCCCCCAGATTTGGGGAATGACATCATTTTCACCCCTCTGCCACCACAACCTCTTCGAAGCTGTATTTTTCTTTTTTCCTTCTACGCGTTCAAACTTTCTTTTTAGGAAAATATCAAACATATAGGAAAGTCGGAAGAGTAGTGAAACCCACACACCCGTCACCCAGGTTCACCAGTTGTTACCGTCTCGCCACGTCTGTAAAGCTGTGTTAGCTGACGCTTGGCCTGGGAGGGCAGGGGGCCTCTGGTCCCCGCGGCTCCGGGTCTGCCTCCCTCTCACTCTGGGCAAGAAGGAAGTGAGCGGAACCGAGGGATGACATGCTTAAGGTTAGGATCCAAGTGGTCGGACATGGAAAATTCCCTCTCTCCCTGTAGCCGGTGTCCCTGTCCTGTGGATGGGGTTCATGGTGAGGGCAAGTTGACCTGGCGCCAGTTTGGGGTTTTTTTTTCCAGCTCTATTGAGGTATAACTGACAGGTGACACATGTAAGTTTCAGGTGTGCAGCATGAAAACATCACACCGGTTTTACGTGACCAGCATGGCCATCCGTCACTGGCCAGACTGCTTGCCTCGTGTGGGTGTGTGGGAGGTGCCCTCTCTGATTCCCTAGGACGTCCAGTCCTTAGGCCAAGATCCCACCTGTTCCCTCGACACCTTGCCCCACCCTGGCCCATCCACGCTGTGCTTACACATTTACCTGTTTTTTGCCCCAGTGGCCACATCATCAGTTTATTCTCCGTTGGGTTGAAGGCAGGTTAGAAGGTTGGGGAATATTCTTTTGCTCTTCATGGGCAACTTTGATTTTGTTTCTCTCTGGTTAGAGCTGCTTCAAGTCATTTTTTTGTATGTTATTCCCTCAAATATCGTGCTTCCCCTCATTAGATTATTTGTGCATTCAGGAGATCGTTATTAAGAAAGTCTTTAAATTATTGGCTCAAGCACACGAAACTGTCTACTTCCTCATGCAGCCTTCTACTGCCTCAGGTGACTGTGGTGATATTCATGGAGCCTCTGCTGGTCACGTGTCCCTTGGTGTGGGCACGTGTCACATCCAGTTACCTTGGCCTCCTGCGGTAGCTTTCTTGTGATGCATTCAAGGTGTCTGTGTGTAAGTTACATGTAGATCACAGTCATGAAGACAGGAGACAGGTTCACTCCACATGCTTATGTGGCTCCGTTCTCCTGTCGGTGGATGAGTATCAAAGGTCTTTAGGTCGCTGATTCCCTATCTTTCCTCTCTGTGGCCCCAGGTTGGAAATAATGAGGCTTTGAAGTACTACTCAACTAGACTTAAGTCCGTGAAGGCCGAGACTTAGTCACTGCTGTGTCTCTGGCATCTGGAACAGCAGTAGTACCTTATGTAATAGGTTCTTTGTAAATATTTGTCAAACGAATGAAATAAATCCCAAAGGAAATTAGAATAAGGACCTATTTTTTTATTGAAAAGAACCGCTGTCCACATATAATTAAATTAACACTCCCAGGTCAAATACCAGTGCTTCCCCCTGTTGGCGGTGTGACCTAGGGCACGTTATTTAATTCTTAAGGGCAGCAGCTTTATTTGCTGTGAGGTGGGAACATAACTCACCACGTGAGAACCGTTAGGAGGGTGGAGTGAGGGAGGTGGGACACGTAATCGCAGCACACGCTCTGCTTGCCGCATTAACGTGCAGTCAGCACGTGCTCGCCCCTTCCTCCTGTCCTTCCCCCCGGGTTTGGGTTCGTAGCACCCCTTTTAGAAAACCTCCGTCACCCTCCTTTGGGTTGTGACCCAAGGCTGGGATACAGTGAGCCAGGCGGGTGGCTGTCTTCTGAGGCGTCCCTTCCCGGAAGTGGCTGCCTCCGGGATGCCATCAGGCCCCCTGATTCGGAGGCTTCGGTGGAGGTAGCTGATAAGCCTGTGTGGTACTTTCAGTCCCTTTTCTGATTTGTGTACGAGATCCATGAAGTTTATTTATTTTGCACGGATGTCGTCACAGAGCCCGAGTCCAAAAGTTTTTCTGGGAGTTCATCTAACATAACTCTTTTGTATTCTGGAACATTTCCTGAGCCTGTTTTGTTCCAGTTTGTCCCAAGGGCCGGCCGCACGTCCCCTTTGTGGAGCTGCCCTGCTGGTCCCTGCCAGGTTGACTTCAGATAAGGGCAGAGCCCCACCCTTGCCTGCCAGGTCAGATTCACGACCTTCTCCTCTGGGTGACACCTACTTGCCTTTAACCTCTTCGGTGCCACTGGCCTCCCAGAGATGCCCACTCACAGCAGCGTCAGGATGATAGACGTAGGCGGGATTTTTTCCAGCGAGCTTTACGTTGCCCAGGAAGCTCTTGCAGAGTACGCATGAGTGAGGGGGCAGACGCCCGGCAAGCACGTGGGTGAGCCCGTTTCCTGTGCCAGGACGGACAGGCCTGTTAGAACATTGCTCTCAGGCTAGTAAGAGGTCTGGGGACAGGTGGCAGAGGCAGCTGGAAGCAATCTGTCTTCCACATAAAGCGACCCTAAAATAGCTCCAGGAAGTTGTATCTCAGTGGACTCTATTTAAGCAGTGTGCTCGTCATCCTTTGGAAAACGTTGCCATGTGTTTCCCTCTGCCAGCTGACAGCAAACCCCTGCGCACTCTGGAGGCCCAGGTCTCTGCTGCCCAAAGAGCGGGGACCTGCCCACACCCAGGCCAGCTGGGCGGGACGGTGAGTGATCACCATGGCCTTTCCGGATCTTAGCTCTGCACCCATCTTGACTCTCCAGGTGGCCGGGGTACCGTGGTGGCCGACCGTCTTGTCCTCTAAGCATTCAGGGCCCCCGCTCCCCATTTTGTCTGTGCTCCGTTCTCTGAGTCACCATCTCCGTCCCTGTTAGAGCTGCTCCTGGCAGGCGTCCAGCCCTTCCGCCTTACAGGACAGGGAGGGTTCCAAAGGGAACTCAGGGCTTTAGGGAATCAGAACACTGGGCTCTCTGCTTTGTGTTTATGTAATTGTGGATTTCCTTGCTTATTCTGTTAAATACTTACATTCTGACTGCACTGCTGATTATAATAAAAGATGACTACCTGGTCTCAGCAATCCAGGTCATTAGTATATAAAATACGTGGAAAGGCGTAAATAACCAGATTAATGAATGTGATCATGATAAAAGAGAAGACAGCTGCTCTCAGTCCTGGCCTCGCTGCCTCTCCAGCTCTGCTGCCTCTGACGAGGGCCTTTCCTCTCTGGAAAACCAAGGTGACTTTCTGGGCCTGCGCGTCTTCAACTTTAAATGAGGCATTTGGGCTGGGTGACCCCTAGGGGCCCTTCTGACTCTGAATATTGCTTTTTCATGGTTCAGGTTCTGATTTTCAGAAAGGTTGCCCAGCATGTATTTGACATCCGCTGCACTGCCCCAGCCTGACTGCTTCCCGCGGTCCTCACGCATCATCTTCTGCCTGGAACCTTGTCTTGATGCTGTCTGTCTATTCCTGCCCCAGCCTGTGTGTCCCTCTCTGCACCTGGGTGACCGCCCACTGCTTCCAGTATTCTGTGTGCCGGGCCATCCTCACGACATCTTTATCCACCAAATCTTTTCCGAAGTCTGGATGTTGAACGCTGACCTCCACCCTCAGCTCCATATCCACATCTACACAATATTTCTCCCCAAGTCACTTCCCAATTGAAGTCCTAGACGTTTTCCTTAAAGCCAATCCCTTCCTGACGTCCTCTTTCTTGTGTCACTGGCCCTGTCTTTCTGCCAGCTACCCGACACGGGTGCCGACCTCGAATCTCGTCTCTTCTTAGAACCTGCCCTCTTCCTGCTCCGCACCGTCCCACTTAAAGGGCCTCCATCCTTTCCTTCGTGCTGAGCATCCCACTTTCCCTTTCTGTTCCCACCACCTCCGCTCATCCAGTGTCACGGCACATCGCTTACCTGGAGTCCTTATTCCCGTTTTACTAATCCATCTTTCATGCTTCTGAAAGGATGCTTTCGTCATAATCCACCACTAGATCAAGGCCAAACCTCACAGCCTCGCATCTCTCCTGATCCACTCTAGCCAACCTCGGAACCCACTTGTCGGTCCCCCTGCGAGCCTTTGTCCACACGCTCCTTCCTAGAATGCTGCTCTGGCCGCTCCCCACGACCCTGCGCTTTCGACCTGACCCTCCGTGGGGACGGCCCTGGCCTGGCGCGCACAGTGGTCTCCCTCTCGGGATTCTTCTGCCCTCGTGGCCTCCTCCACTCAGGACTTGGTTTCCCTGCTATTGTTATGTGACCTCTGCCTGTGCTTGACAGTAAGGACTGACTTCTGGGTTTGGGGCCCATCTACCAGACTGTTTGTGCAGTAAGTGAGGAAAACGGTTCGATCCAGTGGCACATTTTCGACAACACCTGGCACACTTATGTATGAAGACACTTCCTGAGGATGGTTGAACGAATGAGAGAGTGATTTTGCACTTTCCTCTCAGCACTTGGCGTGACTGCCTTGCTGCGTTGCTGGTGAGTCACAGGGACTCTTTTCACCAGGAAACCACGAGCTGGACTAAATCTCCACGTGTCTGCACTTGGCCTTGCAGCCTGTTTTGCTTGGAAAGCCCAGTGACACCAAAGCGACTGGCACATAGTAGGCGTGCGGCCAGTTTTTATTGCGTGAACGAATGTGCTCTTGCCCTTCTCCCGCACTGGTGACTCAGACCACCAACTGGTAACTGTCTTTTCTTTCCCTTCTAATCTCTGCGTCAGCTCTCTGGTCCATTTATCTTTCCAGTTCTTCCATCGTTGCTCGGGACTGTATTCCGAGCAACAGTATTCTCAAGAGAGCTTAGTAATCTCTTTCAGTTCAGGGTATGGTCAGTGGGCTTCATGGACACGATCCTTACACAGCTGCTTCTCGACACGGGAGTCTAGCTGGTCCTGTCTGTTCCCTAATTTGTGGAGTGTGGTTTGGGATTCTGACTCATCAGTAAGAACTCCAGGAGTGCCGCAGTCCTCAATTATAATGTTTGTGTCTCCCTCTTGAGCTGAGAGAAAGCTGGGGTCCAGACCTGGGTGCTGTTCCTGACGAGGACAGCAGGAGGGGCAGGTGCGGACCCCTCCGAGCAGCGTCTGTCTGAGGAAGTGCCACTGCGTGGTGTACAAGTTCACACGGAGTACTGCCTGGCAACACTTTTCTGTCACTGGAACATGAGAAATTAACCTGCAGGCTTTTCTGCTTTGTGGTGTGCTTTTCCGTTTCTGTACACTTGTAGTACCTCTATTGTTAGGGGCTTCGATTTTTAAGAAACTTTCAGACACAAAGGTATTGGTCTTCATCTCAAATTCTTATGTTCCATCCAACTGAAATCAAATTAGATTCTCTTGGCTTGAGACAATTCCGATTCGTGACACTCTCCTGAGGTACCGTTGTGTAAAACAAGGCACCGTCAGACTGAACTAAGCCTATTAAGGACTGATCCCGTAAGGGGAGCTGTCTAAGAGCTCCTGCCCATCAAGGTTTTGACCATTTCACTCAGTCCAAGAAACCGTGTATAACAACACCTATAGGATTTTTTAATTCCGGGCTTTATTAAGTTGACAAAAAAGCATTTGAGAATAAATGACTCCCCCAAAATGAGGACTCAAGTTTGTCATGTACAGTTGCTTAAGCATAAAAAGAGACAGCTGTTAATAGTGATCACTGGCTTAGTCACCAGCTTGCCCTCCGTCCTCCCTAAAGACCTGGTGACAGCTCTCAATCTTTGTAGTGTCGAGAGCAGCCCTCTCCGTGTGATCTGAATGCCCTCCCTGGGGGCTTCTTGGGACACCTCCCCTGCTCGTGCCCCGTGTCACTGGCTCTGAGAGGTTCACATCTAGCTTCAGAGGCCTTGCCTTAGTCTGTGTTTCTACTTGCTCTAAATACAGTGAGTGTCAACGTTCATATATCCTGCTCTTGAACAAACTGACCCACGCCTTCATGTATTACACCCCGACACTGTGTCACATACCCAAGCAGGCCTTTGTGACTCAGTCACTGAGCAGGCAGGCCCGGTCTTCCCACACGGTGCTCCTGCCGGCCACTCGTTCACATGCAGCAGTAGCAGCGCCCCTGTGTGCAATGTCGTGTCTGTGCCATTATTAGTACTTGTTATTACACGTTGCTTTGATTCTTTAATAAAGATTAGTAAAATAAAAATGAAAGTGCTGGTAAGAAGCATGTCTTTTAAAAATTACCGTGACCGAGAACAAGGTTTGGGGGGATTTGGGGGGCACACTTGGAAAGCAGCAAGTATGTTCCTTCATTTGGACGTTTGTTGGACCTAAGCCCATCACTGTACCCAGTTATGAAAGAAGAGAAAAGAGGGAACAGGTGTGAAATGTTGAAACTCTGTGGTCAAAGGCTGGGTTTAAAAGGGCAGATTTAAGGAGAGGTTTTGCGATTTGACTTAATGTGCAGATGGAACACTCCCGAGAAGATGGAAGTTGGGTGTTTATTTATTTTTAAATAAATTTATTTAATTTATTTATTTTTGCCTGCATTGGGTTTTCATTGCTGCACGCAGGCTTTCTCTAGTTGCGGCGAGCGGGGGCTACTCTTCGTTGTGGTGTGCGGGCTTCTCATTGCAGTGGCTTCTCTTGTTGCAGAGCATGGGCTCCAGGCACGTGGGCTTCAGTACTTGTGGCATGTGGGCTCAGTAGTTGTGGCTCGCAGGCTCAGTAGTTGTGGCGCACGGGCTTAGTTGCTTCGCGGCATGTGGGATCTTCCCGGACCAGGGATCGAACCTGTGTCCCCTGCATTGGCAGGTGGATTCTTAACCACTGAGCCACCAGGGAAGTCCCTGAAGTTGGGTGTTTAACTCTCAGTTAGACTTGCTCCAGTGTTTTCAGGAAACATTCAGCATGAAAGTCTTTACACAGCATATCTGATCCCTCGGTTTCTGCGGAGGGCTTCTCTCTTGCCCCCTCCCTGCTGTGCCCTGGCCGAGGACCCATTAGTAAACCTCTCTTAGTGTTGTGATCACTTTTGCTTTTTACCTTTTTTTTTCCCTAATAAAAAAAAGGTTCATACCATTACATCATTGACATCCCTCTGAGTTGTGTAGTATAAACCTAAATAATTTTTGATAATTGCCTGTTATATTATGGATCTCCGATAATTTGTTCAGCCGTTCCCTGATTGATGACTTTCCATTAGTTTCTAATTATTTCACTCCACACTATGCAGTCCACATCCGTGTTTGTACGTGATAGTGCTTTTGATTTTGTAAGCTGGATTACTAGAGGCGGAAATGAAGGGTCAAATGATATGTATGTCTAAAAATTTAATAGCTTTTGCCATATTTCTTTCCCCCAATTGCACAGCAGTTATTACTCCTTCCAGCAACGTAGGGAGTGCCTTTTATCTCTCATCTAAAATTCCTGCCAGCTGAAGAGGTGAAAGGCATTTCGTTGTGGCTTTTTTTAATGTATTTTTTTTTGGCTGCGTTGGGTCTTCATTGCTGTGCACAGGCTTTCTCTAGTTGCAGCGAGCAGGGGCTTCTCTTGTTGCGGAGCATGGGCTCTAGGCGCGTGGGCTTCAGTAGTTGTTGCCCGTGGGCTCAGTAGTTGTGGCTCGCGGGCTCTAGAGCGCAGGCCCAGTAGTTGTGGCGCACGGGCTTAGTTGCTCCGTGGCATGTGGGATCTTCCCGGACCAGGGATCAAACCTGTGTCCCCTGCATTGGCAGGTGGATTCTTAATCACTGTGCCACCAGAGAAGTCCCTCAGTGTTGTTTTAATGTGCACTTTGTGGACGGCCAGTAAGCTTGAGCGACTTTGTGCATAATTGCATAATTGTTCACGGTTTGCGTTTCATTTCTACTCCTGTAAGTTACCGCTTCATGTGTTCTTTGCCCTTTTTTCTACTGGGTTGCTTTCTTTGTGTGTATGTGTTAAAATGGTCTTTCCTTTTTTAAATTATTAATTACTAAATTACGTTGATAGTAGATAATAATTTATTATTTTTAGATGAACTTAACCTGGCAAAATAGAAATATAGTAATCTTCTCTTTTTTTTTTTTTAATTTAGGGAAGGATCTTTTGTTTATTTATTTATTTTTATATTTATTTTTGGCTGTGTTGGGTCTTCGTTTCTGTGCGAGGGCTTCCTCTAGTTGCGGCAAGTGGGAGCCACTCTTCATCGTGGTGCGTGGGCCTTTTCACTATCGCGGCCTCTCTTGTTGCGGAGCACAGGCTCCAGACGCGCAGGCTCAGTAGTTGTGGCTCACAGGCCCAGTTGCTCCGCGGCATGTGGGATCTTCCCAGACCAGGGCTCGAACCCGTGTCCCCTGCATTAGCAGGCAGATTCTCAACCACTGCGCCACCAGGGAAGCCCTAGTAATCTTCTCTTGGACCCCATCCTCAGTTTTTATTCTTAGTTCTACTGGTCTGAATCCAAAAACCTTGGAGCCACCTGTCTAACCCACCTCTTTGTTTTTTTTATGTTCCTTTAAAGTAAAAAGCTATGTATTTTTTTTCATTAGAAAAGTAACATAACATTATGATTTTGAAAAATAGAGGTTCAAAAAAGGAAAAACAAAAGTTTTCTTGCTACCCTAACATCTGGGTTGCTTTTTTATTGATTTGTAGTAGCTTTTGTCAGTTAGGTATACGCTTTTTGGCATATGTGCTGCAGATATTTTTTTCCCTTTTTTTGGTCTTTTGCTTTGTGTATAGTGTCTTTTGCCATAAAGCTTTCTTTCTTTTTTTTTAATTGAAATGTAGTTGATTTATAGTATTTCAAATGTACAGCAAAGTGATTCAGTTATACATACATGCGTGTGTGTGTGTGTGTGTGTGTGTGTGTGTGTATATATATATATGTGTATATATATATATATACATATATATATATACACACACACATTCTTTTTCAGATTCTTTTCCACTGTAGTTTATTACAGGATACTGAATAGAGTTCCCAGTGCTATACAGTAGGTCCTTGTTGTTTATCTGTTTTATATATAGTAGTGTGTATCTATTAATCCCAACCTCCTAATTTATCCCTCCCCTGCCTTTCCCTTTGGTAACCATTTCTTTTCCATGTCTGTGAGTCAATTTCTGTTTTGTAAATAAGTTTTTACATTCCACATATAAGTGATATCATATGATATTTATCTTTCTCTTTATCTTTCTACTTACTTCACTTACTGTGATAATCTCTGGTTCCATCCATGTGGCTGCAAATGGTGTTATTTCATTCTTTTCTATGTGTGAATAGTATTCATTGTATATATGTACCATATCTTTTTTATCCATTCGTTTGTCAGTGGACACTTAGGTTACTTCCATGTCTTGGCTATTGTATATAAGCTGCTGTGAACATTGGGGTGCATGTATCTTTTTGTTTGTTTTTAAATTTATTTGGTTGCACCGGGTCTTAGTTGCAGCAGGTGGACTCTTAGTTGCAGCATGCATGTGGGATCTAGTTCTCTGACCAGGGATCGAACCCGGGCCCCCTGCATTGGGAGCGTGGAGTCTTACCCACTGCGCCACCAGAGAAGTCCCCTGGGGTGCATGAATCTTTTTGAATTAGAGTTTTTGTCTTTTCCGGGTAAGTGCCCAGGAGTGGGACTGCTGGATCACATGGTAACTCTATTTTTAGGTTTTTAAGGAGCCTCCGTACTCTTTTCCATAGTTGCCATAAATTTTTAAAACCTCTTTCTGTTATTTGTATTGCTTTTCTTTATGCCATATAGTTTTCCTCACATGACACTACTTTTTTTGCTGAATTTATCGCGTGGTGGTTTAGAATTTTTGTTTTATTTTGTATTTATTTATTATGTATTTATTTAATTTTGTTTTATTTTCTTTTTCCTTTCAACTGGATCTATGACAGGGAGAAAAACTATTGATTTGTATATACTTGTTTTGCTTCCAGACAACTTACTAAATTTTTCCCAGTTTTTAGTCTGTTGAGTCTTCCTGGCATATAGTCAGATCATTTCCAAATAAAGGTGATTTTATCTCTTTCCAATACTTCTTCATTTTCTTCTTTTGTAGTACAGGTTGTTAGGACTTCTGCTGAAGTTATTAAACCTCTCTTAGGGGTAAAAATCACGTCCTGCTTGGAGTCTTAGCCTTGGCCATCCTGGGTCAGTCGCATCGTCATGTTTGCTCTTCACGGCAGAAGCCGTGGTATCAAGTGACTTCACAGCCAGGTTGTTCAGGCTCCTTCCTTGCCAGCTAGATTCTAAGCCCTTTAAAGTTGGGGACCATGTCCTCCCTGATTTTATGTCCCTCAGAACCCAGCAGAGAACGGGGCGCGTACCAGGCACACGTTGGACTGTCAGCTGTATTGGAGGCGCCCCCATTCTCTCCTTCCAGAGCCCCCCGCTTCTTCCTTGGAGCCACCTCTGCCCTGTGGACTCTACATCAGATGACCAAGTGCTCTCTGTCCAGAGGGCCCTTCTCCCTTACCTGCCCAGCAGAATTTAGATTTTTTTTTGAGCCTCTAGACCAGAGAAGTTCCCCTTCTCAGTCTTTATCAGCGTCACCTGGAGGGCCTGGTGAAACACAGATTGTGGGGCAACCCCAGGTTTCTGATTCACTTCGTCTGGGTCGGGACCCAAGGGTTTTGCATTTCTAACAAGTGTGCACGCTGCAGGCCCAGGCAGCGCAGCTTGAGAACCGCCGCTCAAGACTGGGGTTGGTGACCTCGTGGGTGGAAGGCTCAGAGTTCTTTGCATGAACGAGGCAGATTCTGGTGCTGGTCCAAGTTCTGCTCACGTAGCCGGGTCCCCTTCCCTTCACCGGAGGGGTATGTGCCGGGCCCCGTCCCTCCACTGTGATCCCCTGCACCGCGTCAGGGTGTGTGTCGGGGGCACGTGGTAATCATCTTTCACTGGGTAGGCGATGCCAAGTGAAAAGCATTGTCCAGGCTTAACGAAAACTCACTCCCCTTTCCACCCTGTCAGCCTCTGCACTTCGATACCTTCACGAAAACAGGATCATCCACCGGGATCTAAAGCCAGAAAACATCGTCCTGCAGCAAGGGGAGCAGAGAGTGAGTGACCTTCCAGGGCCTGGGGAGGGCGGGTGGCAGCTGGGCGGAGGAGGAACCCGCTTTGTGTGTTTGCGTTTCTTTGCTCACATATTTGCTTTGATCCTCTGGGAATGCTTTTTGATTTGGAACGAAATTCAGCGAAAAGTTCTCACTTGCAGATTGAGGCAAGTTTGAATGGACCACATTGTTAGTCATCCAAGTTGCAGGAATCTGATAAGAAAAATAATGTTTGTCTTCCAGCTGACACCCCCAGCCTTTGGGACTTGCACTTCTTGGAAATGGACTTTTTGTTTTCCATCTGTTTGAGAGCCTCAGCTTTTGAAGCTAACAGGGAGACCATCTATAAGTTGGTTCTGGACGTGGCCAAGAGGAGGCATTTGGAGCTGGCACCTGCCCATGGGGCCTGGTCCAGCCTGCAGTTTCCCCAGAGCTCTCAGGGACCTTCTCCGGGGCCCCCTGCTCAGGTGTGGGGTAACCTTCCCGCAGGGCTCGGCCCTGTGCTCTTCCTGGCCTTGTTTGTTCAGCTGGGTGACGGGCAGGGGCTCAGCGGAGTGGAATGCAGTAACTCAACTCCCGGACCGTCTGATCTCTTCCACGCAGCTTCCTCCAGCATCCTAGGCGTGACCCATGCCTCTCCTAGCTCTCACCTTTGGCCCAGTTCACGCTCATTCCTGCCAGTTCTAAGATTTGAGAATTAAAGGTATTTACTGAGAAGGAACTGGCCTGGTTCTCCTTTGCGTCTAGGTTTAGCAATCCTGAGGGCTGGCGCGTGGTCTGCTAATTTTGACCTTCCTCTGGCAGTTGGTCGCAGAGCAAGGGGGAACATGTGCCTGGCGTTTTTACATTGTTTCCTTTTGCCCAAATCTACCATGACTAGGGCATTCTCCTGTGTATTTGGTGGTCCTTTGGAACTTAGGGTCTTAGGATTGGGAATTCAGAAACATCCTCTGCTCTAACAGAGACATTCAGAATTCGTGAAGGACAGTGCACTCTCATAACCATCAGGTTTTTCCTCCTCCCTTTTTTTTTCAGTTAATACACAAAATTATTGACCTAGGATATGCCAAGGAGCTGGACCAGGGCAGTCTGTGCACTTCGTTTGTGGGGACCCTGCAATACCTGGTAAGAGACGGGGTTTCCATGTTTGTGTGCCAGTTTCTGTCTGATGGCCGTGTCTGTGGGTCTCTTCCTCCATCCTTGCCTTCTGCCATCTAAGTTTGCTGGCTCTTTGGATGTTTCCTGGGTGCCTAGGAACTGTTGTGTGGGGTCAGACTCATAATCCATTCAAGTCAGCACGTTTGGCCAGCAGAGGCCTTACGGAGGGACGTGGTCGTCTTCTCATATCAAAAGGACTCTGCTCCTGGGCCCTCGCACGAGTCCCATAACCTCTCATGCTGCAGTATTTTATCTGAGGACAAAGAGTTTAAACCAGGTTCTTGCTGGTCTGCAGGGGGCCTCAGTTTCCACACAGCATGTCAGGGGCCATGGAGGAGAGGGCTGAGCTTCGAGCTCCCACCCTTTCTTTTTGTTATTTGGTCTTAATACTGCGGTTCTATTTGTCACTCATTCATCCAAGAAATATTGGTCAAGTGTAGTTTTAGAGTTTAGGAGGAAAGCAGGCATCACCCTGATAACACAAATAATGAAGAAATTACAATTGTGTTAAGTACTGTAAAGGGAAAGTGCAGGGTGTTATGAGAAAATATTTTAGGAAGACCTAGCCTGGTCTGGGACCTGAAGGATAAGGGGGGGGGGGAAAGGGGGACTGGGGGAGGGGGAGAGAGAGGAAGTTCCAGGTAAAGGGATAGGACATGGGAGACCAGAAGGTGTGGCAGGAACCAGAGAAGAAGGAAGAGGGTATCTCGAGTTGAGGCTGGAGAGAGAGATAGAGGACAGATTATTCACAGCCTTGTTGGCTGGGTTAGAGATTTTAAACTTTATCCTGAGACCTCTGGAGAGACATGGAAGGTTTTTAAGTGTGAGAGGGATCGGGTTTACCTTTTGAAGAGACCACGCTTGGTACCGCGTGGAGGGTGAATTGCAGGTAGTGGGGGAGTGGTAAGGAGGCTGTTGTGCTGAGCTGGTCCGAGCTGGTGGAGGGCCTTGAGGATGTAGAGGATGGTTCAAGAAATGCCTGGAAGAGACCCAGCAGGACTCGGTAGTAGATTGTTTGCAGATGATAGCCAGTACATGTTGATTAAAGGAGTCTACAATTTAAAAAAGAAAAACAAAAAAAAGGTTGAAAGCCACCTGGGCTCGACGAGCTTAATTATCCTACGTGGATCTTATATAGAAAGAGAGAAAGCCATTATTGAGGTCCTTTTGAGTGTATCCATACTTTCCACTAACCCCACAACCGGGCAGTGGCCTGCCGGTTTATCACCCGCCCTGGGGAGTAGGGGATTCAGAGCGGGAACTCGAGGCTGTGACTCAGCACGTGTGTCCACATAACGTGACCCTGTGGCTCCTGCCCGGTGTCCTCTGGACCCCTTGTCAGCTCAGCAGCAGTTAGTGAGGACCCCAGGCTCTGACAAGGGTGCTCGGCCAAATTGTTCACTTGCGGGCCTAAAACTTCTGTCCGTAACCGGACACAGAGGCTGACCTGTGCGTCCCCACGTGTTTCCTCTTGGTTTGGACTCCGTGGTCCTTCATGAGTGTCATGCCTCCAGCCAGCCCGGGCGCAGTCCTGCCTCCACGCCTTCGCTTGTCATGGTCCTTCCTGCGCGGTCCGCCCTGAGGCACTCTGGGCCGTTCCGTCCCACCTGCGCTGGGAGGCTTCCCTCGGTCGTCCCCGCCTCTCTGCTTGGGCAGCAGCCACGCATCTGGCCTTTCCTACCTGACTGCAACGATCCGTCCCGCTGCCCGACCGCATGCTGTGGACCCCGCCGCTTTAGGGGACCGGCTGGCGTGCAGTGCGTGCGCTGTGAACGGGTGCGCGTGGCCGGGGTCACTCCCCTTTGTTGTCCGTGCCCTGTCTTCCCCTCCCTGCACAGTGCTGGGAAAAGGGTACACGCTGCACTCCGGTTCACCTAAAATACCCCCAGGCCCTTGTTTCAGCACCGGGACTGAACGAGGTCCAGAGAGATCCTAGGCACCACCTGCTGAACACGTGGTCTCCTCCTCACCTGGAGCGGGGCCCAGGGAGCACGGGGCACGATGAGAGGCTGGGTGCCCCGCTCCGTGGTAGACCCTCGGATGGGGAGCAGCTCAGGTATGTCCCGCCATTGTCACCGCAGGCCCCTGAGCTGCTGGAGCAGCAGAAGTACACGGTGACCGTGGACTACTGGAGCTTCGGCACCTTGGCCTTCGAGTGTATCACGGGCTTCCGGCCCTTCCTGCCCAACTGGCAGCCCGTGCAGTGGTGAGTGAGGGCTCGGGGCGGGCCGGCCGCCTGAAGGGGGCGGTGTCCCCCTGTCTTTGTCAGATGTCACCTCGCCTGTCCTGTCTCACTGGGCGCCCCAGGCTGGGCCTGAGACACCTGTGACCTGTTGCCCAGAGGAAGTCCCGTTAAGACCTGGCACATGGGCAGTCTGAGCTCCAGAAGCCTGGAAAGATGGAAGGTTGTTAAGTGTCAACCTGGATTCTGAACCTTAACAGCTTTAAATCCAGTACTGTGTAAATGCCTGCTCTGTGCAGGGCAGGAGGTCATTGTGTTTACAGAGTGTGTGTGTAGTGTACGCTTACACCGAAAACGCTGTGCATTAGTAAACAAACAGCCTGTTCACATGACAAATTATGAGCTGTATTTACATGAAAATTTATTGTTGACAAATTTTACTGTTTTTAAAAGCAGCAAAAAGTGGCTTAAAATGTGAACTGAATACATTTCCAAAAAGAGATTTTCTAATAAAACAAGTCAAAGGATACAATTAAGTTTTTAAAAATTACTTTATATTTTGAAACTTCTTTTCTGATTATAATACTAACGTGTGGTTCATTGCATACATAAAAGTTAACCATTACTGAAATGCATCATTTAAAAACTAACACCCCCCTAAATCAGTTAGGTTGAGAGACCACACACTAATTGAAATGATGCGACTGTTGTTCAACATTATTTTTTTATCTCCAGTTTTTATTTTTTGGAGCAGTGGTAAGTTCATGTGGTTCAAACTTCAGAGCATAAAAGTGAGAAGTCATGGTTCCTCCCCACAGGCATCTGGTCCCGTTGATTTTGGGTCCACCTCTGAGGATGTCTTGTACGTGTACAAGCAAATGGGCATGTACCTGTTTGTTAACTCATTTATGTATGCCACCGCATTTTACCTCAGTGACAGTGTGATACGCACACTGCCCTGTACGTGCTCTTCCAGGATTTTTACACTGAGAATTTCCTCCGACTGCTGTGAACATATCTCTGTGACTCCAGATTCTTCATTGTGCCTGTGTTTATTTAAAAAACAAAGTAGGTTACCATGCATACTCTCATAGAACCTGCCTTTCAGACTTGCTACTGAAAATGCTTTCTGTTCTTCCATGGTCTTTGTCACATCTGTTTGCTGTTCCACTGTAGTTGGTTTAACCTGCTCCCCATTACTGGAAGAATCAGTGGTTTATAATTTTTACTTCTTAAAATAACACCAAGAATAACATCATTGTAGGGAAATCCTTGTATGTCCGCAGTTATTTCCCTGGGATAAATTCCTAGAAATGGGATCAACAGATCAAAGATTATCCGCATTTTAAAGATCTTCCATGTGCACTAACAAATTGCTCCACAGAAAGTTTGTATAAATAACGTTTCCACCAGGAACGTACAAAAGCTGCCCCTTTGTGGGTCCGCAATGGCTGTTGTCACGTTTCTCAGTATCTTTCTGGAAGTAGCGAAAACATTGACTTTTTCAAGGGACAGGTACTTACATCATGAGATTGTTTATTTATAAGAGTAAGATGTAGCCTTTGAAATCAATTCCAGAAGAGTAGTTTTGTGTGACGCGGTCCAGTTCAGTCACCGTTCACATGCCAGACACTGGAAGAGATGAGCCGGGCACGGTCCCAGCTCCTGAGGAGCCTGGTGACCTGGCAGAGAGTGCCCTCCTGTGGGGACTGACTTTAGAAGAGGCAGCGCTCCTGAGCTGGGTTCTGGAGTGTTGAATTAGCTCATTACATGAGAGTCACACCTTATCATGTAACCATCACGACAAAAACTTTAAATGTCTGTACATCTATAGCGTTTTTAACTAACCAAGGAATTACTGCATTTTTTTCAGTTCAAATGTCGAGCGTTTCCATTATTTATAACGAGATGAGTTAAAGTCCATTAGAACTAGAAGAAGAAATGCTATTTGAAGCTATCCCTAATGGCCTGGCATCTTCATAGTAAGTTTTTTGTCTTCAGAGCCAGCCTCCTGTACGGAGCCGGGAGGCCGGGTGACCACTTGCAGGCGGACATCTCTGAAACCCAGTAGCTGTGAGACGTGCCTGTCTTGTCTGCCTTGTAATGCCTCAGGCAGCTTTAGCAATTTCACTCTCATCTCAGGTGGCAGGTAGATAGTAACTTCAGGACAAATGAAATTTGAGCTTTATTATCCTATCACTGAGCTACTGTGAAGTGCATTTTAGGACCGGCCTAAGCAGTAAGCATTTCACTTACTGTGTCCTTTTCTTTATCTATATAGTTTCCCGTTGACAGACCGAGTTTCTATCAGAGGACCATCCCATTATGTGTAATGACAGCCTGACTTAGAGCAGGCAGGTTCCAGCTGGACCCCAGCTCTTCCAGGCTACGTGTGCTCCACATGGTCCGGTTCACCCCTTGCCAGTGAGGCTTCAGGGCTAAAGCATTTTTCATTTGAATTTCTTATGTGTTTTTGAAAAGGAAGGATGCAGGCATTTAGACAGAGTAGAAGGGGCACCAGACTTTGGATCTGAGTCCCCGGTGGTGTGACCTTGGGCAGGTCCCCTGATCTTCACTTCCTCACCGCTGAATGGGTGGCTGAAAACCGTCTGCCACATGGGGTCATCGGGCAGAGAAGGGCGTGTTCGCAGTCAGTGCTTGGTTATCCATGAAGCATTATTCAGACTTACGTCATCACCCTTGTCCCCGAGAAGATTTGAAACCAGTGTAAAAATCTGCTTCCTTCAAATACTATTTCAGATACATCAAAAGGGTCTCTAGGGTGGGAAATGTAACCGTTCATTCACCATCAGAAGTAACGCTTAGCCACACGCATTAAGAGGGAAGTGTGTGGTGCCTGCAGGTTTCACGTGAACAGGATCCTTGGGCAGTAATCTTGGTGTGCACGTCCTAATTTCATCCTCTACCAAAACGTGAGAGTTTGGTGTTCGATGAAAAGTAGAAGAAAGATAAGGATGAGCCAGGGTGAGGCCAGGAGTCAGCAGGACAAGGCTGAAGGTCAGTGACACTCACCGGGCAGTGCTGACGGCCTTAAACGCTCAGAGAAGCATCCTAGCAGGACGCAGACGCACTGGCCGGCATCCCAAGGGGTTAGCTAGCGACCCGGGGGCATCCCGTCCGGTTGTCAAGTGGAAGGCTACCGGTGTAGAGGGGCTCTTGGCTGCTGGGTGACGCGGGGTCATCACGAGCGGCGTGACGGACCAGGCCCTGCGTCCGCAGGCACTCCAAAGTCCGGCAGAAGAGTGAGATGGACATCGTGGTGAGTGAGGACCTGAACGGAGCCGTGAAGTTCTCCAGCTCGTTACCCCAACCGAGCAACCTCAACAGGTACGGCCCCAGGCCTTCCCCTCCGCGTCGTGTCCTTCCTTTTTTAGAAGTGGAGGTCAGAGCAGACGTCCTGGTAGCTCTGACGTGGGGACGTCCTGCTGTGGCCGGCACCTGGCATAATCCATCTCAGTGTTAAACTTAGAACGCCTTCCCCCCGACCCCATCTAGAAGTCATCTCCTTCCCGAATTCACACAGCAATCTGTCTGTACCTCTCATCACTCCAAGAAGCTTCTACATCACGTGACATTTGGTTTTGCAGAGGGTTTACCTTCTGGTCAGCTGTAAGCCTTTGAGGGCCAGGGGATTACGCTTTATTTCTCTTTGCCTGCAGCCTAATTGTGTGTTACTGTCAACAAACAAACCTTTGCCGTTTGAACGGCACTGCCGTCTGGTCTTAGAGCCAGAATATGAGCAGTCAGGTAATCCTATCAGAACTGGGGGCTAGTACAGAGGAAAGCTGCCAGGCGGCCGGCCACACACAGCTGAGGAGCACGGAGCACAGTGACCAAGAGTGTTTGGAGGACGGGGAGAGAGGTACCGAGTGGACTAGCTGCGCGGGATGACTGGGCGGGCTGGAACTTTCTGGAAGGATCTGGAAAGACGTGCAGGACAGGCATGGGAAAGATGGGGGGTGGGGGGGCCCAGGAGCGGCAGCTCGTAGCGGTGCTGGCCTCTGCAGGGCTTTCTTGGGGGCGCGGCGAGGGCCGCTGAGGGTGCCGGCGGGGCCCCGCCGGGCCGGGAGAAGTGAGAACTTTGTCGTGTGGACCCCGCGAGGGATCCCCGGGGCGACCGACAAAGCGAATCGGCAGCGAGAGGTCTGGATCGTGTGGGCGGTTCTCCTGAGGTGGGGCGGGCCTGGGAAGCACATAGAAAGCTCCCTGAGGTTCTTGCACAGCCATCTGCCGAGACAGCCCTGATGTGAGGGTGTTGGCGCGGATCCGGGAGCGGGGGGGTGAGCGCCTGAGTGAGTCGTTTTGTTGGAAAGGCTCGTCTTTCCTCAGGTTAGTTCATCCTCAGGGATCACTTTGGCTCCGTCCGCGTGATGGTCACGTGCGTGTGAGGTGTGAGTGCCTTTCAGTTCCCACGCGGGGCCCTGAGGCTGGCTCTGGGCCCACACGCACGCGCGCGCACACACACACACACACACACGTGCATGGCCCCCTCTTCTCAGCGTCCTGGCCCAGCGGCTGGAGAAGTGGCTGCAGCTGATGCTGATGTGGCACCCCCGACAGAGGGGCACCGACCCCGTCTACGGGCCCAATGGCTGCTTCAGGGCCCTGGACGACATCTTAAACTTGAAGGTGAGCCTGCGGGCTGTGGGCTGCCCGACCAGTGGGCAAACGCAGTCTCCCGTGAGGGCGTCTCCGTGTGAGAGGGTGATGGGACCCCTTGCTGACCGACGTGGGTCACGAGGTCGTAGCTGTGGCCGGACAGGAGTGGGAAGACTCCTCCTGTGTGTGGCCCAGCGCTGGCCTTCCTCCCCAGGCCGGGCCTCTGGGAGGCTGGGAGGTGTGGGGAGTGGCAGGGGATCCGGGCGAGCAGGTGGGAGTCCATCAAGTGGTTTGTCCTGGGTTGTGTCGCAGCTGGTTCACGTCTTGAACATGGTCACGGGCACCATTCACACCTACCCCGTGGCAGAGGACGAGAGTCTGCCTAGCTTGAAGGCCCGGATCCAGCAGGACACAGGCATCCCCGAGGAGGACCAGGAGCTGCTGCAGGAAGCGGGTCTGGCCTTGACCCCCGACAAGCCCGCCGCTCAGTGCACCTCCGACGGCAAGGTGAGACCGGCCTCCTGCAGGCGCCCCAGCCCCACCCGACCCCGGGAAGCTGCTCGCCCGTCCCATCCCACTCCGTCGTGCCAGGCAGTCTGTTACCACGCAGGGCAAGCACCTGCCTGTTTTGAGGTTGGAATGCGAGATCCCGTGAACCTGATAGGAGATCTGAGTCACCCCATGCTTCACCTGTTCCTTCCAGACCACTGGGAGTGCCTTTCTTTTGCCTTTGCTGCCAAAGTGATGCTTCATTTTTCCGAGTCAACCAAAACTATTTTTGACACACCTCGTGTGTGCAGAACCGTGCTGATAGCTGCACAGAAAGAGCTGGAAAGTTAACGCAGGAGAGAGAGTCACTGGACAGTAAAGCAAACCATCTAAGTTGCACAATAAAGACAATCAGAGAATAAAACAGAACAGAGTAAGTTGTAGATAAGGTTTGCATTTGGGAATAAGTGTTTAAAAGGAACAGCCAAGGGAAGCAGAGGCCGCGGCCCCTAGGAAAGGCTCGGTGGGCGCCCGGCACCTGCTCTCTGAGGACGGTGCTGTCGGGACCCTCTGAAGACTCCCCCCGTTGTTGCTTGAGAAAAGGAGGGGCTGGGTCCACGAGGCCTCATTTTGCTCTTGTCCCTTTGCAGCTGAACGAGGGCCGCACCCTGGACATGGATCTCGTTTTCCTCTTTGACAACAGCAGGGTCGCCTATGAGACCCAGATCTCCCCACGGCCCCAGCCTGAAAGCGTCAGCTGTATCCGTAAGAACAGCGTGATCTTTTAAAAGATAATTACTTACAGTGCTTGGGACGAGGCTGGAGGGAGAGCCCTGGACCGAGGGAGGGGCCCCCCCTGAGAAGATGAGTCCCTCCGGCCCTCAGGCAGCCTTCCTCACTTGCACCCGCGAGGAGTAGCCCAGGTGAAGAGAGGAAAGGACATCCATCTTGAATTAATGTCAACCTCATTTAAACAGAGGACAGACAGTACTGCCCACAGGCCACTGAACTTGACCCACGTGACCATTTTGTTGATTTTTGAAGTCGTCTTCATATTTTAACAATCAATACGTGCACGCGATACCAAAAAATCAAAAAGATTGTACGGTAGGCAGTAAGTGCCTCCGTCTCCCCGTCTCCCCAGGGGAACCACTGCTGCCTGACTCCTGGGTCTCCCTTCTGGGGTGTTCTGTGCGTCTGTAACTTTTGACGTGCCTGTGCTCTACCAGGGCACAAAAACGTCTGCAGCCGTGACCAGGCCCAGCACCCGACACGGTTGTGCAGCAGCAGCGCAGTACATAACGGAGCAGTGTAGACGTGCCTGCGAGCCCCGCGGGCAGGAGGCGGTCCGTCGCAGGCGCCGCTCCCTGACGGTCGTGTGTGTCTCTGGCAGTGCAAGAGCCCAAGAGGAGCCTCCCGTTCTTCCAGCTGAGGAAGGTGTGGGGTCAGGTCTGGCACAGCATCCAGGCCCTGAAGGAGGACTGCGGCCGCCTGCAGCAGGGCCAGCGCGCCGCCATGTACGTGCCCGGTGGTTCGCCTTCGCTTGCTCAGAGCTGCCCGGTGGCCCGGCCGCAGGACGGTGGCAGAGGCGAGGGCCCGGGGGTGGCCGCTGGGAGAGCGAGCAGGGGAACGCTAGTCTGGAAGGGTGGGATGGAGGGAGGCTCCGTCAGACCCGACAAGGCCGGTGTGGTCCGCGGGCGGCACAGGGGCGCGGACGGGGCGGGGCTGCCGGACGGAGGGCAGCACCGGGACCGCGGAAGGGCTCGCTGCGGCGTGGGTCAGCCGCCCTCCCCTGACCGTCCTGCCAGGCTGGGCTGACTCTTTCCCCGGGTTGTGGCTGGTTTGGGTCGCTTCGTGTGGTACTTGGCCTAATTCCAGTTTGGGAGCAGAACCTCAGCCATTGCCGAGGGCCAGGAGATTGTCGTTACGGTTATAGGTGGCTGCTCTTGTTGTGGTTATGCTAATTATAGCAGGGGCCTGCCGTGGTGTTCGAGGTGGTTTTGTTATTGTCCGGGAAATGGTACTTGGACGCCAGAGACGCCCCACGGTTCTGTTTCTCGGGGCCCCTGCAGGATGAATCTGCTCCGGAACAACAGCTGCCTGTCCAAGATGAAGAATTCCATGGCCTCTATGTCTCAGCAGCTCAAGGCCAAGCTGGATTTCTTTAAAACCAGCATTCAGATTGACCTGGAGAAGTACAGTGAACAGAAGGAATTTGGGATCAGTGAGTGTACGCTTTGCGATGAGTCTCGAGAGAGCGTCCCTTTCCTCTTCTTTCCGAGGTGTCTTTTGTCCCCTTGCCATTGAATCGCTTGTTTTCTGTTTTGGTTTGGGGATGTTTTCGTTTTGCTTTTAATTTATTTTCCTTCCATTTTTTTCCAGCGTCAGACAAGCTGCTGCTGGCCTGGAGGGAGATGGAGCAGGCCGTGGAGCTCTGTGGACGGGTAGGAGGCGCCCTGGGGTCCCCAGCCCGGCCGAGGGCGCGAGGCTCTTCACTGCCGTCCTCCCCTTTCTCGCTGCGCGCTCGGTTGAGCTTGTATGTCGAAAATGAGATTTTCCTCTCCCAGCTCTCTGCCCTCAGCTAGGACTTGCTGGAAAGAGGGGGAGAGGCAGGGGGTGGGGGACAGTGCAGGGGGCCCTGCCGTGGCAGGTCCGGGACCTGCACAGATTGGAGTCAGGATTACGACGTGAAGTGTCCTCTTTCCATGAGAAGGGGCCTTGGGTGAAGGAGCAACACGCCGTCTTGTCGGAGGTTGTTCTAACCTCCTTGGGACATGAAATCCCCAGGAAAGAATGGGTCTAAAGGGCAAGTCTTAGGACAGTGTAAATCAGATGCCACTGAAAAGTGTTGATTATGAGGCCAGGGTGTGACATGGCAGACCTCACACAAATGGAAGACTGTGGACTCCAAGGCTTTTTCCTGGACTTTGTCACCATTTTCCCTGTGAACTTGGGCAGGGAGTTTCACCTCCGTGTCTTAACATCTGTTTCTATCAATCAGTACCGATGTGCCTCCTTAAAGGTGGGTGTCCATCGGCAGTACCTTGTTCAACCACAGGGACACGAGCGCACCCCCAGTCTTGGCACTTGTGGGTGTAATCCCTGAGATAATGGACGAATTTGGAGAAGAGAATGTGCCCCAGCCGCTTCTCCACGCCAGGACCAGGCCAGGCCCCCACCTGCTCTGTCTCCTCTCACCCTAACGCAGCCCTTTGAGAGCCTAGTTCACGGTGGAGGAAACTGCAGCGCAAGGTCAGGTGACCTGCCCGAGGGCCACGCAGCTGGCAGGTGGCCGACCCCAGATCCGACTGCAGGGCTCCAAGTCCGTGTCCCTTCCGGCTGGTCGGCTGAGGGTCTGCGGCGGGGCCGGAGGGCTCCCCCGAGAACCCCGTGTCTCAGGAGTTTCTCGCTGCGTCCTTGGCCTCAGCACCGCTCTTCCTTCAGGAGAACGAGGTGAAGCACCTGGTGGAGCGGATGATGGCGCTGCAGACGGACATCGTGGACCTGCAGCGCAGCCCCATGGGCCGGAAGCAGGGCGGGACGCTGGACGACCTGTGAGTGTGTGTGTGTGTGCGCGTGTATGTGTGTGTGAGTGCACGTTGTGTGAGAGTGAGTCTGTATGTGAGCGTGTGTGTGCACGCGTGTATATGTGTGTGAGTGCACGTTGTGTGAGAGTGAGTCTGTATGTGAGCGTGTGTGTGCGCGCGTGTATGTGTGTGTGAGTGCACGTTGTGTGAGAGTGAGTCTGTATGTGAGCGTGTGTGTGCGCGTGTATGTGTGTGTGAGTGCACGTTGTGTGAGAGTGAGTCTGTATGTGAGCGTGTGTGTGTGCGCGTGTATGTGTGTGTGAGTGCACGTTGTGTGAGTCTGTATGTGAGCGTGTGTGTGCGCGTGTATGTGTGTGTGAGTGCACGTTGTGTGAGAGTGAGTCTGTATGTGAGCGTGTGTGTGCGCGCGTGTATGTGTGTGAGTGCACGTTGTGTGAGAGTGAGTCTGTATGTGAGCGTGTGTGTGTGCGCGTGTATGTGTGTGTGAGTGCACGTTGTGTGAGAGTGAGTCTGTATGTGAGCGTGTGTGTGTGTGTGAGTGCACGTTGTGTGAGAGTGAGTCTGTGTGTGTGTGTGTGTGAGTGCGTGTTGTGTGAGAGTGAGTCTGTATGTGAGCGTGTGTGCGCGCGTGTATATGTGTGTGAGTGCACGTTGTGTGGGAGTGAGTCTATGTGAGCGTGTGTGTGCGCGCGTGTATGTGTGTGAGTGCACGTTGTGTGAGAGTGAGTCTGTATGTGAGCGTGTGTGTGCGCGCGTGTATGTGTGTGTGAGTGCACGTTGTGTGAGAGTGAGTCTGTATGTGAGCGTGTGTGTGCGCGCGTGTATATGTGTGTGAGTGCACGTTGTGTGAGAGTGAGTGTGTGCGCGTGTATGTGTGTGTGAGTGCACGTTGTGTGAGAGTGAGTCTGTATGTGAGCGTGTGTGTGCACGCGTGTATGTGTGTGTGAGTGCACGTTGTGTGAGAGTGAGTCTGTATGTGAGCGTGTGTGTGTGTGTGAGTGCACGTTGTGTGAGAGTGAGTCTGTGTGTGTGTGTGTGTGTGTGAGTGCGTGTTGTGTGAGAGTGAGTCTGTATGTGAGCGTGTGTGTGCGCGCGTGTATATGTGTGTGAGTGCACGTTGTGTGAGAGTGAGTCTGTATGTGAGCCTGTGTGTGTGTGTGTGTGAGTGCACGTTGTGTGAGAGTGAGTCTGTATGTGAGCGTGTGTGTGCGCGCGTGTATGTGTGTGTGAGTGCACGTTGTGTGAGAGTGAGTCTGTATGTGAGCGTGTGTGTGCGCGCGTGTGTGTGTGAGTGCACGTTGTGTGAGAGTGAGTCTGTATGTGAGCCTGTGTGTGTGTGTGTGTGAGTGCGTGTTGTGTGAGAGTGAGTCTGTATGTGAGCGTGTGTGTGTGTGTGTATATGTGTGTGAGTGCACGTTGTGTGAGAGTGAATCTGTATGTGAGCGTGTGTGTGCGCGCGTGTATATGTGTGAGTGCACGTTGTGTGAGAGTGAGTCTGTATGTGAGCGTGTGTGTGCGCGCGTGTATATGTGTGAGTGCACGTTGTGTGAGAGTGAGTCTGTGAGCCTGTGTGTGTGTGTGAGTGTGTGTTGTGTGAGAGTGAGTCTGTATGTGAGCGTGTGTGTGTGTGTGTGTGTGTGAGTGCGTGTTGTGTGAGAGTGGGCCTGTATGGGAATGTGTGTGTCTGTGTGTGAGTGTGTCTCTCTTTCTGTGTGTGTGTCGGGCTGGTTCGAGTGCGGTCCCAGTGGAGCCCCATGGGCCCACTCCCCCCGGAGCTCGGCCCCTGGGGGGGGTCATCTCGGCACGTGCAGAGATGAGCACGGACACACCTCCGTCACTCTGAGCCTCACAGGATAGAGAAGCGCTGTCTGACTTCACAGTTATGGGGACCAGATCAGATAACGCCCCCAGCGGTGGCTCGTGAACTACGGAGGCTGCCGTCCCAGGAGCCTTTGCTTGACCAAAGTATCAGATTAGACGCCAGGGCCGCCCAGCCCACCCTCACTCGGCATGGCCCAAGGAGCAGAAAGTAGAACAGGGGAGGAGCCTGGCAAGTCTTAGAAGGTGGGATGTGGAAACTTCATCTGAGTCTTGATCAGGAACTTGGCCTTGGCTCCGGGGGCGGGGGGAGGGCAGGGGGGTGCCTAGGCAGAGCAGCCCCGCCTGCAGCCCTGGGAGCAGACAGGAGGGGCAGGTGAGCCTCGGGGCCCCTCAGGAGCTACCTCCTTGGGGCTCAGCCGTGTCCTCTGACGCTTCTACTAGGATTCTTAGGACCAGATGCCGAACATCAGAAATTTAGTTATTTGTAGTCCATATTTTCTCAAGTCATTTAACCCTTTATTCTCCTCTGGTTTTCAAACGAAAGTCACCCCTGAAAATGTCAGCCCGTCTCACTGTGTTAGGGGCACTGGGAGGGCGTCTGTGTCTGCTCCTGGGCTTGAGTTTTCGGGGGCCGCGTTCTCCGGGCTCAGGTCCAGCAACAGACCGCACCCAGAGTCCCGATGGCAGGAGCCGGGCGGGCAGGGAATTCAGAGGAGACTCCTGTCCTGAGGATTCTCACTAGGCCTTGGAGGTGTTTGAGTTTTGATAATGAGGCGAGCCTTCCCTTGTCATGGATTTCACCTGTAACATCACCAGGAACGATCGTTTGCTCCAGTCGGGATGTGCTGCCCGTCTGGCTTCTAGAAATCAGTAGTGCTGCCGGCAGGAGTTGGCCCTGGCGCTTCAGGTGAGCTTGTTGACCTCTGCTCGATGCTGACGAAGCTGCTGTCTCGTGTGTTTCAGAGAAGAGCAGGCGCGGGAGCTTTACCGGAGGCTGAGGGAGAAGCCCCGAGGTGAGTGGGCCACCTCCCGTGTCCCTCGCTACCCGGGCACCAGGCCAGCCCCCCGCGGACCGTGCAACCCCATCCCTCTTTGCAGACCAGCGAACCGATGGCGACAGTCAGGAAATGGTACGGCTGCTCCTGCAGGCAATCCAAGGCTTTGAGAAGAAAGTGCGAGTGATCTATACGCAGCTCAGGTATCAGGCCGCCTTCCCTCCGGCAGGGCGGAGCGAGGAGGGGCGGCGGGCTGTGTGTGAGGCCTCGCCCACTCACCTGAGCCCCGCGGGACCTCCACCTGCAGCGGCCGAGCAGAGCCTTAACTGCCGGGGCTGCGTCCTGCTTCCTGCGACGTGCTTCCACGTGCCGCTGGAGCTTGTCACGTTTGTTCTTCACAGCAAGACTGTGGTCTGCAAGCAGAAGGCTCTGGAGCTGCTGCCCAAGGTGGAGGAGGTGGTGAGCTTAATGAGCGAGGACGAGAGGACTGTGGTTCGGCTGCAGGAGAAGCGGCAGAAGGAGCTCTGGAACCTCCTGAAGATCGCTTGTGTGAGTGACCCTCGGCCGGGCCCTGTGCTGCCGGCCCCCGCCCACGCGCCCGGCATGGGGACCGCGGGGCCCCCGCCAGCGCTCCGCTGCTGCTGCTCACTTTCTACTTCTCTGCTCCGTGACTTGGTGTGAGTGGGGAGGGGCGAGGTGGGCGCCTGTGTCCTTGTGTTACTTGTGCGTGTGGCGGCTGTGATAAATCATCACAGTTATTCTCACGGTCCTGGAGGCCAGAAGGCCGCCCTCAAGGTGTCGGCGGGGCCGGGCTCCCTCTGGAGGCTGGAGGGGAGAATCCCTCCTCCTTCCTCACCTCATCTTCGATTTCGGCGGCTCCCAGTACTCCTTGGCTTGTGGCAGCATCCCTCCCGTCTCTGCCTGTGTCTCCACGTGACCCTCTTCTCTGCGTCTCTTTTCTGAGTATCTCTTGTAAAAACACTTGTCGCTGGATTCAGGTCCCACCCAGATAGTCCAGGGTGATCTCATCACAGGCTCCTTAGCTACACCTGCAAAGATCCTTTTTCCAGGCGAGGTCATACGCCCAGGTTCCTGAAGATCTGCATGCAGCCCCCGCGGTGCGTGCCCGTGTGGCCTGAGCCGTGCCTGTGCCGTGCAGCACTCAGCCCGCACTTTCTGTGCCCGCCGTCTCAGCATAGCTGCGATCCCACTGAGTGTTGCTCAGAGAGAACCCTCAGCACAAAAGAGAGCCCCGGACAGAGAAGGGAGATGAGCCGGGTAAAAGCCGTGTCTTGGAAGCGAGCTGGTGGGACAGACCCCGCCGCCATGAGGGCTGCAGGGAAGTTGAGGAGGTGACAGCAGAGCGACTTGGTCACGGATCGGGGGCACACGGCTGCGTAAGGTGGAGTGGCCGCCGCAGCCTGGGGCGTCAGAACACCTTGGTCTCCTTCTGTCCCGCGGATGGTGCGAGTCACAGAAAGTCACTTAGGACCTTTGTGTGTCTGTCTTCTACTTGGAAAGAGTAAACACACCTTCCTTATAATTTCCTTGTAAGAGTTTGTTAAGCGACCTAACTAATGAAATAGAGCCCTCAGATCTCTCTGTATTTAGAATCTTTTTTTTTTTTAATATAAATTTACTTATTTATTTTTGGCTGCGTTGGGTCTTTGTTGCTGCGTGTGGGCTTTCTCTAGTTGCGGCGAGCAGGGGCTACTCTTTGTTGCGGTGCACAGGCTCTAGGTGCACGGGCTTCAGTAGTTGTGGCACGTGGGCTCAGTAGTTGTGGCACGTGGGCTCAGTAGTTGTGGCTCGCGGGCTCTAGAGTGCAGGCTCAGTATTTGTGGTGCACAGGCTTAGTTGCCCCGCAGCATGTGGGATCTTCCCGGACCAGGGATCAAACCCGTGTCCCCTGCATTGGCAGGCGAATTCTTAATCACTGCGCCGCCAGGGAAGCCCCTAGAAACTTTTACCAAAAAGCACACCTATAGATACAGAAACAGTTTCTAAACTGAAATGCAAACCATCAAATAGCGAAGTTGACCTATCTCTCCAGGAAGAGCCTGTGTCTCATGGCCAGTTGTCTCATGAGAAAATACCCTGGTGTGGTGACTGGGACTTAACCTGGCGGTCCAGTGGTTAAAGACTTCACCTTCCAATGCAGGGGTGTGGGTTGATCCCTCGTCGGGGAGCGAAAATTCCACATGCCTCTCAGCCCAAAAACCAAAACATAAAAAACAGAAGCAATATTGTAACAAATTCAATATAGACTTTAGAAAGGGTCCACATCGAAAAAAAAAAAAAAAACTTGAAAAAAAGAAAGTACCCTGGTGTGAATGCAAAATTTGAAACATCTGTTTGCCCCAAAACTGCTGACTCTCTTCCTGGTTTTGTCATCTAGAGCAAGGTCCGAGGTCCCGTCAGCGGAAGCCCAGACAGCATGAACACGTCCCGCCTGAGTCAGCCCAGCCAGCTGCTGTCGCAGCCTTGCCCAGCCCCTGACAGCTTACCCGAGGCCGTCAAGAAGAGGTGCGTCCCCGTTCGCCGCGCCCAGTGCAGGAGTCAGGGCGCGTCGGTCACCCGTCGGCGGGTCTGTGCGTGTTCCTCGGTGTTTGTTCCCTTTGCCGGGTGCTGTGGGGACAGATGTGGCGTTCTGCTCTCAGAGCTCCTCCTGACTTGCTGACTAAGGCTTCCTCGTCTGAGGTCGGGTTGCTCGTTGCTGGACGGGAGCCTTGGAAGTGCTGGCCAGTCCCCGCTTCCCGCGAGTCCGCCCGTCGCGGTCTGCTCGTAGAACCAGGTCCCTGAGGGCGTGCCCTGGCCTCCACGCCTGAGTCGCGTGTCACTGGTCCCTCCCGTGGCCTCTCCCTGCCCCACTCATCACCTGCACCCCTGCCGCAGAGCTGGGAGCAGAGCCCCAGAGCCCTTCTGGCGAACTTTTCCCTCCCTGCTTCCCGCCTAGTGCTGCCTCCAGGCTCCTCTGGTCAAATCAGTCTTCACAGGAGACCATTTTGATCGAGTTATTCCTCAGGTTATTTAGGGACCAGCCACGGCTTCCTGCTGCCTCGGGGTCCAAGCCTGAGCCTTCTCACGCCTTCACGCCACCTCCCCATTCTGACCCACTGCTCCCGGGCAGACTCCTGGCTCCTCCGTCACGGGTCTTAAAGTCTGGTCCAGACCAGCAGCATCGGCGGGTTCTGGGTACTTGCCAGAAATGCAGATTCGGGGTCAGGAGCTCGGGGTGGGGCCGAGCAGTCCTGTTGAACCAGCCCTGGCTGACCCTCCCGCACCCTGAAGTTCCAGAACCTCGGCTCCGCTGACACCTTTCCCCAGAGCCATCCTCCCTCTGCGCCCACCTCCTCCACGGCCCTGACACACGAGCACAGGGATCCTTCTCCTCCTGGACGTGGTTAAAATCGGTTCCTGTGGGCAGATCTATAGAAGAGAAAATAGATTAATGATTGCCGAGGGCAGGGCGCGGGGCAGGAATGGGGAGTGACTGACGACAGGTACAAGGTTTCTTCTTGGGTGATGAAAACGTTCCAAAACTGGATTACCAGGATGGTTGCACAACTCCATAAATGTACTCGAACTATGGAATTGTGCACCTTAAGTGGGTGAACTTTATGGTTTGTAAATTTATCTCAATACAGCTGTTTTTAAAAATCCTGTTCCTGTACTTGGGGGGTTTGTAGCCTGTACTGTTTTGGATTTTTTATGTTTAATTTTTTTTAATTTTTTATTTATTTTGCCGCTTGGCTGGCGGGATCTTAGTTCTCCGACCAGGGATTGAACCCGGGTCCTCAACAGTGAAAGCACAGAGTCCTAACCACTGGACCGCCAGGGAAGTCCCTGTTTTGGATTCTTAATTCTCTCCCCAGCTTACTGTTAGCTCCTTGAGGATGGTAACCAGGTCCCGCGCCTCTCACGGGGCCTCTGGGGCCGGCCCGGAGCCTGGAGCCTGGTTAGTAGCCCATGGATGAGTCTGGGCAGCGCTGTGCCCTGTTCCTTCCATCAGTGCCCCCTTCACAGTGAGAGGAGGGGATCGAGGGCCCTTCCTCCTGGATCTGTCACTCTCTTTCCATGAGATCCTCAAAGCTCTGGAGAAGTCGTCCCGGGGGCCCAGGCCGCTGTCTGTGTCTCCACGCCCTCGAGCCGAGGTTAGAAAGGACAGACGGCTCGCTCTGCTTTCCTGTTTCTCACCGCGGCCGGTTCTCAGGGGGACACGTGCATTTCTCATCAGAGAGAAGGAGAGAGCGCAGTAAACAAATCAGTTCCCAGAACTTGCTTCCCCCAGATCTCAGCGAGCTGGGGACACCTGGGGAAATTGCATGGTGTGTATATTTTTGTCCAATTCAAAAAGTGGAAAACAGGTGATTTGGGAGAGATCTTCAGATTGTGGCAGTTTGGAGAGAATCTAGTTAAGTCAGAAAGAGCTTTGGTATTAAGCCGGATCGCTGCTTTTCCACGTTGTGAACAGTGGTGCTCGTAGCTGGATTCGAGCTTCTGTAACGGCACTCAACTAGACGGATGAAATCACTTAGGCAATAACATGGTGTTTTAAGACACTCAGCCTCAGAATAATTATTTAATTTTTAAAATCTTTCCAGAAGCTCTTTAGCATATTTGCAAACACTTTTGAAAAGTTAACATTGACCACGTTCTAATAATTCAATCATTTTTCTTAGTGAAGACCTCGTGGCTGAAGCACACACCCTGTGCGCCCAGCTGGAAAACGCCCTACAGGACACCATGAAGGAGCAGGACCAGAGCTTAAGGGTAATGGCCCGTGGGAACCCCCGCTGCTCCACGTCCTTTCTTTCTGCAGCAAACGAGAAAAAGCAGATCGAAAGGCAATGCCGTGCTTCCTCGATCTCAGTGTACACTTAGGATTTTCTAGTGCATACTTCTTATTCCCCATGATAACAGTGCTGATGACTGGTGAATGTGTGCAGGTACTTTATGTGCTTTATCTCATTTCATCCTCACTGTACTTGATCCTTACGAGGAAGGTAGCATCGCTGTGAGAAGGCCTTTCCCCTGGTGCACCTTCTGTACAATTGCCGGGCGTCTGTGTGTGGGGTGCAGTGCTGGGCTCCGGGAACAGAGCAAGAGCCCGTCACCACCCCGCCTCTCAGGGACTCGGGGCTTAGCAGTCCTAGTTGTAGGGAGGCTGACCTAAAGAAAAACGAGTCCAGATGCAGGTATGTTGAGACAAAGCTGAAGTTGCTGAGAGGATGCTAAATCATTCGCTTGGCTCTTTGGCCTTTTCCTGCCGATACGGTCACATGCTAGCGTCTCCGGAACTTCTTATTTTGGGGAAGAATCGGAGGGGATACTGCTCGTTGTAATCACTTCTTATTTATTCAAGTGTCCTTCTCTGGTTTGGGGCTCTCTGTGTCTCTTCTTGCTGTTCTTCCTCCTCCGAGCCGTGTATATTCCAATCCTTTCACTGCCCGTTTGCACTTCTGCCAGAGGAAAAGGAAGTCTGACCAGGCCATTTCACCTGGCGAGGTTGGAGGTCGAGAGCTGAGATTAGCCCAGGGTACCAGCTGCCCGCAGTGAGCATGAGTTGGTGCTGGGAGCTGCAGTAATAATACTTAAATCGCCTTCCCGGAATCTCAGGGCTCCAAGCCCATCCGAAGAAAAGCTCCGGCACGGTTTTGCAGACGTAGCTCTAGCTCAGGGGTACCCTGCAGAAACAAGACTGTCTTAACGAGAGGCATTTAATTTCCTTCTAAACGGTGCTGGTTGCCTCCCAAAGAAGGCAGATGTCTGGGTGGCCTCGGTGTCTTTAACGTGCCCGTTGACTTTCAGTCTCTAGACTGGAGCTGGTTGCAGTCGGGGGAGGAAGAGCAGCACAGCCTGCAGCGGGCCTCCTGATGGTGGGCGGCCCCGACCCCGCTGGGCTGCCCGGCCCGAGGCCCCCGGGGCCCCGCTGCATCGCGCCCGGTGTCCTCGGCACCCAGATGGAGACCTCGCTTCCCCAGCAGCCGTGACCGCCGCCGTGGACCGAGGGTGCAGCCCTCCGTGGCAGTGCCAGCAGCTTGTCTGCACGCCGGACGTCCTCCGCCACAGAGGCCCAGCAGACGTGGACGCCGAGCGCGGCGTCCGGGGAGATGGAGCCACGGCGGCCGCTGCCTCTGCGCGGAGACAAGTGCTCCAAGTATGGTGGCTGCACAGACCACTGGCCGCACGTCTAACTGACTTTCAGGACGAAGTGTGAACGGCACTTGGTGCTAGCTGTGCTCTCCTGACCCCTCCTGATCTCCAGAGGCCTCATCCACCTGTCTTCACAGCTAAGGTTTCATCGGGATCCGGCTTCTCTCGAAACCGTGGCTTCGGCCCGGCCCGGTCCTCCCTCCTCTTCTGATTTCACGGCTGCTAACGTTTTCCTTCTGCCTACGACCTTGGGCCAGGTTGGGTGAGTGCTGCTTTCCCCGTCCGGAGTCTCTCCAGCCAGAGTGAGTCGCTGGTGCCAGGAGGGGAGAGCATCTCCCTTCCTGTGGGTCCCAAAGAGTCCCCGGGAGCAAGCTGCCATGGAGAAGAGGGAAAGAAGAGGAAGGTGTCTGTCAACCACCAGCTTGCTGACCCCTGTGCCCACACCCCCTGTCCATGGGTGTGGCGGGGTGGACGGGGCAGTTCCCATCCCTCGTATCATCCAACGGTATTATTAAATGGATTTATATTTAAAAAGCAGATTCTCTATGTTGTAGCATGACTCAAATCCCACAGTCTATTTTTATAATACCTCTGGTTGGGACTTCTGAACTCAAAGTCCAACTTTAATGGAAAGTTTTATGAAATTGAAGGGTGCCTGATCAAACAGTGCCCGAGCACCAGCACTGCCTCTTTGACGTTTCACAAAAGCTGCTCCTTCCTATAACAGCAGGAAAGCAAAGTGAGTTCAGATGAAAACAAACAGGCAAGTTTGGTTGGAGAAGAAAGTGGGACGAGAAGAGTTTCACAGAGTGCCTTACATGGAGGCGGTACAGTGGGTTCTGTGTCAGGGAAGTTTGGGAAACGCTTCATGCTTTAACTGCCTCTTGGAGATTCACCTTGTGCACTGGTTTATTAAAGAATCTGAAAGATCTATAATAATAAACTGGCTTAAATCTGCCTAAATCCACTGTTTACCCAACTCATTTGACAGTAGAGCCTTTTTTTTTCTCCCGGGTGCATGTAACATTGATTAACGTCCCAAAGAGCTGAGTTTGATAAAGCGTGATTTTGGAAACACCGGTGAGGAGCACAGTGGGACATTATACCAGAAAGGTAGGCTGGGATGGGGTCAGATTAGGGAGGGAATGAATGTGGAGTTAAGAGTCAGGGGCTGATTTTATAGGCATTTGGGAGCCACTGAAGAATTTTGAGCAAGGAAGGACATCACCAAAGCTAATGTTTAAAACGAGTGATGTAACTAGAATATGCTAATTGGTTGAAAAAGTGAAAATTCTGGAGGTAGGACTTCCACTTCCAAAAGGTGGAGCAGATGTACTTTTTTCCTATTCCTCCTGCTAGTACAGCTGAGATCCTTGGACGTTATTTATAAACGAAGATAAGAAGACCCCAAAAGGCAGTGAGAAGGAGGCAGACCAGCTAGGGACCTTGGCCCTGAGCGGTGAGGTGGTGGTGAGTTCCCTGGGTTTTCCTCTTGCCTCCTGTGTCCCTGACGGAGGCTGGAGATGCCGACCAATGGCACAAACAAAGAAGCTGCTCTCCAACTCTGTTAGATTCCTAGGTCTGCTGTAACAAATCACCACAAACTACGTGGCTTAAAACAGGCATTTATTCTCACAGGTCTGGAGGCCGAAGTCTGAGATCAAGTCCTCCAAAGTCCCTAGGGGAGATTCTGTTCCTTGCTTCTTCCAGCTTCTGGTGGGTCCAGGAGATCCTTGACTTAGTGGCTGCATCTCTGCCTCTGTGGTCACATTGCCACCTCTTTTTCTATCTGTCAAATCCCCCCTGTGTACCTTTCATAAAAAACCCTCGTGATTGAATTTAGGACTGATCTGGATAATCCAAGATAAGTGCCTAAGAGGCACATAATTTGATCAAGACCCTTAATTCGATCTCATGTTTTACAATATAAGGCGATATTTATAGATTCTGGGGATTAGGATGTGGACATTTCTTCCTGGGGGGCCACCATTGAACCCACTACAGTCCACCATCTAGCCCCCCAAAATTCACATTCGTCCCACATGCAAAATACATTCACCCCATCCTGAAAAGTCTCGACCCACTACAGAATCAACACTAAGACCAAAATCTAAATATCATCAGCTCAGAAGTCTTGAATCTCATCATCTACATCAGGTTTGGCAGGCTCTGGGCATGATCCATCCTGTGACAAAATCCCTCCATCTGTGGGCCTGTGAAACTAGAAAACAGTTTATCTGCTTCCAAAATACAATGGCGAGATATGCATGTGATAGACATTCCCATTCCAAAGGGGAGAAATTGGAAGGAGTAAAGGAGTCACTAGCCCGAAGCAAGTTTGAAATCTACCAGGGTACATTCCATTAGGTTTCAAGTCCTGAGAATCATTTTCTGTCACTTGAGGCTCTGTCCACCAAACCCAAGGCAGCTTCATAGGCCTCTGCCTCTGCACACACTGCCTCTGTAACTGCTCTTCCAGTCTCTTCCTTTGCACCCATGGCTCTGCCCTCAGAGTCATTTCTCCTTTGTCTTGACAGCTAGCACATGTTTACAACCAAGTAACTCTGTCAACCATTTCCTGGCTCTTGAGTTTTAGAAGTCCAATAGACTTATTCCATCCTCCCTCTGTCCTTTTCAGACCAAGCTTGTTTCTGCTGATATAACATTCTTAATAATCTTGTGGGTCTCCTGTGTATGTCATGGGAGTCCACACCGTTAACAAAAGATCCACAGGTCTTTCTTTAACTCCACAGAACTCCACTTCTGTTCCTGGCTTCTGCTGAGATGAGTGAGTGGGTCTGTGAGTCACACAAATAATCTCTTCAGCAAAAGGTTGTCCAGCTGCACTCTTGGACTTCTCTCCAACAGTGAGTTTTTTAATTTTAGCATCCTTTGCAATATGGATAGATGGAGAATCTCCTAAATCATCAAATGCTGCTGCTTTTCTTCTTAACAGTTCTTTCTTCAATTTATTTCTTTTGTCTTGCATTTTACTATAAGCAGCAAGGAGAAATCACACTGCACCTTCAACACTTTGCTTGGAAATCTCTGCAGTAAAATACTCAAGTTCATTGCTTACAAGTTCCGCTGTCCACATAATGGTAGAACACAATGGCAGAGCCAAGTAACATTCGCATTTACCAACATTCTGTTCATGACAATGTATGTATTCTCTGAGACACTAGAAACTTTTTCTACCATGCTTCTCACTTTCTGAGCCCTCATCATCAACTTCTTTAACACTCATTTATACCAATAGTCTGTTTAAGGCAACCTAGGCTTTTTCTCTCATGCATCTCAGAATTCTTCTAGCATCTAACCATTATATAATTTGAAAGCCATTTCCACAGTTTTAGAGTTTTTTAACAGTAGCACCTCACTTTCCAGTACCAAACTATAACAAGTTGCCACAAACTGGGTGGCTTAAAACAAGAGAAATGTGTTCTCTCACAATTCTGGAGGCCAGAACTCTGAAATCAGGATGCTGGCAGGACTGTGCTCCCTCCAGAAGTTGTAGGGGAGATATGTTCCTTTCTTTTTCCAGCTTCTGGTGGCTCCAGGTGGTCCTTGGCTTGTGGCTACATCTATTCAGTTTCTGCCAATGTGATCATATTGCTTTCTCTTCTATCCGTCAAATCTCCCCTGTGCATCTCTTATAAGGACACTTGTCATTAGATTTAGAGCCAATCCAGATAACCTAGGGTGAGTTCCTCCTCTCAAAGTCCTTAACTGAATCACATATTTTGCCGTATAAGGTAATGTTCACAGGTTCTGGGAACTAGGACATGGACATGCCTTTAGGGGTGTGCACCCAACTCACTACATCAGGTGAAGGGTCAGGACGGGGCAGCCTCGCAAAACAGGAGAAATGTAAACGATAACCACTCTATGGCAGCCGAACATCACAAAACATACTGCCCCACCTCTGCTTGCAAAGACCAAGGGGGAAACTTAAACTTCCACACACAGCAGGCCATAATTAAGTGCCCCACTGGAGGGATGGGGTGAGGAACTGGGACTTTCATTGATGCTGGACAGTAACAAGGCCTCTCCTGCTGGTATCAGGGGAGACCACGTGGGGAATGCCCAGCAGGAACGAGGCGTTCCTGCCCCCGGGTGACAGCAGACCTACTGGGGAGCCGGGACTCCTATTGCCACCCAACAGTGAGGAAGGGCCCTTCCCACTCGGGAAGCCTGGGCTTCCACTCCCACCCTGCTTCCCCCACTGGGTATCAGAGGAGGCCTGCTAAGACAGGAATTAAATGAAAGCCAGAGTCTCATAACCTGAGACTCAGATGTCCAGGTCTTATTCCAAAATCACTCATCATACCAAGAGTTAGGAAACCTCAACTGAGAAAAGGTAACCCAACAGACACAGACACCCAAGTGGCAGAGATTTAGAATTATCTGAAAAGGATTTCAAAGCAGCCATCATTTAAACATGCTTCAAACAATAATTATGGACTAGCTTGAAACAAACAAACAAAAAATAGAAAGTCTCAGCAAAGAAACAGAAGATGTAAAGAAGAACCAAGTGGAAATTTTAGGACTGAAAAATACATGAAGTAAAATAAATGAAGTAAAAATATCAGTGGATACGCTCAGTAGCAGAATGGAGGGGAACAAATCAGTGAACTTGAAAATAGAACGATAGAAATTTCTCAGTCAGAACAACAGAGAGAAAACATTGGGAAAAAACAACAACAGAGCCTCAAAGGCCTGTGGGGCTATAACAAAAGAGCTAATATTTATGTCATCTAAGTCCCAAAAAGGAGAGCAGAAAAGAGGTGTAGCTGAAAAGTATTCAAAGAACGAATACGTGTAAATCCTTCAAATTTGGCAAAAAATATAAACCTGTATATTCAAGAAGCTGAGCAAACCCCAAACAGGATAAACTGTCACAAAGAAAGAAATGTATATGAAGACACATACAGTCAAACCCCTAAAAGCTGAAGATAAAGGGGAAAAAATGTGTAAAACTACAAGAGATACACCTTAGTTATGGGGGGTGGGAAACTATTTGAATGATAGCAGATTTCTCATCAGAAACCATGGAAGTCAGAAGAAGTGGCACATTTTTCAGGTTCTGGTAGAAAAGAACTGTCAACCCAAAATCCTGTGTCCAGCTAAAATATACTAGAGGCATATTCAGGAATGCCTTCTGAATGAAGGGGGAAGTCACGACATTCTCAAATCAAAGAAAATGAAGAGAATTTGTAGCCAGTAGACACACCCTAAAAGAATGGCTAAAGGAAGCTCTCTAAACAGAGTGAAAAGGATAAAAGAAGCATTCTTGGAACTTCGGTAAGTTAGGAAGAATAAAAGAAAGACTAAAAATATGGATAAATGTAATAGACTTTCTTTTCTGGAGTTTTCTAAGTTATGTTGGTGGTTGAAGCAGAAATTATAACATGGTTTGATATAGTTCTCAGTGTATGTACAGCAAGTACTTAAGACAATTTTACTATAATTGGGATAGAGTAAAAGATAGAAAGAGAGGCAAGGTTCCTATACTTCACTTGAATTCAGAGGGAATTCGTAAATTGACACTTTAGGCTCAGGTATCAAACTGTGATAAGATATGCATATATAATGGAATACCTAGAGCAACCTGGAAAAGGTATACAAGGAGGTACGCTCAAAAACACCATAAATAAATTGAAATGGAATCCTAAAAAATGTTCAAGTAACTTACAGAAACGGAGAAAAAAGAAAAAGAGAAGCTAGATGCACAGAGAAAAAACAGAAAGCAACAAAAAATGAAATGGGAGACTTGAGACTTAACACATCAATAATTATATTAAATGTAAATAGACTGAAATGCAGCAATTAAAAGAGATATTGGCAGAGTGGATCTGAAAGAGACCCCAATATATGCTGTCTACAAGAATCTCATTTCAAATATAATGATCAAAGCAGGTTGAAAGTAAAAGGATGGAAGAGATATACCATGCAAACATTAATCAAAAAATGCAGGAGTGACTATATTAATATCAGATAAATTATACTTCAGAGCTAAGAAAATTACCAGTGACAGGGAAGAACATCATAGTAATAAATTGCAGCAGTCCATGAAAAGACATAGCAATCCTAAATCTATATGCACCAAACAACAGAGATGCAAAATATATGAAGCAAAAACTGATAGAGCTGCAAGGTGGAAAAGACAAGTCCACAAGTATAGTTGGGGATGTTAACAATTCATAGAACAACTGTATATAAAATCAGCAATATATAAAGGATATAGAAGAACTCAACAGCACCATCACCCGACAGGATCTCATCAACATTTATAGAGCCTTCCCCCAACAACAACAGAATACATATTCCTTTCAAGCACCCATGGAACATATACTAAGATAGACCAAATCCTGGCTCATAAGACAAACCTCAAAAAACTTAAAAAAATTGATAATACAGAGTGTGTTCTCTGACCACAGTGGAATCACGCCAGGAATGAGTAACAGAAATATAGCAGGAAAATCCCAAACATATGCAAACTAAAAAACATGCTTCTAAATAGCTCATGGACCAAAGAGGAAGCCTCACAGGAAATTTTAAGAATACACTGAACTGAATGAAAATAAAAATACAACATATCAAAATTTGTGGGATATGACTAAACCAATTGAAAGAGAAATTTATAACACCAAATGACCTCAAGGACTTAAAAAAAAGAAGAGCAAAATAATCAAAAGCAAGCAGAAGGAACAAAACAAGAAAGATAAGACCAGAAATCAAAGGCATTGACAAAAAGGAAAACAAAATCAATAAAACAATGAGCTGCTTCTCTGTTAAGATCAAAGAGAGAAGACACAAATTATCAATATCAGGAATAAAACAAGATGATATTATCAATGTTGCAGATATCAAAAGAATAGGAAAGGAATACTGTGAACAACTCTATGCAATAAATGTGACAGCTTAGATTAAATGAACCAATTCCTTGAAAAGCACAAGCTACCGCAACTCATCAAATATGAAATAATTTGAATAGCCTCATAGCCATGAAGGAAATTGAATTTGTAATTTAAAAATCCCTGAAAAAGAGATCTCCAGGCCCAGATGGTTACATTGGAAAGTTCTACCAAACAATGAAAGAATTAACACATGCTACGCTATCTCTTGCAGAAAATAGAATAGGAGGAAATACTTCCCAATTCATTTTGTGAAGGCACTGTTAACATGGTACCAAACTAGACAAAAACAGTACAGAAAATGAAAGTTAACACATAAACATCCTCGTGAATATAGATGCAAAAATCCTTAACAGAATATTAATGAAAATTCAGCAGTGTTATAACCCGTGACCAAGTGTGGGTTTTTTTCCCATGGATACAAAGCTGGTTCAATATTTGGAAATCCATCAGTGTAATCACATATTAAGAGGCTAAAGAAGAAAAATCACACGATCATATCAGTTGATGCAGAAAAACTCTGTACAGTATTTAACACCCATTCAAGATAAAAGGCTCAGAAAAATGGAAATAGAAGGAAACTTCCTCAACTGAATAAATAGTCATCTACAAAAACCCAGCAGCAACCACTTTACTTAATGGTGAAAGACTGAGTGCTTTCCCCTTACATTTCAAATATAAAGCAGGGATGTCCTCTCTCACCCCTGCTGTTCAACATAGTAGTAGAAGTGTTAGCACAATAAGGCAAGAAAAGGAAAGAAAAGACATAGGGATGGGAAATGAAGAGATAAAACTGTCCCTATTTGCAGATGACATGATGGTTTATGTAGAAATCCCAAAGAATCTACAAAAGCTCTCCTAAAACTAAAAAGTGACTTAAGCAAAGTCACAGAATACAAAGATAAACATTCAAAGTTCTATACTAGATGAGCACATGAAACCCCAAATTAAAAATACACTAGCGTTTATAATTACTCAAAACCAAATTAATACTTAGGTGTATTAATATCCAACATATATAAACAGCTCATACAACTCAATATAAAAAAAGCAAACAACCTGATTAAAAAATGGGCAGAAGAACTGAATAGACATTTTTCCAAAGAGGAAATGCAGTTGGCCAACAGGCACATGAAAAGATGCTCGACATCGCTAATCATCAGGGAAATGCAAATCAGAACCACAATGAGATACTACCTCACACCTGTCAGGATGGCTATCATCAAAAAGAACATAAATAACAAATGTTGGCAAGGATGTGGAGAAAAGGGAACCCTTGCACACTGTTGGTGGGAATGTAAATTGGTGCAACCACTGTGGAAAACAGTATAGAGATTCATCAAAAACCTAAAAATAGAATTACCGTATGATCCAGCAGTTCCACTCCTGGGTGTTTATCTGAAGGAAACGAAAAGATACATACACTCCACTATTTGTAGCAGCGTTATTTACAATAGCCAAGATATGGAAGCAACCTAAGTGTCCACCAACAGATGAGTGGATAAAGAAGATGTGGTATATCTATACAATGGAATACTACTCAGCCATAGAAAAAAGAATGAAACTTTGCCATTTGCAGCAACATGGATGAACTTGGAGGGCATTATGCTTAGTGAAATAAGTCAGACAGAGAAAGACAAATACTGTATAATATCACTTATATGTGGAATCTAAAAATACAACAAACTAGTGAATATAACAAAAAAGAAGCAGACTCACAGACGTAGAGAACAAACTGGTGGTTACCAGTGAGGGGGGCAGTGGGGAGGGGCAACATAGAGGAGGGGGAGTGGTAGGTACAAACTACTGGGGGTTAGACAGGCTACAAGGGTGTGTGTGCAACACGGGGAATAGAGCCAATACTTTGTAATAACTGTAGATGTAGTGTAACCTTTAAAATTGTATAAAAAAATGAGAATAATAAGAAATTTGAAAATCATAAAATAAAAATGGATCTGAAGGCAAAAAAAAAAAAAACAACTTAGGTGTAAACCTAACAAAACATGTATAGGACCTGTATGCTGAAAACTATAAAATGCGGATGAAAGAATCCAAAGAACTAAATAAATGGAGAGAAATACCATGTTTGTGGATTGGATGACTCAACAACTTAAAGTATCAGTTCTCCCCAAGTTGATAGTCAGGTTTAACACAATTTTTATCAGAATCCAAGCAATACTTTTGGTAGATATAGGCAAAATTATTCTCAAATTTATATGGAGAGACAAAGGAGCTAAATAGCTAAAATAATTCTGAAAGAGAAGAGTGAACTGGATTAATGACTCTACCAGTTTCAAGACATTCTAGTGGTTAGAGAAGTAAACACACAGATCAACTGAACAGAAAAGAGGAACCGGAAATAGACCCGCACAAGTACAACCAACAGATTTTTGACAAAGGTGCAAAAGTAATTCAATGGAGGAAGGCTAGTCTTTTCAACAAATGGTTAGATATCCATTAGCAAAAAAAAAAAAAAAAAATTTGACCTGTCTCACACTTTATATAAAAAATATCTCAAAATGGATCATAGATTTAAGTGTAAAATGTAAAACTACAAAACTTTTAGGAAAAATACAGAAAATCTTCAGGGTGTAGAGCTTGGTGAAGTTTTCAGACATTATATCAAAATCATGGCCCGTAAAATTTTAAAAATCAATAAAGTAGACGTCATCAAAATTGAAAATTTTGCCCTGTGAAAGATACTTAAGAGAATGAAAAGACAAGCTCTAGATTTGGAGAAAATATTTGCAAACCATATATCTCACAAAGGATTCATCTAGAACATATAAAGCATTCTCAAAACTTAACTTTTTTTTTTTTTTTTTACTAACAATCTGATTAGAAAATGGACAAAAGCCATGGAGAGATATTTCACGAAAAAAGGATGCACGGGTGGCAATCATGTAAAGAGATGTTCAATAGAAATTCAAATCAAAATAATTAGTGATACAATATCATTATCACTTACAAAGGAAGTAAATTTTAAAATGGTGACAATATCAACTGTTAGTGAACCTGTGGGGAGCTGAATCACTCAGACATTGCTCATGGTGTATAAAGTGGTGCCCTGGAATAGTTTGACAGTTTCTTAAAAAAACTAAATAGATACCATATGACTCAGCAATCACATTCCTGGCATTTATCCTAGAGAAATGAAATCTTACGTCCACACAGAAAGGTGTTCATTGCAGCTTATTTTTAAGAGCCAAAAACTGGAAGCAACATTTCACACAACCAGTGAACAGTTAAACTGACTGTGATACATCATAGCATGGAGTACTACTCAGCAATAAAAAGACACAAACTATTGACACATTCAACAATTTGGATAGACCTCAAGGACGTTATGCTGAGTGAAAAAAAAAAGCCAGTCTCAGATGGTCACATACTGTGTAGTTCCATTTATATAATGTTCTCAAAATGACTATGTTATGAGTTGGAGAATAAAAGGAAATTAGTGATTTCCTGGAATTAGTAACGCTGGAGGGGTGGAGGGGGGGTGTTTAAGGGATAACCCGAGGGAGATATTTCTGGTAATAGAATGGTTCTGTATCCTGATTCTGGTGGTGGTTACACAAATCTGCCTGTGATGACACAGAGCTATACGCACACATTGAATCAGTGTCAGTTACCTGGTTTTTACAAGATGTAACCATTGAGAAAAACTAGGTGCAGGGTGTAACCATTGAGAAAAACTAGGTGCAGGGTGTGTGGGACCTCTCTATAGTGTATTTGCAACTTCTTGTAAATCTGTAATTGTTTGGAACTTCCTGTGAATCTATAGTTATTTTAAAATTAAAAGTTTTTTTAAAAAAGAGCAAAAAATCCCTGGAGGTAGAAGCCCAGTTTTGTGGATGGGTGTTGGGCTGGGGCTTGGGGAGAAGAGGAAGGTGTGGGCAGAGAGAAGGTAATGGTAGAAATGGAAAGAATGTGAGTGACATGGACACTTAGAAATATATTCTGTGTATATAAGAAGTGTATGTCTATTGCAGCAACATGGATGGACCAGGAGGGCATTATGCTTAGTGAAATAAGTCAGACAGAGAAAGACAAATACTCTGTGTTATCACTTATATGTGGAATCTAAAAACAAAACAAATGAATGTACATAACAAAACAGAAACAAACAAACAGAAACAAATGTACAAAACAAAACAGAAACAGAATGTACATAACAAAACAGAAACAGACTCACAGATATAGAGAACAACCCAATGGTTACGGGGAGGGGGGAGGGGAGAGGGACGGTGGTGGGGGGAATGTGATGGGGGTTAGGGGATTAAAAGGTACAAACTATTATGTATAAAATAAATAAGCTACAAGGATCTATTGCACAGCACAGGAAAATATGGCCGTGATTTGTAATTACTTTAAATGGAGTTTAATCTTTAAAAATTGTGAATCACTATGTTGTACACTTGAAACTAATATAATATTGTAAGTCAACTATACTTCAAAAAAAAAGAAGTGCTCAATACAAACTGACAATCTGTTTTCTAGTTAGCAATGCTGGTTTTATCTTATCCTTTTCTTCTATACCCATTCTGATTAATAAATAATAGGTAGCATCCTCTTTACCCTCCTCACCCCGTGTCATCTTGACGCCAATCTCAGTGAGATTAAAAATTGTTAAAAACAAAGATATGCATTTTTGCCTATTCCAAGTTGCTGAAGATATTTTCATAATCTACATTTACTTTTAGAAGCTGTCTATGTTTAGCATTTAATTTAAAATAATATCTGCATATGTTATGAAGAATAAAGTTTCAATTTTATCCCCCCCAAAAAATTATATATATATATGTCCGTATTAATAGAAGTTTCTAGAAAAGTGCTCCTCAATAGAACTTCGTGTGGCAACAAGAGCCATCTAATCTGCACTGTCCAGTTAGGGGGCAGCTGAGACTTGAAATGTGGTGAGTGCAACTGAGGAACTAGATTTTTCTTCTTACTTTTTATTTAATTTCATTTTCAATGTGAATAGCCATGTGTAGCCAGTGACTACTATATTGGACAGTGCATTCTAGAAGGAAAACACTGTCTTTGAAAGATGTATCTGGAGCAGGACCAGCATGTGTAGACTGGTTGAAATATGCCAGGCACTGAACTAACTTTACTTGAAATAACATGTTTCATCAGCAATAAAAAGTGTGTAATTTTTTCAACGTGGGACATGTTTTTGGATCAATGTCATGTCACAATTATGGTTGTTGACTTACAGTTGTCATTTGCGTGTGTGAACTTGGTCATAGCTGTCATTCAGTTGAGCCATGTACACTTGGTACTACCCACGTTGGATCTAATTGCCTTTAAAAATCTCTTCAGAAAGATTACCCTTTTTCTTTTTTTTTCCTTTGGCCTCGCCACATGGCATGAGGGATCTTAGTTCCTCAACCATGGATCGAACCCGCGCCCCCCCGCAGTGGAAGCGTGGAGTCCTAACCACTGGACCGCCAGGGAAGTCCCAGAAAGATTACCCTTCGATTCAACTTGACACAGAAGTGTATTGTGTACGTAGAAACGCATAGGAACAGCAGTGAGCATAAATCTGATATGGGTCAAATAAATATTTCATGTGGAGATATGACCATAATTCTACCAAATTCTAATGGGTCATAAGAACAGAATATACCTACAAAAAGGCAAGACTGTCTGTCACTGAAACACAAGCCAAAGGACAAAAGTCTATCTCACATGCCAAGCAATGCAACGGAAGGCAAGAGAAACTGCCAGGTCCCTCAGGGTAGCTGAAAAAACTCAAAGCAACAAGAGGCTGGTGTGACTCATTCATTTGTCATGGCGATTACTGCTAAGACGTGGTGCCAAAGTTTAGTTGATGGCAATTTTTTCTTAGCGGTACATAAAATCATGGTGTTTCTTACAATTCAGTGGGTTTAGGTTGTTAAAATACAGCCCTTGGTAACCCTCACAATTCTGATGAGGTTATGTGCTATCATTATCCTCATTTTATCCATGAGGAAACTGGGGCTGTAATCAGCTTAAATTAAATGTGATCTTCTTTTGGGGCCCAGGACGTCTCTCAGAAGTGGCTCTCCCTCTCCAGGAAGAGCTGGCTGTGGGGTGAGGGCAGCAGTCAGATTTTTCCCATCACAAACTGTCTCCCAGTTTGTTGGAATGATGCTGGCTCTCACGGGATGTGGCATTCCTGCATGGGTCACCGCACACAACTCACTGAGAAACTGCCTCCGGGCGTGGGCCCCCAGTAGGAGCACATCCGAGCAGCAGGAAGAGCCCCTCCTCCTCCGTGTCCCTCCAGTGTTCCCAGTGACAAAGCTGATAACCGGGCCAGCCGGCAAGGCGGAGATGTTCCAGCATCAAAAACAGGACCATGAAGGGTGGATTTGGGATGAACACGCAATAAGCCGGTGATGCAGAGTCCAGCCCTTTGACCATCAGCTTCCATATCTGTCCTCCCACATACACTTAAACTTCCTTCCAACAACAAAACAACTCTGTTTCCACCTAACAAGATATGACCATTCTGCACAGAAATGAAAATGTTCTCACCCTTCCCCCCAAATCAAGAGATACAGTCACTGTATCCATCACCAGCTATATGAATGACTCCCCAAATTCAGTCACACTAAATTATAAAGTTTTATTTCCAACAACCTGTATATGAAATAATATTGGGAAGAAGGAGAGAGAAGAAAATGGATTGCATGTACAAATAAGCACACACGTAACAAGCAAAGAGAAAATGCACACAGCCCCTGCGTCCTTGTTTCTGTACTTGATACCTTTGTCTTCCATGAGGCTGGAATTGACCAGATGGCTTTCTTTCCCCACTACACGTTCCATATTTCCCCTGCCCTCAGCCAGAGCCTCAGCTGGTCGGGATTCTTTGCCAGGTGCTGTGATCCAAATCTTCATTCCTAAAAAATCCAAATCCAAAATCATACAGCCTTTTTTTTTTTTTTTTTTGCTGTAATTTTACATTAATCTTAACTATTGCACATAAAAGTGCCAAGAGACGCTCCAGAGAAACCCCTGGGTTCCAGACACAGTTCTCACTGCCCCGATTGTATAGCAGCAACTCAATTTCTTCCTGGCAATCAGGATCAATCCTTCTAATCAGTAGAGTAAACACTTTCCTGGCCTGTTGACTCAGTGGCATCAGGAACCCAGAATGGGCAGGTGGCAGTCTCATGCTCCAATGCAATGGAACGCTGCTGGTTGAAGTGTTCCCTCCTTGGGCACTAAGACCTCCAGACCAGCAGAGCTCAAGACTGTCAGTGTGGAAAGCAAAAATTCTGCAAGCCTTTTTTTTGTATATATAGTAAGCAAAGTCTCTCCCTTCACCCTTTCAATCCCAGACCCATGCATTCTCACTATGGCAGAGATAGCATCATATAATGTCCTTTGATTCAATGCATAGACTGCATCCTATAAGGCAGAATCCCATCCTTTCAGGATGTTGTGTCCCAACTGGTACTGAAACTGTCTTCATTAAGCCACTCCAATTTCTGTTTTCCCAGCCACTTCTGGACGATAGAGTATGTGGCTGCACTTCCTTTGCTGTGAAATGAGCTCCTTCATCAGAAGCAGTGCTGTAGGGAGCGTGGTTCTATGGGTCCGCAGACGGTGGTGCTGACAGAGGCAGATGGGGAGAGCAAGTCCATATCCCGAATGCGGAGCTGTTCCAGTGGAATGATGCCCAGGATGAATCTCTGCCTCTTCCACTATAATCAAGCTGCCGTCATTTGGCTGGCTTGTCTCCCTGGGAATAGTGCCACGCTGGGGGCTCGTGGGAGTCTCTGCTGGCTGGTTAACAGCAGCATTATCCAGCTCTGCCTTGGTCAGAGGAAGGTCATACTATTGAGCAAACAGTGTGGTGGCCGGGCAGAGAAACAGACCAGCATCCACTTACCATGTAATTTTGCCTGCCATGTTATTAACAGGCTCCCTGCGGTGGATGTCCTTTGTGGGCGTTTACAGGAGACACAAGTTATCTTCAGTCTCTGCCCATCCTGGGAGGTTCATCCACGTGCCTCTCCTCCAACCTCCCTTGCCCACTCCTTCCATGTCCCTTATCATCCAGCCACCCATGAGTGACAGCCCAGGAATCAGAGTAGATCCATACTTCTGGCCATTTCTTATTCCAGACAAAATGGGCAAGAATTGTAATGCTCAGAATTGTAATGCCCACTGAGAGACTTGGCCTTCGCTTCTGTGCTTCTGAGTTACCCGAGTGGGGCTGTAGTGCTGCAGCTATTTACTTCCAGGTGGTATCAGCATGTCATGCAGAGCCATCCACAAACCAGGCTTCAGTATTTTCTTCTTTAGTCCACTGGCCATAAAGAGCACCCCCAAGAGGCCATAGGCATGGATTGAGAAAGAGGAAGAGGAAGCAACATCGGTTAGTGTTGAACGGGTCTGAGCCACCACTCCTGCAATTTACACCCTCTGGACCTTCCCTCCCAGGCAATTACCCCCCTCACCAAAAAGAACCAGTGTTCTGACCTCTCTCACTGTAGATTAGTTTTGCCTGTTTGCACTTCACATAAATGTGGTCACATAGTATATACATATATATATGTAGTCACATATATATATGGTCACATAGTATATACTCTTTGGTGTCTGACTTCTTTCCCTCAACTTATGGCTGTGAGATTCATCCATGTATTGTATCTGTCCATTTATTCGGGTCTTCCGTAAAGCTTTAAATAACTTAAATATTTTCCCCATGTAGATGTTGTACATTAAAAAAATTTCTAGACACTTTGTTGTTTTGTTCTATTGTAACTTAGGCCATTTTTTCCAATATATTTTATTTCTACAATTTTTTGAACACTAATCAATAATTTATTCATTTCTATATCTACTTACATCTTTTAATTTTTAAGACATACATTTATGGTTCTTTCTCGATTATACTGACAAAACATTTTTCTTACTTTCAATCTGGTAGGTCCCTTTTGCTATATGTCTTGTTGTACTTGGACTATAGTCAGTTTCTGGCTTTATCCAAACTCGCTTTTCAGAGTGACTTTTGCGTAGAAGGGTTTTGAAAGATTAAGAAGAGTTTGTATAAGGAATCTCATCTTTTCTAGGAATTATGAAAAGGGTATAACCCTCATTGGGCTTATTCTGTTGTGTTCTAATAAGACTTTACTGTTGAGGCCATAGTGTAAGGCCATCCTCGTCGAGGTAGACATGATCTTCTCTGAAGAAAGTGAGCATCCCTGCATCAATCATCTGGAAGGGGCAGTTCCTCAGACCGATGTCAAGATCTTGGAAGGTGGGTCTTAGACTTGGGTGAGAACTCCTGACTTCCTGTGGGACCACACTCTTGCTGGGCTTTTAGGTGTACTGACTATTTGATGATGCTCCCTGGTGGTATGGAAAAATGGCTTCTCCCAAGGGCTAGGCAGGAAGGCAGTACCCCCCTGTAGGGGAGCCTAAGATGAAGTGATACACTTTCAGATTATCAAGCATTACGTTGCTCTCTGTGTTCATTCCCATCCAGCTATGCCTAAGTCTTTAAGAAAGCCTTATAATAGTTTCGCCTGGCTCAGGTGTCAGTTGTACACTAAGGACCTTAGGTGAGAATTTGGAGCTAAAGAAGAGACAGTAACTTGTTAACATAGTTATATGTGGTTATAGTTATTAATAAGGATAGTAACTATCAGGTATCGAGTACCCACTCAGTGCCAGGCACGTTACATATGCTATTGCATCTAATCTTCACAACAGTCCTCAGAGGTAGGTTCTATTTGTATCCTATGTGGACGAGGAAATCGAGACTCAGAGAGATTAGAAATTTGCGCACATCCCATAGCTACTGGGAGGTGGGATTTCAATCTAGGTTTCATCTAACTCCAGAGGCCAAACATACTCTTGTCAAATTACTTAACTTCTCAGAATTTAAGTTTTTCTGTTTGAAAACATCTACCTTCTAGGGTTGCCATAAGAATTCAGTGAAATGATGTATATAAAGGTCCCAGGCCATTCACTAGAAGACAATAGGTATCCCCCAAAATGGTGCTTATCATTATGTTTTCCTTCTGCCTTTCTGGACATTCCTTCTTAATATCTTTCAAGGCTTCCTCTTCTTCTGATGGCCTGCTAAGTCGGTGTTCCCTAATTTGTTTTTTAACTAAGCACTCTCCTTAACCCAGGGCTTCAGCTACCACTTTTATTCTGGTGACTTCTAAGTCTTTATCTTCAACCCTGATCACTGCTGAACTCCAGACCCAGATATCTATTTATCTGACATCTGCACTTGGATGTCTCATAGACACACCAAATTAAATATGTCCCAAACCAAACACATCGTCTTTCTGTTCCAATTCTGGCTTCTCTCTCAGTAAATGGCATCATCAAATTGCCAGATACCTAACCTAGAAGCCTGGGAATCTTTCTCTATTCCTCATTCTCACTCATCCCTCACACTCAATTAGTCATCAGTTTCTCCCAAGTCTCTTTTTATTATCTCTTGTATCAGTCCCTCCCTCTCTCCCTGTCCTCCCTCAATTTCATTTCTACAGCCACTCTCACTGCCTAAATTCAGACTCTCATCACCTCTATCAGGCACTACTGCAATAGTCTGCTAACTGGTTTCCCTACAATCTACTCAACCCTCCTATGTGTCCTCAACATTACTGATAAAATGATCTTTCTAAAAAGCAAATTGTATCATCTATTTCCTACTTAAAATCTTTCAAGAGCTTCCCATAGCTTTCAGGACAAAGTTCAAATTCAGCACACAAGGCCCTTCAAGATATAACTTCTTCCTGCTTCTTAAGCTGTATTTCCCACTATTCCTTTATTTTTCATCTTTACCCATTGTATCTACTTTAAAGAATTACTTGGGACTTCCCTGGTGGTGCAGTGGTTAAGAATCCGCCTGCCAATGCAGGGACACGGGTTCGAGCCCTGGTCCAGGCAGATCCCACATGCCGCGGAGCAGCTGGGCCTGTGCACCACAACTACTGAACCTGCGCTCTAGAGCCCGTGCTCCGCAACAAGAGAAGCCACTGCAATGAGAAGCCCGCGTACCGCAACAAAGAGTAGCCCCCGCTCGCCGCACCTAGAGATAGCCCACGCGCAGCAACAAAGACCCAACGCAGCCAAAAAAAAAAAAAAAAAAAAAAAAATCAGTGCTTTTTTTTTTTTTTTTTTAAAAAGAATTACTTGAACTTCTCTAAAGGAAGCTATTTCTAGCCTTGGGCCTTCAGACATGTCCTTTGGAGGCCCATCCTTCCTCCCTCCTCCATCCTCCTCCTCTGCCGCCACCTTGCCCATCTGCCCCCCTTTCAACTCCTTCCTTAAAGCTCAGCTCAAGGGGCACTTCTCTGGAGAGCTTTTCCTTGAGCTTGACTCTGGTGTTTCTTCTTCTTTTTTTCTTTTAATTATTATTTTTTATTGGAGTATAATTGCTTTACCATGTTGTGTTAGTTTCTGCTGTACAATTAAGTGAATCAGCTATAAGTATACCTATATCCCCTCCTCTTGGACCTCCCTCCTACCCCCACCCCATCCCACCCCTCTAGGTCATCACAGAGCACCGAGCTGAGCTTCCTGTGCTTTATAGCAGGTTCCCACTAGCTATCTATTTTATGCATGATAGTGCATATATGTCAATCCTAATCTCCCAATTCGTCCCACCCTCCCCTTCCCACCCTGTGTCCACACGTCCCTTCACTACATCTACGTCTCTATTCCTGCCTTGCAAATAGGTTCATCTGTACCATTTTTCTAGATTCCATATATATGTGTTAATATACAATAATTGTTTTTCTCTTTATGACTTACTTCACTGTGTATGACAGACTCTAGATCCATCCACCTCACTACAAATGACCCAATTTCATTCCTTTTTATGGCTGAGTAATATTCCATTGTATATATGTACCACATCTTCTTTATCCATTCATCTGTCATTGGACATTTAGGTTGTTTCCATGTCCTGGCTATTGTAAATAGTGTTGCAATGAGCATTGAGGTACACATGTCCTTTTAAATTATGGTTTTCTCAGGGTATATGCCCAGTAGTGGGATTGCTGTGTCATATGGTAGTTCTATTTAGTTTTTTAAGGAACCTCAATACTGTTCTCCACAGTAGCTGTATCAATTTACATTCCCACCAACAATGCATGAGGGTTCCCTTTTCTCCACACCCTCTCCAGCGTTTATTGTTCGTAGATTTTTTGATGATGGCCATTCTGACTGGTGTGAGGTGATAACTCATTGTACTTTTGATTTGCATTTCTTTAATAATTAGTGATGTTGAGAAGCTTATCATGCGCCTCTTGGCTGTCTGTATGTCTTCTTTGGTGAAGTGTCTACTTGGGTCTTCCGCCCATTTTTAAATTGGGTTGTTTGGTTTTTTTTTGATATTGAGCTACATGAGTTGTTTGTATATTTTGGAGTTTAATCCTTTGTCTGTTGCTTCGTTTGCAAATATTTTCTCCCATTCTGTGGGTTGTCTTTTCATCTTGTTTATGGTTTCCTTTGCTGTGCAAAAGCTTCGAAGTTTAATTAGGTTCCATTTGTTTATTTTTGTTTTTATTTTCATTACTCTAGGAGGTGGGTCAAAAAAGATCTTGCTGTGGTTTATGTCAAAGAGTGTTTTTCCTATGTTTTCCTCTAAGAGTTTTATAGTGTCTGGCCTTACATTTAGGTCTTTAATCCATTTTGAGTTTATTTTTGTGTATGGTGTTAGGAAGTGTTCTAATTTCATTCTTTTACATGTAGCTGTCCAGTTTTCCCAGCACCACTTATTGAAGAGGCTGTCTTTTCTCCATTGTATGTTCTTGCCTCCTTTGTCATAAATTAGGTGACCATATGTGCGTGGGTTTATCTCTGGGCTTTCTATCCTGTACCATTGATCTATATTTCTGTTTTTGTGCCAATACCATACTGTCTTGATTACTGTAGCTTTGTAGTATAGTTTGAAGTCAGGGAGCCTTATTCCTCCAGCTCCGTTTTTCTTTCTCAAGATTGCTTTGGCTATTTGGGGTCTTTTCTCTTTCCATACAAATTGTAAAATTTTTTGTTCTAATTCTGTGAAGAATGCCATTGGTTATTTGATAAGGATTGCATTGAATCTGTAGATTGCTTTGGGTAGTATAGTCATTTTCACAATATTGATTCTTCCTGTCCAAGAACATGGTATATTTCTCCATCTGTCTATGTCATCTTTGATTTCTTTCATCAGTGTTTTATAGTTTTCTGAGTATAGGTCTTTTGCCTCCTTAGGTAGGTTTATTCCCAGGTATTTTATTCTTTTTGTTGCGATGGTAAATGAGATTGTTTCCTTAATTTCTCTTTCTGATTTTTCCTTGTTAGTGTATAGGGATGCAAGAGATTTCTGTGCATTAATTTTGTATCCTGCAACTTTACCAAATTCATTGATTAGTTCTAGTAGTTTTCTGGTGGCATTTTTAGGATTTTCTATGTATAGTATCATATCATCGGCAAACAGTGACAGTTTTACGTCTTCTTTTCCAATTTGTATTCCTTTTATTTCTTTTTCTTCTCTGATTGCCATGGCTAGGACTTCCAAAACTATGTTGAGTAAGAGTGGCAAGAGTGGACCTCCTCGTCTTGTTCCTGATCTTAGTGGAAATGCTTTCAGTTTTTCTCCATTGAGAATGATGTTTGCTGTGGATTTTGTCATATATGGCCTTTATTATGTTGAGGCAGGTTCCCTCTATGCCCATTTTCTGGAGAGTTTTTATCGTAAATGGGTGTTGAATTTTGTCAAAAGCTTTTTCTGCATCTATCAAGATGATCATATAGTTTTTATTCCTTAATTTGTTAATATGGTGTATCACATTGATTGATTTGCATATATTGAAGAATCCTTGCATTCCTGGGATAAATCCCACTTGATCATGGTGCATGATCCTTTTAATGTGCTGTTGGATTCTGTTTGCTAGTATTTTGTTGAGGATTTTTGTCTGTATATTCATCAGTGATATTGGTCTGTAATTTTCTTTTTTTGTGATATCTTTGTCTAGTTTTGGTATCAGGGTGATGGTGGCCTTGTAGAACAAATTTGGGAGTGTTCCTCCCTCTGCAATTTTTTGGAAGAGTTTGAGAAGGATGGGTGTTAGCCCTTCTGTAAATGTTTGATAGAATTCACCTGTGAAGCCATCTGGTCCTGGACTTTTGTTTGTTAGAAGATTTTTAATTACAGTTTCAATTTCATTACTTGTGATAGGTCTGTTTATATTTTCTAATTCTTCCTGGTTCACTGTTGGAAAATTGTACCTTTCCAATAATTTGTCCATTTCTTCGTGGTTGTCCATTTTATTGGCATATTGTTGTTTGTAGTAGTCTCTTATAATCTTTTGTATTTCTGTGGTGTCAGTTGTGATTTCTCCTTTTTCATTTCTAATTTTGATTTGCATCCTCTCCTTTTTTTTCTTGATGAGTCTGGCTAAAGGTTTATCAGTTTTGTTTATCTTCTCAAAAAACCAACTTTTAGTTTTATTGATCTTTGCTATTGTTTTCTTCATTTCTATTTCATTTATTTCTGCTCTGATCTTTATGAGAGAACCAGTATTCTGACTTCTCTCACTGTAGATTAGTTTTGCCTATTTGCAAATTTATTGCCTATTTTGCTTATTTATTCATATAAATGTAGTCACATAGTATATACTCTTTGGTGTCTGACTTCTTTCCCTCAACATATGGCTGTGAGATTCATCCCTGTATTGTATCTGTCCATTTATTCAGGTCCTCTGTAAAGCTTTTAAATAACTTAAATATTTTCCCCATGTAGATGTTGTGCATTAAAAAAATTTCTAGACAGTTTGTTGTTTTGTTCTATTGTAACTTAGGTCATTTTTTCCAATATATTTTACTTCTACAATTTTTTTTTTTACTGGCTGTTGCTCATGGGGAAGTATTAATTAATGTTTATAAGTCAATTGTGTATCTGAGAACCTTACTGGACTTTTATGAGTTATAATAGTTTATCTTGACTCTATCGTGTTATCTGTATAAAAGTTATTTTTAGCTGCAAATAATTATGGCTTTGTCTTGTCCCTTCTAATTCTGATGCCTTTTATTTCTTTCTCCTTTCTTACTGCATTGGCTAGGATCTCCAGTACTGTTTGTACAGTTGTGATGATAGTGGACATCTTTGCCCTCTTCTGAGACTAAAGTTTCCCTGTCAAAAAGAATGTTTACCCTAGGCTTTTAACAGAGAGTCTTTGTCAAGTGAAGGATATTTTCTACTAAGTTTTCTGAGTCCTTTTAAAACCATAAATTGGTTTGAACTTTATCAAATGGTTTTTATTTATATATTGAGATTATCATGTGATGTATTTTTTTCCTTTATCCCATTATAGTGAGAAATTGCATTGTTAGATTTTTCCAGTGTTAAACTGTTCTGGTATTGCTAGGATAAACTCTACTTGCTCAAGATTTTGAAAAATAGACTTTACTTTTTTTCTTTTTTCGTGGTCATTTATTATTTGTCACATTATTTTATATACCTTTTTTGTATGCATACTATGTTTTATAATTTTATAAAGTGGAAAGACATTATATAAGATAGTAACAACAGAACTTTAAGACAACTGATACCTTGTTAGCTTTGTCTTCCACTGTAGATGAGTTACTCCAAGTAGATAAATGCAAGTATAGACTTTACTTTTTAAAGCAGTTTTGGGCTCACAGCAAAATTGGGCAGAAAGTGCAGAGATGTCCCATAGACCCCCTGCACCCACACATGTGTCACCTCCCCCGCCACCAACATCCCCACCAGACGGTACACTTGTTACAACTGATGATCCTATGCTGACATATCATTATCATCTAGAGGCCATAGGTTACATCAGGGTTCACCCTTGGTGTTGTACATTCTGTAGGTTTGGACAAATGTATAATGACATGTATCCGCCATTATAGTATTATACAGAGTAGTTTCGCCGCCATATAATTTTTTGTTTTGAAAATCAGCTAATATTTTATTTGATATTTTTACATTATTTTAATATCTGAAATGGGCCTATACTTTTTCCATGGGCACTCAAAGTAGAATGTATATTTTATGAAATTGAAGGGAAATTCTGTTTTTTTCTCATGGTTGATGTACATGGACTGTCATCTTTATGTTGATGGCTCATAAATCTACATTTTTATCCCTAAACTTCAAATTTGTATATCTACCTGTGGTGAACATATCCCATTACCTCAGAAACACTGACTTTATTATCTCCCCTCCCCCAAACCTGTTACTTGTATATTTTTTATTTCAAGTATTAGCATTGCCTTCCACTAAGTCCTATAAACTGGAGGTTAGTGATCGTGCTGGACCCCTGCATCTTCTTCACTCCCTCCCTATTTTCTACATTTTAATTTAAAAAAATTTTTTCTCTCTCATGTTCTCTTGCCTTAGTTTTTAAAATAGTCTCCCTGCTTTCAGCCCACTTTCTAACACCTCACACAAAACAAAAATTCGTTCTCTACAGTGCTGCTAGAGTGATTTTACTAAAGGAAAATTGAAAAATGTCACTTGGCTATGTGAAATCTTCCAGTGACCCTACAGCACCCAAAGATTAAAGTCTAGTCTCCACAGTCTGGCATACGTGATCCCATCTTGGTTTCTTTTTTCAATCTTCTAATTAGAATTTTTTAATTGAAGTATAGTGTTTCAGGTGTACAGCAAAGTGACTCAATTTCATATATATATATATATATATATATATATATATATATATATATATATATATATATATTCTTTTTCAGATTCTTTTCCATTGTGGGTTTTTACAAGATATTGAGTATAGTTCCCTGTGCTTTACAGTAGGTCCTTGTTTATCTATTTTTCATATAGCAGTGTGTATCTGTTAATCCCATACTCCTAATTTATCTCTCCCCCCCTTTCCCTTCAATAACCATAAGTTTGTTTTCTATGTCTGTGAGTCTCTTTCTGTTTTGTAAATAAGTTCATTTGCACTCATCTTGGTTCCTGACTTCACATTCCTCTGTATACACCAATTCTTTCTCTTTATGGAAGGTTTTTCACATGCATCACCTAATTTAATCCTTTTCATCCTCATTGGTGGCTCTTCCTGTTTTCTTGGTTGATTCCATGACCTCTCCCTGACCTCTAAACTAGTTGCCCTCCCCACATTCCGCCAGGAGTTCTCTTCTGTAATCTATCTTTACTCCCAAGGTGATTTAATCCTGCCCCATGGCTTTAAATACCACACTATGCTGATTCTTTCACCTCAACCCTGAACTCCAGAATAATGTACCCAGCTGCCCCCCTTCAGCATTGCTGACCGGATGTGCAACAGGCATGTCACATTCCAAAGTCAGCTCCCGATTTCTCCCTTCCAGTGTGCGCTCCGTGGTCTCCCATCTCCTTACATGGCAGCTTTACTCTTCCAGTGGCTCAGTCACGGAACCATGGAGTCATCCCTGACCTCTCTCTCTCTCGCTCACATCCCACCTCCCATCCATCAGTGAATCCTGTTGGCTCAACCGTCAGCCTAGAGCCGGAATATGAGTACTTCTTACCATCTCCTTCAGCCTCACCTGGCCCAAGGCATCATCACTTCTTACCTGCATTACTGCATTATCCTCCTGACTTGTCTCCCCACTCCTGTTATGTCCTCGCTCCCCTACATCAGCCAGAATAAGTCTTTTAAAACCAAGTCAGATCCAGTCACTCCTCTGCTCACAACCCTGAAAGGGTTCCCACCCTACTCTTAGTAAAGCCAGAAGTTCTCACAGTGGCCCTGTAGGATCTGGCCCTGCTCTTCTCTGACCTCACCTCCTACCCTCCCTCTGAGGCTGTGCTCTGGCCACCTCCCTGGCCTTGGGCTGGCTGCATCCTCCTCTGAACACACCTCTGACCTCGCCATCTGTTCCCCTCATCCTCGCTCACTCTGCACCACCCACAGTATCCTCCTTGCTGGTCCTCGAATAAAAGAAAAAGATTTCGTTCCAAATTTGGTCTCATTAGTATCACCATTTGTTAAGTGCCTGGATCACTTTCTCCCCAGATATCCTCCTGGGTCCCTTCCTCTTCACCTACATCTCTGTTCATCCGTGGCCTCATTAGAGAGGCCTCTCCTGGTCATCCTCTGTATCCTGGTACCCATCCCCTTCCCCACCTCCCAGGCACTGCCCTGTAACTCTGTTGTCTTGACTTCTTTGTTTTGTTTTTTTTTAAGATTTATTTACTTATTTATTTTATTTTTTGGCTGTGTTGGGTCTTCGTTGCTGCACGCAGGCTTTCTCTAGTTGCGGCGAGCGGGAGCTACTCTTCGTTGTGGTGCGCGGGCTTCTCATTGCGGTGGCTTCTCTTGTTGCACAGCACGGGCTCTAGGCGCGCGGGCTTCAGTAGTTGTGGCTCGTGGGCTCAGTCGTTGTGCCTCATGGGCTCTAGAGCGCAGGCTCAGTAGTTGTGGCGCACGGGCTTAGTTGCTCCGTGACATGTGGGGTCTTCCCAGACCAGGGCTCGAACCCGTGTCCCCTGCATTGGCAGGAGGATTCTTAACCACTGCACCACCAGGGAAGTCCTACTTCTTTGTTTTTATGCCACTTATCACCATCTGATATATTTATTTGTCCCTCCACACTCCCACTAAAAAGCTCCACAAAGCATGGGATTAACAGATACACACTACCATATACAAAATAGATAAACAACAAGGATTTACTGTATAGCACAGGGAACTATATTCAATATCTTGTAATAACCTATAATGGAAAAGATTTCAAAAAGAATGTATATATATCTTAAATATATATATATTTTAAAAGAATGTATATATACTTGGTTATATATATATATTTTAAAAGAATATATATATTTAGAAAGAATGTATATATATTTGGTCAAAAATATGTATATATATATAACCAAATCACTTTGCTGTACACCTGAAACTAACACAATATTGTAAATAAACTATACTTCAATTTTAAAAAAAAAAACCTCCACAAGATGGGACTCGGTCTGTTCATTGCTGTATACCCAGACTCCAGAGCAGTGCCTGCCTCTTAGTAGGTATTCAATAAGTGTTTGTTGATTGAATGAGCACTTTTTACCCTAGAGAAACTCCCTCAATCACATTTATCTCAGAAGTACCGAGCACGCTCTCTTTAAAGGGTTCAGGCTTTGGGAATCCTAAAACGAGAGACAGGGGCTTTTTGCTGTTACTTTTTTCTCCTGAGCAAATGAAACAACTACAATTATTGTCTTGGGATGGGTGGAAGGGAGGAGAAAATTGACAGATGAAATTTCAAATATATTATCCCTTACAGCAGTTCTTATGTCCCATTTTCCCAAGAGAGTCCACAGACTTGTAGGTTCTAAAGTAGAGAATGGTTTTTTGGCCAGAGCCAAATGCTATTTCCATGTGGGGCCCTGAGGCACTGCTCACCACTTGATTTCCTCTCCATCCCGGCCACCTCTGGCTCTCTCCTTTGTACTGTGTGTGAACCTTTCCAGTTCTCCCAATGAGTACTGTGGCTTCTATAGCTCTCAATCCCTCTTCCTCCTTTTCCCCTCCTATGATCAATTTTATAGACATTCAATAAATATTTATTTTTAAAATTGCTCCACTTAGGAGCCCTGAAAGAGTGCTCAGTGTTATATTCCAAATTAGGCTTTGTTAGTGTCACGATTTGTTAAAATGGTGACAAAACTTAGGATGACCCACTTGTCTCGGTTTGCCCAGAATTTTCCTGGTTTTAGCCTTGAAAGTTGTACCTTAGTAAACCTCTTGTTTAGTAAACCACTTGTATCTTAGTAAACCTCTCAGTCCCTGCCAACCTGGGATGATCAGCCATCCCACATCATAATCAGTCAGTATCCTGTGTAATTTGAAATATCTGACACTTCACTTCAGCAAGATTACAATTTAGGATATTCATCCAAGTTTCCTTGAGCACCTCTACGTGGCGAACAAAGACGAAGCCCCTTCTCCCGTGGAGCTTACAATCCATGTTGGCGGGAGGGAGGGTCGGGCAGGGAGCGGGTAATAGGCAACTAACATGTTTCAAATAGTGTTCATACTAAGAAGAAAATAAAAGGCGGTAATGGAACAGAGAGTGCCTGAAGGTTGTTCAGGACTGTGGCCCAAACGATGAGCAGAAAGCAGCCAGGCAGTGGCCGGAACGATGAGCCCTGAGCCCTGAAGCAGGTACCTGTGTGCACACCTGTGTCCTAGACAAAAGGGAAAGTGGCAGGAAGTGAAGCAGGGGAGTTGGTAGCAGGCGGACACATGAGGCCTTGAAGGCCATAGAAAGGAGCTTGGATTTTATTCTAAGTGCAATGAGAGGGTATTTTTTTTAAATTAATTAATTTATCGATTTATTTTTATTTTTGGCTGTGGTGGGTCTTCGTTTCTGTGTGAGGGCTTTCTCTAGTTGCGGCAAGCGGGGGCCACTCTTCAACACGGTGCACGGGCCTCTTACTGTCGCGGCCTCTCTTGTTGCGGAGCACAGGCTCCAGACGCGCAGGCTCAGTAGCTGTGGCTCACGGGCCCAGTTGCTCCGCGGCACGTGGGATCTTCCCAGACCAGGGCTCGAACCCGTGTCCCCTGCGTTGGCAGGCAGATTCTCAACCACTGCGCCACCAGGGAAGCCCCAATGAGAGGGTATTTAAGCAAATGAATGACATATGCTGATAACACGTTTTCAAAAACTCACTCTTGTCCTATTTGGAGAGTGGCCTTTAGGGTAGAGGTCCCCAACCCCCAGGCCACGGACTGGTACCTGTTAGGAACCCGGCCGCACAGCAGGAGGTGAGCAGGGGGTGAGTGAGCGAAGCTCCATCTGTATTTACAGCCGCTCCCCACCACTCGCATTACCGCCTGAGCTCCACCTCCTGTCAGATCTGCGGCGGCATTAGATTCTCATAGGAGCACGAACCCTACTGTGAACTGCGCATGCGAGGGATCTAGGCTGCGCGGTCCTTATGAGAATCTAATGCCTGATGATCTGAGGTGGAGCTGAGGCAGTGATGCTAGCGCTGGGGAGCGGCTGCAGATACAGATTATCATCAGCAGAGAGGTTTGACTGCACAGAGACCATGATAAATCAATTGCTTGCAGACTCGTATCAAAACCCTATCAGTGAGTGGCAAGTGAAAACAAGCTCAGGGCTCCCACTGATTCTACATTCTGGTGAGTTGTATAATTATTTCATTATATACTACAATGTAATAATAATAGAAATAAAGTGCACAATAAATGTAAAGCGCTTGAATCATCCCACAACCATCCCCCCCCCCCCCCGCGAACCCAGTCCATGGAAAAATTGTCTTCCACGAAACCGGTCCCTGGTGCCAAAAAGGTTGGGGACCACTGCTTTAGGGGACAAGAGCAGAAGTGGGGAGGCCACTAGGAGGCTATGGTAGTAATTGGGAAGCAAAATCATGGTAGACTGGACTAGGGTGGTGGCAGCAGAAGCGGTGAGAGGTGATCCAATTCAGAATAAATATTCTGGAGACAGACCAGACAAGACTTGCTGACAGATTGGATGTGGGGTGTGAAAAGAGCAATTAAGAATGACTCCTAGGATTTGGGCCTGATGGCAGGGTGGATTAAATGTCATTAATGGAGATGGGGAAAAGTTAAGGAGAAGCTAGTGGGGCAAGAAGCAAGAGTTTGTAGGACATTTTGTCTTTGAGATGATATATGAGACTAGAGCTCAAGGGAGATCAGGGCTAGAAATATAAAAGGAGTCTTCAAGCTTCACTTCACGTTTAAAAGGGTGAAACTGGACAGAGTGGAAAAGCTGGTTAAAGGACCAAGGCCTGAGGCACTTTCCCACAAGGCTGGAGAGTGGAGGAGGAGCTGGGAACCAGCACACACACAAACAAACCAACACTTGAGAAGGGGTGGCTAGTAAGGAAGAGTGAGGAAGAAGGAAAACCCAGAGCACGGGCTAACTTAGAAGCCAAGTGAAAGCAAATTGTTTCCAGAAGAGAGTGAATGAGTGAATCAAATGTTACTGGTTTATCCAAGAAGATGAGGACAGAGAATTGATCATTTTCCTTGGATTTTCTGGCACTGATCTTTTAAAAGTTGACATAACTCATACAGGGATCCCACAATTCCCTAAAATTGTAACTTTCATTATCGAGAGGTGAATAAAAACTTTTTTTTTTTAATGAGAAATGATCATTCTTCAGAACAAAATAATATGAACATAACCTGGAATAGAGATTGCATAGGAAAAAAGGAGAACAGAGAACATCTAAATGAAGGTGGGAATCAAGGTGTTAAGAAGCTTTAGAATAAAGTTAAAAGGCAAGGGACAAGAGGATAGTGCAAATATGTACAAAAAATTTACAAGTAAAATATACAAAAAAGTGTTAGTAGTAATATTTTAAAAATCTAACAAGTTCATAACAGATAACTACCCCATTAGAAAAGTGAACAGGACTTCCCTGGTGGCGCAGTGGTTAAGAATCCACCTGCCAATGCAGGGGACATGGGTTCAATCCCTGGTCCAGGAAGACCCCACATGCTGTGGAGCAACTAAGTCCATGCACCACAACTACTGAGCCTGTGTGCCACAACTACTGAAGCCCATGCTCCAAGAGCGCAGCAACGAAGACCCAATGCAGCCAAAAATAAATAAATAAATAAATAAGAAAAATGAACAAAGGATATAAATAGGAAATTCAGAAAAGAAGAAATACACATGTCCAAGAAGCATAACTTAAGATGTACACTGACAGTGTAAATAAAAAATAAAAAAAAAACCAAAAAAACCCCCACACAGCCTAATCACAGAAACTTATTATATCTAAATAATTATTCTATTATTGAAAAGGATTTAGAAAGGACTGGATTAGAAGACTGGAAGTATATGTCCCAAAATATTAATAGTGGTTAAACTGGATGGTGAGATAATCATTTATGTTACTTTTCTATTCTCCTTTTATATATTTCTTAGATTTTCCTACAGCAACCATGTATCATTTTGTCAAGCTTTTAATTTATTTATACACAAAGCAATTGCCTGGAATTGGCAGTTGAGTATGAACCCCAGGAGTTACTCTTGTAAATAAAATATTGCTGATGTCACAGTTCCATTTCTTAAGCAGAACTGTAAATTTCTCAGATATAGGTCATCATGTTGTAACGACAGTTGCATTGCTCATTATCTAGGTTAAGGGCTTCTTAGTGGTTTTTTCACTTTGGTCCCTGCCACAAAAGGAGGGGAATAAAACATAAAATATCTTTTGACACTGGTTGGCATATCTGTTAAAAAGTTTAGTATGGGAGGCATTCCTGTGATCGGCAGATTTCATTCTAGGCTCCTGCCGCAGCCTTACAGGACTCCTCTGCAGCGTGGACTGCATTGCGGTCTACGTACTCTACTCGCACCCCATCATCTTACATACCCCACCATCTGAAGTTTTGACTTCAGAGTCAAAACCAGACTTCCCTTCTAGGGAGACGACTGCAGAAAACGTTATGCCTGGGAAAACAGGTACAACGCCTTAGGAGTCCAGGTTTTCCCATAGGAACCCCACTGGGTTGTAATCCTGAGGCTCCCATTTCCCGTCCGCCAAATCTAAGCTTGGGTCCACCATCCTTCTCCCGGTCCTGCGCGCTCCAGGCTCCTTTTTCTCTCTCCCCATTGAGGCCCCGCCCCGGCCCCGCCCCGGCCCCGCCCCGGCCCCCGCCCCCTTGCCCCTGGGGTTCCGGCCCCGCCCCGCCCCGCCCCGAGCGCGTGACGTCACTCGCGCGCCGCGCGCTGCCCCACCACTTCAGACGCCCGCATTGTTCAGCCAGTCGCTCTGGTTTCGCCGCTTTGGGTTGGTCCTGCGTCCTCTTCAGGTCCCAGCCCCTCCCGAAAGCTGGGCGAGGGGACTGTGCCTGGCTGTGAGCTCTCTGCGGTCCTCGGGTGCAGGCCACCATGAGCAAACGGAAGGCGCCGCAGGAGACGCTCAACGGGGGCATCACCGACATGCTCACAGGTTAGCCCGGCCCGGCGCTGCTGCCTTTCTCCTCCCCTCCCTCCCCGCTGCTTTCCCTTCCTTCTCTCGCGTCCCGACAGCCCAAGGATGGGGTTGGCCCCTCGCAGCCCGGAGTCCTCCGTGCGGATCTTCCTCCGGCGCCGGTGGCAGATTGTCAGTCCTGCTGGGGACCCTTGAGTCACGCTTGGACTGCCCTTGGCCTGGCCGATGTACAAGCGGGGGTCCCTGTCCCTTAAGAGGTCGTTACGCCCCCTTCCAGGAAACTCAGTTCTCGTTTGTTTACTCGTGGTTCTTGTTCACCCGAGCCTCTTGTTGCCTTTTCAGAACTCGCAAACTTTGAGAAGAACGTGAACCAGGCTATCCACAAGTACAATGCCTACAGGTGGGACGGGGCGGCATTCTCTGTTAGTATGCGTTCTCGGATGTGTGGCAATTAACGGGGCTGAGGGTCCAGTGGATATTAGGACTGTCTGTAGGAGGAGAAAAAAAGCAAGAACTGAGGGTATTGATTCTGGTGGCACTTTACTGCGATATTTCTGGGAGAATTTGGGCAGAGTTCTGTAGGATTAGTTTTGATTAGTTGCCAATTCTGATTGAAAATAGGCTAATACGTATTTTTCCCATCATCGAACGTGAACTACTGACAATGCAGTTTGATTTTAAGTCATAATGAAAGATAGTGGGTGAGGTCTGTGCTGTGAGATAGATGTGGTTCAGGGGACTCTTTCCATCTGGTTGGTGTGCGGCTGATCTGTCACCTTTTAGATCTCATCCTTGTCCATTTCACCAGGGCCGTTATCCTAGCCGTTAATGCCATATGCGCCTGCTTCCGCCCCTTTAATCTGTAAACATGTCCAAGTCCCTCAGCTCTTAAGAGCGAAAACAAAGCAATCTTCTTCACCTCCCTCTGCCCTGTAGCTAGCACCTTTCTCTTTCCTCCACTTTACAGTTAACCTTGAATAATCTGTATTCCTTGCCTGGATTTCCTCATCCCCAGTCATTCTTTATCTCATTGCAGTGTAATTTCCATCCTGCCATTCCTCTGAAAAGGTTCTCACCCATATCTCATCTTACTGGGCTCTCGGTGGCATTCATCTTGACTCCCATGATGGCACAACCTTCTGTCCTTTCTCCTCTTCTATCTTACCTTTTAATGTTGGTAGTTCCCAGAGGTCTGCCCTTAGCCCTCTTTTCTCACTTTTATACTTTCCTTGGCAATCTTACCATTCTTGGCTTTGAATACCAGTCAGTGACTCCAGATCTGTGTTCACTGGGCTTTTCTCCAGATTTTCAAGCCTATGTTACCTTTGTCTCTACCCTTTCAAAACTAAACTCAACTCCCATCTTTCCTTCTCATTCACCATAACTAAAAACTGATTACAGTCCCTTTCTTTACCTCCTGTGACTTCCTCTGTAAAATATTTGTACTGTTGTCCACACATTTGATGATCTCAAAATCAGAGAGAGATTCAACCCTGTATTCTACTTGAGTCTTAGGAGGCTTCAGAGAGGAGGTGTTTAGTCTTCAAGGAGATAAGGGAGAGGAGGAACAATCTAGAGAAAGGAAACAAAATGAGCCAAGGCACTGAGACATGAAGGGGTATTGCATTTTCTAGGAAGTCAGTAATTCAGTTTGCATAAGGGGTATAGTCTGAGTGGGCCGTAAGTCTGGAAAAGCAGGTGATGCCCTACCACCCCTGCAGGCTCCTCCCCACCCCCCAGTCCCCATATACGTTTCTCTTGATGTGACCAAAGTATTCTCTTGAATTAAATACTTCCTCTTTACCTTAACAAAACCCCAAAGCATCTGCATACAAAAGGCTTTTCCTGATTTAATTCTTCTTCCCTTTCAGGCTTTGTGCCATAGTGCCAATTATGTGGAACTGCTTGTCTTTGCTGAAACAATTTCCTCCACAAATTGCCCTCAACCTACCTTTCCAGACTCATCATCAGTAACATGCTAATACAGAAGTCGAAATCCAAATCTGGAGGTTATATGTGCTAGAACAGAGTGAAAAACTAAGGCTTCAAAGACTATCCAAAAACTACATTTAGCATTGAAATTATAGACAGGATACCATCAGTGAGCTCCCAGGGTGGACCCAATCTGTCACCAGACTACTGAGCTAGGTATGTGTGGAGATGGCAAGGATACAAGTCACTGCTTTATGTGGAACCGAAATGAGAGCAATGAAAAAAAAGAACTGGTACAAGGACATAGGGGAATACAGTTTTAAGCCATGAATTTAAAAATAACCATCCATAAGCCAGTTTGGTATGTAGTAGTTTGAATACTTCTAGGTGGCACGTTTTTTATGAAAGAGAGTTATGAACAATTTCTAAAAACTAGCTATTAAAAAAAGGCTCAATGATATTTTCCACTTAATCCCAGAAAGGAAAGGCTACTGGTTTCCTGAATCTCCCTAGTTTTACATATACGGTTAAAACTGTGTTATTCTCAAATGCGAGGGTTTTCAGGATACTTTTACAAGTTAGAGATGCAGGTGGTCTGTCAGCTCATTGAGTTTTAAATTTTTACACGGATGTGGAAAATAAGTTATCTTGGTGAAAGTTTAAGCTGCATATTTGTTTGTATGTATATTCCAGTTTAAGAGAAACTAATACTTTTCTGGCTTTCTAATTGGTTTTCCTTTTTTTTGTTACTTGTAGAAAAGCAGCATCTGTGATAGCAAAGTACCCACACAAAATAAAGAGTGGAGCAGAAGCTAAGAAACTGGTAAGTTTAGGGAGCAAGTTGATCGAAGAGCTTACACATGTACTGATCTGATGGGTTCCCACAAAATGAAATTTGCCTCCGAAGCTGCCTTGACCCACACGGGCAGATTTCACTGCTTTCTTGGAATAATATTAATGCTATTTCAAGCATACTTTTTCAAGCTTGGAGTGTTTTTATTGGGGGAGGGGGTGGATTTAAACATGTTTTTAACCTACGTAATTACAATTTTCTTTCTCTACTTTGCCATATATATATGTACTCATTCTCACACTGCATTTCAGCTTGAGTGTTAGTCCTCAAGGAGAGTGTGGTAACAGAGTGGTACTAGCATGTCTGCTCGCTAGCTGTTCCTTCTGGTCCCCAGGTATAGGAACTTATGTGACTCAGTGTTCCCAAGGAGATCTTACCTACTAATAAGCACATGATTAAGCCCCTTTGCATATTATGGCATTTAGCCCTGTTCTCTGGAATTTCCATGAAGCCCTGTATGCTATAGTGTCACTCAAAGGTGGGACTTGGCATTCTCTGTTCTAACACATCCCTCAGGTGATGCAGGTGTATGTAAAAGCCTGAGAACTTCTGTTCTAGAGGAAGTCCACGACAGCATTGTTGTAATTTCAAAAATTGGAAAACATCTAAATGTTCTCCTGTAGGGTATTTTTAAAGTAAATTATGATACATTCATACAATAATACACTATGCGGTCATTAAAGATGTTGTAGTTTATTTATCGATATAGAAATTTGTTCATGATGCATTTTTAAGTTAAAGCACTTTACAAAGCAGTATGATTCTATTTTTGTAAGAAAAAAGTAGGCGTATGTATACACACACACACACACACACACACACATACACGCACGTAACTTTGCATATATATATGAGCAAAAAAAGAAGTCAGTATATAGCAGATGTTAAGTGGCAAGGTTACAGGTTATTTTAATTTTCAGGGTGATGAAATTAACAAGTGATTCTAATATTTTCTTTATGCAACTTTATATTTTCTAATTTTTCTACAACAGAAGTTAATTTTGAAAAAGCGAGGTCACTTAGAATTGTCTTATTAGGGCTCCTCTTTTGCCAATCATTTAAACATTTTGTCTTTGCGAGAATATATTTTTACTAGTGCTCAATTTTCTGTGTCCTTTGTTTGAAAACTGGTCATGTGATGATCATTGTGTTTTCATTTCTCATTTTTTCCTTTATCTTTTAGTGATTTGGTAAGCATAATATTTATGTGACTTTTATATTTTTTATTTTCTATGTAGCCTGGAGTAGGAACAAAAATTGCTGAAAAGATTGATGAGTTTTTAGCTACTGGAAAATTGCGTAAACTGGAAAAGGTAAAATGCTAACTTATTTGTTTGCTTATAGTGTCTGCCTTTATGGCCGCTATCACGTAGCACCATTGCAGGGTGGGTGACGTCATCCGCCCTCTGCTAGATTCAGTGAGAAAAGGAAGGAGCAGTTTATGGCTTTGTAAGTGTCCTGTATTTTAAATTTTGAATATTGTTCTTATAAACTGTTCACTTATTTTATGTTGCATTTAAGAGACTATTAGCATCTGTGATAGAATTACTTCTTTATTTTCAGTACTTTTAGAAGGGAGATTATAAACTTTGACTAAATGATTGTTATCTTTTAGAATTTCTATGCTAAACACTCGCAAGCATTTTTATGGTTTTATTTCACCCTGATGATAGTCATTATATCACTTCTGGTCTTTTTATGAATAAGCCTTTTAAAAGTATTGGATAAATTAGAGAAGAGCCATCTTCATCTGCTTTCTTACTCACCTGTAACCACTGGGGTTTTACATGAATCCTTCTGCATGGGTTATCCGGGCAGTGTTAATGGCTCTTCAAGTCTCTTAGCAGCCTAGTGTATTTCTAATAAGATCATCTGAGTCCTCAAAGCATTCCTAAATCATTGTAAGACTTTTTTTTTTTCCTTAAAGATTCGGCAGGATGATACGAGTTCATCCATCAATTTCCTGACTCGAGTTAGTGGCATTGGGTAAGAATTATTTTTTAAGCAGACACAGTAGTAGGGTTGTTTAATTTTTTTATCTCAGCCAAACTAAAGTACATGCTGTTTCTCTTCAAAGCCTGTACCTTTCCACCTCTGCGCCTTTGCCCATGCAGTTCACTCACCCATATTTTGCATGTCTCAGGCTGGTTCTTCAGAGGCTGCTGCGACTTTAAAAGCCCCATTCAAGGCACATGAATCCAGTTTGAGTCCCCAGCCAGAAATAATCTCTCCTTCCTCTAAGCTCCATTAGCACTTGCTCTGTGGACTTATTATCACTCCCTCCAAATTGTGGCTCTTTTGCCTCTCTGAGCGTGGTATTTATCTTAAACATTTAAGCTTTTTCTGTAGTACCTGGCATATGAGCTTGGAACAAGCACTCAAGTATTTCCTAATGAAGGCATCTCTTAAATTTGAGCTAGCAGAGGCTTCTTTGACACTGGAGAGAGTAAAGGTTAACACTGAAATATTAGGGCTGCAGTGCATCACTTAACTCTCATCTTGATGGAATGAGGCCATTCTTTTAGGTATATGATGATTGTTCCTTAATGGCAACCATTTGATGAATGTTATTTTAAAATATATTAAATTCCTAAACCTAGTATACTGAAAAGGAGCATGACTCCTTGGGGACCCAAGACAATTATAAAATGTTAATATTTGTTTAGAGAGCGTCTGTTACATTATTCTCATTTTCCAGGCAAGAAAACTGAATGCAGAAAGTGAGATAGCTGTGGCAGGGCCAGAATCAGAACCTAGGTCTCCCGGCTCCCAGTTCAGATCTGTTATTTCTATGCCACATTGCCTTCCTGATATGAATATCAGTTTCTGTACTACACAGTTTCTGTACCAAGGCTCTTTGTCATTAAAATCTCAGTTTAGATATCATCTGAGAGGCCTTTCCTCACCACCCAATCTAAAGAAGACCCAGCCACTCTGTCATATTACCCTATTTTAATTCATCTACCAGATATTTTTCTTTGTTTATATATCTGTTTATTGTCTCTCTCTAACCACTGGAATGTAAACAGGTAAGACCAGGGCCCTTATTTGTCTTATTCCTGCTGTATTTTCAGCACTTAGAAGAATATCTGACACATAATAGGCCCTCCTTAAATCTCATTTGAATGAATGGTTTTCAAGTGCCTGTATGTCTGGTGTATGAATAATGTACATGGGCATTATGCCACCTAGCTGCTTGGATGTCTTTTTCATATCTAAATTTATGACTGTCTTCCTAGATTAAGGCTTCAGTAATTTGAACATTACCAAAGTAACCACACAGTAGTTTAGCAGGTGTTTTCTTTAGCTCAACAGTAGCTTTTATGTTTGACGAGAGGAGACATAACTGGTTATTTGTTACAAGGATCCTGAGTTTCACCTGATACTGAGATAATGCTCTTCTTTCTTTGTAGTCCATCTGCTGCAAGGAAGTTTGTAGATGAAGGAATTAAGACATTAGAAGGTGAGTCTGTACAGTAGGTCACTAATTTCAGGTCAGATATAGTCCTGAAGGACCATGCTCTAACAAACTGGAATTTGAAAAACCCTTTCTCAATTAGTAGAAACAAATGGTAAGATTTTCTTTTTAACTCTACAGTAGAGAACAGATATAAAGTATAGTTTATATTCCCATTTTAAACATGTTTTGGTCTATAATTTAGAAAAAAATCAAAAAGAACAAGAAGTGGTTTCTTGGTTTAAAGGCAATGATTCACTTGTAGATTTTTAGACAATTTTTAAATTGCTTTTGTTTCCGTAAAGTCCTATGCATTCAGCCTAAAAGCCAAGTTATGTATATTGAGAAAAATTCTGTCAAGAGGCTTGCAATGCTTATTGAAGGGATTTTTGCTTTCAAAGAAGTGATAAAAATAAAAGTCAAGTAATTATAAAACATTTTCCTTAAACCTAATATAGCAATCTTTTAAATATAATTTTTCTCTTCATGCTTTCAAGGGTGTATACTATATGGATTCATTACAGCACATCTGTGGCACTTGGGGATTAATATTTGTGGGCTCAACTATTTATAAGCAACCCAGATGGTTAGGTGGACAGATTTTGGAGACTGACCTGGGTTTGAATCCAGTCTCCACCCCTTTATTAAAATAGATGACGGTGATGCGTCAGTCTCTCAGCTACAAAATGGTATCATAATATCTCTCTCATATGATTTAATGCAATAATGTATGTAAAAGACTTAGCAGAGTGCTTGGTACCTAGTAAGTACTTAAAAATAGTAACTGACTCTTAAAAGGCATGATTAATTAGTAATATTATTAACTTAAGAATTTGTGTGAGTCACATAGCTAGAGAATGAATTGTTCTATATATGCATCTCAGAGAGGGTTTGTGCTTTTCTGCTTGTGGCATATATAATTTACCTAAGTGAAATATTGGTTAAAGAGGTCAAGAGTTTGTTTCTCAAAGGTATTCCGTTGCATCCCTTGGGAGTGTCAAGGATCTACTGTGGTGGTTTTACATTATTTCACCATTCACAGATATGTAATGTAATAGCTGTCGATATCCCTCTCTCTGTATATAACAAACTCAATATTTCTGTGGCATTTTCGTTCATATACCTTAGTGTTTTCTGTGTGCACACAATTATGAGAAATATTACTTGCTTATTTTTAATAATAAAGGTGCTTATTTTTCTCTATTTTATGTCTCCAGAGAGAATTTATGCTTGTGAATATAAGGGTGACCATAGGAATTGCTTTTGAAGCATACTTATCTTGCCGTTTCTTTAACAAGGCTCACTCCTGTGCCTGTACCCACTAAAGGACCACCCAGATGGAACTCGGTCACTTTCAATTTAAGATATTACAGTTTTCTTGATTAAAAAAATGATACTACTACCTCTCCTTTCAATGGGATTTTTAGCATAGTGCCCGCACAAATCGGTGCTCAATAAATATTAATCCAGTGAAGGAGTGAATGAACAAATGAACAGTATGAATGAACTTCTCCTGCTGCTATTAACTGTAAATTAAGCAATATAGGTTCTTAGAAGGCTGCTTTTTGCTATACTCAGTGAAGTTTGGTATGATCCTGGTATGTTTTATCTACTGTTCTATGTAACTATAATTGAAATTTTGATTCAGTAAATAAAAATGATTATGCAGTCAGTGTTGGGTTTTACTGTTGACTTGAAGAATCACTTTTATCTAGTTCTTAATATCTGAAAGTTTTTTTCATTTTCTTTTCAAAGTCATTTCAGTGTGTTTTCCAGGTTGTTCTTTGAAAAAAAGGATCACTGAATTTAGCATTTTTTTTCAAAAATGTTTAAATCAGCATCTCAACTTTATTTATCTTCTATACAGATCTCAGAAAAAATGAAGATAAATTGAACCATCATCAGCGAATTGGGCTAAAGTAAGATAGCAAATTTTCTTTTGACACTTGAAATGTAAAAGTAAAATTTTTTATAGCCATTCTTCCATACACCATAAGTCTTCAGACTTAGCTAAACACAGCCATTTTACTATTCAGAAATGCTAAGATTTGTTGCAGACTCCTGTAGAGAATAAGCTTGTATTCACACGTGTTTTTTTTACTGCCCTCTAGTTTGTTTGCTTGTTTTGAGTATATCCCACATTCCCTTGACTTTAGCTGGGAACTTCCCCTTAAAATACATAGAACTGAGGGCCTCAGTCAGTCAGGGTGTTTATTTCATGCTTACATTGTAGAAAGCACTGCCTCTGAGGTTAGGATATAAACAGGTTCAGTGTAGCTCTTAAGAAGTTTAGAGTCTACCTGAGAAGACGGGACATGACCATGAAACACTAAATTTTTTTAAAAAGGGAAAGGAAAAAAACCCATACACGTAAATACCAGAATAGGAATAACTAGTAGACTTGTCGTCTGTCAGCATGGGTAATTACTTTGTCAAGTGCAAGATACAGACCCCCCCCTTCTGACTGATTATTTACAGCACGTAGTGTACACGCATAAGCATGTATCTCCTCTGGTCTTAGGTTGTCTTTTTGGCCATTCAGTCCTAATAACCTTCTGAACTTCCCTGTTGATGCCTTACCACAATATTTTAAAACTTACACTGCCTTTCCAAAACTCTGAACCAGTAAAAGATCAGGATGGTGTAGTTCTCACTCTCCTTGCATTTGCGTAGTAAATGGAGATCTTCTGAAGAACTTGCTTGTTGTGAGAATTGGTTTTGAATAGGCACTTTATCATTCTTAGATGTTATTTAATAGCCTTATTGAAATATCATTTCATATACCGTGTAATTCACCCACTTAAAAGTGTGCAATTCAGTGGTTTTTTATATTCACAGAGTTGTGCAACCATGACTGTAGTCAATTTTAGAACATTTTTGTTATCCCCAAAAAAGCCCAAACCCATTAGCCATCACTCCTCATTTCTTCCCAACTGCCCTTCCCTCCCCCAGCCCCTGGCAACCACTGTTCTACTTTCTGTCTCTATAGATTTGTCTATTCTGGATATTTCATGTAAATGAAATCATAATATACAGTCTTTTGTGACTGACTTCTTTCACTTAGCATAATGTTGTCTCGGTTCATCCATATTGTAGGATAATATTTTAAAATACAAGTATTTTTCAGGATTTAAGAGCAATAAACTGTAATCCCTGGATTTGCCAGTAGGGAGCAGTCTAACTTGGAACCATATTAACTTAAATATATTTATTTACTCTTGGTATGTGAATGTGAAGTTTATTTAAAATAAGTTTGGATGGAATATCTGGAATATCACAAAGCATGACACTTAAGGATTTTGATCCAAGTTAAGGAATAAACCTCTCCGCACCCCCCCAATTTTACTCTTGTCGTAATGAATTTTAGTCTTGATTTTTGAAAGATCTGCTTGTATAAGGACACTTGATAAGGTAGGCAGTTTAATTTCTAAGATTCAAATTTCACAAAAAATCTTTTGTCTACTTATTCTGTCTTTATAGGTATTTTGAGGACTTTGAGAAAAGAATTCCTCGTGAAGAGATGTTACAAATGCAAGTAAGAGTGTGCTGAATTGTATTCTTTGATTAGGATTGAGAATGTCAATTGGTGAAAAGCCATTTTTAGAATACTGACTTAATTTTTCTTCTATTAGGATATTGTACTAAGTGAAGTTGAAAAAGTGGATTCTGAATACATTGCTACAGTCTGTGGCAGTTTCAGAAGAGGTAACATACTTCCTAAGCTTAGGTTATTCATGCCTTGCTGTTAAAATTGCCCAGTGTATATGAAAGACATGGATTAAAAAGATGTAATTTATGTTACTTTATAGATTCACTAAGATCTAGTAGTATTAGCTAAATTTATTTGTTTATAAATGGGAATATAAATTAGAGGAAATTCATCCTGATTTTATTATAGGACGGGTTTTTTTGATGACTAGTTCTAATAAAATTATTATAAAATAATTTTAGGTATATTAAATATTAATTGTGGTTATCTGGCTAGATGCTAGTGAAGCCATGAGTAGTTTTTTTGTTTGTTGTTTTACTTTATTTAATTTTCTAAGTTTTCTGTAATGGATCTAAGTTTAATGTCTCAGAGACATCAGTTCAGAACCAATTCTCAAAACAACCAGGTTCTTCAGAAGATCTTGATTTACTATGTGAATGTGAACAAAGTGAGAACCACACAATCCTGGTCTCTTACTGGCTCAAAATTTTGGAAGGGTAACCTAAATTTTAAAATATTATCTTAAAAAATTGAAATAGAACTTTATTTAAAACCTTGAAATAGATGTCTGACTGAATCTCTGGCCACCTCTGGAGTTTTGCTTAGGAAGTGGTAATAGGCTATCAGAAATTCTCTGGGTAGCTGCTATAAGAATCTAGCATTCTTATCTATGATGCCATAATAGTCATTGTTACCAGTACTCATTAAGTGAATTCATTCAGAAGAATTGAAATGAATTTTCTGATTAACCTTTGCAGAGTTAGAGCATATTGTTTAATTTGAGATTTTTAAATATTTAGTGTTCATAGATATATTTTAAAGGTATATTTAAATGTTATTTTTATTCATTATTGAGTAGTTACTTAGGTACATTTTTAATAATATTTAACCAATTGTATGCAACATATATCTAACATCAATTACTGTTGTTATCCCAGATTCTGCTGTTTACATCAGTATACCTGAATAGTTGGACAGAAAATTGAACTCTTTTAACTAATTCTGAATATGAAGCACAGTGAAATAGAAAGTTAGGCTGTGAGAAGTAAGACTCTTCTATGTGTGTCATCACCTTGGTTTTGTGTTTGCCTAGTTGATAAATTTACAAGGAGAATTCCATACACATTTTTGCTGTCATAGGTGCAGAGTCCAGCGGCGACATGGATGTTCTTCTGACCCATCCAAGCTTTACCTCTGAGTCAACCAAACAGGTGCCTCAGAATTTATAAGCAAGTGTGGTCGGTCTTACACAGCAGTGAATATCATTTTCTAAATGGTAGTTGGATATTTTCAGAATGAGTTTTTGTTCTAATCTTTCTGAAAGTCAGTTGAAGTGTTTTGTACTGACTGAATCCGTTGAGAGGCAAAGTAAGTTGTTGGAAGGGATATGCGTTGTTTGTCCACAAAGAATTGGCAGGACAGTCTAACATGTGAAAGAGATGAAATTTATTAAAATACTTCCAGCATTTTTTATTGTCTATCAAGAAACTTAACCTCTGTTAGAAGACCCATGAAGGCAAAATGCTTTTGATTTTGGAATATATACCTTTTAAAGATGAAGCAGGTAACTTTTTGTTTAATGAAACAGATAAAGACAAATGATGTCTATTTGGGGGTATCATGATATTGGTGAAAAGTGGTGGTTTCATTTGATAAGATGAATTTCTGTTAGAAAAAGTACTCAGAACATAGGAAAACTAGGCATTTCTGCATAGAGCATCAGAAAACTCATTTTAAAAATGCTCTCTTGCTGTAACAGAGTAATTGCTTTTTTTCTTATTCCCTAATTATGGTTCTATAGCCAAAGCTGTTACATCGTGTTGTGGAGCAGTTACAAAAGGTCCGTTTTATTACAGACACTCTGTCAAAAGGGGAAACAAAGTTCATGGTAAGTACTTGCTTGAGTTAACACATTTAAAAAAAAAAACTGTGGAGACTGTCCAGTAACCATTCTGAGTGTGACCTCACTGTACCTTAGTGTCGTAAGTAAATAGGACATCCTAGACCTTAGAGGAGATATATTCTCTAATCTGAGAATATTTTAGTAAAGAGGTTTTTTTTTTTGTTTTTGTTTTTGTTTAATTTATTTTGTTGCGTCAGGTCTTAGTTGCTGCAGGCGGGCTCCTTAGTTGCAGCTCAAGGGCTCCTTAGTTGTGGCATGTGAACTCTTTGTTGCAGCATGCATGTGGGATCTAGTTCCCGGACCAGGGATCGAACCCTGCATTGGGAGCGTGGAGTCTTAACCACTGTGCTGCTAGGGAAGTCCCAGTAAAGAGTTTTGTTCTAAATTCCCCACTTGTAAATAATCTGTGCCATTGGAATAGGTAATTGGCATAATCTGCTATTTTTAAAATATCCATAATGACTTTTATACATTATATTTTTTCCCTAAAATAGCAAATACTCTTTGACTCAGAATATATTAATAAGTGAGATTAGAATTGTCTGAAGAGTATTAATCTATTACAAGACCAAAGAAAGAAGGCATCAGGGTACGTGATAGAACGTCCAGGGGAAGAACCATGCTGTGTGAAATGATAAGTAGGGGGCTCGTAGAGGGGGCACGTGTGGAGTCGTCCCAGTGAAACCCATTGTGATGGACCATCAAAGTCCTGTGTTCTTCCTAGGGGATTAAGACTTGAGGATTCAAGACAAATAGCAAATGGATTAAAAACATTAATAAATGGTCCTGTATAAAAACCGAAGGCAAACAGAAATCTAGGGCTAATGTAATAAAGGCTTACATTTATCTGCTGCTCACGTAAATACAGCATTTGGGCGCTCTTTTCTCCATGCCCCCCTTTTCCTAAGTCATGTGACTGAAAGGAAAGAGACTATGCTTTTGGAGCATGGACATGCTAAAATTAGCAGGGGTCTCACTGTGTAGATTTGACAGTCTTAGCCAAAAGTAGAAGAAGATGGTTGAGATAGGTAATTGAATTACCTTGTCATTCAAAAAATGGAACGGTGGTTGCCAGGGCATGGGCAGGGCAGCGGGGAGATGGGGAGTGAGTGTTTATGGGGACAGAATGTCAGTTGGGGAAGATGAAAAAGTTCTGAAGATGGATGGTGGTGATGGTTGCACGACAATGTGAATGTACTTAATGCCACTGAACTGCACACTTAAAAAGGGTTAAAGTGGTATATTTTATGTTATGTGTATTTAATCATACATGCAAAAAAACATGTCATTTGATTCAGCATGGTGATTTTAATGGGCTATGAAAGTATATTGCCTAAGTTGTCACACTTTATCAATATTTTCAAAAGAACTTCGGGAAAGGTAAAAATAAAAATTCTAGTCAGTTTTTGGGAATCACATTTATGATCTGTTCTCCCTTGTCTGTCAGGTTTTGAGCTCTTACTCTATGCCCAAAAATATATGCACACATGAGATATTAATAAAAATAGGATTTGTACATCCATATGAACATCCTTTTAAATTTAGATTGACTTTAAATCACTCAAAAGGAATGTGCATAAATCTTACATTTAAAGAACATTCAATCAGATAAAATTCTAAAAATCATGTGCTAGACAAGTTGGGTTGTTTTTTTCAAATAGTAGGAAAGTGTCCTGGTACTCCACTGGGGACCCCTTCTGGCCTGACTCTCTTCCTTCAATAGTCATCTCTGTGAAAGCACTGGACTCTCTCCGGGGGAAGTGCAGCAGCTGTTTTCAGAGTTAGCCACCGGGAAGGTGTTTACACAATAAAAAAGCAGAAGCATTTTTTTACAGTCTGAACAGTATTCTTCTGTGCCCAAAGAGATCCCGAGGAAAGACCTACAGAGGCTGTAGTAACCCAGCTAGCAAGAATACAAGGAAAAATTACAAGCTGGTGGGCTGGGTGTAACCTGCAAAGGAAGGTGGGTAGCCAAGTATATGAACGTAAAGAGTTGCTGACATAGTAGAATTGGGTTATCCTAGTAGCTGCTCAAAGAAGAGAAGTCCTTTGTCTAGGAAGGTCAGAGGCAGCCAAATCCCAGGGATGCTGCAGAGTTGGCCGGTTCAGACCTCACAGTACATGTGGTATGTGAAAGACTAGGACCACTCACCCATCCTAGGATACGGGCTGGAGTTGTGGAAATCTTGGCTCTATCTTGCCTTCCGTTCTCTCGGTCATACCTGGCAGCACATGTACAAGTATTGCCAGAAAGGGAATCCTCCAAACCTATTTCCAGAAGAAAACAGGTTAAAAAGTAAGAAAGCAGGCTTTTTGTTTGTTTTTAAAGTATAGAAAACTTAGACCACAGTAAGAGACTAAGGCCTTTATGTTGTGACATAGGAATCCATCTTAGTGGATGGTCTGTATATAAAGTTTGTATACTGCACATGTAGTTCATGTATTTACTGAAGCTTAGAAAATGCAATGTTTGAGCCTGCTGTTTTGACATTTATAATTAGTATTTGTTAGGATGAGAAGCACTCCAGGTCAACTTTCAAATCATTTTATTTTGGAGGCAATAAGAAGTGATTTGTATCTTGTTGCAAAGACGGTGGGTGTTGGTATGTTGCATCGTAGGAAAGTAGATTTGGATACAGAGGCTTTAAGATCTTTTGGCTCCATTACCAATTTGTTGTGTGACATTGACAAGTTGCTTTACTTCTCTAAGGCCTTCATTTTCTTATTTATTAAATGATATCCTTGCCCTCTGTCAAAGGACTGTTATGCAGATCAGATTAAGTAATATATGTGGAAACATTGAAGGGTTTGTACAAATATCTTTTGAAGATACTGAATCTTCAAAGAGTTGTGCAGTGTTATACTAGTATAACACATAATAATAATATAAAAAATAATATATTTCTATTTGGAAATAGATCAGTTGGAGAAAGGTAGTAACCTGGAAAGAATTAAATTGGGGAACAGAAAAAGGGATAGAAAGAGAGAAGATGGTGCTATGAAAGAACAAAGTGGGGAGAATGAGTGTCAGTAGGAAAGAGAAGGTGTGTTCAGTCAATGCACCAAATACATACTTAGCATCTACTACATTCTAGGCTCTGCTCTGGGAGCGTGGGATAGATCAGTGAATTTAAGTAGAACTTTTATTTGAGGGTATGGGAAGGGACTGCTACTTAACAATGAACATATTAAGTAGGTAAAACGTTAGGTTAAGATAATAAGTATTATCTTTTGAAAAGAAAGGGAGTGCAGGAGACGGTATTAAAGGGGACGGCCTTATTGAGAAGATGAGACCTGGGGAAAGACTTGAAGTAAGGAAGTTGGGCAGGCAGGTCTCTGCGGGGAGAGAGAGGCAGGCAGGAGTCAGGGCAGTGACCCTGAGCGCGTGAACATGAGCAGAGATCACCAGAGGAGTTAAGATCTCTAGGTTTCTGAAAGGAAATTGGCTGCAAAATGACTTCAGCTTATGAAGTGGAATAAACTCCACTCCATATCGATCCACTTGATTTCAGAACATCTTGTTGCACTGACTAAATAGTTTTAAAGATATGACCATCTGTGTGTTTTTTAAGTTATCTTCAAAACATCAATTCTCTTAAACTAATAGTAATCAAAGCTTAGGAAAGCCAGGTTATTCCAGATCTTCTTGTAAACTCAGGGCCTTTAGTTAATTGAGCTATTCTTCCTGTGCATATAGTAACATTTGGAAGAAAAACCAATTTCCTCTGCATTTAGATGCCTTTTTACTTTATATATGGTGAGTACCACTCAAATTTTAGCATCTCATGCAGGTTTGACCTCGGAGGATGATTTTCTGTGAAATATCTACAGCGAGGATTCACAGGACAGTAGAAGATACCTTGGCTACACTGGGGAAATGAAAGAGGTTCTATTTCAGACAGTCAGCATGAAGCTACCTAACTGAAATGCCAGACAAAACTAATCCACTCAATCGAATAAAGAATTTACAGTAATACAGAGAAATTCTTTAACATTAGCACTTCAGAAAAAGTGTAGGAAATAAAATTAGCCTTGAGGAAAGGAACAAAGCCATTAGATGAAATCCTATTACTGATGTGACAAACAGAAAGATCATTGCCTGTGGGTTCAGACATCCAGATCAGCAGGGTAATGCCTCATGGTAATTCCATTTGAAGGTTGAGTTGGAACTTGTTAGTGCCTAAGAAGGTAGGTTTCATATTTGAAGATAAACAGGTTTCATTAATCTCTCAGGAATAGGAGTTGCTAAAGAAAATAACCATTTTAGATTTTAGATTTTGATTTTTCTGTGTTGCTGAGTGAAAAGTATGTCTTTTAGTGACGTGTGTACCAACTCGACTGCTCTTTAGGACCAGAAGCCTGTCACTTGTGTAGTTTTCTTAGAATGTGGCATTTGAAACGTTAGATTTGAAATTCGGTGATGTTTGTATTTCTTTCTACATATTTATGCGTTGCCGCCCAGTCCGTAAACTTTCCCCATTTTCCTGGAAGAGGAAAAGATAACAAAACAGACCTTGATAATTGTTGTTTTAAAACTGCAGAAGTATTAAAAAAGAAAACTGCAGAAGCATAATGAAAACTCACCTGTAGAGAAGGAAGAAAACGATCCTCTAATTTTCTTATCTTTTAAATTTTTCTTAATTTTCCTCTCTCTGTCTTTTCTAACTTCTGGGAGATTTCCTCACTTTAAGTTCTTCTACTTCTGTCATATTTTAAATTTTGATTTAAATCTTTTCCTTGAGTTTTCTTTTTCTGTAGAATTCTGTCCTTATTTCATGGATAAAAATCTGTGATCTGAGACTATCACTGATAGCTTTTGTGTCTGTTTTCTTCTCCCTGAGTAATCATTGTTTCTTCCAAGTTGCTTTTTTCTGTTTGTTTTGGTCTCTGTCTTTCACACTTTCCTTGATTATCTTCTTGTTTAGAGTCACACAAAAGCCAGACCCTCATAACCGGAACCCTTGCCTGCTGTTTCATGTGGTTTTTTAGTTATCATGAAGCACAATAGGAAGGCAGGGATAATATATAGTGCATAGAAAAGCTACTAAGTTACAAGCGCTCACAATTCTAAAACTGCCTCCATTTAAAGCAAAAATAACTTCACAGTTAACAATATTTGATTAGAATTAAGCCTTAAGTTTAAAAAAATCTTTAAACATTATTTTTAAATATACGTTTTAGGGTGTTTGCCAGCTTCCCAGTAAAAATGATGAAAAGGAATATCCACACAGGAGAATTGATATCAGGTATTACTCAAAATTTGTTGCCAACCTATTAACTTTTCCCTTCTTTTCCCCTTTTCCCCCTCCCTCTGTATGTCTTGGAATTTGCATAAATGTCTAAGACCCCTTTTCATTCCAAAGTGCCATATGTCCCTGCAATAGACAGTGTTTAGCCTGAAAGTATGTAAAGAATAATGACTGTCTACAGAATCTACTTTTTTATCTCTGGGTTCACCATGGTGCCTTCTGCAGCTCAAAGTAGATCCTGCCTGGGGAGAGTTGGTTGTAACAAGTGATACTGCTTTGCATTTGTCCACACCTCTTGCAGAGCATAGTTTACTGAAACCTCAGCTAACTGCAAGGTTGAGGTCATTTGAATGAACGGTCTACCTAATGATGGTGTCCTCTTCAGTTATTGGACCACACAGACTTGTTTTGTGCCTTAATGATTTTAAGAGTCCTATTTTTGCTAAATTGGAAATACGTAGTAAAAGATTGGTGAATTGTTTATTGTTTGTAGGTTGATACCCAAGGACCAGTATTACTGTGGTGTCCTCTATTTCACTGGGAGTGATATTTTCAATAAGAATATGAGAGCTCATGCTGTAGAAAAAGGCTTCACAATCAATGAATACACAATCCGTCCCTTGGGAGTCACTGGTGAGTATTTTTGTCTGCATTAGAGATATTCCCAGTCATCTGGATATTTTGGTTTAGCAATTTTGGTTTTTCTAAAAAGCCTTTAAGTAACCATGCCAGTTAATTGCAGTTTCTTTGGTATTGTTAGTCCCTCAGGCAACAAAAAAAGCTTTAATCCATAGGTGCTCCCAGGCCCTCAGTTGAAGGCCCATGATGACAAGATTCATTTATTTCCAGCTCTATTAGAATGGATTAAATTCTTTCTACCTCTGATGGTCAGTAAATAATCTTATTGATCTAAAGTGTTTTTGTTTTCTTAAATGTATCTCCAAGACTTCCAAAGAACCCAGGTATTATTGCTTTTAGTGCCAGGCCAAACTTGGTAGCTTTGGCCCCAAGCTTTTAAAGTTTAAAGAGTAAGAATTGCTTAATCCCTGTTTTATAGATGTTGCTAACATTTCACAATATACTATGTGGTTTACTATTCTCTACTAGGAAAATGAAGATTTTGTCTTTTTGTCCTAAAAGTGTTTTTCATCCCTGGTAGAAGAGGGCTGGTTTGTTCTCACATGTCAATGTGTATACAAACCATGTGAGGACCTCGTTAAGTGCAGATTTTAATTCAGTGGCTTCTGCGTTGCCGGTAAGCTGCCAGGTGGTGTCAGTACTGCTAGTCCGGGGACCGAATTTTCAGTTGCAAAGGAACTCACTAGAGTATTTTCTCTAATACGATGGAGATCCAGCAGACAGAAAAATCATGGATTAGGGCCGCTTCAGATGGCCAGAGTTGGGATACTGAGGTTCTTTGTGTAGCGCCGGTAATACGTGTGGCAAAGCACAGACACAAGCTCATGCGGGAGGGGGAGGGCAGTCAATATCTTTTTTTTTGAGTGGCTTGGGGACTATTTTCTTTTTCCTCTGAAAGTGAGTCCTGTATAGCTCTCAGTCCTGAATCCTCTAAACTCCAGAACTGGTTCATGAGGAAGGTTCTGTTCTCCCTCCTTGCAGGAGTTGCTGGAGAGCCGCTGCCCGTGGATAGTGAGAAGGACATCTTTGACTACATCCAGTGGAAATACCGAGAACCCAAGGATCGAAGTGAATGAGGCCCATCCTCCCCGGCACAGCCCAATAGGTCTTAATTTATTTCTTAACCTTTGCTACGTAAGGGTCTGTGGTGTTTTTAAATAATTGTTTCTTCATGCTGTAGCTTGCATTAGTCAATAAAACCTCTTGTACTATTGTCAGATGATCTTGTGCTTATTTTATTAGCAAATATGTTTAAATTTATATATTCTGTTCGTGATCACACTTTACTAAGGGTCAGTGGAGAGGATTAAGAGATGAGATGATAACAAATCTTAAATGGGAATTTTTGTTTTCTCATTTTCTGCCCTTATGCTATAAACCACATTACCTCATTACCTTTCCTCCTATTTACTGATTGTAAATTAGTCAGTTAGGCAAGACTTTGGAAGAGGGTTCAATCTTTTTTAGAGACTTTTTTCTTTGCTTGGCCCATATGCGATTTTGTAACATATACTTATAACCTAATTCCAAGAACAGGTGTGTGGTTTATCTCTTAAATGAAATCTGTAGCAGTTGATTATAATCCATCAGAAAGAGCTTTCCTAATTAAAACCACTTTTAATATGTACCCATATGTATAAAATATGGTCTCTTAAACTTCGAGCAAAGATTTTTACTTTTTTTGCCCTAGTTTTCCTCCAATGTAACTTTTAAGTTCAGATGGTCAAAATGTATAAGTAAAAGCACTCCTTGAAAGCCCTATCTTTGAAATATAGAAATTATGTAAATACAAAATATAGGAAGTTCTCAAATGGTAAGTAAAGCTATTGAAAACAAAATAATGTAAAAATGCTTTGTAACTTGCAGTGGGCTATACAAACATAAGATACTACCTTTTGAATCTTACTTCTTTATTAACCAAGTTATTTTGTAGCAAAACGGTATTTTCCTTCCAAGAAATACATGATTATAAACAATGGGGGTTTTCAGAAAAAATAAAGTATTTGCTGTGATAATTTTCCCTGTTAACTACTGTCAGGTACCATAACTTCACCAGAAATTACGTAAAGATTTATTTGAACTAACTGAATCACTAGATCAGTTAAATTTGTTATAGAATCACATCACTTTTCTGCAGAAATAGACAACAAGCCCAAACTAGTTTCCATTCATCACAAGGCAGCTTCTCCAGCTCAGTCTATTTCACTTACTACAAGATTTGATTTTAAGAGTTATTTGTATGGGAAGATTTTTAAGTTCTTGTCTGAGACTTCTGCTGGAAGACGTGCAGCCGTTTAGATTTTCTGGCACACTCTTAACCGTGAGTGTTGTTGATTTCCAGTCACCTGACTTCGACATGATAGTCCAGGACCACAGTCACAGCGCTGGAAGATTTCTGGAGCTTGCGCGGTATCTTTGTGTCCTCTCCTAGAGCAGACCTGTCCCTCCAATGGGACCGGTTTACAAATTTTAGTCCAAAAATGACGAGCACAGCAAAGTCCAGGTCCACAGTCGAAAGTTCTAAGACAGCTTTCTCCCTCTTGTCCTGTAACAAGATTGATATGCGCTTTAGTAATAAGCAGGGGGAATGGTGGCTTGTGAGGGCGCGACTGGGTTAGGGCGTGGGTGTAGGATAAGGTCGCAAAGTAAAGATAGAACAGCATGCCTGGCTCCTGGGCTGAAAGCAACAATGGCGTGGACATCTCAGTCTTCCCGAACAGAATTTACTGCTTTATAAAGTCAAAACATTTATTAAAGAAAGATGGGATTTCCAGTCTTGAGACGTGAAATAAGTATCACTCATCAGTGTTTTACTAAATGGGATTTGTACTGACCCAAAGAGAGACCACTACTTACACAGGGGGCAGTTAGCCATCTTCAACAAACAAGAATGGCCAATTCACCTCAAAATCCTAGCTGCTTTATGTCAAAGATTGGAATTTGAGACTACAATTTTGTAAAAAGCATCTTACTGAAGTTTTTATTTTGTCTGAGAATGAAGAGTTACTGCATCTATGTTCATCTCTCTTTTATTTTGTATTCTGAGGATCTAGAAAGGGAAATTTCTATTTGTTAAATTATAGGCTGTAAAAAGATGTGCATATAAAATTTAATTAAACAATTAAGGGCTTTCTTGCTAATCAGCCCATTATTATAGCTATTCCCCGTCCTCTTGGCCTGCCAGCTACCTTGTGCTCCTCCCCCCATGATCTCCATAGCTGTTTACGGAAAGAGATTAGAAATAGGACATGCTCCCTAGGTGTTTCTGGGGTGGAGAGGCACAAGTCAGTTTCAGCCTATCCTTAAGAGCCTAGGAGGAGAAAATTTCTTAAAAAAAAAAAAAAAATATATATATATATATATATATATATATATATATATATATATATATATATATGCTTAGAATGCTGCTCTCACCCCTACTGCCTTGTGATTTTTTAATGTTTGGCTTCCTCTTGGGTTTGTTTTCCTGAATTGGGTGCTCAGTTGTTCCTTGTGTATCTGTGTCGTCTTGGTCATCGATCTGCCTCTCCAGTACTAGGGTTGCATCTTCCATCGCAGTGCAAACATCTGAGAGACAAGCAGGTGGAGTTAGAGGATGAGAACCACGGACAGGCTCATTATCAGACTGTCACAGGCTTTGGCAGTACTTCCGCCTTCAGTTTCTGTATAACTTTCTAGATTTCCGGGACACAGGCACTAAATATTTACATCTCACATACGGCAAAGCAGGTGCTTAAGTAATTAATGGAATCTAAGTGAAAACAGAAGAACTTGAAAGATTCCAACTTGAACCCTTGCTTTAAAATCATCTCCAAGTTGCTGGCAAGAGTTGCTGCCGGGAAAGAAACTATTTTGCTGCATCGGGAAGAGGCGGCTGCGGAGAACCACTGTGGAGCCTGTAGAGAGTGCCTGTCGTGGAATGCCCTAGTCTAAGAGACCCGGGTGCTGTGTCTGCTCTTTGGGAGCGCTGCAGCCCTTCAAGTCTCCGTGCTGACTCGCCATTCACGCAGAGCGTCCCCGGGCAGCACACGGCAGCCCGCTGGCACCACCTCCGTAATCCACGACAGGTAGCGCAGGATGGCTTCTCATCCTGGGGTTTGAGGCAGAATTTTCTAGTGTTGCAGTCCTTGTCAGACATGCACTGTGAACCCTGTAAAGAGAAGCTGCTGTCACAGGGCTAGGGAATCCAGCGAGATGTGAAGAGTTTTTATTCCAGGCAGGAGATGGAGAAAGCCAAAAAGAGAGGCACTTTAAACGCTGAGGCAAACCTCAAGCAGCATCTTGACTTTTCACTAGAATTGGTTTTCTTTCACAAAGGGGAGAGCAAATCACCAATGAAGAGACCTATGTGCTGCAAAGGTTATTTGTGTCTGAAAAATTGTCCTACTTTTAAACATGGAATTTCATCTTTTATGCTCTCTGTGAAAATGGAAGAAAATGTTTTCCCACGTGTGTCTTAGAGACGGTTATGAGATTTTTGATATGTATCTAGAAGCCCTAGATGCTGTGTGATAGTTTAATGAAATGTTGGTGTTTGTGGCATCCCTATTTGACCTTTTACTCCAGTGAATCACATCAGTCACCATTTGCCAAGTAGGCCCCTCAGTGGGCCCGCTCAACCATCCTTTGATTTCTAGTGATGCCTCATTTGCAGAGAAACAGATACCGAAGACTGATTTTTCTCATCTACGGTTGATGCCTTTTCATATATATATGAAACATTTCCTATAAAACAATTCTGTGAAGTGAGAGGGTTGGCACGCAGCATGTAACTTCTGACTCCCATATTCCCTGGCTGTGTGGCCTTGGTTAAATTCCTCAGCGTCTCTGAGCCCATTTCCGCCATCTGTCGTTAGGAGATGTGATAGCTGTCTCAAGCTCTGAGGAAGAGGAAATGAGATAGTATGTTTAAAAGGCCTGGCACGTGGTGTATAGCTTTCTAAATATTAGCTTACTCCCTGATTTATAGGTGAATTGATAGCTCAATGCCCTGAAAAGCCACTTGGCTCATCTGGTGAGTTAATGCTAAAGCGACTGGATTCTTTCAGGGTGCCTTCCACAGCCTCAATCCAGCCCGCCGTCTAGATGAGCTATGTCAGATGCTCATCTGCGTGATGGCTTCACTCGAGCCCAGCGCCCAGCCCTCCTCCTCCACCGAGCGTTACCTTCCGGGCCCCTTGCGCATCCGCAGAGCTCTTGATGTTGTTGACATCCAGAACCAGGGCTCCCAGGGGGGCACACAGCCAGCCGAGCCGCAGCAGGACCACCACCACCATCCTGGACCTTCTCAGCCCTCCCTGCGTCCTCCTCGAAGCTGGGCTGCTCTGAACCCACGATGGAGCTTTTGCCAAAATGGGAACTCTGGCAAGTCGCCTGGAATTGCTTTTTCTGAAAGAGAAGCAAATCCTCATTGGAGGAAGGTGTGTGAAATCGGACGAGCGAGGTCTGACCGGCGGGTTCCCTCTGAAACTGTTTATAGACGTGCCCCCTCCTTTCTCTCCTCCTCCTTCCTCCTTCATTTCCTTCCTTCTTACCCCACACGGGCTTCAACACATCCCCTCAAATCTGTTTGATCAATAGTTCAAAACAAGGACTCAGTAGAGGCGGAGCAGAGCCAGGGCTGCAGCCGCTGCTTCTGCAGGGGTTGAATCCCTGTTAATTAGTGCATATCAAAGTCAGTCCAAAGGGTCGGCAGAAGAGCAGGAGGTCTGCATCAGAAGCAGACTCTGATAATCACCTGCATTTCCTACCTTCAGTCATCCTGTGAGGGTGGAGGGAGTGTGCTCTAACATCTGTTTTCACAGCTAGTTGTGATCCAAGAAAGAACGAATCCTGTTGGCCAGTACGCTCTGCGGGATGCCAAAAACTAATGAGTTACAAAAACTATACTGAGAAACTTTACACTGTGCTCAGATAGTGAAGACAGATAGAAAAGAGACAAAATGCCCCCTGAGTGTCTCTGGTATTCAGATGTAAAAATCCCAGTAGCTTTAAGAGCTGTGAGTGTAACGGCACCTGTCCCGACTAAATGTCAATTGGAAAATAATTCTCCTTAAAATGAAAATGGAACTGTTTGAAGTTAGGATTATTTAATGAGGAAGATAATGATTTATAAAAATTGCCTTTTTTAAATGATAGGGACAACCCCAGAAAGCCCATTTTATATACAGATTTATACAATTTAATAGGAAGTTTAGGTGTATTTTATGAGCAATGGATTTAATTTGTGTTGTATGATGTTGAAGTGACTTAAGCAGAACAGGCTCCAAGACTCTAGCTCATTTCAGATGGGATTTCATGCATTTTCAAGTTTCCTAATTTGAATTTTTTAAAAATGCTTCATCCCTTTTTCTCTGATTTTTTTTTTTTTTTTTCCAGCCAGACTGTTAGCAAAGTCGAGTGATTTAGACATGCGCTTATCACTGCCTAAGTCCTTTAAGGGTAGATCTGGGTCCCAAAATCCCTTCATTGTTTGCTTTGTTCTCAGGGTAATTTCATCCCCGTACTTGGGGTGTAAGGCGCCATTTAAAATCTACCAGTGCCCCTTATCTATGCCATCAATGGTGACCTAAGTGTTACTGGGTCTTCCTCCAGAAACACCTGACATCAGTCCGTCAAGACGTACCTGGACATTCTGTGCCAGGGGACCATTCCCAGCCTCGAGGGACGCCTGGTGCCCAGTGGCTGGGGCAGGTGACCTGAGGCTCTGTTACCTGGCTCTCTTCCTGGGGTTGGATGCCTGTCCCCATCGTGTGGCACAACGGAGCTATTTCTTCTGCAAGTACTACTTGTTTTCATGTAAACTGACAACATCAAACAGCCTTTGATAGTAGGATACTCCTGGTGACTAGGTGTGTTAGAGAATTTATTTTGAAGTTGGACAATTATGGCCAAACATAAAGGAGAGAGCCCCAGGGTTCACTCTTTGCTGGGTTTCCCTGCTTCCTGTTACCTAACAGAAGAGAGAATACCAGGGCACCAGAGGCCTCTGGCAAAACACACAGACAAAAAGGACTGGAACCAAACGTTCATTGCGTACTTTGTACTTAACAGAACCTATGTGTAGGTGTTGGGAATAAAAGATAAAACACAGTCCTTGCCCCTGAGGGGTTAGTGTCCAAGAAGATCTACATGTAGAGATGATTTTGATATAACAAGCACTAAGATAAAGGTAGAAATGTGGGGCTGAAGGATCACAGAGGAGGGTGTGAGTAGACCTTCTGGAGGAATGAAGGAATGCCTCTACACAGGTGGGGTCATTTGAGCTGGGTTTTGTGGGATGAGTAGGAGTTTCCTAGGTTGAGAAGCAGGGGATGGTCTTAAGGGTGAAGTGTGTGCACGGGCAGGGAGGTGCATTTTGGTTCTAGAGAATCTGTGTGGCTGGGGCAGATGGTGGAGAGACAAGAGGAGGCTAGACTGTGAGGAACCTGATAACAGGCAAAGGACACCGGATATTATTTCATACGCAGTAGAAAGTCATCGGGGGATATTTGAACTTGAAAATGGCAGGATCTAATTTGTTTTTTAGGAAAGCAGTGCTGGTGGTGGTGTGGCGCTAGGGTTGCAGTGGGTTGAAAGCGGATGCTGGGCCAATGAAGAGGAGGAGGAGGAGGAGGCAGAGGAGGGCCAGTGTAAGGCAGTGACACGGTGACAGTGAGAACCAGCCAAGGATGGGATTTTGCACTTGAGTCCCTATCATTTGATGTGAGGGGTGGGGAGTGAGTGAGACAGAGGAGCTGAGGTTACCCTGACGTTTCTAATTCCGCACACAGGTGGATGGCTATGGCACTGAAGACGGAATTCAGGATGGAAAGCAGATTGGGGGGGAAGGGTGCCAGAGGCCAGGAGAAACGTGATCCAAATCATCAAGGCTTTGCTGGGTATCTTAACATGGAAGATGGAAGATTAACCCCCATGTCTTCCAGGAGCGATGCTCCCACAGACCGAGAGGGGTGAGGATGCAGACACCCCAGATGCAGGAGGCTACAGACAGGGCAACAAAACCGAAAAGCGGGCTCCTCTCTGTCTCTGTCTCCGCCTGACTTTCTCTCGGCCTTGTAAGAGTGCCGGCTTCGGAGTCAGGCCGACCTGATCTGAGCACCAGTCTGGCCTGCCCTGTAGCCCCCGATGCCCCCACTCTCCCAGGCATCCAGCTGCCCGCCATGGTGTTTATAAAACTCTATTGTGATTGGGTACTTCTTTGTCCTACTTCGAGGTGATAAGCTCTGGGTGGGCAGGGCTGTAGCTGTTCATCCTTGTATCCTCATGCTTTGAGGGCCTGGCATATGATAGAAGCTCCATAGGTTGTTTTATGTGATGGATGGCTGCAGAGATAAATGGATTATAGTGACTTCGTGACCTTGAACAAGGTGCTTCACCTTTCTAGGCTGTATCTACACATCTGTAAAGCGGGCACGACCTCCCCATAATGACTATATTCTGAGGGTTTAATGTGTGAATACGTGTAGAGGGCCTGGTACCGTAACTGGTGCTCATAAAACTCTATAAACAAACGTCTCTCACTCATTTCCAAGCCTGGACTTTCCATCCTCACGTAAACTTCAGGACCTAGCATGACGCATGGCCCTCCCATGGAGGCTCTCAGTAGAAGTATGTGCAACCCAACGCACCGAAGAAAGATCTCCCCTAAATAGTCTATTACTTCTAGGTCTCCCAAAAGCCAGAGCAGTTTTGAGGAACTAAGTACGAGAAGTGTCCCTGGAAGATGACTTTCGGTGTATTTTCAGATCGGCCGAGGCTGCTTGCGCGCTAATGATCAGTGTTGCTCAGACAGGATGCCCTGTGGCCACACTTACGCCCTAAGGCTGAGCTCAGTGACTGGGGATTGGAGATGATGGAACAGGGCTTTGTTAGTGTTTCTGCTTAAAAGGCGTTTTTTTCTGCTCTTAGGTCAGGGCCCGGAGTTCCCAGACGCAGACAGCAGAGCACGTGCAGAGCCACTCCCCCCACGGGGAGCCGTGGCCCGCCAGCCCCACAACGAAGGAAGCCCTCCCGTGCACTTCTGGCCAGGATACTGCCACGGGGCGCCCCCTGGCAAGGACTGCGGGCCAACGGGCAACCCCGCGCCGGTCCTCCTCGTGCCTCCGGGGGCTTCTGGGCAGTACTGACTGAGCTCAGAGGAAATGAAAATTCTGGAGAAGAAATTCCCCGGAGCTCCTGGTTCAGCACGGCGTGGGATGCCAGCCCCCCGGGTGACTCTTGGCCAGGGCGGAGGTGCGGCGTGGGCCGGTGTGTGAGTGTGACACCTGCATCCTCCGGGGACAGCTGCTGTAGCTCCCGGAGCTCACGGCAGATGCGGCGCCGTGAGTTACGTTCACTCCGGAACGGAAAGTTTTATTTATTACGTCTCCTGTGTCGGCACCAGTGTGATTTCCATACACTTTGCTTTTCTTAAAAGCAAATCAAAGGCGCCGAAACAAGCGGGTCTTTGGCAGGCTCTCACGGGAAATGGTCAGTAAATGAAAGATGAGGGGGCGGGTTGATGAGGGCAGACAAAGATCGCAGGATCTGTATAATCACAGCGCTGGTGTAAGCGCTGCCCCTGAGGTACCTGAGGTCAGGAGGTACGTAGCTGCCGGCCCAGGAAGCGGGTTTATCAGATGTCTTGCCCCTCCGGGCGGGCCCGCTTCCAGAAACGGCCTGGGAGACTGGGTCCAGCCCATCACCGATTGTGTGGCCTTGGCTAGCTCACGTACCTCTCAGCCTGGGCTCCTCACGGCCTGCAGGGCTCCTCCAGACCAGTTTTCCGGGAACGTGTGATGCCGGGGGGGCGGGGGGAAGGGGAGGGGTTGGGGGGTCGGCCACCATGAGGCTCACCCCAGGGGCACCACGCAGACCGCTGTCTGTGTGAGCGGCCCCCTTTGGAGTTGGCCAGCCAACCACGTGGCGCTGGGACCTGCCTTTCCCGTAAGGCAGCCTCCATTCTCCTGACCCCAACCTGGCGTCCAGCTGGAAACAGCACCAGGGGCCCCGAGCTTCCTTCGTCAAGGTTGTGCTCGGCCTTCTTTTTGCTTAAAAAAATTAGATGATGTTGTGTGTGACTCGTCAATCCTAAATGCCTTGTCCACCCTACCCCATTCCTGGGCACTCTCCGTACCTCTCTGTAACAAAAATCCCGCGGACTAGGTGCTTCTATCCAAGCTGAAGTCTGACGTCAGGGTGCCCGTGTGGTCACGTTTATGTCAGGCGAAGGCCTGCTTCCTGGCTCGTAAACGGCCACCTTCTCGCTGTGTCCGCACGTGGAGGGGGAGAGGGGGCTCTGCGGGGCCTCTTTCACAAGGGCACGAATCCCGTTCATGAGGGCCTCGCCTCATGACCTAAGCACGTCCGGAGGCCCCCATCCTAACACCATCACACTGGGGGTTAGGATTGCAACGCGTGAATCTGGGGACACGAGCGTTCAGGCCACAGCAGTGCTTTTCCTCCTCTGTGTCCTGCAGTCCCTGACACACTCATGTTACACAAGACACAGAGGTGGGGGTAGTGACAGCAGATGCTGCGATGAAAAGGCAAGAAAAGGTTTGTAAAAAGCTGACGGTATCTCAATACACATTCGCTGGGAACAGTGTCTCTCGTCTTAGGTCACAGCAGGAGTCAGCCTGTTGGGACAATGTCGGCACCACTCTGACTCGGGGACCAGACGTCCTTTCACCGATGCCACTGAGGGTCCCAGCAGCGTGCACTCCCCATGTGTGGGCGATATTGGGTGGTTTCTTTTTCAGCTGGATTACATATATGTTTCTAGAGGAGATCACGAGGCCCTTTCAGCCCCTTGGTTCTATGAAACTCTCATATGGAGCACCGACTTGGAAAGCAAGGTATTTTCATAGAGTCCAGTTTGTTTTATTCTCTTTACTGACTGTAATTTAATAGTAAATACACTGCAGGGAGGAGGGAAGAAACCTATAAAATTGAGTGGAATTCAACCTCCATTCTTCTTTTCATTTCATCGTTTTCCTTCTACACCTTTGTCCCCCGCATTCTTTTTCATTTGAGTCTTTCTCTTTTGCCTCATTTTTTTTCATTCTCTTATTGTCTCCTCCCTCTGCATCCCCATAACTAACCCTGCTTATTCCTCTTTTCCCTTGTGTCCCGTCCTAGGCAATGGTGTTCTGGTGGCCTTCAGAGCCTGGGGGCATGGTGACCTGAGGATCACCCCGTGGCAGCCGTCTAGGCCACGGTGGGTGGGGGGGGTGTGATCTGTAAGCAGGCGTGGTGTCTCTAAGTGGGAGGCTGGAGGATTGTAGAGGGAGAGCAAGGAACGAAGGCCCCCCTGCAACACTGCGACACTGCATATGACTTTGAGGGACAGAGAGTGGACCCCTGCGGCGGTCCGCACATCCCAGGACGCCTGTTTCAGGGAAGGAGCGTGCAAAGGGGAATCCTCCAGCCTGCAGACAAGATGGGTTCTGCTGTCTTTGGGTTTGGACCCTACCTGGGGTCTGATTCTTTTTCCTCAAAGGTAGGGGGTGAATCCCATAGCGTTAGGAGACCCCAGACCTGCCTGGAGTCCCAATTCTGAAGACGCAAATTTTTCTAAATGAATGTTAACAATTCTGTACCATGAACTTCAAAGTTCCTGTGAGAGCGGAGCTTTAATGTTCCCACCGTAATAAACAACAAAAAAATGGTAATTATATGAGGTAAAGGACACCCTTAACCAGCCTTACTGTGGTAAATATATTTTGCAATATATATGTGTATCAAATCATCACACTGTACACCTGAAACTTACACTGTGGTTCATGTCAATTACCTCTCCATAGACGGGGTGAGGTGGGGTGGTGAATGTCTGCCCTGAGCTCTGCACACACGGGCTCCTGAGTCCCCACTGGAGGGGCGGGGGCTACAGGCCTCGCCCCTCCCTGGGGTGTTCTCCAGGGGCCCCTAGCTGTAGACTCCCTCTCCGCAGCCCCTCCACACCCCTTCAGGGTGAGTCTGCGTCTGGCTCCTCCATCGCCCTAGGGCTTGTGATGTGTGTGACTCACTGGTGTGATCTGGCTCCGGCCCAGGGTGAACCCTGGTGTGGGGTCCAAGCCTCCTCAGAACTTTGGCCACAGAAAGCCATCTGGTAGAAACCCCTGGGTAGGCCCCATCTGGACGACCGGTGTACTCCTGGGGATCTCCATTTTAAAGATGAAGACACCAAGGCTCAGAGAGGTCAAGTAACTTGCCCAAGGTCACACAGCCGGTGAGTTGCAGACCTCGGATTTAACAGAAGTTTTCTGGTTCCAAAGTTGATTCTTTCCTCTACACCACACTATACAGCTCACTAACCTAAGGCCATTCCCCAAAACATCAAGTTGCCTGAAACACAGCTATATATTCACTAAGGGGACACTGCCTATTACTATTTTTAGGTTCCGTAGGAGTATGCCACCCTCTTTTTTCTTAATTTATGGTGCACGTGTAAGTGATCATAGTGCTTCACTAGCAAGTGATTAAGGTGAGCTAATTTGCAGGTTGTGTCAGCCAGGCTGTACCCTAATCCACATGTGGAACGTTGACAAAATTGGTTTCCTCATAAAAACAATTTGTAAATATTTACAAATTTTTTTTTTTTGCCATTTTGACACTCAACTTGGACTCTAACTTGGGTAGGAAAGCCCCCATAACTGTGTTCACGACCGTATGGAGAGCTTGGATGAGGCTCTGGGGGCAAGGGGAGGACAGGGGTCATCACCCTGACTCGAGTCCCAAGCCCCCTGCCCACCAGAAGGGTTAGCTATTCTTTACCTTGGTTCCTTGCGCTCCCTTGTGGCCAAGAGTGAAGGGAGCTCCCAGAAGGCCCAAAGTAAACTCCAGGGACTGATCCCAGAGGCATTTCCCAATTTTGGGTGGAAATTGCCCACGGAACAGCATGCCCTTCTCATGAACTTAGGTACTTCCCCACCTTATGAAAGTGAGTTTAACTTTTCTGATTATAACAGAAACACGTTTCCAAATTTTGAAATTTTGGAAAATACAGAGAAGTGTGAAGAAAATAAAAATCACATATACTCTGACCCAGCAGAGATAGTCACTGTCAGATTTTGGAAACATTTTCCCGATTTTTTTTTATGTACGTACATATACACACACATATACAGCATCTGTTTATTATATATATATATATATATATATATATATATATATATATATAAATAAAATATATGTATTATTAATCTATAACCAGTCCAGAATTAGCCATTACTAAAGCCCACATCTACCCATGTGGGCCTCCTCTACCCAGTCTCTCTGTCTGCCCTGCTTCTTCTTAAAGTAAAACTGTAACACACACGCACACACACACACACACACACGCACGGAATTACACTGTACTTAAACTTTTGTTTCCTCCCCCCTTTTTTTAACTGAGCCTTTCCCCCAGATCATCAAATATTATCAGAACACACGGCTGTACCATATCCCAGAAGATGGGTGTATTATACTTTAATGAATCCTCTAAATGTTGGCCATTAAGTTGTTTTTAATTTCTTACTACTGTAATTCATTCAAGCTATTCAAGATGAACCTTTGCACGAGTCTGACTGTTTCCTTGAGAAGAGTCCTCAGACATGGAATTTCAGGGAATGATATACACCCTGAATATACAATAACGCAGTCTTGGATCTCTGTCCCTCTGCACTGCAAGCCATGCCCCTCTTGTCCACCTGACCCATCCCTGGCACAGCGAGGCGCTTTCACCTCTGGGTCCCTGTGCTCTGCTGCCCCCTTGAGGAGGCCCAGGGATGGGGCTGGTCCCTCCTCTTCTTCAGAGATGCCAAGGGGATCCTCACCCTTCATCAGAATTCTGAAGTCCTTGAAAACAAACAAGTTTCTTTTTCTTTAAAGAAACAGGGAATTAAATAACACCGCTGGCTTCAGAATCTTAATTTTCCTCACACTTAGGGCAATCGAGCTACTAAATCTTCATAGTGGGGCTTCTGTTCTTAGGGGTTTTTTTTTGTTTTTTCTCATTTTTGAGGGTAAAACTATACTAACCTTCTGAGATTTCCTCTCACAAAGGTAACGCAGGCAGACGATCAGGTTACCTTGACTACAGCAGGTGACCTGTTTTGGGAGTCTGCTCACCAGGGCCTCTGGACGCACACAACACGGATGTGTCTGGACGTGTGCTCCTCCATCAGCTCCGAGCATGGTGTCCTGTACACAGTAAGCACGTAGGAAATGTCTCACAAATGAAGCAGTCTAAAGCCCCTTCCCTGCTCTAAAATTCTGGTTCTAGACATTTCATAGGAGAAGAATGCCAGGTGATTAGAAGTTGGACTGAGAAAGTCCTTTCTATGCTTCCCAAGAGCTTAGAGCCCACTGTGGGTCGGGGGTGAGCAATGGCTGTAGTTTGGAGGCGGCAGAGGCCAGAGGCTTGATATGGACGTTGAGGGTTAACGTGGATCCTGCTAAGCCGACGGGGCCAGAGAGATGGGAAGCAAAGGAATGGTTCCCTCTGCAGCTGCCGTTTTCCTTAACAATTTCTTTTACCACCTTCCTGCATCAGGTGTTGGGAGAAAGAGGAGGTCTCTTGGTGCATTACCTGGGACTGGTGTTATCAGGTCCCTTCAGAAGAAAGGTCTTTGGATAAAGAAGCCCAAGGAAGGAATGTTGCCAAATTCCCATTCAAAGTGCTCTTTACAGCCTTCAATGGCCTGTTGTACCCGACAAAGGCCAGGTCTGTGCCAAAGTACAGGCTGAAGTTGTGGCTCTAATATGCGTATGTATGTGAATATCGTAGTTTTGCCTGTACAGCTTTTAATCACTTATAGCATATTAATTTTCATCTGTGTTATTAACTAATGAACATTTTCCATATGCCAGGTAGATTGTTACGTGCTCTGGATACATTATTTTCTTTACTATCCACTACAATCCTCTGAGGTAGAGCTTATTTAGTTCTGTTTCACAGATGTAGAAACGGAGGCATAGAGAAGTTAAGTTGCTCGCCAAACACCACGGAGTTGGCAGATGTGAGATACAAACCCAGCCTCTTTTAACTCCAAAGCTCATTTTGTTTAGCCTACTAAGTTCTATTGCTTTGCTGATGACATTTATCATCTTCTGCCTCATTCGGCAGGTATTTGTCCAAGTCTTACATTATGAGTCCTTTGGGAACATTTATCTTATCTCTTATTAGCCTGAAATGCCTTACACACAGCAGGGAAATAATCTTTGCCTCTTGATTCAAGCAGCAACCTGGTACCAGGAACTGAAGATCAAAGACTTTGTGGGGTTTTTTTCTTCCCAACTTTTTATTTTGAAAAATTTTAAACTTATCGGAAAGTTTCAAGAATAATGCAATGAACGTCCATATATGCTCTACCTAGTAACACCAACTGTTAACATTTTGCACGTTTTTTCCCTTGACCATTTGAGAGTTAGTTGCAGACACATGCTATTTCACTCCTAAATACTTCAGCACGTGTCTCCTAAACACCAGGCCATTTCTGCATAATCAAGGTATAATCATCACTCAGAAAATTTTACATGTTACAATACTAATATAGTCGACATTCAGGTTTTCTCAGTTGACCCAAGAATGATCCTCAATAGATGCTTTTTGTTTTTTGATCCTGGGTGCAATTTAGGATCACATTGCTCTTGGAGTCATATCTTTGTCTCCTTTAATCTAGAACAGTTCACTAGCCTTTTTCTTAATATTTCATGAAATTTACATTTTCGAAGAGACCAGGTGGTTGTTTTGCAGAATGTCCCTCAATTTGGATTTGTCTGATTGTTTCCTTGTGAATAGAGAGAAGTCACTTTTTTGGCAAGAATGAGCATGTGATGTCAGTCTGTACCATCCCTGGTGATCACTCGGTTGAGGGTGACTTCTTTGATGTGAAGGTACCCTTTTCTCTTCACTAAGTAACCTGTGGGATGACACTTTGGAACTGTATGAATATCCTCAACCGTCCAGCATCTATTGATGAATTTTGCTTGAATCAGTTATTGGTGGCTCCAAAGTGGTGATTTCCTATTTCTATAATTTCTTCTACACTTATGAGCTGCAGTTCGTCTCTGAAGGAGAGCTTTCCCGCCTCCATCTCCTCTCTGCCTTTGAATTATCATTTACCCTGTGTCACCTTGAATAAGTCACGTCACTTACCCCCTCGGGACCTATTTTTCTCATCCTTAAGATGAGATGACCTAAGGGCCACATTCTTGAGTTTTAGTCACCCTGAGACGAAATCCCCACACAGATCGGCCAGGCATCCGCCAGAGAAGGAGACGCCGGGGTCGGCTGTGCCAGCATCCACTGCGGAGTGGCTGGTACCGCCGCATCCACCGCCGCGGCCCCTCCCCTGGCAAAGGTAACTAGTAGCCTTCGCGCCTTCTCGCGAGAGCGGGCCCCTTGCGGACAAAGGTGCGGTCCGCCGGCCTGCGCGCCCCACGTCCACCTCCGCCCTTCCCTGCGCGCCGGGCCCTGCCGCGCACGCGCGCACTCGGACGGTTGGAGGTGTTGGTCCGCCTCGGGCCTGCCGCGCGCGACCCCGGCGCGACACTCCGGCGCAGCCGCGACGCGGGGCTCGGGGCGCGCAGGCGCCGACGGCGGTGCTCTGAAGAAGACCGCGGGCGTGGGGCCGCGCAGGCGCGGACGGCGTTGCTCTGAAGAAGACCTTCTTCGGTGCCCTGGCGGAGCGGGCGGGCCTTCCTGGCTGAGCGGACAGGTCCTCCCGTCGGAGGTGAGGCGAGCCGGGGCCGCGGGCCGGCGGCCGGGCGGGGGCGGGGGCGGGGGCGGGGCGGCGACCGGCAGGGCCCCGCGGGAGGCAGGGCCGCCTAACGGGGCGCGGGCCCGCTGGCGGGGGCGGCGGGGACCGGCCCCTCGGGTGATGGACCGCCGCGCCGCCACCTGCTCGCGCCCGGCCGGCCCCCAGGACTCTCCGGGCGTCAGGCCGGACGGGAGGTTGGTTTCGAGGGAAGTAGGGTCCTGGAACCCCGAACCCACCCCCGCCCCCGGCTTCCTCCCCGGCATTGGAGTCCAGCATCAGGGGGGCTCTTCCACTCCCTGCCGCCGAGGGGAGGATGCTGAACGTGCACCTTCAAGGGACGAGGCGAGCTGACGGTCGCGTTAGTAATCGTGTGAAGCTGGGTTATAACTAACCCGCCACCCCCCATCCCCCGACTGCGGCTCCTGCAACCCCGGGGCGCTGTGCGTGCCCACGGACAAGTGCATTTGTAGTCATGGAAATGTGCGAAACGTGACGTCTCTGGGGCTTCTCGAGTTTTTGCTTGATCATACCAGCAGTGCACTTCCCATCAGGATCCTGGGCCTGAAAAAGTAAGCTTGAACTAGGCAAAATTGAGGTCCAACCCCGTACATGACTTTTGCAAAGTGTCTGGCAAGTGGTTTTGAAAAAGAAGCAAAATGCTAAAAGACTGTAATGGGTCCCTGGATGGATGTTTCTAAACATTTAAGTGTTTTTTTTCTCTTGTCGGTAGATAAAAAACCAGACTGTAAAGCCTTAACATTTCTATTTGAATACGTAGTGCCTGCTTTTTAGACTGAACTTCGGGAAACATTTCAACAGATACCGGCATCGGTTGTGATCATAAAGAGTAATATCAGATTGCAGTTGGCAATGTGTAAAAAGCCTAAAATTGATCCTTTGAACACAAAGGACTGAATTGTAAATCACTTGCTCTGGGAGTGAACTATGAAACCTTGTGGCTTAGAACAAAGCTTTACGATGCTATGAGTCAGTACATTTATCTCCTTTCACCTTTACTCTTTATTCTTAACTTTATATATATTTTAATACTCCGTTTTCTTAACATATCCTAATATCTGTCATATTTGACAGGTTTAGGTTAAGGGACAAATTTTAAGTGAATTCACAATTACGAAGTGCACCATAAAGTGTGTGTTGTGTTCAGGTGTGGTGGGATAGGCAGAAACTTAGCAGAAGGGCAGACTAAGAGCTCAGCCAAATAGAAATAAATAGCTTCGGTTGTGTAGGTGATTCAGGCATAGTAATTGCAAGGGCTAGCTGGTGCTCTGGATGTTTCTGGTGTAGTAATGGGGCCAGAGGGGTTGCTTGCGGGGGTTCTACGACTGGTTGGATGTGGCTTTTGAGGCTGCTGCAGGAAGAGGTTTCCCGTCGTGCAGAGGGCAAAGGAGTGGTATGTTCAGCAGTGTCGATAGGCCTGAGATTTTGATGTGAGGGTCATCTTGGCAGTAGAAAGGCTGGCCGAATACTAAGTAGGCAAGATGAAAAGTCAAGCCTCTTGGGTTTTGAAGGCTGTAACTTTAGAGTGTATACCGATTTGGGGGAGCAGACTGCTGCAGGTAGACCCTGTCCTGTATCTGGTTACTAGGTAAGATTATAGCACTTTATTTTAAGAAGAGTTTTGAGAGAGGGCATACTCTGGGTGAATACATTTCAATTAGTGTGGTAATTCTTAAGAACTGAATGTCAGAGTGGCAAAAACGGTAACCCTGAAGATGTTTAATTGCATCTGTTTTACAGATCCTCAGAAAATTTACCTTGACATCTTACACAGCTCTTTGGCTTTATAACAGCCCAAGAAATGTTTTTCTAATGTACATTTTTGCATTTTTTTAAAAAGTAAAAGTCCAGTTTAACAGAGCATCTCCTTCAGCCTGGGAGAAATTTCTTTTCTTTGCAATGCAATCAGAAAGATGACCTTTGTGTATCTCATGAAAAACCCTTTTATTCTCTAGCGTTCTGGAAAGCTCTTTTTAAAGGAGCAGCATGCTTTCTCTTAACTTGGCTTGCATTAGGGCATAAGCATTAATGACGCAAAGGAAGAAAAAACTGTATACCTCTTCTCACAGAACTAACCAGTTGAACAGTGAAAAAATACTAAATAGTTACTTCTACTCCCTTGTCCTCATTTTTCTTTATAAGATATGTGTAACACACCGACTTACTGTGACCTAGGAAAGGCTGCCAAGGATGTCTTCAACAAAGGATATGGTAAGTATGCTATTGTGAACTGCCAATTTGGGGGTAAGCATTAGTACTGAATGCCTACTATACGGGAGATACTGTGCTTAGTAAAATGAGGTTAAGTCAGCATTAATCTATTTTACAAGATTTAAGGGGATCACCATTAGCAGGTTACTAGACTTCTGTTTTTAGAGGTAGAGTCCCACAAGCATTAAAAGCTGTTGTGTACATTAACACATACATAGCATTTGTGTATTTAATATTATCTGTTGGGTGAAATCATTTAAATCTGTAATATGTGTGCCTCCTTTGGTTAGCCCTGGGGACAGCTAACGTAGGGGGTGTAGTTTTCCTCCTCCAAATAATGGCAGTGTTTTCAGCTTTTGACTTCTTTGGAGGAACATACAGTGTTTGAAAGCAAGTGGACATTTATTTTTAGTTTTAAAAATTTAGTCTTTACATTTTTAATTTTTTGTGGTGTACACATTTGATGTTTTATTAACTAGTAATGTTAATTATATATTTTAAGCTTGTATATATATATCAGCATAATTTCTGATAATTTTGGTTCTTAAAATAGTACACATTCCTTTCATCCATTTGTTTTTTTAACTTATATTTTCAAAATATGTCTTTATTATTTTGAGGGACTTAAAAATTAAACTTAAATTATTTTGTTATAATTCAATTCCTTGTGGAACTCTCACCTAACAAGAATACTGAGTATTTTCCATATGGAATGTACTATGGACTATTTTCGTAATTTCTAAGTTGCAGACACTGGAGTGCATGTCACATTTTGTACATTAATTTTTTGTGTGTGTGTGTGTAGGATTTGGCATGGTCAAAATAGATCTGAGAACCAAGTCATGTAGTGGAGTGGTAAGTACTTAATATATATACATTTTTAAATTAATTAATTAATTAATTTTATTTTTGGCTGCGTTGGGTCTTCGTTGTTGCGCGCGGGCTTTCTCTAGTTGCAGCGAGCGGGGGCTACTCTTCGTTGTGGTGCGCAGGCTTATCCTCGCGGTGGCTTCTCTTGTTGCGGAGCACGGGCTCTAGGTGCGTGGGCTTCAGTAGTTATGGCACGCGGGCTCAGTAGTCGTGGCTCGTGGGCTCTAGAGCGCAGGCTCAGTAGTTGTGGCGCATGGGCTTAGCTGCTCCGTGGCATGTGGGATCTTCCTGGACCAGGGCTCGAACCCGTGTCCCCTGCATTGGCAGGCGGATTCTCAACCACTGCGCCACCAGGGAAGGCCCTTAATATATTTTTAATAGATGTAGCATAATTAACTTAAAGGAACCTGTTTAAAAATCATTGTGTAGTCAAGTTACTTGAACTGGCATACTTTTGGTGCTATGCTGTCTTCCCTACAGCTTTGTCCTGCTCTCAGATTTCAGTGAGCCGCTCAGCCACTGAGCCCAAGGACAGTCAGGTTGAATTTAGGGGAAGACCCTTTGTGTTTGTCATAATAAGAGTATTCTGAGTCTTATTCTCAGAAGATACAGAATATATGTATACATATGTATGTATATATATGTATTTTTTTTTTGACCCATGCCATATCTTTATACTTTCATGAATATGTATATGGACACTAAAATCTTTGCTTCCCTTGTATTGGGTTCATGCAAATTTTGTTGCCCTTTTACAAAAACAAATTAATTTTAGTCTCTGTCCCTTCGTGATTAGTTGAAACAAATGTAGAAATGCATGTAGAAGATTAGTCTACAGTTTTTATTAATGTTCATAAAGTCTTTTTTACTGGAAGTTAAGAATATGGTAAAGGACATATCAGTGTATTATCAGAGCGTCACTAACCAGAGCTTTCTTTAAGTAAGTCTCAGCAAATAGATCAACTCTACCTTCACCTTATTCTCTGATTTCTCTTTATTGGCTGCATCTTTTTTGTTTGGTATTTACCTATTCAAACCAGCGTAAATTTTATTTCTGGATATAATGATTTAATTAGAAGGGCAAGAAGCATGTGGAGTATTTATGGTACTTTGTCTTAGGCTTCATATAGTCCTGGTTTGTCACTATTATTCTTTCCCTGGGTTTTCTAGTAGTAAATAAATATGTATGCAGCTACCCTACTAGGATGGGATTTTGTTATATCGTCTATTAAAATAGAAAAATTATACTCATTTTGATTAGTACCTCAGAATTTGCTCAAGGTAGGTTTGTGTTGCAAAAATCAACAACTAAAATTTTATCTCCCTTTCATGCTGCTGTTGTGTGTGAATATTCATTCAGATGGTAAGAAAAACAGTATATTTGTGTGCTTGTTTTTATGGCTGCTTTTGTTCTCTGGTACTGATTTAGGGTAAATTTCATCCACTGCTCCAAATTTTCTCGATCGTATCTTGGTATTTTTATGATATGCCATCTATAACAGTAACATTTTCATGATTGTTTTGTTGCATACCAGCATTTAATGCAGAACCATAGATGTTATGTGCATGTTATAAATATATTTTGCACTGTTTGAGCTAATTATGAAATTAGACAAAAACTGAAGCAATTGTGAGCCTGGAACTCAACTTAGGAAAATTCTAGCCTTTTCTTTGAGATTTGTACCTCTGGCATTTTAGGTTTTTGACAGAGCTTCAGACTAAGAAATGATGATAAGAAAGAAATATAGACTAAATACTCTTTTACCTTTATTTTTTGCACCAAAATTAAGGTTTATATTTGCTATACTTGCAAGTTTATGAAAGGTAAATGTGAAAAATAAAACACTAGGTAGCTGGATCTACTAAAAGAAAGTGATGTGAACTATTAAACATGACCAGCATTTTATCGTGTTTTACCAAGGCCTTGCCCCTAGTGTGCAGTGTGATATTCTCTTTGAAAACTTTCTGCGTGGTGTAGATAAACAGATCACAGTTTCCCAGTTGTTTCATCAGCCTGTAGAACGAGCGTTAGGGGGCAGGGTTGGCGGGGTTTCATTACTGTTGGCAATATTTCAGAAATGTTCTTTAAAAACAGGGCCAATCAGAAATGTTTTTTCTTGACAGTTCATAGATTGACAGTGACAGGTGTTGAGTGCTTCCCCCAGAAGGAGATCTATTTCTAATTGCTTATTGTCATCTGACTGAGGGACACCTAACTGGGAGGAGGATATATTTTAAGGCATTCATAGTAACTATTTGACAGGGAAGAGGGATAAGTTACAGCATTCCATTTTCTTGTGAAAAATGGGTATTTTCAATTATTGAAATTGTTTATGCTGATAGTCTTACGGATAGTTTTGTGGACAAAAGCAATAAAGTTTTTATAACAGTGTGAATGTACTTAATGCCAGTGAACTGTACACATAAAAATGGTTAAAATGGTAAATTTTATGTTAAGTGTATTTCACCACAATAAAAATAAGGCTTTTTAATGCAATAAAGTTCTGGCCCTATTAAAAGGGGGCAATCTAGGGCTTCTAGTGTTTGGGGATTTTTAAGGACTTTAAAGTTAACTAATAGTTCAAAAGGTATGATAGAGAACTGATAGTCTTTTTCATGTCATGAAAGTACATATTTAAGATTCAATATTTTTGTCTTTTTAGAAAAGGCATTTATTTTCAGTAAAGATATTTTTCTTTTAAAAGAGAGATTCCCATTTAGTAAGAGAGTATATGGCACAGAAATATCAGTAAGAGAGGTGGAGTAATGGGAAGATGCAAGACTGGTTAAAATATTTAGAGATTGGAAAGAAGGAAATAAGTTGCTGCAGAGTAGGGCTGTGGTAAAAAGTAAGTTGTGTTGGTTTCTGCTACATTGAACATTACTTTCTGGAATGAATATTTTCTATCTGATGAGCTGATTTTAAAGTAATTATTTTTTCTTACCAGGAATTTTCTACTTCTGGTCATGCTTACACTGATACAGGGAAAGCATCAGGCAACCTAGAGACCAAATACAAGATTTGTAACTATGGACTGACCTTCACCCAAAAGTGGAACACAGACAATACTCTTGGGACAGAAATCTCTTTGGAGAATAAGGTAAGAGAGCGTTGAAAGTTATCTGTAGGGTAAAGTTATCTTGGGGATAAAATGATGAACAAATCCCAAATATAATCTGAATGAGATCTTGCACCCTGTCTAGTTTTCGTATTTTTTCTCTGCATGTGGCCTTCTGTGGTATGTTTTATGTTTTTAGAAAGTAAGGTTTTGTTGCTGCATACATAATTATGATATCTTTTGTTCTGACCAGTTCTATAATACTTACTGTTATACAGCTGAGCCTCTCCTGAGTAGACCAAGCTATTTGTAGTGATGTAATTTAATTTTGTTTTTTAATCATTGCAAAATTGACTCCACAGAAAAATGTTTCTAAAATTCTTTAATGTTTTCAAAGAGAAAATCTTTCAGCAGTTATTTGTCAAGTGCCTGCTACATTCAGGGCACTATTTTTTGAAGTATGTTTATTTGCACATCACCATATATAGATAATGCATATGTATGTATAGCTAAATAAATTACTTAGGTTGGCTTGTTAAATGTCCAGTTATAATAATTTCAAGAGGATATCACAGTTATTTTGCTGTATTGGGATTTTGTGGTTTTGTACTCTGATTTACATTATTGGCTGTAACAGGATTTGACCTATATGTTTTAGCCTTTTTTTGGGTGAGAGAATCATGATGAAGCCTGGGGGTGAGGGGAGTGGGATAGGGGGCAGGGAAGGAAGAAGAGGCAATTTATTAAATCATTTAATATTTGGCTTTCTTTAATGACTTTCTTGTTTGTTAGAGAGGAAGTTAGAGAAAACTTTAGAATTGGTTTTTCAAGTCAAGAAAAGAATTAAAAATAGCTGATTGTTAATTTGAAATCTTTATTTTTCAGTTGGCTGAAGGGTTGAAACTGACTCTTGATACCATATTTGTACCGAACACAGGGTAATTATCCCAACCCCATTTTCTGAAATGGTCTTGTGGCTTGAAGGGATAGAGAGGTCTAGGGCAGGGAACTGCAGGAGGAGCTCTGGAGGTGAGGGGCACAGAGACCTGTGTGTGCAGGAGAGAGGGAGGGACACTCCCTGAGGACACTCCCTATGTGACACTCAAAGAGGCACATAGTAGAAAAAATTTAGGAGCTAGAGGGGTCTGAGACGAGATATTTTTTAAGCTGTCCTGAAGATTCATGGATGTTATGTCTTGCTGAGAAGTTAACATCTTAAGAGAAGAGTGTAGTCTCCTGGCACCAGAACACTGCAAAGAATAGTTCTGCTTACTTGATTTCTTAGCCTTTATAAATCCCCCAACTTCTCTGACTCAGTTTTTTCATCTGAAAAATGGGGATTATGTTGTTTCCTACCTGCCTCTCTCTAAAGGACAGGTGCTTGATGGGGGCCACGTGGCATTTCTCCTCCAATGTAACAGCAGGCGTGTCCTTCCTGCTACACACCTGTGTTGTCTTCAGGACAAGCGCAGGACTATTAAGAACTGATTTCGTGTTTTCAGTATTGTCCTTCAAAAATGTACACTTCTGTTCCATCCATCTAACATTGTCCAGGGAGAAAACACTGGCCTAAGGAAAATAAATATGCTTATTAAAAAAAATAGTACACTTCTCTCTATGACAGGTTAATAGTTTAGAAGTTTGTTGGGCGTTACCTTTTGTAGCATTTGGAAACATTTAAAGAAATTTGGTTTCTTGTGTGTCTGTATACATACACATTCAGATTATTAATTTGGTACTGAAATATCTTACACCTTTTTATACTTATGCTTTCATGAAATTAATCATGAAATATCCTATTCATTTGAACTTACAGTGAGGAATAGGTAAAAAGTAGTACATGTATTTCTAATCCTAACAAAATTACATTTGTAGAGCTGTCATTTGAAACATTTTTACTGTATATGTGCCACCTGCCAAAACAGTATTTACATTGTGGGAGAGGAGGGATCTTACTCTAAAGATTTCTGGACAGCAGTGAAAACTTGTGCTGTTTTCATTGTGTTGTTTTTGTTTGTTGTTTTTTACAGAAAGAAGAGTGGGAAATTGAAGGCCTCCTATAAACGGGATTGTTTCAGTCTTGGCAGTAATGTTGATATAGATTTTTCTGGACCAACCATCTATGGCTGGGCTGTGTTGGCCATTGAAGGTTGGCTTGCTGGCTATCAGATGAGTTTTGACACAGCCAAATCCAAACTGTCACAGAATAATTTCGCCCTGGGTTACAAGGCTGCAGACTTCCAGCTGCACACTCACGTGTGAGTGTTCATAGTTGAGAGTTCCTCCTTTAGCGCCGGCACGGTCGCGCAGAAGGGAGGTAGCCATTAGCATGTTGAGAAGGTTGGGAGGGGTGGCGCGTGCGTGCAGTCATGCCTTGGTGGACTCCAGCCTGACTGTGCTGCTCACGGTCGGCAAAGCGCTGCAGAGCTTAGTGCACTTGGCGCTAGTGCTGTGCTGCTGGCGGCTGCTGGCCTCTGAGCCTGTACCCCAGCCACTGGGATGGAGGGAGCCCGGGGCAGGGGTCACCTCCTGATAGAAGGGATCCTTTGGAGGCGTTCCTGCTTCCTCTGGTTCCCTGTTCATCTTGGCAGTTTCTAGAAGCAGGTCTGTTAGGATCATGAACAGCCCCCTAGTTGATCTGAGCGTCCTGGAACATCCCCGGTGTAATTCTGTGGAGGTTTTCAGGTACCCTGGTCAGAACCCAGTTATCCTGGGTTGTATTCAGAAGTAGCGGAAGTCCTCAGAGCAGTCCTGGGTTCAAGTCTGTAGGCTGCAGCCTGTTGGTTACATGAATTTGAACTTTTTTTTTTTTTTTCTAAATGACGACTGCTCCTTTGGCTGTGTTGGGTCTTCGTTTCTGTGCGAGGGCTTTCTCCAGTTGCGGCGAGCGGGGGCCACTCTCTTCATCGCGGTGCGCGGGTCTCTCACTATCGCGGCCTCTCTTGTTGCGGAGCACAGGCTCCAGACGCGCAGGCTCAGTAGTTGTGGCTCACGGGCCTAGTTGCTCCGTGGCATGTGGGATCTTCCCAGACCAGGGCTCGAACCCGTGCCCCCTGCGTTGGCAGGCGGATTCTCAACCACTGCGCCACCAGGGAAGCCCTGAATTTGAACTTTTAAACTGTATTTTATGTCTTGGCCTACTGGGCACTGCTGCTGTCCCAGGTAGAAAAGCAGAGGATCAGCTCTGTGTTTCTGAAGTGTTGCAGATTGCTTTCCACTAGACACTCTATTCCACTTATGGTGACTAAAATAAAGTCACTAGTGGTGTAGAAAGAGGCATTGAAATTGATGAAACAGTATTATGAAAACTCAGGGACTGACTTCTGGGGTGCTCTGAAGGAGTACGTTGCGTGCTTCCCTGGGGCCATGCACTGTAGCTATTGTATGGGGGCGCTTCTAATGCGAAGACTGTGTTTTCAGTGAAATCCAGAATTGGCTTGTACCACTATATATTTTTTTTCATAGAATCTTTATGTAACTCTACTTTGAAGTTTCTAAATACTGTGAACATCTCAGAGACATACAGATCATATTTACTTGAGGTGTCTGCCTTTGTGCATAATTGAATTGTGTCTAAGAAATTCATATCACGTGGAAGAGCCAAGTAAATGAATCAGATGTTACTATGCTTTAATTAGGTGGTTATAAATTACATAACTGTTTTGTTTGGAAGTCAGTTATGCTAGAAGTTTGCTGAAGTCTGTAGCTGTAAAATAAGACCCTGATTTAGATAGTCTTAGAATTTGTTTCCATATTGTAACAAACTAGATATTTATGACTTTTCTTATGCTGTGAAAACAGGAACGATGGCACTGAATTTGGAGGGTCGATCTACCAGAAGGTGAACGAGAAGATCGAAACATCAATAAACCTCGCGTGGACAGCTGGCAGTAACAACACCCGTTTCGGCATCGCCGCTAAGTACAAGCTGGATTGTAGAACTTCTCTATGTGTAAGAATGTGCTGCAGATTGGGTCTGCTCTTAGGGTTTCGTCTAAGTCGTAAATGGATGCTGTGATGTGGTTGTAGTTTGCATGTTCTTTATTAACTTTGAGCTAGTCACTGTGTAGTGAAAAGAGCATACACCTGAAGTCAGGAACTGTGGGTTCTAATCTTAGTTCCTCCTGTATTTGTTGTCTGACCTTCTCAAGTCATTTTATCTCTTTGGCCTCAAAATTTTCTTATCTATAAGTTCCTGGGTTTCGATTACTATTCCTGTTGCCATTGGTAATTCTTGCTAATAACACTAATTGAGCTCTTAAATTTCAGGTCCCGTGCTAAGACTTTATGTGTATTATCTCATTTAACCCTCACAACTACTCTATTTGGTGAGTAGTATTACCCTCATCCCCATTTTATAGATGAGGGAGCTGAGACTTAGAGAGGTCAGGTAACTTGCCCAAGGTCACACAATAAGAGACAGTGCCAAGATTTGATCCCAGATCTGTCTGTCACCAGAGTTCATGCTCTTACCACTGTCAGAGGTTGTAAAACTGGTAACTCAAAAGAATTCAGTTCACAGGAGGGATGTTTGGCTGCACAGTGTTTTAAAATTTTGCTCGAGGCCTTTAAGCATGCATTTTCAAGGTCCCCTCTGTCCCGTACTGACTTCTTAAAACATTTATCTTTTATTAATTAAGTTTTCAGTTTTACTAATTCTGGATTGGTCCTAAGATGTTTCAGCTTTGGAAATCTGATGCATGGAGTGGTTGTGTTGGACTTATATATGAAATTGATTGTTTTCTAACTGTTTCTATTTCATCTCCTAATCTTAGGCTAAAGTGAATAATGCCAGCCTGATTGGACTGGGTTATACTCAGACCCTTCGACCAGGTGAGTAAAGGAGTGAATAACTATGGGCTTGGGGTAGAAGGTGATTGAGGAATAATGAAAATAACCTACAGACAACCTGCAATCACTTTAGGTTGATTCAGACCGTTTTGTAACATTTGGTTGTTCGAAGTAAAACAGATTAAGCACTTTTGTTTAAAAAAATGTTTTTGTACAGTAAGTTCCCTACATATGAACGAGTTCCATTCCAAGAGCGCGTTTGTAAGTCCAATTTGTTCGTAGGTCCAACAGAGTTAGCCTAGGTACCCAGCTAACACAATTGGCTATATAGTACTGTACTGTAATAGGTTTATAATACTTTTCACACAAATAATACATAAAAAAACAAGCACAACAAATAAAACATTTTTAATCTTACAGTGCACTACCTTAAAAAGTACAGTAGTACAGTACAACAGCTGGTACACAGGGGCTGGCATCGAGTGGACAGGCAAGAAGAGGTACTGACTGGAGGAGGGAGAGGAGGTGGGAGATGGTAGAGCTGAAGGATCGTCAGCAATAGGAGACGGAAGGCAAGCTGCAACTTCACTCATGGCTGATGTTGATGGCACAGGTTCTGGCTCCTTGCTGGATTCAATTCTGTCTACCCTCTTGAAGAAATGATCCAGTGATGTCTGGGTAGTACTGTACCAGCTACATCACCGCTGCTTTTATGCTTGCTTCTGGACATCCTGGGCTTGAAATAGAGATACCGTACTACTGTACTCTATACAGTACAGTAAAGTACACAAAAGCACAACCACTTGTAAAGGATGCACACATGTGACAGTGTATGCCAGACACATGAACTAACTTACATGACTGGACATGTGAACACACGTTCGCATCTTTGAAAGTTCACAACTTGGAGGTTTGTATGTAGGGGACTTACTGTATTCCTAATAATAACTTGGTTACTGTGGCTTGTGAGTTTGGTTGATCACTCATCATTCTTAACCCTGAACGCCAAATAAAGTGTGCCGTGACTGTGCTTTACAGATCGGGTGGCTGTGGATAACCTGGCGTCGCGTGAGTAACAGATGTGATCCCATAGCCAGCTGTAACCCATGCCACTGACTCCACCCGTTGCTTCTAGGAAATGCAGATCTGATGGTAACGCTTGTTACAAGTGACTGTGGTGTTTGCTTCTTCCTAGGAGTGAAACTGACCCTGTCAGCTCTAATCGATGGAAAGAACTTCAATGCAGGAGGGCACAAGGTCGGGCTGGGATTTGAACTAGAAGCTTAATGTGGTTTTGAATAAGCATCAGCTTTGTCCCTGGAGGTGAAGAGAAATGAACCCACTATGTTTTGGCCTTAAAATTCTTCTGTGAAATTTCAAAAGTGTGAACTTTTTATTTTTCCAAAGAATTGTAATCCTCCTCACACTGAAGCCTAGATATCGAGTCCAGCCTAAGGGAGGTGTGCTTGAAGGCATGCCCAGAAGTTGTCACATTTGTGCCACATTTCAGTTCAGTTCCGCAGTGTTATTTTCAGTGTGTTGCTCAGCGACAGTGTAGTGTCATGTTACAGAGGAGATGACCCGACCCTCCAGTTGTCCATCACGTCCTGCATGTCCCACACCACTTTTCCATGACCTTGTAATATATTGGCCTCTGTGCGGCAGTGGAATCTTTCGTTTTGCATCAGAGTAAAATAAAATAAACCCATCACATTTGGAACATAATTGCTCATCTCACTTGCCAGTTTCTTGTATTTGGTGTGATTGATTTTGTTGTGGAAAACACTCATCTGTGGGATTTGTGTCTGAATCATCTGTGCTGCCGCCCGTCCCCGCCACTCTTGTTTACCACCCTCCTGCTGCTCTTCTGCGGTCAGGCCGAGTTGTCAAACAGTGCATTTTGTTCTGGGGGGTTAGAAGCACATCTGCTGAGGTCCTTGCTACCTGTTGCAGTATGAGAGACTATATCCTGTTGGTAGTTTTGTAAAGCTGCTGAGGGAGAGTGAGCGTGTGAGTGGATGAAAAGAGGGCAAAGGAAAGAGTACAACTGGGGGAAACGCTGCCAGGGAGAGGCTGGTGGAGGGGTCACAGCTGGATGGGGTGCATCCGTGGCCCCCCCGGGCCTCAGGACAATGCCTTTGATGACTAGATCTAGAAGAATGATGGCCAGAGGATGGAAATAGCAGTTTAGAAAAGAAATGAGTAGACTGTGATGTCTTCAGGGCTTACTGGTAAATCATCTTTCTCAGAGTAGAGCTCCTTTTGAAAATCTTTTTTTTTTTTTAACAAAATATGTGCTGGTTGCTACAGATTCAGTCAGTGTAGACATAAATAAAAGTGAAAATTCCCATTCCTCTCTCCAGTCCCTCTTTCTTCCACTGCCACTAATAGCTTGGCATATATCCTTGCGATATTTTTCAGTGTCTTTAGAGATCACATAAATATCTATCTATATATATAAAATGTTAAAATGCGTATCTTGTCTTGCAACATACTTATAAAGTTAACAGCAGAGTCCTCTTTCTGTTTGTATAAATATGCCTCATATTTTTTATTTTTATACTTTTGTATAAATGTGGCATTTATTTAGTCCCCTTTTTCCTGTATCCAGTCTGCTTTACAAAGAGTGCTGCATTGAATATCTTTGTCCGTGTATCTTTGTCCACTTCCGTGAGTATTCCCATGGCAGCACGGCCCAGTAGAACTTTCTGTGATGATGAAAACGAGGTATGTCTGCATTGCCCCACACGGCAGCCACTAGCCATGCGAAGCTGTCGAGCACTTGAAATGTAAGTAGGTCAGTGGAAGAACTCAGTTTTTCGTTCTATTTCATTTAAATTACTTTTAAAATTGAATAGCCACATGTACAGTAGGGGCTGTTGTATGAGAGGTGCAGGTCTACGGGATCGGTTTCTGCAAGTGAGATTGCTGAGTCATAGGTTGTGCACATTAGGTAAGTAGTACAAAATCGCCCTTCAGAAATTTTGTACCAATCTGTGTTTCTACCAGTGGTGGTGAAGAGTACCCATTTCCCCATATCCGCAAAAACGCTGAATGTTACCAGACTTCAAGATTTTTACCAGTTTTAGAGGTGAAAAATGATATCTTGCTTTAATTACATCTCCCTAATGGCCAGTGAGATGGAGCTGTTTTCGTGTGTTTACTAATCATTTGTAATTCCCTGATTTGCCTCTTCAAGTTCCTTGCTCAGCTTCCAAATGAGTCATCTTAAAAACAACTGGACACGATTGCTTTTGGAAAATTTCAGTGTTGCAAGGTATTTCCCTACCACCACCAAAGATTATCTTTACTAGAATCCAAATTCCAACCACCACTTCTTATGTCAGAAGATATCTGTGATACCAGCCACATGATACAGTTTTATCTTCTCACTGTCTTTGTGGGTTGAACCACCATTACAGGAGATTAAGTATAACAGAAAAGGAAAAGGGAATGAGGGGCGTAAACGACAAATTCGTTCTGTGTTGTTGACGCCTGTATCTTACAGGGAGAACTCTGTGCAGCCTGAACGGGGATGGGATGCTGAGCTGGGCCGGCGGCTGCACCGGGAGCTCCTTGGGTTAGAGGGGTGCGGCTGTGGCCGTGTCTCTTCAGTCCGGTGGTGTTCAGGGCGGCAGACGGAAATGATGGGGCTGGGGCATGAGGAGGTGCAAGGCAATGCTGCCGAGATGCTCCCCTAGTTAACTGCTTCGTTACTTACCTGATGAGGTTGGTTGTACTTATGGCCTGAGTTAGATGGGAAGGAGATTGCTGTAGGTCGGTGCTTTTTCCTTCCTTGTGCTCTCCCTTTTCAGTGACGTGTTCTTACAGAGCTAAAGAGCCAAACTTTGTGTTGATCCAGTAACCCAGACATGAACGTAGGGACATGAAGTTCAGCCTTTATTCCGCAGTTTTACTGACCTGTATTGCTGGCTGGGCTGTGTTCTGAGTACCCTCGTCATTATATTGTAGCAGAAAGGAAAGCACATTTCTTGAGCTTCTGTGCCAGGCCCTGTGCTGGTCACCTACGTGATGTAATCTGCTGGCCGCTCACACAAACAGCTTGGAGTGCAGTCGCCCAGGAGAGGAAGCCATGCCAGGGGTCCTGGGATAGAGGTCTTCCTTATGGTTTCTCATGTGGAAATTCTCAGTACTAGCTCTTCTCTCCTGTAAAATGCACCTGAGCAATTCCCCCCTCCACTGCCGCCCCCGTCTCTCCAGTTTAGCCTTGTAACTCCTGTGGCCACTCATTTATTTGATCTTATTTAATTTGAAAAATTATCCATTCAGGACCCTGCTGGGATCCTCATTCTTGAGCCTTACCCTCAGGGTAGCTTATTTGCCCTTCAGTGCAGCCTGGGAGCAGAGAACCAACATTCCGGTTTAGACGCATCTGATGTCAGGTGGTTCTTTGATTCGGTGGCTCCATGCCTGGGAATTTGCCTTAAGGAAATCATCAGAGATGCACACACATTGATGTACAGAGTTTCTCACTGCAGTGTTCTTTATAACAGAGACACATTGATCACTGTTCAGATGGGGATGATGAAATGGATGGGGAATGATGGTGTGTCTGTCCATTAAGTGGAATATTACTCAGCCATCAAAAATCACGTTTTTGAGGCGTAAGAATCACTGAGGTTTGTTCACAACGTTACACAGAAAAAGCGAGGTAAAAAACTAATCTGTTTTATTTAAGAAAAACGTTTATGCAAATACAGGAGAAAATACTCCAGAATATTAATGTTCATTACTTCAGGAAGGTGGAATCATAACTAATTTTTATTTGTTTTATGCTTTACTACAATTTTTCTGGTTTTCTAAAGTGAATTTCTCATTTCTGTAACCAGGGGCAAGCTCTTCTAATCGATGTTATTGTGACAAAGGCAGAGGGCTCCTCGCGGCCCACAGCAGGCAGCGTGTCTGGCAGTGGTGAGTGCGTTCAGGGCTCGGCAGAGGACGTGCCCCCCAGTCGCAGGGTCCGCGAGGCTGGCCGTCAGCCAAGGCAAGAAACACCAGTGGTTCCTGCTTGCTCCCCTGGGGAAAGTCACCCAGACAGGGACACTGAGCAAAGTGTTGACGTTGCTCGTGATGAGAAGCTAATAGGCATGAGGTTTTTATTAGATTTTGTAAGAAGAGATGAAAGTTCACACACCGTATTTTAACTATTAATTCCCTCTGCAAGGGACTGTGCATCGCTAATCCAAAATCACAGTCTGAGCATCACTGCTCGGGGGCAGAGGGCAGTCAGTGTCCTGAAGCTTCATTCAGGTACTAAGTGTCTGTGCTTGCAAGCTCACTGCCAACTGGGCCAGGCTCAGGTTCTAGAACCTGGGACAGAAGGAGCCCTGAGAGAGCCGGGGCTGTCTGTGGGCCACCCCGCCGTGTTCTCTGCACGCACATGCACGTGGAGCCCCCCTTCCCTTTAAGCCCGCAGCTCTGTGTGCTCTTGGGTCAGTTCCCTCCGCCTCTTCCCCTTTAGAAACAGCACCCCTGTTCTTTTTTTTTTTTTTCCTAACATCTTTATTGGAGTATAATTGCTTTACAATGGTGTGTTAGTTTCTGCTTTATAACAAAGTGAATCAGTTATACATATACGTATATCCCCATATCTCCTCCCTCTTACATCTCCCTCCCTCCCACCCTCCCTATCCCACCCCTCTAGGTGGTCACAGGGCACCGAGCTGATCTCCCTGTGCTATGCGGCTGCTTCCCACTAGCTAGCTATTTTACGTTTGGTAGTGTATATATGTCCATGCCACTCTCTCACTTTGTCACAGCTTACCCTTCCCCCCCATGCCCTCAAGTCCATTCTCTAGTAGGTCTGTGCCTTTATTCCCGTCTTGCCCCTAGGTTCTTCATGACTTTTTTTTTTTTTCCCTTAGATTCCATATATATGTGTTAGCATACGGTATTTGTTTTTCTGACTTACTTCACTCTGTATGACAGACTCTAGGTCCATCCACCTCACTACAAATAACTCAATTTCGTTTCTTTTTATGGCTGAGTAATATTCCATTGTATATATGTGCCACATCTTCTTCATCCATTCACCTGTTGATGGACACTTAGGTTGCTTCCATGTCTGGGCTATTGTAAATAGTGCTGCAATGAACATTTTGGTACATGACTCTTTTTGAATTATGGTTTTCTCAGGGTATATGCCCAGTAGTGGGATTGCTGGGTCGTGTGGTAGTTCTATTTTTAGTTTTTTAAGGAACCTCCATACTGTTCTCCATAGTGGCTGTATCAATTTACATTCCCACCAACAGTGCAAGAGGGTTCCCTTTTCTCCACACCCTCTCCAGCATTTATTGTTTGTAGATTTTTTGATGATGGCCATTCTGACCAGTGTGAGATGATATCTCATTGTAGTTTTGATTTACATTTCTCTAATAATTAATGATGTTGAGCATTCTTTCATGTTTGTTGGCAATCTGTATATCTTCTTTGGAGAAATGTCTATTTAATTTGTATGGAAACACAAAAGACCCCGAATAGCCAAAGCAATCTTGAGAATGAAAAACGGAGCTGGAGGAATCAGGCTCCCTGACTTCAGACTATACTACCAAGCTACAGTAATCAAGACAGTGGTACTGGCACAAAAACAGAAATATAGATCAATGGAATAGGATAGAAAGCCCAGAGATAAACCCAGGCACATATGGTCACCTTATCTTTGATAAAGGAGGCAAGAATATACAGTGGAGAAAAGACAGCCTCTTCAATAAGTGGTGCTGGGAAAACTGGACAGCTACATGTAAAAGTATGAAATTAGAACACTCCCTAATACCATACACAAAAATAAACTCAAAATGGATTAAAGACCTAAATGTAAGGCCAGACACTATCAAACTCTTAGAGGAAAACATAGGCAGAACACTCTATAACAAAAATCACAGCAAGATCCTTTTTGACCCACCTCCTAGAGTAATGGAAATAATAACAAAAATAAACAAATGGGACCTAATGAAACTTCAAAGCTTTTGCACAGCAAAGGAAACCATAAACAAGACCAAAAGACAACGCTCAGAATGGGAGAAAATATTTGCAAATGAAGCAACTGACAAAGGCTTAATCTCCAAAATTTACAAGCAGCTCATGCAGCTCAATATCAAAAAAACAAACAACCCAATCCAAAAATGGGCAGAAGACCACTGTTCTTTTGCCCTCCACTTAAACTTGACGTTCAGGTTCTGCCCTCAGCCTTGGTTATTCTCTAACTCGACACCCTGGGGGTATGTTGGAGTGAAGAGCTTTTTCGAATGCCCCGGCCTGTCCTCCTCAGTGTAAGGGCAACAGCTCCGTCCTCCCTCACTGGGGCTGTGAACAGACTGCGGGTCAGGACAAGGTGGCTTCGTCCTCACCACTGTGAAGGCTACCTGACACTAGCTCGGGGCGACAGTGACAGCGGTGCTGGGCCGAGCTGCCCAGCCTGGGCGGCACGGAGGAGGGGTGCCTGTGCTCCGACGGGGCATTCTCCCCAGTGCAGCAATCAGACGCACTCCCTCCCTCGGGAGTATAAAATGTAAGGGCACAGAGAGGCCCTTATAGTGTGATGCTGACGGTGGCCCATCACACGGAGGAGACGTCCGGCATGTTCACGCCTGCTGTGTGCGCTTTTACCCCTCCCCCCCCCGGAGAGATGGCCAGGCAAGCTCCCGGCTGGCGGTGAGAGGGCCGTGTGCTCCCTTCCTCGCCCTCGAGCTGCTTCTCATCCCTCACCGCCCACCGCGCCCGTCTTCCTTCCTGGACGGCTGAGCCTCTCCGGACCTTTCCTGCGAGCGGCCTGTCAGACGCCTCTTCTCTGCTATTCTGCCAGCATCTAAAAGGCGCCATTTCCCAATGGAACCAGTGCTCTCACTGCCACTCTGCGCTGGGAGTCTTTGCCAAATTTCTGCCTCTTCCATGAAAGCTTTCCTTCCCCAGGCTCCTAGCCTCTAGAAACATTCCCCCCGGCGGCGGCAGTCACATCCTACGGCAGATTTCCTTTCCCGACTCCCCCTGAAGATGAGCTCCCAGAGACCAATCCTTCTGTGCTCTTACCCTCTGTCCTCTTACCCTTCTGTCCTCTTACCCTTCTCTCCTCTTACCCTCTGTCCTCTTACCGTCTGTCCTCTAACCTCCTGTGGCCAGGCCAGCACTTGGCACATGATGGGCGCACAGTGGTCATTTACTGAATGAAGAAAGTGAGCCGTCAGGCGGGTGGGCCTGGTTTGGAGTTTCTGCATCCGGATTGAGGTCCTCCTTTGGCAGGTACTCATAGTTATCTGTGGCCATCAAAGCAGCACAGATAATTCCTGACATTTCTAGCAACTCTTTGAATTATGACATAATGAACATTCCATGAGGTGACTTCACTGCTGCAATTTAAAAACTTCTGGAAAGAGGGCCATGACTGCAATTACATCTGACCCCACTGGGTGCCGCTGTTGTCGCTGCCCATGGAAGATGGTGGTCCGGGGGTGGGGTCCCTGCCTTCTGCCCTGGAGGTCAGTCTGTCTCCTTCCTTTTGCCCTCCTCCCTCCCTTCCCCAACACCTCCCAACTCAAAGTTTGGAATCTACATTTCGGGTTTGGTTTAACCTCTGAATTTCAGGCCCTGGGGAACAGGCAGCAAATCCATCCTGCTCTGGCTCTGTTCATGGTCTCATTTTGTTCCAGGCATTGGAGATTGAGAGCAGTTGCTCACCCTTATTGAGTCTGAAATTCCCTACTTAAAATCAGATTTAATTCCTCGTGTTTCTTTATAAAAACAGAATAACCCTCTCACCCTTTTCCTAGGCTTCCTTTCCAAGGTCTTAATCGTGTTCCTTCTCTGACCCTTCCTCTCTTGCCCATGGCACCGTCCTTTATCTAGAGACCACATTTGTGGACACGGTCTGACAGCCGCTGAACAGCAGGAGACGGAGATCCAGTCAGGCCTGGGGCTGCTCCGTCCTGTTACCGTTGGGCTGCCTGAACTTTTTCCTCATCCCGTGCCTCAGTTTCCCCAGTGGCTGGCCAGCTCCAGGCTTCAAAGGCCAATGTTTCTAAAGGAATGGCGGTGGGGTGACGGAGTGTAGGTGATTTTTTTCTTAATATGTTTCAGGGGCGTTTCATTGTCTTTTCAGTAATAAAGGATGATGCGCTGTAAAGGTATTTAGGAAGGTGACAGTCCGAGAACAGAGTTACATCCCCTCGTGAGAGTTTAACCACATTCCGCCGGCGTCCCCACGCCTGCAGAGAAGCCATTCTCCCCGTTCTTTAGCCTCTAGTTTTGCCTCGCTCAGCTAACCGCGGTTAATCCACTCCTTTTCTTCATCGCCTAATTCAATGCTGCCCTTCGAGCGCTCCTGTGGGAAATCATCCTTGAAAAGTGGAAGAACAGGCCCCTGTTTACGGAGCCCTACTGTGGGCCAGGCCCGGAGCGGCCCCTCTCCTGCCACTGTCCCAGGGACCCTCACAGCCCGGGTGGTCCCATTGCCCCGTGAGGAACGTGCGCCCCGGTGCCCCCGGGACAACCTGGAGGCAGTGGGCGGGGCGGCCTGCACACAGCCTCCTGTGAGGCCCCGCAGACCCTGTGTAATCTCCCTCAGGCGCCCTTTTCCTGTCTCCCTCTGTACTTGAATAAGCTCGCTGATGCCACAGATCTTTACACTTTACCATTTTCTGAGGGATGAGATGGTTTTAAATCTCTACTGTGCAGCTTACTCTGAGGAGACAGGGAGATTTATTCTTTAAATTATCTTCTAGAAAATGAACAAATGTGTTTACGTATTTGCTCAGGAGGTCAGTTCGTTTGGAAAAGCAGAGAATGAAGTACAAGAACCTTGTCCCGGAGCTCGAGCTCCTTCTGCAGCCTGTGCCGCATGCAGGCTCTGCCCCAAGCGGAGGCCGTGTCCCCAGGCGCTCCTGAGCTGCACGCCGCTGGTGACAGAGTCACAGTAAGGTGCCAGGGATGCGGGAGGGTCCCTTGTCCGAGGAGTGTTTGCATTTTTAGAGGAAGCAGCTGATAAACTCAAAGAAAAGACTATCGGGCATCCCCTCCCCTCGGGGGTGGGGGTGGGGGTGGGGGTGGGTGGGAATCCCTCCTCTGCCCTCATCCCAGTCATGTAACAGGCAGGGAGGGGCAGTGGGGAAGGCTTGTCTCTGCACACAGCTTAGTCATTGCCTAGTCTCAGTGTTGTGGTCAGAAAAGATGCTTGATATGATCTCAATTTTCTTAAATTTACTGTGAATTGATTTGTGGCCTAGCATGTGCTCTATCCTGGAGATTGTTACATGTGCACTTGAAAATGGTGTGTATTCTGCTTTGGGATAGAATGTTTTATAAATAGCAATGGACTGGCCTGAAGGCCAGTGTTTCTGGACTGATTTTCCATCTGGATGATCTCTCCATTGATGTCAGTTAGGTGTTCAAGTTCCCTGCGAATATTGTGTTACTGTCAGTTCTTCCCTTTATGTTTGTTAATATTTGCACTATGGATTTAGGTGTGCCTATGTTGGGTGCATATATACTTACAATTGTTATATCTTCTTGGATTGACCTTGGATTAATCCCTTGATCATTACGTAAAGTCCTTGTCTTCTGTTACAGTCTTTGTTTCCATTTGTATGGAATATCTTTCTCCATCCTTTCACTTTAAGTCTATGTGTCTAGATCTTAAATGATTCTCTTGTAGGCAGTCACTGAAGGCCCAGTGTGGGTGTGACCTTTGTCCCACTTCATATCCAGGGCCTCTGCCACCCTGGCTGCGGGGCTGAGACAGCAGCCTTTCTCCCAGGACACAGCTTGCAAACTGACACTGTGTCGTGCTGTTATTTTTCTTACAAAGTTTAGGAGGAAAGAGAACTTCTTGAATGCATGGTTTTAACAAAAGCAGGGACATGAAAGGCTTAAAATGCCATTTAAAAATCAGGGTGGGCAGGTTTCTTTGTGGAGAAGAACTGTTTACACCTGGCCAGCTCTCCTCACCTCTTACCTTCCCGGCTCCAGAAGGAGATGGACTCCTGCTGCAGGGACTGGAGGATTTTCCTTCTGAAGCTCCTGATGCTCCACGGAGCTGGGTTCTTGAGCTGCTCGAGCAAGAAGGGAGATAGGACGTGCGTTCCCGCTGGGTCCTCAGCTCTGGACGTGTGAGCTGCGGCCCCAACTCCCCTGAGTCTGGCTGACTTAAGAGCGAAGCGGCAAGACCGAGCAGAGTGTGACGGTCCCTTTAACAAAGGTCCCATGGGGGACCAGCCCTCCTGGCAGACAGCTCATCACCGAAGGCTCAGTGTGTGTGACCGCACGGCAGTTTCGGGATGCCGGGCTGTGCGGGCCATTCTTTCCTTTTCTCCCTCACGTGTATTTTCTACACAAACATGTACTAGTAGTAAAATAAGAGAAAAAAAGGTATTTGAAAAATAGAAATAAACAAATTATAGCTTGTATTTTTGTGGAAACTCAATAAGAAACATTATATAGGTATTTAGAAAAAGACTTCAGAGGCAAACTTTTGAGGGGCATGTTTTTATTATAAATTTAATATGGTTGATTAATGAAAAATCACAATGAAGTACCGAGAAAATGTTTGTCAATATAAAAGTTTTAGCAGCATTTCCATAGTTTCAGGCTCTAGCATTAGTCACACTTCCTCCCGCTATCGAAAAAGAAGACGCCGGTGGGGCTCCAGCAGAACATGGCGCTGCTCCACCTAGTGAAGGCCTCAAGGAAACCCTCAAGTCCAGTGTACTAACAGCTCAGCCCTCCCCAGTCCTGAGCTTCCAGGATGTCAAAGCACTTGCCTCCGTGTCTGAGGTTAGAGGTCCATCCTTCAGGCTGCAGGGGAGGAGGGGGCGGAAATTTCAACTGGACTTGATATGTAGTGTCGATCACGCGTCCTCGCCGCCGTACCTTCTCTGCACTGACAACAATGAAGGGCCAAGATCTGGCACGGGGCAGCGGTGGCAGCGTGGTGGCGGGGACGGGGACCAGAAGTGGGACGTGCACGTGCTGGGGGCTGGTGCCTCACCATACACCCTGCCCCAGGGCAGGTCAGAGCATGGCGGTCCTGCCGCATCCCAGGCTAATGGTAGGATTAGTGAGAAGGGGAGACAAACAGTATGAAAATATAATACTGGCAAACTATTCCCCTGCTTCTTTGGTACTTTCCAAACTTCTCTGATCAAAAAAGGATAAGGGAAGCACACCATTAAAAAATTACAGTTTTAAGTATTTACAGAAGCAATTATGATATATTACATAATCAATACACAGTATATGAACAAATTCTTCAGTGAAAGCACTTGTGAACTCCTGTTCCAGTATTCAATAGCACACTGACACACGTACACCTTCCCAAATGGGTATCATCCATCCTGTATCTCACTTACGTTACAGTATATTAAATGGGAAAAAAATACCATTTTCCAATCTACACTTTCCTTTTCAAAGGTTCTTAAAATTTGCCACTGAAATCAGTATGTACAAAGATTTGTTGAATATCAAATTCTAGGCAAGTGTCTCCACTCCCATTTCGAGTATGTCTGAAATAGCACTACCTATTATTCTATGTATATCATATATATTTAATATATAAGTAACCGCACCATGTTATATCACCACGATACCAGTTTAGTGCACATGATTATGTACAGTAGTCAAGTTAGCTCTGGAGGACGACTCTACACCTAGGTGGGCAGTGTGGTTTGGAACATCACAGAGGGTCGTGGAGGCGCTGGCGGGAGACAGCACGCAGCGCCCACACGCAGCCCGGCCCATCCCTTGTTTACCGGCTGGAAGAGGACCGGTCACACGAACGGAAGGATCCCGTACACGAGCAGAGCCATGACAGCAGCACTGAACAGCCCCGCTACGGGCACGGTCACGAACCAGGCCACAAAGATGTTCCGGAAGAGGCGCCAGTCCACGGCCTTCCGCGAGCGAATCCAGCCCACGGCCACCACCGAACCCACCTGGAGGGGCACAGGCGTTTCAGAGTCAAACCAGAGGCGAGACACAGTCTACACAATCGACCGATGTTAAATGGCTAATCTCAGAAATAAACTACATCACAGGATTCCCAATTCTTCCCCCTAAATTGGGTAAAAGCTTTTTAAAATACTTTTTAGATTTTAGGTACGATTATTTTAGGATTATTCCATTCAGAATATGGTTCTGATGCACTTTTCCACCTGTATTCTGCTCTATTTGAGTGGAAGCTTAGCCAACCAAATGTTTTCTATTCCCCCTGCACTTTATCAACTAGCGATGACCGCCCTCATTTTACAGATTCCCCAGGCAGGATACTGCTTATTACAGTATGTGAGCCTGCTATAAGTACACAAGGAAATGGCAATAAAGTATCCTTCTCCTGGAATAACAGCATCATAAAATGTTGGAGCTGGAGACCTCTGCAAATACCTAATCCATCTAATCCCCGTGGCTCAGTTTGCAGAGAATAAAACATTTCCAGAGAGTTTGGGGCATGAGGAGATTTGTAAATCACGGCAGGTTGACAACTAGAACTGAGGCCTCTTGATCTTAAACTGGTTTTCTCCACTATCTCCAACTGCCTTGCAGTCCTTGTACTTTAGCTGATTAAAAAATTAATTAACTAAATGGAGCATAAATATAATTGGATCTAAACTGTCAATCATGCCTCACAAAATGATAGAGATACTTGAAAATCAGAACATTAACCTGGATTAAGATATTCTTCTGCACACTCGCAGTTCATTTTGTGATTCGTTGAAAATGTGCAAGGGAAAGACCCACAACTTTAAGTATCTAAAAATGGAAATCATGAGAAAGTACAAAGCCTGTAGCATCTCACGCCTCACTCAGGCTCTGGTGAAGCTCAGAGACGGGCCCTTGACGGTGCCCTTGGCCCCTGAAGATCTCCAGGAAACAGACTTCGTCTCTACTGACCCACAAATACTTCAGAGTCGGAAGGGGCCAATGAGGTTCAAAGAGCAACTGGGGTCTATTCTGGGGTCGACAGAAAAAATAAAATCCAACACTTTACTTGTTGATGGAAGCAAACTGGAACACCAAAACCAGCAGCATATTTAAAGGCAGTTAATCTGACATTTTGATAACCCAAGCCGTGATTAACCAGCGATTCCATACATGTCCAGGTAGCAACGAACAACCCATCGAAGGGGCATCAAAATGATCATTCTATGTAAACCCCTTGTCTATAACCAGTGTACTGCACGAACCTGATCATCCTGCTTAGCTGTTCCTAGCACACGCCAGACAATCGAGACTTTTCTACTGCAAAAGGACTAGCTAGGTTCTGCTGGTCCTCGAATATGGTCAGATCCACTAACACTAGTTTCTGAGATTAGACTCTCCTTGTTACCATCCCTCCAGGGCCTGTCCCTCTTCAGCGCACTTCAGCTCGGCTCACACACAGAGAACATGCTCAAGTTTCAAGGTTATCTACGCCCTCTTCTTCTGTTAAAACATTTTTCGTAAAAAAGCATAAAAGTAATATAATCATATTATAGCAAGTTTATGTAATAGGAGTGGACACTTACCCCCTACTAGCGGGTTACCCCAAAACACCACTATTGTCATGTTTATATATCCCTTTCTACTATTGTTTATAAATATACCTTTATTTGTAAACAATAGGGTACACTTCTATTTCCTTTCTTTAAGAAAATAAGCATCTTCCCATAGTGCTCACAGCCTTCATGAGTATCATGTAAAATGGTACACCCTTTAGGTGGATGTACCTTAATTTATTTAAACATTTCCAATTTGCCTCTAATTTTTCCCTATTAGAAATAATTTCATGATTAATATATTCATTCATATAGCTTATATTTAGGCTTTAAAAAATAATATTCCCTGAAATGGATTATTAGTTACAGGGGGCATTTTAAAAATATCTTGAAATAATGTGGAAACTTAGAGAAAATCTGCAAGAACTCTCACACACCCCTTACGCAAATTCACCAATTTTTAATATTTTGCCACAATCATGAAGAAACATTTTAATACCACTGAAATATCCTGTTCCTCACCAACTGCCCGCCCACGCCTCCCCCCAACTTCTGCTAAAGATTTAGCAATCCAATCTTTATTACAGGGGTTGCAAAGTGGTGATTTACCAACTCCTTTCCCATGTTATCAGATGGAATGTTACTTTGAGAAAGAACTCTTTCCTCTCCTAATGCATTTTAGGATCTTGATACCTACTGCCAAATCAGTTGTAAATGTACAAGGGCATCCATAATCTGTGAATTTCAGCACACTATAACAATCCTGTAAATTGTTCTCCTTTTGCTAATCAATCAACAAAACGTGTTACTGTTGCTTTTATTTGTATATCTTTAATTACTACTAAGGCTGAACTTTATTTATATATCCAATTTTACTCCCTCTAGTCTTTAGATATAAAAATTGTCCCTTCCATAAAGATGCAAAACATGACACCAAAATATAAAACATGGGAGATGGGGGAGGAGTAAAAAAACGTAGAGCTCTTAGAATGTGTTGGAACTTCAATGACTATCAGTTTAAAACAAGTAGATATAGGTTGATGTATATGAACTACATGATAACCACAAATCAAAAACTTATACACAAAAAGCAAAGAGAAAGGAAACTCAAGCATAACACTAAGGAAAATCATCAAACTATAAGGGAAGAGGCTAAAAGAGGAAGAAAAGAACAAAAGAACTACAAAAACAACCAGAAAACAAACAAAGTGGCAATAAGTACATACCTATCAATGATCACTTTAAACATAAATGGACTAAATGCTTCAATCAAAGACACAGGATGGCTGAATAGATTAAAAAAACAAGACCCATCTATATGCTGCCTACAAGAGACTCACTTTAGAGCTAAAGACACCCATAGACTGAAACTGAAGGGGTGAAAAAAGGTATTCCATGCAAATGGAAATGAAAAGAAAGCTGGGGTAGCAATACTCATATCAGACAAAATAGACTTTAAAACACAGTCTATAACAAAAGATAACAAAGGGCATTATATAATGATAAGAAGGTCAATCCAAGAAGAGGATATAACATTTAGAGACATATATGCACCTAACATAGGAACACTTAAATATATAAAGCAAATATTAACAGACATAAAGGGAGAAACTGACAATAATACAATAACAGTGGGGGACTTGAACTCCCCACTTACATCAATGGATAGATTGATCATCCAGACAAAATATCAGAAAGGAAACACTGGTCTTAAATGACACATTAGATCAGATGATCATCTATAGAACATTCCATCCAAAACCTGCAGTATATACATTCTTTTCAAGTGCACGTGGAACTTTCTCCAGGATGGATCACACAAAACTAGTCTCAATAAATTTAAGAAGATTAAAATTATATCAAGCATCTTTTTCAACCACAGCAGTATGAAACTAGAAATCAATGACAGGAAAAAAAATGGAAAAAACACTAAACAACAAAAGACTAAACAACCTGCTACTGAAAAACCAATGGGTCAATGAAGAAAGCAAAGAGGAAATAAAAAGATACCTTGACAGATAAATGAAAGTGAAAACACAACTGTCCAAAATCTGTGGAATGCAGTAAAAGTAGTTCTAAGAGGGAAGTTTATAGTGATACAGGCTTACCTCAAGAAACAAGAAAAATCTCAAATAAACAACCTAACTTTCCATCTAAAGGAATTAGAAAAGGAAGAACAAAGCCCAAAGTAGCAGAAAGAAGGAATAATAAAGATCAGAGAGGGAATAAATAGAGACCCAAAAAAAAAAAAAAAAATAGAAAAGATCAGTGAAACCAGAGCTGTTTTTCTTCAAAAAAACAAAAAACAAAAACAAAAAAAACCCCCTGACAAACCTTTATCCAGACTCATGATAAAAAGAGAGAGGGCACAAATAAACAAAATTAGAAATGAAAGAGAAGTTGCAACCAATATCAAACAAGCATAAGAGACAACTACAAACAGTTATATGCCAACAAATTGGACAACTTAGGAGAAATGGATAAATTCCCAGGCACGTACAATCTTCTAAGACTGAGTCAGGAATAAAAGATCTGAACAGACCAATAACTAGTATTGAAACCGAATCCGTAATCAAAAAACTCCCAATAAACAGAAGTCCAGGACCAGATGGCTTGACAGAGGAATTCTACCAAACATTTAAACAATTAATACCTATCCTTCTCAAACTATTCCAAAAATTGAAGAGGAGAGAACACTTCCAAACCTGTTTTATGAGGCCAGTATTACCCTGATATCAAAACCAGACAAAGATGCTACAAAAAAGGAAAATTACAGGACAATATCCTTGATAAATACAGATGCAAAACTCAATAAAACATTAGCAAACTGAATTCAACAATACACAAAAAATATAATACACCATGATCAAGTGGGATTTATTCCTGGGATGCAAGGATAGTTTAATGTCCACAAATCAATCAACAGGATACACCTCATTAACAAAATGAAGGATAAAAATCACATGATCACCTCAATAGATGCAGAAAAAGCATTTAACAAAATTCCACATCCTTTTATGATAAAAAAATCTCAACAAAGTTGGTATGGAGGGAACATATCTCAACATAATAAAGGCCATTTATGATAAACCCACAGCTAACATCATACTCAATGGTGAAAAACTGAAAGCTTTTCCTCTAAGATCAGGAACAAGACAAGGATGTCCACTCTCATTACTTCTATTTAACATCGTATTGGAAATCCCAGCCACAGCAATCAAATAAAAAGAGAGAGAAATAAAAGGCATCCAATTGGAAAGGAAGAAGTAAAACTGTCACTGTTGGCAGATGACATGATCCTATATTTAGAAAACCCTAAGGACTTCACCAAAAAACTGTCAGAACTAATAAATGAGTTCAGTAAAGTTGCAAGATACAAGAGTAATATAAAGAAATCTGTTGGATTTCCATACACTAATAATGAACTATCAGAAAGAGAAACCAAGAAAACAATCCCATTTATGGTCAAACCAAAAAGGATAAAATACCTGTGAGTAAATTTAACCAAGCAGGTGAAAGACCTGTACTCTGAACACTAGAAGACACTGATGAAGGAAACTGGAGACAACACAAATAAATGGAAAGATATCTTGTGTTCATGGACTGGAAGAATAATATTGTTAAAATGTCAACACTACCCAAAGCAATCTACAGATTTAATGCAAAGCCTATCAAAATACCCATGACATTTTTCACAGAACTAGAACAAACAGTCCTAAAATTTGTGTGGAACCACAAAAGACCCTGGATAGCCAAAGCAATCTTGAGAAAAGAGAACGAAGCTGGAGGTATCATGCTCCTTGACTTCAGACTACACCATAAAGCTACAGTAATCAAAACAGTATGTTACTGCACAAGAACAGACAAACAGTTCAATGGAACAGAATAGAGAGCCCAGAAATAAACTCATGCACTTATGGTCAATTAATCTATGACAAAGGAGGCAAGAATATACAATGGGGAAAAAACAATCTCTTCAATAAGTGGTGCTTGGAAAACTGGACAGCTGCATGTAAAATAATGAAATTAGAACATCTTCTCACACCATATACAAAAACTCAAAATGGGTTAAAGACCTAAATGCAAGACCTGATGCCATAAAACTCCTAGAAGAAAACAAAGGCAGTATGGTCTTTGACATTGGTCTTAGTAATATTTTTTTGGATATGTCTCCTCAGGCAAGGGAAACAAAAGCAAAAATAAACAAACAGGACCTAATCAAACTAAAAAGCTTTTGCACAGTGAAGGAAACCATCAACAAAATGAAAAGGCAACCTACTTAATGGGAGAAGATATTTGCAAATGATATGTCCAATAAGGAGGGAATATCCAAATATATAAACAATTCATACAACTCAATATAAAAAAAGAAACAACCCAATTAAAAAATGGGCAGAGGACCTAAATAGGTGTTTTTTCAAAAAGACGTATAGATGGCCAGCAGGCACATGAAAAGCTGCTCGACGTCACTAATTATCAGGGAAATGCAAATCAAAACCACAATGAGACATCACCTCACACCTGTCAGAATGGCTATCATCAAAAAAACCACAAATAACAAATGTTGGCAAGGATGTGGAGAAAAGGGAATCCTGGTACACTGTTGGTGGAAATGTAAACTGATGCAGCCACTATGGAAACCAGTATGGCAGTTCCTTAAAAAATTGGAAATAGAACTACTATATAATCCAGCAATTCCACTCATGGGTATTTCTCTGAAGAAAATGAAAACACTAACTTGAAAAGATACGTGCACCCAATATTCACAGCAACATTATTTACATACAAGAGCCAAGATATGGAAGCAACCTAAGTGTCCATCAACAGATGAATGGATAAAGGAGAAGTACTGTGGCACAAGGGAATATTACTCAGCCATAAAAAGGAATGAAACGCTGCCATGTGCAACAACATGGATGAATCTGGAGGGTGTTATGCTAAGTGACATAAGTCAGAGAGACACAAATACTGTATGTTTTTACTTATATGTGTAATCTAAAAAATAAAACAAATAAATATAACAAAACAGAAAGAGACTCACAGAATCGGAGAACAAACTAGTGGTTACCAGAAGGGACAGGGGTAGGGAGAAGGGTAAGATAGATGAAGGGGATTAAAAGGTACAAACCACTAGGTATAAAATAAATAAGTTATAAGGGTACAATATGCAGCGCAGGGAATATAATCAGTATTTTATAATAACTTTGTATGGAGTATCATCTATAAAAATATCAAATTACTATGTTGTACACCTGGAACTACTATATTGTAAGTCAACTATAATTCAATTTAATAAACACCAGCTAAAATAACATCATGATAACATAAGAAAAGTCTCTTCATGTATTTTGCCCATTTACATATTGGAATCTAAATGTGTCTCTTATTTGTTTATGTGGTGTTTAAATAAATATTAACTCTGATATTTAATGCAAATACTTTCTCAATCCAGTATTTTGCTTTCACTTTTAAGTTTCTAATTTCATGCAGTATAATATGCTACGCTTTTCTTCTGTGATTTATCCTTAGCTTGAATATTTAATTCTCATTTATTTTAAATTTTCTAAAATAAAATTCTATTTTATTCTAAATTTTAAAATAGTTTAAAAACATCAAGGCATCAGATATATGTTCAGGTATTTTGAGAACTGTGGGTCTACTTTTATTTTTCTAGGGTGATAGCCAGTTACTCAACTTCACTTATCGGTTAAAATTTTCCTGCCCCAAACTATATGCTCATATATACTAGGTTCTATCTCTGGTCTATCTACTTTTTTATACAAGTATCTAATTTTTTATTATTGTGGTAAAATACATAATGCAAAATTTATCATTTTAACAATTTTTAAGTGTACAATTAAGTGGCATATAGATCCTCATTGTTTGGCAGCCATCACCACCATTTATCTGCAGAACTTTTTTGTCATCCCAAACTGAAACTCTCTGCCCATCAGCCCTCCTTCCCCCCCCACCCTCCTGCCTCCTGTTTCCTTATAACAGACTTCCTATGTGGTGAGGCTACTCCCTCTTCAGCGCTTTTCTTTGTAGATCATTTTGTATTCTTGCTAATTTCACCCACCAAATTAACTTTAGCCTTATTTCGGAAAGTTATGAGAAAAATTTGGTTGGGCTAGTGTTTGAGGACTTTCCCACCCAACGACACAGTGTGTCTCACATTCAGGTTTTCTTTTACCTCTGAGCAAAGCTTTGTGCCTCTTTCATGTACATCATTCACTTTACTAGGGTTTTCAAATGTGTCTTTGGCACGTATTTCAACAGATGACCGTACGTTGTTTTCTAATGGATCGCTGAGCCGTGTGATATTGAAGATGTCTGTAAACACCCATTTGTTGAGCCCTGTGAGGGGCCAGCCCTGCCCTGTTCAGAGTCTGCATTCTGATAATCCAGAAGATCAAAGTGGTCCTGCTGAAATGTTCCTTCATGATATTGTTGATGTCATTTACTAGCATCTTAAAAGTTTTAAAATCAACGTTCATATGTAAACACAGCTTTCATTGTTTGTGATGTTTTTAATCAGGTTTCGGTATTAGGGTCATTCAGTATATGTTTTATAGACCAAACTGGAGAGTCTCCTGTTTTATTTTGTTTTTTTCTCCTATATTATGGAAAGTTCATATAATGTGAGAATTATCTATTCTTTTAAGATGGAAAAGATTAGCCAGTGAATCCATCTACAACTGGAGTCAGCAGTGTCCTCCTTTTTGCCTTTTCAGGTGAGAAGAATTGTTTTTGGAGAACTTCCTTAATTTCTTCCTATTGCTCTGGTCAGGTTTTCCACTTTTTTTCTACTTTTTGTGTCACATCTATTTGTCACGTATATTTTTGCAAAAAATAATTCATTTTACAGAGGGTTTCAAATCCTTAGCATACAGCTATATGGTTTTATATTTACTAATTCTCTCCCAAATCTGTTATGATGACTTTCTCCTTTCTAACTTAATTGCCCTCCCTTCCTTTTCTAAGAATTTGATGTTATTTTATTAGTAAACACTTTCCTCTCCCCTTTTCCTTCACTAGTTGTGTTTTTAAATTTATTTTGCTTTTATATCCTTCTTGCTGTTTCCCGAGAATTTTTGTTGTTCTGAACTTTTTATAAAATACTAATCGGAATGTTTGGTTCTTTTATTTTCCCTTTGCTCCATTAAAGCATGTAAATATATGAATTTTTATCTGAGCATAAGTTTGCTATGTATACACACATGGACACACAATTATTTTTTTTCTCTTTTCCAAGAAAGCTATAATTTTTAAACTCCTTGATTCAACTGTTACTTAAAAAGAGCATTTAAAAATGTCCAAGGGGATACTTCCTTTTTTCAACATATATTTTTAGTTTAATTTATCTGGGATTAGAGATTCTGTAGAATACCTGTTCTTATTTTATAAATTTAGTTGTGATTTTTATCGTGGTCTTCTGAATTTATGACAAATTTTTATAAACGTTTCATGATACTTGACAAGAAGGCATAAAAATTTGATATATATTTATTAATTATACTGCTATAAATCTATTCAAATTCTTTATATTCCTAAGTACTTCTGTCTTCTTCATTTGTCACAGACTTGGACACATTAATTTCTGAGTTCTAACAGCTTTTGCCTTATGTTTTTAGTTGTTATGTTATTTGGATCACAAGGGGCCCAGGGGCCCATGTCTTCACTACTGATGAGGTCTTTTGTTGATATAAGGTGGTATTCTTTGCTGCGTTCCCACTTGCCTCTTAATAAGTTGAGTGTGTTTCCAGATTAAGTCCATCACCAGGCAGTAACAGCAACAGGATTACTGAGAAGTAGGGGAACTAGACAGCATCGATATTACGAGTCATCTAAGGTAGCCCTTTCATCTTCCAGATTAGAAACTGAAACCTAGAGGCTAGTGGTCCTATTTGTACTTATTTTTTTAATTGAAGTATAATTGATTTACAATGCTGTATTAGTTTCGGGTGTACAGTAAAATTATTCAGCCATATATATATATTTTCAGATTCTTTTCCATTATAGGTTATTACAAGATATTGAGTATAGTTCCCTGTGCTATACAGTAAGTCCTCGTTGTTTATCTATTTTACATATAGCAGTGTGTATCTGTTAATCCCATACCCCTAATTTATCCCTCTTCCTCTGTTACCCCTTTGGTAACCATAAGTTTGTTTTTTATGTCTGTGAGTCTGTACCTGATTTGTAAATGAGATCATTTGTATCATTTTCTAGATTCCACATATAAGTGATATCATATGATATTTGTCTTTCTCTGTCTGACTTACTTCACCGAGTATGATCATTTCTAGGTCCATCCATGTTGCTGCAAACAGCATGATTTCATTCTTCTTTTATAAGCCTTTCACATTTAGCGGTGCTTGTTTATAGACACACTGGTTGGAGTTTTCAGGCTGTGTGTAAATGGAGAGCCCATCGCTGTCTTGGTCACTGCGGTACGCTTGGTGCCCAGAGTGGGAACAAACAAGCTTTTCTTGAATGACAGGAATCTACGAACCTAGGAAAATCTGCAAGTCGCTTTTGCTTTGTTGAAGTTGTTGGTGGGTATATTTGTATACAGGGGGCCCACTGCAGATATTTTAGAATTCTTCCAGGTACTGGGCAGCCCTGGGTTACGAGGCCTGGGTTCCAGCCCCGGCCCACCCTGGGGGTCCTTGGGTAACTCCCTGAAACTCGCGGGGCCTGTTTCCTCTTCCTTCATCTTTAAGGTTCCTTGTGGCTCCAACAGGCCAGGACTAGACAAGGAGTTCCCTCTCCCACTGAGTTCTAGAGCACATGACAGTGGTTAATATCATCCGGAATTGACTCGAAGGCAATTGAATCGCTTCGACCACCTTATAGAAGAAAAAAGAACTGATACAACCGTGTCTTACGATTCCATGGAAACGATTTCTGCCTACGTCTGTCCCCCTGTCAACTCCTGGGCCCCTGGGCCTACAAACATGGTTCGTGGACGCGCAACCTCAATGCAAAACCCACCGTGGAAACAACGAGAGAACCAGGCCATGTGGAAGGAGGGCGAGCTCCCGCCGGGCACGCGTGGAGTGGCCAGGTCTGCGGCACGGGAGGCGACCCGAACCGCTGCCGGCGGGAACGGCCGGCAGGGGCCGCCTGAGAAGGCAAACGCCCCCGGGAGAGCCCGCCGTGACTCTTCCACCGACCGCGTGCCGAGCGCTGCCCCAGCTCCCCTCGGCCCCGGGTGACCGGGCAGGACGCGCGGGCGCCGGCCTACCTTGCAGTGCGTGGTGCTGACGGGCAGCCCGACGTTGGAGGCGGTGACCACGGTGAACGCCGAGGCCAGCTCGATGGTGAAGCCGCTGCGGAGGAGACAGGGGACGCGTCACGGGCGCCGCCGGTGGCTCGCCGGCCCCGGGTGCCCAGGCCTCACCAGGACGCTCCTTGGGTGGACCGCGCCCCAGGGCATCAGCAGAACCAGGGACGGCGGCATGGCGGCAACGTGGCACCAACGCTTGGCGTGAGGCTGCTTGTGGCCCTAAGGAGCCTCGTTTTCCCGGTATGTTTTCAAAAACCACACCCTGTAGGAGCTGGGTCAGAAATTCCTGCTGAGCCGAAGACGGTGAATTGTCACGTCTAAAGTGGCGCAAGGAAAACTACGCTTTCATTTTAAAAACATGTACATATCATAAAGGAGTGAAGTTTTTCTCAGATCACTAATTTTTCTTCAAATCAATCTTATAAGAGAATCTTTCATTAAAATGACTTTCAAGGGGGAAAAGATCTCTTACAATAGGTAGTTTCAAGTTTTAGTTGTATTTGGAAAGTTCTCCTGTGAATTTGTTATTTAACCAATAGCTCTAAAGCAGTGGTCCCCAACCTTTTTGGCACCAGGGTCCGGTTTGGTGCAAGACAGTTTTTCCACAGGGGGATGGTTCAGGCGGTGATGTGAGCGAGGGGGGGGATGGTTCAGGCGATAATGCGAGCGACGGGGAGGTTGGTTCAGGCGATAATGCGAGCGACGGGGAGGTTGGTTCAGGCGGTAATGCGAGCGAGGGGGGGAATGGTTCAGGCGGTATTGCGAGCCAGGGGCAGCGATGGGGAGCGGCATATATGAAGCTTCAGTGGTTGGCTCGCCCTCATCTGCCGCTCACCTCTTGCTGTGTGGCCTGGTCCCTAACAGGCCGCGGACCGCTGCCGGTCTGCGGACCAGGGGTTGGGAACCCCTGCTCTAGAGGATACACACTAGAAGGACCATAGGAAACCATGTGGGAGTCTCCAAACCCCACCCCCAGGGCATGGGCACCCCTCCTGCCGGCTTAGCCCAGGAAGCAAAGGATGTAGAGTAAACCCTGAAGGGCAGCAGGGGACAGCTGCTTCCAGCCAGCAGGTGGAGCTGGTGAGTGGAGGATTTTCGGGAAAGGCAGGCCCAAGAACCCTTCTCTCCCTCCCCACCTGCTCTCTGGACCTCAGGCGGGGTAAGGGCAGTGGGGGTGTGGGAGGGGAACGGGGTGTGGGCGTGGCTGCAGGTGGATTCGCTTTTTCTCTTCCCATCCCGCCCACTCCCGCCCTCACCTCCGTGCCACCGTGGACGGGGGCTGAGCAGTGCATGAGGGTGACGGGTGAGGATGGCGCATGGGGACCCCACTGCAGACCCGGCTGTGCAGAGAGCCACGCTGGCACGTCCAGACACACCCACTCCGCGCCGCCCCGGCGGCTTACCTGGACGGCGTGATGGGGGTGAGGTCCTTCCCCATGGTCTGTATCACTCTTCTCCCCCAAACCCAGAGGCCTGTACAAATTCCAACCCCTCCGTAAAACAGCAGCCAGACGGGAGTCACTGCTTCTTGTAGGACCGCACCTTGTTCATAAATCAGCCACAGAGCTACCAGGGGACCAATGGCATTACTGGGAGGAAAAAAGAGGTTAATTGTACAAACATCGTACATGCATACAGATAATGCTGTACATGACATGCAGGGACTTCTTGAGAACAGCCCGTCTGTCGCATTTGTGGCTTGCCTATGTAATCTACAGGTGATAAAAATGATTTAGTAACTTTTTTGGTTGTGGTTTAAAAAAACAAAGTTTACCATCTTGACCATTTTTAAGTGTACAGTTCAGTAGTGTGAAGGATATTCACACTGTTGTGACACAGGCCTCCAGAACTTTGCATCGTGGAAATCTGAAACTCTGTACTCATTAAATAAGAATTCCCTTTGCCCCTGCCCCACCCCCGGTAACAACCGTTTAACTTCGTCTCTGAGTTGGAGTAGCTCTGCGAGGTTTCTCCCTAAGTGCAAGCATACGGTATTTGTCTTTTTGTGGCTAGTTTATTTCACTTAGCATAATGCCTTCAAGATTCATCCATGTTGTAGCATATAACAGAATTTCCGTCCTTTTTAAGGTGGAATATTCCAGTGTGTGTGTGTGTGTGTGCGCGCGCGCGTATACATACACACACACACACACACACCATATCTTGTTTAGCCATTCATCTGTTGATGGACACTGGGGTTGCCTCCATGTCTTGGCTATTGTGAATAGTGCTGCTGTGAACATGGGTGTGAAAATGTCTCTTTGAGACCCTGCTTTCCATTCTTTTGGGTATATGCCCAGTAGTGGGATTGCTGGGTCATATGGTAATTCTATTTTTAATTTTTTGAGGAATCTTCAGACTTTTCCACAGTGGTTACACCATTTTACATTCCCACCAACAGTGCACGAGAGTTCCAATTTCTCACATCCTTGCCAACACTTATTTTGTTTTTAGAGTAGCCATCTTAATGGTTGTGTGATTTGTTAATTTTTTTGTGTGTGTGTGGCTGTGTTGGGTCTTCGTTGCTGTGCACGGGCTTTCCCTAGTTGTGGTGAGCAGGGGCTACTTTTTGTTGCAGTGTGCGGGCTTCTCATTGCGGTGGCTTCCCTTGTTGCGGAGCATGGGCTCTAGGCGCACAGGCTTCAGTAGCTGCGGCATGTGGGCTCTAGGGCGCACGGGCTTTAGTAGTCGTGGCATGCAGGCTCAGTAGTTGTGGCTCGCGGGCCGTAGGGCGCAGGCTCAGTAGTTGTGGCGCAAGGGCTTAGTTGCTCTGCGGCATGTGGGATCTTCCCAGACCAGGGCTCGAACCCGTGTCCCCTGCATTGGCAGGTGGATTCTTAACCACTGCGCCACCAGGGAAGTCCCTAATTTTTTTGAAGTACTGAAAAATCACAAGAAGTGGACACAAGTTCTTTTTTTTCTTCCTTTCTTTCTCTATTTCTTTCCATTTTCACTGCCAGCACAGCTACTAACATTAGCTACCAATTTGGGGCAGCTGTGCCAGCCTCCCCACTATGGGATCACAAACATTACTGCTAATCATTAGTTCTCAGGCCCACCCCTTAAACTGGCTATTGTCACTCCCATTTTACTGATGAGAAAACTGATGCCAAAGTCATGTCACTAGCAGGAAGCAGAACTGGGATGTGAGCTTAGGACTCACTCAGGTGCTTACCCCTCCCCCCAGACCCCCTATCATCACTCAGGCTCTTGGCAGGCATGCACTGACTTTTTGGGGGGGATGCCACAGCTTTTTTTCTTTTTTAAATTAAGACTTTATTTCTTTAGAGAAGTTTAAGATTCATAGCAAAACTGAGGGGAAGGTACAGAGATTTCCCATATACCCTCTGGTCCACACATGCATAGCCCCCCCATCATCAACATCCCACCAGAGCTGAACATCTGTTACAACCGATGAACCCACACTGACACATCAGAATCATCTGAAGCCCATAGTTTACAGTAGCGTTCACTCTTGGTGTTGTACATTCTATGGGTTTAGACAAATGTATAATAAATGACATGTATCCATCATTAGGGTATCATACAGAGAATTTTCACTGCCCTAAAAATCCTCTGTGCTCTACCTATTCATCCCTCCTCCCCACCCCAACCCCTGATCTGTCTCCATAGTTCTGCCTTTTCCAGAAAGTCATATAGTTGGAATCATACAGTACGCAGCTTTTCATATTGGCTTCTTTCATTCAGTAATATGCATTTAAGGTTCCTGCATGTAATTTCATGGCTTGATAGCTCATTTCTTTTTAGTGCTGAATAGCATTTGTGTAAATGTACCAGTTTTTATCAATCCACCTATTGAAGGACATCTTGGTTGCTTCTATGTTTTGGCAATTTTGAGTAAAGCTGCTATAAACATCCATGTACAGGTTTGTGTGTGGATATAAGCTTATTAAGATAAATACCAAGGAGCACGACTACTGGATGGTATAATAAGAGTATGTTTAGTTTTGTAAGAAACTGTCCCACTGTCTTCCAAAGCAGCTGTGCCATTTGTATTCTCACCAGAAATGAATGAGAGTTCCTGTTGCTTCCCATCCTTGCCAGCACTTGGTGTTGTCAGATCAGTTGACTGTCATATTTATGTGGGTCTATTTCTGGGCTCTCTATTCTGTTTCATTGATTTATCTGTCTATTCTTTCACCAGTACCGTGCTGTCTTGTTACTGCAGCTTTACTAGCAAGCTTGAAGTCGGGTAGTATCAGTCCTTCAAGTTTGTTCTCCTTCAATTTTGCGTTGGCTATTCTGGGTTTTTTGCCTCTCCATATAAATTTTAGAATCAGTTTATCAGTATCCATAAAATAACTTTCTGAGGTTTTGACTGGGATTGCATTGAATCTATAGATCAAGATGTGAAGAACTGACATCTTGGCAATACTGAGTCTTCTTATCCTTGAACATGGAAAATCTCTCCATTTATTCCATTCTTTGATTTCATCCATCAGTTTTACAGTTTTCCGCATATAGATCCTGTACACATTTTGTTAGATTTATCCCTAAGTATTTCAAGGTGCCAGTGTACATGGTACTATTGTGTTTTTTAATTTCAAACTCCACCTGTTCTCTGCTAATATGTAGGAAGTGATTGATTTTTGTATATTAACCTTGTATCCTGCATCCTTGTTGTAATTGCTTATTAGTTCCAGGAGTTTTTTTTTTTGGTCAGTTCTTTCAGATTTTCTACATAGATGGTCATGTCATCTTCAAACAAAGACAGTTTTATTTCTTCTTTCCTAATCTGTATACGTTTATTTCCCTTTCTTGTCCTAGTGCATTAGCTAGAACTTTCAGTACAGTTTTGAAAAGCAGTGCTGAAAGGGGACATCTATGCCTTGTTCCTGATCTTAGTGGAAAAGCTTTGAGTTTCTCACCATTAAGTATGATATTAGCTGTAGTTTTTTTGTATTTTTTATCAAGTTGAGGAGTTCCCCTCTATTCCTAGTTTACTGACAGTTTTTATCACGAATAGGTATTGGATTTTGTTAAATGCTTTCTTCTGCATCTATTGATATGATCATGTGACTTTTTCTTTTTAGCCTATTGACATGATGGATTACATTAACTAATTTTCGAATGTTGAACCAGTCTTGCATACCTCAGAGAAAGCTCACTTGGTCATGCTGGATAATTCTCTTTATACATTGTTGGATTCAATTTGCTAATAGTTTGTTGAGTTTTTTCTTCAGCGAAGTTCATAAGAAATACAGGTCTATAGTTTTCTTATAATGTCTTTCACTGGTTTTGGTACTAGGGTAATGCTGGCCTTACAGAAAGAGTTAGGAAGTATTCCTTTTGCTTCTATCCTCTGAAAGAAATGTATAGACAAGTATAATTTCTTCCTTAGATATTTGGTGGAATTCATCAGTGAACCTATCTGGGCCTGGTGCTTTCTGTTTTGAAAGGTTATTAATTATTGATTCAATTTCCTTAATAGATATAGGCCTATCAGATAGTCTATTTCTTCTTGTGTGAGTTTGGGCAGTTCTGTCTTTCAAGGAATTGGTCCATTTCACCTAGGTTATCAAATTGGTTATTCATAGTATTGCTTTTATAGTATTTTGTAGTATTATCCTTTTAATGTCCATAGGATCTATAGTGATGTCCCTCTTCCCTTTCTGATATTAGTAATTTGTGTTCTCTCTTTTTCTCTTAGTTAGCCTGGCTAGAAGCTTATCAACTTCATTAATATTTTCAAAGAACCAGCTTTTTGTTTCATTGATTTTCTCTATTAGCTTCCTGACTTCAATTTCATTTATTTCTGCTCTAATTCTTATTATTTCTTTACTTCTGCTTACTTTGGATTTAATTTGCTCTTCTTTTCCTATTTTTCTAGGCTGGAAACTTAGATTGATTTTATTATTATTTATATTATTATTATTATTTATTATTTACTGATTTCATATCTTTCTTCTTTCCTAATATATGAATTCAATGCTATAAATTTTCTTCTAAGCACTGTTTTTGCTGCTTCCCACAAATTTTGATGTGCTTTCATTTTCATTTAGTTCAAATATTTTAAAATTCCTCTTGATATTCCTTCTTTGATCCAAGTGTTATTTAGAAGTGTGTTGTTTAATCTTCACATATTTTGGGATTTTCCAGTTACCTTTCTGTTATTGATTTCTAGTTTAATTCCATTGTAGTCTGAGAGCACACACTGTATTAGTTCTACTCTTTTAAATGTGTTAAGGTGTTTGTTTTATGGCCCAGAACGTGGCCTATCTTGCTGAATGATCCATGTGAGCTTGAGAAGAATGTAAAGTCTGCTGTTTTTGGATGAAGTAGTCTACAGATATAAGTTATGTGCAGTGGACTGATGGTTTGTTGAGCTCAACTATGTCCTTACTGATTTTTTGCTTGCTGGATCTGTACATGTCTGCTCTGTCTGAAATTAATACAGTTATTCCTACTTTCTTTTTATTAGTGTTAGCATGCTATATTTTCCTCCTTCCATTTACTTTTAACCTATATGCATCTTTATATTTAAAGTGGATTTCTTGTAGACAACATAGAGTTGGGTCTTATTTTTTGATCCACTCTGACAATCTCTGTCTTTTAATTGGTGCATTCAGACCACTGAAATTCAAACTGATTACTGATATAGTTGGATTAATATCTACCAGCTCTGTTAGTATTTTCTATTTGTTGCCCTTGTTCTTTGTTCCTATTTTTGTCAGCCACTTTTTAAAAAATAATCATTTATTTATTTGGCTGCGCCAGGTCTTAGTTGCGGCATGCAGGATCTTTAGTTGCAGCATGTGGGATCTAGTTCCCTGATCAGGGATTGAACCCGGGCCCCCTGTATTGGGAGCATGGAGTCTTAACCACTGGGCCACCAGGGAAGTCCTGCCTTTCGTTGTTTTAATTGAGCATTTTATATGATTCCATTTTCTCTCCTTTCTTAGCATATTGGCTATACTTCTTTTGCAAACGTTTTTTGTGGTTGCCCTAGAGTTTGCAATATACACTTAGAGTTAATCCAAATTCACTTTCACAGAAAACTATACCACTTTACAGGTAGTGCAGTTACCTTAAAATTAAAAAAAAGTCCTAGTTCCTCCCTCCCATCCCTTGTATCATTGCTGTCATTCATTTCATCTAACATAGGCATATATAAGCGCGCGCACACACACACACACACACACACACACACACACACACAGAGTTTGAATTCAAGTGTGGCCTGAGAGCAGACATTGTATCATTTCTATTTTTAAAAATTTGTTGGGACTTCCCTGGTGGCGCAGTGGTTAAGAATCCGCCTGCCAATGCAGGGCATACAGGTTCGATCCCTGGTCTGGGAAGATCCCACATGCAACGGAGCGACTAAGCCCATGCGCCACAACTCCTGAGCCTGCACTCTAGAGCCCACGAGCCACAACTACTGAAGCCCGTGTGCTGCAACTACTGAAGCCCGCATGCCTAGAGCCCATGCTCCACAACAAGAGAAGCCACCGTAATGAGAAGCCCGTGCACCGCAACGGGAGTAGCCCCCGCTCGCCGCAACTACAGAAAGTCCGCGTGCAGCAACGAAGACCCAAAGCAGCCAAAAAAAAAAAATTTGTTAAGATGTGTTTATATATTAAACTATGTATGTGTATATATGTATATAATATATACATAAACGTATATAATTGAATACATTGTTGGTATTATTGTTCTGAACCAAGTCTTATCTGTTAACTCAGTTAACAGTAAGAAAAATTTAAGGTTTTTTACCATCACTTAATCCTTCTTCAACGCCCTTCCTTATTTTATGTAGATCTGAGTTTCTGACACACATGATTTTCCTTCTCTCTAACGAATTCCTTTTAACATTTCTTGCAAGGCAGGTCAACTTTCAACAAATTCCCTCAATTATTGTTTGTCTGAGAAAGTCTTTATTTCTTCTGAAGTCTTCATTTCACTTTTGAAGGATAACTTCACAGGCTGCACAATTCTAGGTTGGTGGGATTTTCCCTCAACACTTAACTTATTTCACTCCACTCTCTTCTTGATTGCAGGGTTGAGCGGAAGTCAGATATAATTTTTATCTTTGTTCCTCTATATGTAAGGTAGTTTTTTTTCCTATGGCTCCTTTCAGGTTTTTTTTCTTTATCTTTGATTTTCTGAAGTTTGAATATGATGTGCCTAGGTGTACTTTTTTTGGTATTTATCCTGCTTGGTGTTCTCTGAGCTTCCTGGATCTGTGGTTTGGTGTCTGACATTAATTTAGAGAAACTCTCAGTCACTGTTGTGACTCAGTCAAATATCTCATGTGTTCCTTTCTCTCTTTCTTCTCCTTCTGGTCTTCTCTTTATGCATATGCTACACCTTTTGTAGTTGTTCCACTGGATAGTCTGGATATTCTGTTCTGTATTTTTTCAATCTCTGTTCTCTTTGCTTTTTGAGGATTTTATTGACATATCCTCAAGCTCAGAGACTCTTTCCTCAGCCGTGTCCGGTCTACTAATGAGCCCATCAAAGGCATTCTTCACTTCTGTTACAGTGTTTTTGATCTCCAGTATTCTTTTTGGTTCTTTCTTAGGATTTCCTTCTCTCTGCTTACCTTGCTCATCTAATGGATGCCTACTTTATCCATTAGAGACCTCAGCATATGAATCGTAGCTGTTTTAAATTCCTCGTCTGATAATTCCAACATCCCAGCCATGTCTGGTTCTGAATTTTGCTCTGTCTCTTCAAATTGTGTTTTTTGCCTTTTGGTATGCCTTGTAAATTTTTCTTGATAACCAGACATGATGTCCTGGGTAGAAGGAACTGCTGTAAATAGGCCTTTAGTGATGTGGTGGTAGGTCTGGGGATGGAGAAGCCTTCTGTAGTCCTTTGATGAGGTCTCGGTCTCTCAGTGAGCCTGTCCTTCTGGACAGTGAACTTCACAAGTGTTTCTCAGTTTTTGCTTCCTCCTTAAGTGGGACAGGATGGCTGGAGGTGGGTGCTGCCCTTCACCCAAGTGGAAGGTGAGGGAAGTCTGGAGTGTACTTCCCCTCCCCAGGTCAGTTAGGCTGTGGTAATCCCCCTGCAGGCTGGGCTCTGGTGACCTGGTTTCCCCTGGGAGCAGGCCTGGTTAAGCACACAGTTGCTCTCTTCTGTCAAATGCTTTCCCTCCCCCGACAGGAGCAGGAGGGGATTTCTCTTCCCCGATATTCACTGTGAGGACCTGGTACAGCTCTTGGACGTAAAACTCACAATATCATGGGGTCCCCCTACCATGGGTCCCCTGGAGCCTCTAACTCTCTACTTGTCCCCCCTGAGCCTCCAGGGTCCATCATCCCAGTCCAGGTTTCCCTGGTTCCCATGGCAGCTTCCACTCCTGAGTCACTCTTCCAGGGCTCCCTGCATCTGTCTGTCCCTCCAATCTTGGGGGCAGTGGTTTGTCCTGTGTCCTCCTCTCTTTTCTGGATCCAAGAAGAACTGTTGATTTTTCAGTCCATTCAGTTTTCTCCTGTTGTTAGGGTAGAGTGACAACTTCCAGGCTCCCTGTGGGCTTTCAACAGCCTCTGTAGCTCTCAGCCCACCCTCCACTCTGCAGACTGAGTCACAAAGAGCCAGCTCCCAAGTCCGCTTCTCTCCAGCTGTGTGACTCTGGGCAAGAAAGTCACACAGCTGAGTTTCAGATTCCCTGTCTTTGAAGGATACCACTTAGGACTGCAAAGGACCGCTCTGAGGAGGGTTAGGGTAAGTTACAAGTGGTTCAGTTCTAAGCCCTGGTACAGACTTGATAACTTCTTCCTGAATGAACAGAAGCCCGCTCTTCACATCACACTATTATTTCTAAAACCTTGCTTTCATCAGACCATATCCCTGCTCAAAAGCCTCAAAAGCAGCCCCCAAACTGCAAACAGTTGCTCTAAACTCTGGTCACCTATAGCAGCTACCGCCTAGACTCTTCCTCTGGCCTTTAAATGCTGTTTTGGGGTGTACTGTTACTTTTCTATGTGTATGTCTTTCTTGTCTCCTTAACTGGAATTTAAACTCCTAAAGGACAGGGACCCAATTCATAACACTTTGACAGTACCAGGCTTTCAATAAAGAATTTGTGGATAAGGAGGAGTAAGTGGGTTGGTGGGGGAGGGCATTAAGAGGAGACAGAACATGGTGCCCCCAATAAAATAACATGGCGACCCCTAGACGACACTGAGCAGAACGTAAGATGTCCAGGCCTCTTCTCTGGCAGAAAGACTTCTTTTAAAAAGAACAGAAACGCTGTTGCACGTGGGTAGACAGTGTAAAACGGAGTCATATAACTGAGCAAAAAAAAAAAAAAGAAAGCAACAATGGCATGTTTTCCTGATTTGGACAGAAACATTAGCCTGTGTGATAACTATAATAATAGTAAGAGTGAAAATGTAGGGATACTGATTATGGGAGAGCACTGTCTTGAGCTTGTTATATAAAGCATCTCACTTCATCTTCACAGAAATCCCATGTGGTTGGTACTAGCTTTACTCCCACTTCACAGATTGGGACACTGAGGCTTTGGGAAATTCAGTGACTGGTCCGGAGCTGCCCAGCCAGTGAGAAGGGTGTAGAGACTACACATTCGGGGCTTCCACAACCCGCCGACCTGAGCGTCTCCATGCTCTTGCTTGTGGCTCTTCCTGGAACACCCCCCCAGGCATGTCCTGCCTCGGGCCCTCGCACCTGCTGTTCCCTCTTCCGGAATGTTCTCCTACAGACGAGCGCACGGCTGCGCCCTCAGCCCCTGCAGGTGTCACTCGGCGAGCCCCCCCTGACCCGAGCAGCCGTCCAACACGGCAGCCCCCCAGGGGTCCCACCCCGCTTTCTACTCTTCTCTTCCCTTTAATGCATGTCACCGTCTGGCACACTACAGGAGCTACTTATTCACAGGTGACCCTTGAACAACTGGGCGGAAATCCGGGTACTGCTCTCTCTGCCCCAAAACCAAAAGGAACTGATGAATGACTCAGGCAGGGCAGGAAGCTGGAACGGCGTGGGCAGAGTCAGGGCTCAAACGCCACGTCTTCTGATTCCCCGTGTTGTGATCTCCGATCCAACACAAACCTTCCCCCACACCTAGTTCATTTAAAGATCCATGCGTCTTCACAGATGCGGGTGCTACACTTGCGGGGGAAAAGCCCATGTCGGTGGACCCGGGCAGTGCAGACCCGCGAGGTTCCAGGGTGGCCGTGTGTCTGCCGTGCGCCTCCCCCCCGCCCTGTCCGCCCGCGCGCCCTGGGCACTGACCTCACGTCGTTGCCGCCGTGCGCGAAGGAGCCGAAGCAGGCGGTGAGGACCTGCAGGAAGTGGAAGAGCAGGTGGACCTCGGCCGAGTCCTTCTCCTCCTTCTCGTCGTCCGCCGCGTCGTCGCGCGGCGGATCGGGCTCGGCCAGCGGGGTGGCCAGGCGCACCTCCACGCCGCCCTCCTCGGCCTCGATCTCGGCCTCGGCCACGGCGTTGCAGTAGCTGGAGTAGCTGTCGTAGCGCAGCCGGCGGCGGGAGTAGGCCACGGCGTCGGCCACCAGCTTCTCGCTGTCCTCGGGCGCGGGCGCGTCGCTGCGGCGCGTGGCCAGGCCGGGCAGCCCGCAGATGGCCGCCGTGTAGCACGTGTAGCTGTTGTTGCGCCGCAGCAGCCGCGGGGCCCCGTCCGGCGCCGGCCGCTCATCGCGGATGCGGTGCAGCAGGTCCTTGTAGAGCCCCGAGTCCTTGTGCACCGTGTGGTACACGTGGCTGTCGCTGCGCGCCGAGCCGTCGAAGCCGAAGGTCCCGTTAGACACGGGCGACTTGGCGCCGTGCGTCATGGACAGCGCCCGGCCTGCAGGGGGACAAGGGGACAGACTGAGAGCCGAGGTCATCTGGGGAAGGCGGGGTGGCGGGTGCTTTTGCTTTTTCCCACGTGCTCCATTATCTAACTTGACTATGAAGGCCCTGCAGTATGGTTCAAATAAAAAGGGAAACTGGGAAACATACAACAAGGGGTAAGTAAAACTAATAATAGGGTAGTTTAAAAATGATGTTATTACGGTCTCTTAAAATGTGTCTTCCAGAAATCGCTGTAGCACTCTCTCCTTTTCTAGGAAGCAGTAAAAGGAGGATTCCCTGTAAGGAGCTCATTTTACAAAAAACTTCGTACAAGAGGGACCCAACCCAGATCCCTGTGAGATACACGCTGTAGGTGCCCCTAAAAATATGACACAAATGGACTCATCTATGAAACAGAAACAGAATCACAGACACAGAGAACAGACTGGTGGTTGCCAAGGGGGAGGGGCTGGGGGAGGGATGGAGTGGGAGGCTGGGGTTAGCAGATGTAAGCTATTACATAGAGAATGGATAAAAAACAAGGTCCTACTGTACAGCACAGGGAACAATATTCAATATCCTGTGATAAACCATAATGGAAAAGAATATTTTAAAAAAAGAATGTATATATATGTATAACTGAATCACTTTGCTGTAGAGCAGAAATTAGCACAACATTGTAAATCAACTATACTTCAATTAAAAAAAAAAAAGGCCAGTCTGGACAGTCAAAGGCGGATCTGTCAGATCAGTGGGCAGAGTTTGTTTGCCTTCTTTGGCCAAGTCCCAAACGCGGCCTGGAAATCGGTGCCAGCGCCCCTGCAGGGCGGCGGGCCAGGCAGACACTGGTGCCTGCCCATAACTGTCCACAGATGCTGTGGGACAAAGGACGCCCCCCCAGGATGGTCCTGATGGTTTCTGTGATTCTCTAGTGGGACCCCCTCCCGTTCCAATGTCAGCTTTCGCTCTGAGTCTTCCCGGAGGAAGGCGTTCGTATTAAGCTGGATAAACCGACCTTCCGATCTCCAGCAGTTAGGCGACTGCACATGGAAGATGCAGGTGAGGCACTCAGAGGGGTGGTACAGGGGGTCTGGGCGCCGCTGGGAGACTGTAGGTAAATGGCTCTTGGAGGAAAATCACAGGACACGAGTAAGCCTGCTCTGCGACTGCCTGGTCCCTGAGGCCTTTTTAGCACCTGGCTTTTCTCAAAGCAGAAACCAGGGGACACTTGTGTGCACTGGAGCCTCAGTGCCACACGCAGGCCGGCAGGCCCAGCGCCACGCCAGCCCCCGGGGGTCTTACCGTACGGTACGCGGGGGTGGTGTCCCCCTGTCGTGCTTTCTGAGGCCCCGGACGGCTCCGCGGCCGACCCGGTGAGGGGGACGGTGCTGTCGTCGTGAGCCCTGGCACCCGGTAGCTCTTTAAATACTGGGGACTCCGCTTCCGGAATTTTGTTGAGGCTTTCATCAGAGACTCGCGATAAAGCACTTTCTTTTTGTAATTTGCCTAAAGAAAATAGAGTCATAACTGAAAATTTTGTCAGAGAATTCTTGTTACTGACAAATGAATATAAAAATAAATATTTATCTTGTTACTTACATACTTACTTTGGGAATGAAGAAAAAAGTTAGACAAAATAAAGTGGAGAGTTCAATCATCTGGGAAACACAGGCTAGAAAACTCAGCTATGGAGGGAAAGACGGAGGCTTAGGCCTGAGTTATCTCATCCAAGACCAACAAAAAAGACAGGATTAGACTGATTCCCAAGGTAAACATTCTGTAAATTCTACAACCATCTAGACTGGCCTTCTATTTTCTTAAACTAACCTCAGAATCCCTGAAATGTTTATCCTTTTTGTCTTCAAAGATACTGTTATAGTCTGCTTGGTTTTCTTCTGTTCAATAAATGACTGCTCTCAGATTTCTTCAGGTCACCAAATCTTAGGAAACAAGTAAATCATTTTCCTCAAAAGGAACAGAGAGATTCTACTTACTTTTAAAAATCCTTTACTTTCAAAAGAAACCAGGGATTTTTAAAAAGCAGTTTGAAGCTGGAGAGCATTCTTTTTAATCAAATCTGGTGTGTGGTGCTGGTGATTTATGACCTTGCTTCCTCACCTGAGCGGATGTCTGAGCTCTTACCTACCCAGCTGAAATGGAGACATTCTCGGTTCCTCTGCTGAGCACAACATCACCACTATTTCTATACTTACCTAGATAGTCAGATACAAGATAGATTTTTTAAAAACTAAATTTGTTATGTACTGCAAGGAACAAAAAAGTGTGCATACAGATCTCTGACCTCAAGTTGCTTACAATCTAGATGAGAAAAGATAACGTTTGTAAAGATTATAATAACAATTTTTTAAAAACACCTTTTTTTTTGGCCGCGCTGCGCGGCTTGTGGGATCTCAGTTCCCCAACCAGGGATCGAACCCGTGCCCCCCTGCAATGGAAGTGCGGAGTCCTAACCACTGGACCGCCAGGGAATTCCCCAAAAAACCTGTTAACACATGAAACAGGTATTATTATTTTCTCTCCTTTATAAACAGCAAACTGAGGCCCGGAGAGATTAAGTCATTTGCCGAAGGTCACATAGGTAGCAAAATGCAGTCGGTTTACTCTCTGTCCACGCCCTTAACCACAGTCTGTACTTAAATTAATAGAAAAAGACACATATATACTGAAATGTCAAAATACATGGCATTGACCAAAAAATCTCCTGGGAAGCCAGAATGGGTAGTGATGTCAGTTTCCTGCTGTAACATTATAGCCTAAATGTGGAAGAAAAGATTTTATGGTCCATTTCCCATTAAGGTTCAGCTATAAGAAAAAGCCTTTAGACATCAGAGCATTTAAGTATAGTTTATCACTTCCCATGGGGTTAAGTCAGCCAAGCAGGATGTTTAAGGGGGGCTCGTTCTCAGCCTAGAGTGGGAAGGGCCACACAGAAGGGGAAGCAGCAGCTGGTTATCAATCTGTCATCAATGTGGCTTCACTACTTAGTTTCAAGTTGTATGCGTTAATGTAGTTTTTTTATTATTAGTTTTAAATTTTACATGCAGTAAATTGGCTCTGTCTGCGTGTGTAGAATCTTGAGTCTCACAAATGTCTAGATTCCTACAGACAATCCACAATCAGGACAGGGAAGGGTTCCATCAGCCCCTCTGCCCATCCCTAGCCTGTGACAACCACTGATCTGCTCTCTGTCTCTACAGTTTTGTCCTTTCCACATGTCATATAAATGGAACCATAAGACACGAGCTTTTGAGGCTGGCTTCTCTGACCTGGCATGATTAATGCATCTGAGGTTCATCCAAGTTGTTGCAGGTTTCAGTAGCTCACTCTTCTTCACTGCCAAGTAGTGTTCTAATACATGGATGTATTTATTTACATAAATACGTGCTTGTTTATTCGTTCTGTGGATAATCCAAGCTGCTTCTAGTTTTTGGTGATGGCAAATAAAGCTGCCATAAACATTCATATCCAGGCTTTTGTGTGAATTTAAATTTGCATTTCTCTAGGGTAAATACCTAGGAGTGGGTAAGTGTATATTTAACCTTATAAGAAACCACCAAACTGCTTTCCTGAGAGGCTGCACCATTTTGCATTCCCACCAGGAGTACACGAGCATTCCAGCTGCTTCTCAGTCTCATCAGCACTTAGCACTGTCCTTTTTTTAAAAAAAAAAAGCCATTAAAATAGGTGTGTGGTGATATCTCGTGATTTTAATCTGCATTTTTGATGTTGAGCAGCTTTTCATGGACTTATTTGCCATTCATATATCTTCTTTGGTAAAGTGTCTGTTCAAACTTTTCCTCATTTTTAACCAGGTTGTCTTCTGAGATTTCTTTATATATTCTGAACACAAGTCTGCAAACACTTTCTCCCGGTCTGTAACTTGTCTTTTTAAATTCTCTTAATAGTGTTTCTCACAGAGCAATAGTTTCTAATTTTGATGAAGAGCAATTTACCAACTTCTTTTATGAACTGTTTTTGGTATCATATCTAAAAACTCTTTGCTTTACCAAAGGTCTCAAAAGTTTTCCCTTTTTTGTCCTAAAAGTTTTATAGTTTTCTATTTTACATTTTTATCTATGATGCATCTTGAGTTAATTTTTACAAGGTGTAAGACTTAGGTCAAGGTTCTCTTTTTGGCATTCAATATCCAACTGTTCCAATACCATTTATTGTAAGGACTATTCTTACTCCATTGAACTGACTTTGTATTTTGTCAAAAATCATTTGGCCATATATATTTGTGGCTCTGTTTCTGGACTCTACTCTGTTCTGTTAATCTAGGTGTCTCTCTTCACCAATTTCACACTTTCCTGTAGCTTTATAGTAGCTCTTAAGGCCAAGCAGTACAGGCCTTTCAACTTTACTCTTTTCCAAAATTGCTTTGGCTATTCCAGTTCCTTTCCCTTTCCATATAAATTTTTAAAGTGACTTGTCTAAATCTACAAAATATCCTGCTGGGATTTTTATTTAAATTGTGTTAAATGTATAGATTTGAGACGAACTGACATCTTTCCGGTATTGAGTCTTTGCGTTCATGAGCATGGTATGTCTCCTCATTTGTTTTGTTCTTCTTTGAAATGTGGGTTTCTCAAATTCAGATATATCCGTATGAACGTGCGATTGTAAGGTACATTCTGAGGCCAAAAGTAAATACTTCTCTTCTTGAGAGCCCTGTAAAAGGCTCTGTGTGGCCTCCAGACTTAGAATTCAATCATGTTGCCACTGATAGGAAAATACCTCCTGCAATTTTCTAAGCCACAGTCTTCTTCTTTTTTTTTTTTATTGCTTTCACTGAGGTATAATTTCCATACAGTGAAATTTATACATTTTAAATGTACAGGTAGATGTCCTGTGACAAATGACTACAGCCTGTAACTACTCCCCAGTTAACAGAGTCCTGCAAAGTGCCTCCTGTCCCTCAAGTTCCCTCCTGTCCCTGCAAAGTCCCCTCCTGACCCTGCAAAGTCCCCTCCTGTCCCTAAAGTTCCCTCTTGTCCCTTGTGCCCCTTGGCAGTCGGTCTCCAGCAACCAGTGGTTTCTACCGCTGTGGATTACTGTTCCCTGGAATCATGCAGTATGTACTCCTTTGTGTCTGGCTTCTCCCGGTAGTTCTCTTCGTTGCTAATGCGTCTTCTATTGTATGAATAGACCATAATTTGGTTATCCATTCACTTGTTAATGAGCATGTGGGTTGTTTCCATTTTTTGGCTAGTATGGCTGACCAATTTGTGTACAAGTCTTTTTATTTCTCTTGGATAAATACCTAAGAGTGGAATTAATGGGCCACATGGTAAATGTTTGCTTAAACTTATAGGAAACTGCTCAACTAACTTCCCCCATGGCTGTACCAGTTTTTATTTCACCATAAATATATGAGAATTCCAGTTATCACACTTGTAATCTAGTCTTTCTACCTTTAGCCATTCTTGAGGGAGGGAAGTGCTATCTGACTGTGGTGTTGATCTGTATAATCTAATGTTTCTCATCGGGCAGTTACCTTCCATTAGCCATGGCAACTAGGACCTCACTCTCACCTGGGTCCCAAGTTACCAAGGAAAAGTTTGAGCCAGAAAGCCATCAGGAGCCACGAGCCAAGGACTGGCCTGATCTCGGTGTGTGTTCCCTCTGTCAGTCGGTTTCACCGTGGATGACAGCGAGGGCTCAGCAGTCAGAGTACTCTTGCAGATCAGAAGAACAGCAAAGCCCTTACCTGCTATCTTTCTCCGCATCCACGGACACACAAAGAGCCACACGAAGAGGGCGAACAGCAGCGCGACCCCGAAGGAGATGAGCACGATCGCCCACATGGGAAGGACCAGGCCCAGCACTGGGGATAAAGGGGATACTTCTCAAACGTTGGGCAACACGTCCACATACCTGCCACTCCCCAAACCTGAAACGAACCACCTGGATTCCGTGTTTAATAAAACTCTCAACCAAAAAAGATGTCCTAGGCGTTCCGGGGTACAAAGCTGTGTGTTTAAGACACACAGCTTTGCGAATATGTGGTTAAATCAGTAAGTAACCTAATTATTAAAAATCGACCAACTTGGCACAAACGGCATATTAAGTTGGGAATAAACCCATTTACAGTATTATCTCAATATCTACATTCCTGAGTGGACAAACAGGGGTAACAAAGGGTCCGTCTTCCCTCCTAGTGCCCGAAGACGCGGGCAGCGCGAAGCCCAGGGCTGCAGCGGGCACAGCAAGGCTGGCAGCTGCCTCTTTGGTTTCTCAATAGTCAGCAGCCCGGCTTTAAATGGACATGACGCTCAGACCACACACACAAACCTTTTTTAACGTCAGCTTAAATTGAGAAACAGCAGACACAGGAAGAGTCTGCTGCGCCCTTCGTAAGTGCCTGAAAGCAGGGCATAAATTCCTTGTGAGAAACGCGCCTTCCTTGTTCCAGGAGGAGCAAAGTGACCCTCACCACTGGAGACAAGGCACCAATACCAAGATAAGTCTGCACAAACAGACCTTGCTAAAATAACCGTTCTGTTCTGTTTCCTCCCTGTATTTCCTCGTCACTTTCCATAATTTATCACCCTTTGTCAAAATGGTATATAAGTCCCAAAGTCTAACTGCTTCTTTGCGTGTTCGTGTCTTTTCTGCGAAGGGCTCCATATGCATAAATCAACCCTTTCTACTGTTAAAAATAAAATAAAATAAAAGCTTAGATAGAAAAGTTTTTTAAAAGGACACTGACTTTCAAACTCAACTCTTCTCTGAAGTGTCAACTCATGGAATTACAACATAGAAAAACTTTTCATTACTATCCAGTCCAGCACACGAAGCGGCCATTCCATCAGCCAGTGAAAGTATGGAGGGTGGAGAAGCATCAGGCTTCCTAGCCCTGTGGGGTCCCAGAACCCAGCTCTCCCGGCCGCACAGGCGCACCCTTGCACAGGCACAAAGATACAGGCACAGGAGCACTCACTACAGCATTATTTGTAATGGGAAGAATTTGCAAGACGACTGATACACGCATCATTCCATGGAAACGTGAAGTCAGTGTGGTGCAGAGCGTAAAAATGAGGTCGATCTAAACGTACTCATGAGGAAAGAGGCCCGCGATCTAGTTAAGTAAGAAAGGCCAGCTGGATCACGGTGTGTGTAGCATGACCCAATTTATGTTTAGAAGAGAAAACAACCCCACACATACACTCCTACCATATGTGTGAATAGACAGAAAAAGTTCTGGAAAGAATCAGTGGTTACTCCTGTGGAGAGATGAGAAATTGGAGGGGGCTCTCCCTTTTCACTACATATACTTTTGTACTGTTAACTTTGAAAATTTATAATGGGCACACACTTTTGTAAATTGTTAAATTTTTTTTCGAAGTTTGAAAGGAGTGAACTATTTAAAACTCTGCTCTTAGATTAAACAAATCTCTAATGATACAGGCTTTGTTAGTTACACTGTTAGCCATTCTATACATACAAACCAACTCACAGTTACTCAGGTAAGGTATTATTAGACATTTTGGTAATGGTAAGAGGGAGAACAGGTAGTTAATACTCTAAATGCAGAGTCAGGATTAACATATAAATATAAAAAACAAAAAACCAAGATCACCCAGCCTTAGTACAGTGGAGGGGTCCCTGGCGGCAGGAGACACTCAGCGGTCAGGCCACTCCACCCTCAAACGCCTGGTTACACCAGAAAGCACGTGGCCCCATGCAGGGCTGTACTGAGGCACCTAGCAGCCCTGCTCCAGCCCCGGCTGTGGCCTCGGAGCCGAGGCTTGGAGCTGCTTGTAGAACCACTCGGGCTGACCTCACTGGCCGCGCTCATGGCCACAGCTTCCTGCTTCTGCTTTCATGTCTTCGTGCCAGTGTCTGGTGCATGTGGTAAAAGACCGCTCCAAAGCTGTTTCTTGCTGAACTGAGAGGTAACTGTTAATTACCAACATCAAACTGATGAACGGACATCAACACCAACTACAGCTTAAAAATACTTGGCTTTTGAAGAGGTTTCACGGTTTCCTTGGTGGTTCCTGGTTCCATTGATGATAAAATTGTTACTTGGGCTACTTTTGGCTTCACTGCGTTAACTTGATCTAAGACAGGCGAGCTCTGGTACTCTGGGGAGGGGATGCAGTTTGGGAGCTGGATACAGGACTATTTAAATGAGTGAATACGTTTGCTCCCAGGCCCCGTTTGCTTCCTTCCCTGCCGAGCAGAGCCCACAACAAGGCAGAGCAGGGCTGCTCTACGTGCGCCTTCCAGGCCCATCTCCACGCTCTCCACGGAGGTCACGTGAGTTCTGGAGGGTGTCAGGACCCACATCCGAAAGGGAGGAACTGAGGCCGGCTACACGACTTCTGATGCTTCTCTTAGACAATAAGCCACAATGTCACCTGACCCTTGAACCTTTACCATCACAACCACCTTCGCCATCGGTTTGGCCTGGGAAGTGGCCAAGAAGGTCCGAAGCCACCCTCTGAGTCACAAGAACTGGACGGGAGGTCAGGGGCTCCACACATCACTGAGAGTGGAAGGGGTGGGAGACAGAGGGAAAAACCAAGGGTGCGAAGAACAGCGAAGGAACCAGGAAAGCGGGGGCAGTCATCAGTGGTGAGTAAGAGAGGAGAGAGGAACAGAACGGGGACAGGATTTGGGTCTTACCAAATTATTATATCAATTTAGTAAATTAACAGCATCAGAAGTGCACAGGATTAACGTACATACAAAACAGAAACAGACTCACAGGCACAGAAAACAAACTTATGGTTACAAAGGGGAAAGTGGGGGGATAAATTCAGAGTTTGGGGATTAACATATACACACTATAATATATAAATAAGGATCTACTGTATAGCACAGGGAACTATACTCAATATTTTGAAATAACCTATAAGGTTAACTCTTACAGTAAAAGAACCTGAAAAAAAATATATGTGTTTGTGTGTGTATACATACATACATATATATATAAAACTGACACCTGAAACTGTACACTTGAAAAAAAAAAGCGCACCAGGATTTACTTTTAAAGCCTGCATATAAGAAATGCAGACTGACAGTTATGGGACGCTTCTCTAAACTGTACTAAATACATAAAATCAACTTTCATGGATAAAAAAACAATTAAATGCAAAAATCCAGCACGGAAAAGCCTTTGAATCAACGTACCTCCAGGGGAAAACTTTTTTTCTTCTGAAAATTCAAGGTTTACCTTTTCACATCAAAATTTTTGACAAAAATACTTTGCACTGAGCAGCCTTCCTGCGAAGATCTCAAATTGTTTTCCGGTAACAACGCTCCAGAGGGCACTGAGGCCCGGCGCCGTCACCCCGCGGAAGGCAAAGTAGGGCACGGCTTGAATTGCTCCGGTCTCCGCGGCCAAGAACGGCTGCCAGGAGCCCACACTGGGTGCTCGCAAGCCCAGGCCTCACTCCAGACCCTAAATGGCCTTTCATCTCAAGCTCTTTCATCTTCTGAACAGTGAAGATATGATGAATAGTGATTTAGCTCTAACCACAAGCATCCTTGCAACTCTCTCCCAAATCCCCCGAAGATCAGGATATCCAAGTGACATGGGGAAAAGCAGAGAACTTTTTAGAAACACGGTCTTCTGGAGTCACTATTACTTTGCTACATCTCTTGTTTTTCATATATAACAATCTTTGTTAGAATATAATAAAATAAATTAAGCTTCTATAAAACCAGTAAGGCTTTTTAGCCCATATTAGTTCCCTTATACTACTCATCAGCCTCACCTGCACCCTCTCTTCTCTCTCTCTCGGGGTTAATTTTATAAATAATATATGATTATAAAAATATCAGCCATAGATAATCATCAAGGACCTACTGTATAGCACAGGGAACTCTACTCAATACTCTGTAGTAACATATATGGCAAAAGAATCTGAAAAAGAATAGATATATATATGTATAACTGAATCACTTTGCTGTACACCTGAAACTAGCATAGCATTGTAAATCAACTATACTTCAATATAAAATAAAAATTAAAAAAAATAAAAATATCAGCTGTATAAAACTGTATCACGTACAAATGTGAAAATTCCTCGTTTTCTGTCCTTCTTGAACCCACTTCCCAGAGTAACACTGTTAACTATTTGATGTGTATCTTTTCAGGCATTTTCTAGACATAAACATATGGTGCAGAGTGTTTGTGAGAATTTTTTTTTCTTTTCCTTAAATTTAATAGATGTAAATCACACTGTATATATTCTTCTGTGCCTTCATTTCTCACATAACAATATATTATGGACATCTTTCCACAGTAACACGCACACACACACACACACGTCTTGCCTCATTTGTAGAATCACTTTTTACTAGTCCTCCCTTCCCTGATAAATGAAGTTTCTAGTTTTTGTTTTGTTTTAGATCAACACGTTCAAGCATTAGAGGAGCTCCCTGGGTGAAAGGAATCCTGGGGCAACTTTAAGAAAATGAAGCATTGTTTTGAAATTCAAAAATGCTATTTCCTAATTTGTCCTATAGTTGGGATTTTTTTTTTTATGCAAATGGTACCAGCTTTCTCAAACCAGCGTTCATTTATAATAATTCTGAGAAGGAAGTGAGTTTAAATCACTCTTTTCTGAATCAAGCTCTCAGTGATAACTGGAGACTCTTCTCAGCCCAGGCCTTCCCCACCCAGGGCCCAGGGCTGGGGATCACTGCAGCTCCAACGCCCAGCTTCTCTACAGCCCGGAACATTGTCTACAGCTAACACGGAACACAGAGGTCCTCTGGGAACAAAGCTCCTTCTCCTGAGTCAGCGGGGACCTGAGGGGTGGCTGATGCTCTGGTTCCCTTGCGGCTGGACCAGAAGAGCTGCCACTGGAGGAGGAGGAGATGGAGGAGAAGGGGGAGGGGGAGGGGGAGGAGAAGGGGAGGGGGAGGAGAAGGGGAGGGGGAGGAGAAGGGGGAGGGGGAGGAGGAGGAGATGTAGGGAGGGGGGAGGAGGAGGAAGAGAAGATGGAGGAGGAGGAGGAGGGGGAGGAGAAGAGATGGAGGAGGAGGAGGAGGGGGAGGAGAAGGGGGAGGGGGAGGGGGAGGAGATGTAGGGAGGGGGGAGGAGGAGGAAGAGAAGATGGAGGAGGAGGGGGAGGGGGAGGAGAAGAGATGGAGGAGGAGGAGGAGGGGGAGGAAAAGGGGGAGGAGGAGGGGGAGGGGGAGGAGATGTAGGGAGGGGGGAGGAGGAGGAAGAGAAGATGGAGGAGGAGGGGGAGGGGGAGGAGAAGAGATGGAGGAGAAGGTGGGGGGGAGGAGATGGAAGAGAAGGGGGAGGGGAGGGAGAAGAGGGAGAGGGGGATGGAAGAGTTGGAGGAGAAGGGGAGGTGGAGAGGGGGGAGGAGGAGGAAGGGAAGATGGAGGAGGAGGGGGAGGCAGCCCCATCTCAGGTGCAGAGCACTCTGGGGAAGCCAGAAACCAGGCCTGGTTAAGTGTGAGAATTCATCTGCTAGTAAGGAGTGAGCAAAGGTCGCTAGCTAGAGATTTTGAGGAGCACCCCTTACATGAGAACCGTGGTAAGACAGCAGCGTTTACGGTAAAAGGTTATGATAAAGAGGTGGTTAGGGCAGGGGTCCTCTAAATGCACGCGCATCCGATCACCCAGGGTCTCCCTGGTAAATACAGACTGCTGGGCTGCATTTCTGGTTCATCGGGTCTAGGGCTGAGCCTGAGAATCTGCATTTTGGCAAGTGTCCACGTGATGCTGACGCTGCCGGTCTAGGGACCACACTTTGACTTAGAAACCTTCGTTAGCTGATCTGCTCTGACGCCTCGAAGCCGTTGTGCCATGAACCTCAGCGTTTGTTCTTTAAATGCTGAACAAAAACCAGGTCCTGTACAGCTGAAGACTTTCCTTAAAAATAAACTTCAGGCTTGTATCTAACCCAACCCAAGTGAGTACTTTATTTTCCTCAAGTTATTTTTGCTTCTTGCAAATTATTTTTTAAAGGACAAAAATGCAAAGACCATCTTTTAAAGTGCAACTCAGTTTCTGAGGGATGACTTTTGAGAAAAGTCATGTCAAACACAAAGTAAAACAAATCAAACTAGGCCCAAGATATAAACAACTTCAAAATAACTTAGAGAGGAGGAACAGAGGAAGTCAAACCAGAACCCTGTAACTCAACAGCCCACGGGTCCCCACTGAATTCACGTCCATCTAGAAAAATGCTACTTATCAGAATCTCTGAAAGTTGAAACGGGGTAAGGTGAACGCTGCCACTCTTTTTTGTTAGCAAACTTTTCATTCTTTCCTTTTATCTCTGGGGCCTATGTGTTGAATGGAAGCGTTCTAAGGAAGAAAAGGACTAGGAAGAATAAATTCCAACAGGCAGAAAGGTAGGCAAATTCTGAAAGGGGCAGAGGACCAAGTCACTGTGGAAGTGATTCTTCCCAGCTCAACCCTATCCCCAAATATGACGCCACAGCTACAGATGACCGTAGGATGGAATTAATGTCTAGTTTTAACCTTAGATGTTTAAATAAAAATAGGATTTAGACTCACCTATTGAATATCCCATAAACACTCCCCAGGAGCCAAGATATTAGCAAAGTCCTTTTCTGACTGAGTGTATTCTGATCATAATTAACAGTGACATTAGGTACCAGGCACTAGATACTGCGTGTCTTACCCCTGCCCCATCGTGTGTCAGAAGAATGTCAAATAACTGGGGCTCGGGACCAGGCTGCCCACTTCAAGTCTGCTTCTGCACCTGACTAGTTATATGACCTTGGGCACTCAGTCAGCATCACTGTGCCTGCTGCCCGCCTGTCAGGGGGCGTTAGCAACATTACCAATTTCCCAGTGGAGTTCAGAGGACGCAAAGGATTAATTCATGTAAAACTCAGCTCAATAAAAGCGTTTATTTATTATTTATTTTTCACAACTTCTCTATGAAGTATTTATATTATCCTTGGTTGCCTCATCTGTTATCTAGTTTCATTTTCTCTAGAATAATTTAGTCTCTTAGTAATCTGATTCTTCTAGCAAATTTGCAATAAAACAGCAAAGGATGAGAAAAAGAAAAAGAAGTGATGGAAAAAATAGCTATGTATGGAAAAAGTCAAATTTTAATAAAAATCATACAGTTGTGGTCTTCTGACATTCAGACCGAGAACCAAGGAGCGAGAAGAATAGAGACTAGAAAAAAAAAATGCAGAAACAGAACTAAATGGTCGTCATTTACACCGATTCCCATTTCCAGGACTCGGTCCGACAAAGGCACCCCGGCCTTCATTTGTTTAATCTCTTAAATCACTAGCCCGGGAGGTGTCTGGCTATTGACGGCTGCTAGGCTTTTTGTTCCGTTACCCTGGGCTCTGAGAGCCTGCAGAGAACTAAGAACAAGGGCTCAGGTGGACGAGACATCTCTCTGCTACAGCTGACTTCCCACCTGGCGCTCTGGGGCCCGCCCAGCACCACGTGGAAGCTTCGTGAGATTCACAGACTTGGGGTGGGCTGAACTTCAACTTCATGGTATGCAACTGCTTTTTCTCTGCCTCTGTTTTTTTGTTATGGATCATGAAAACAGTCTGTGACAAACACACTTCATACTCCGTAAATGATCAAGCCCGAAGGGCCGTCAGGCCACTGTCATCTGAGGCTAGGGTTTCATCTCCCTCCAGCTCACCATGACGTTCAGCCTTGTGCTTTTCAGATAACTTAGAGCCGCTGGGGTGCTTCACGCCCCCTCCCTTCACCCAAAGTCTGAAAGCCCGGACCACGAGCATTCAAGCTGTAAGAGCCATGCTTTGAGCGCTGAGAAGATGCCAAAGTAGAAGGTTACACAGCGTTCAGAATCATTCAGAAAGAGTGAAGTACACAAACATAGAATTAGATATGGCTATACAATCCGAGAAAAACTGCCTTGAGAAAACCCGGTTGGAGAAATGAATAAGGATTTCCCCCGTTTCGGAAGAGGGCGCTTCCAACTGTAATACGACACACCATTTAGCAGAAGCTTTATCTTTTGAACAGAGAGAGGGAGGTTTTTATCAGATATGGCCCATAACTGAATCTTAATCCTTAAAGGACGTTAACAAGAAGGAAAGCGACACACACAAACATCTCTGCTGACTCCGGACATCCCACAGCAATGGACCTGTTCAGGATCCGGCTGTAAGAGGCACATCTCACAGAGGGGAATGGGGGACCCTCTCTACCAAGATATGGATGGAAATGGTGAGTGAGAACGCTAACCACCTCCTCAACACGGGAATGTTATGCAAATGACAGTACTGTACGTATGTTCTTCTTTACCCACTGAAAACGTAAAAGAAAGGAACTTTTAACCCTGCTCTACCCCAAACCCCAAACCCTTGAAAAGAAAGAACAAAAGACATCGGAATGGGAAGAAAAGGAGCAATTCTGAAAAGAAAATCATCACTGGTTCCGGTATCTGAAACGTGGAACGGCAGGGCGCTAGTTCCTGGACTCACTGGGCTGACGAGTTCCGGGGGGGTTAGATGTTTGTGCTGTAGACCACGTGACAGCCCCGCCCCGGACTGTCCCGAGGTGGTGACCTACTGCTTACGCGAGCTCCCCCCTGCCTCCGGGGGCCCCCCAGCTCAGGGAGGCTCAGGCTGTCCCATCACGTTCTGCGACTCAGCACCAGGAATCTGAGGCAGAAGGGGGATTTCAATTTTCTTTTTTTAACCTGAAGTCTGTTCCCTGCGTACTTCACATCTCTCTTGAGTATTTAAAACAAGTAAAGGCATCTCCTACTCTTTTCACTGCTCCGTAATGATCGTGAGTAGTGCTTCTGACCGTTGGCCAACAAATCCACCACCGCCGCTGGACTCTGACACCACCTGCTGGCCGTGACCTTCCAAGGGCTCTTACCTGGGGCTCCTGTGTACATGATGGAAAACACATTGATCGCGATGGTAGCGGCATAGAACACGGGAAGCGCCCGGAGGCCGTTGGGAACAGGGTCCTCCTGCGGGGTAAGGAGATAAGGGGGCAGGTCAGGATTCCAGGGGCATCTGCAGGCAGCACAGGCAAAATGACACAAGTCATCGTTCCGGGAAAGCCCTGGCCCTGCCGTGGGCTGTGTGCACCTCCAGACCCGGAGCTGGCCTGGGTTGACCCTCCTCCTACACAAGTGCTGTGGCAAAGGGCCCACGAGGTGACCAGCAGACGCGTTAACGTGCTGGGATCACATGAGGTGGCGGCAGATGTGGGGACAGAGAAGGGCTGTTGGTGAGGCCAGCTCCTGGGACTAAAGCCCTGACCCAGAGCGCTCACTGTTCTAGCTACATTCACGTTGGCCCAAAAATCCACTTTCAACAAATATTTTGAGGCCTGACCCTCCGAGGATGCCCTGAGAAAGTCAAATGACTTCAACACCACGGTGTTACTACTAGATTTTATGGTACTCTGTGACATGATCCGGGTTTGCTGTGTTGAAATATATAAAGCAAGGAAATACAGGACCACGTGCTGTGACTTTCAGAATCCTTTCACGAGGTGGAGCATTTCACCTTCAACTATTAAAAGGTGAAAAGAACTGTGGGTTCTTTGTATAAGAAAACAGCTTTTTACAACCTTAGGCTTCTGGTACAACACTTCCGAAATCTAATATTTCAGCGAGAACAGTACTGCACGTGTTTTAGGCAAAGTCACACCTGGGAGAATATTTGAAATTTAGAGTTTACAGAGGAAAAATATAGAGTTTGAGGGTTTAGATCGACAGAGGATTTTGAAGCAAAAATATGAACCGAGAACTCCTCGATGCAGAACTGGCATGTAGGTGTTGCTTAAATAATTCAAACACGGGCTAATTTCTGATGACCATGTAAGACACTCTTGTACATTGGTATGAGTCTATGACCCACCCATGATAAAAGGAAAATTAGGTCTAAGCCTTGATGTGAGCTACAGAAGTCAGGATAAGTCCAGACTATCTCACAGGTTCCTAATGTCAAATGCAAACGTGTGCAAATCAAGTATGTTTGCAGAACGTAAACTCATCAAGAACCCGCCTGGAATGTCTCAAGCGGCCACCAGCACTCGTCAGGAGGCCTGAGGTGAATGGAAGTGAGATGTCAGGAAAGGAAGAGCTGGGGTGGAAGGCGATTCAGCCGCACGGGAGTCCCGGCCACAGTCACAGGCAGGGCAGGTACAAAGGGATGGGCAGGAGCCTGGGATGAGGCACATCACCTCCTGATCTGCCGTGGACCTGTGACAGGAACCCAGGCTGAACTGAAAGCGAAACGCTGAGACGCTCACATGCCTACTGCCTCCGCTTCCAAAATGCTGTTTCCTGGGGGACGACGGCTGCTACAGAAAGACTCCCAACCAGTAACTTCTGAAGGCGTAAAGTCTTCAGTTTGCAGGTTGTAACTGAATCACCTTATGTTTTCTCAAATAACCTACTCTTAAAACGCAAATGGCAGCTGTCTCATTGAGACCCGTCTCTGTTCCTCCTCCTGTCTCTCTCCCTCCCTCCCTCCTTCCTTTCCTTCCTTCCCTGCACCCATCACCTGCCCCCCATCCAAGCAGCCATCCCTCCCTCTTAACAGATATTCAACCGGCGTCTCTGAAGGGCTACGCAGCGCTGGGTGCCGTCTACGCATGCGAAGAGACAGTCACGGTTTCTACTCTCACAGATCTTCCGGTCAAATAGCAAACAGGGGGCCAAGCAGGAGATAAATCGCTGCACAACGACGCGAGTGCAATGATAAGAAGGCAGTGAGCGTGTGGGGATACACAGAGAGGTACCCAAGCGGAGGCTGGGGCAGGAGCACCTGGGAAGTGACTCCTGGCGGGGGGCAGATGACGGGGGTGCAGGGGGGGCAAGAGAGGGTGGCACCTTCCAAGATGTTACTGGGTCCTAGGACAGCTGGAGCCCCGGAGAAGGGCTGGTAACTTTGTGATCATCCAAGAGACTGAGCCCGCCTAGAAGAAGAGCTACGTCTTCAAGCAAGGAGACGGCTGAAGGTAGGCGTGTCCCAATGTGCTCGGTGTGTGCTGAGCGGCTAAGGGCAAGCAGCAGGGCTTATGAAACGCTGCAACAACCCCTTGACAGGCAAATCAAAATGTAACCAAGGTTTTTTTTGTTTCTTGCCGAGAATACTGATCTCAGTAAGCTTCCGTTTTCATCTCAGTTTGTTTTTGATAAAAATGTACACACACACACCCCGCCCCCGTAGGTGTTATTTCCTTCTTTTTAGCCTATCCTCAAGGATAGGAAGAAAACCAGTGTCTGAAGCTTCCTTTCTCCATTAAAAAACAGAAAACACCTTATATTTGGGTAAAGAAATTCTCCAGCTGTTTTTAGTGCTAGTTAATTTCAAAATCCTAACACTATCTTTCTCTATTCTGTTTACTGTTCACAAAATAATTATCTTTCCTTTTTTGAGGTGTGAGCACAGTGCCCAAGAATGCTGACCAATGAACTAAGTCATATGGCAAGACACCTCATGTCCAGTGCTGGTTCTGGGGGAGCCCCTGGGTACTCTACCCACCTCTTCCCGCCTACTTTAGAATAATGTCTAATTCCAACTTCAGGGGGCTGTGCCTTAACAGTTATTCCTCTGACCCCTCTCACTATTAATTTCTATTGAGTAGAACCAAAATTAGGTCTAAAACGTAATTTAAAAAATAATAGCCTCTCTTACCTTTCTTAAGATGAACATCCTGATCAGTACAAACAGCACGCCAGACATGAAACCAGACAACAGCGGAGATATAAACCAAGAAGCAACTGAATAATTAAAAGAAAATCTAATGAACGTTACAATTCTACATAATTCAGGTCCTATTTATATAATAGCACATACATTAGTAAACATTCCTGGAATTGTTCACCTTGACTCAGAGCCCAACAAACCCACTGCCTTGGCAGGCTGACCTCCACACAGGGGTCACCGTCCTCACACACAGACCCCAGGCCACGGCACACACACCACCTCCCAGCTCCGGCCTCCGACGACGGTTCCTCTGATTCCCACTGAGCCCATTCTGCCTGCCCTTCATGCAGCCCCGTCCCTGTGCCAGCTGTAAGGGCCACTGAAAAGGGGACCACCTTCCCTTTCAATTTCCAAGGCCAGCCTGGTACTGTCACCCCGTAGCCTCTGGCTGCACACTGGAAACATCTGCAGAGTTTTCAAAAACTAGTTACGTTCTGGGTCCACCCACAGAATTCTGCTTTAAAAGGTTTGGAATGGGGTCTGGGCACTGATATCTTTAAATTGCTCTCCCAGGTAATTCGAAAGTGCAGCCAGAATCAAGCACCACTGTTCTAGAAGCCTGGGACCTCGGGTGAGTTTCCTGGGAAGTCAGGTGAGTTTCCCGGGAGCTCAGGTGAGTTTCCTGGGGTCAGCAGCGTTCCCTCGCGATCTGTGTCCTGCTTGCAGGTCAGGGATCCTGAGGCCACTATGATTCGTAAAAGGATGGAGATGGGTGAGAGAGAGTGTTTTTCACAGTGGGCGTGTTGGTATTTATGGGGCTGAAAGGACTTTCCTCTTACTGAAAAAGTCAGACCCAGGAAGCAGGTTGTCAAACCTCTCCTAACAGTCCCCACGGGGCAGCCCACGACCCAGAAGGAGCACCAGGCAGACTGGGGGTCTCCTGGATGCAGCGGGGTAAGTGTCACTAGGCTCGCTTCCACGCCTCCCCAGCACCAGGAGCTCTGACTCCTGGACAAGGGTCCAGTTTTTCTCTGCCTACACACTGATTTCAACCAGATAAAGTTCTTAACGCCCTGTGAACAACAGATACTGATTTTCAAAGCTGGATGACAATGTAGCATTTGAAAAGAGCATCTGGAGTTAAAAGACTGCATAACAGTTCACAATCTCTGCTAACAGAAATTTTAAGGGAAAACGTTCATAGACCTATCCATATAGGTCTTCTAAACGTTAACATTTAAAGGAAAAAGTGTAACGGTGGCTTTTAATAACATTTACTCTAGAAAATGTAAACTTTCCTTCTTATAGGTAAAAGAAAATGGCAATTACCAATCTTGACCAGCTCCATCCACTGCACACCTTTTGTACCAATTGCGACGAGGGAGAATCCAATGGTGGCCCCAACAATGCAGTGAGTCCCCGAGATCGGGAGCCTCAGGAAGGATGCAATGAGCTGCCAGACGGCCGAGCCTGCAGGTTGAAGATGAAAAACAAAGACAGAAAAAAGTCAGATATACAGCGGGGTGTCTCAAACAGCCACAGAAGGAAGAAACCCAAATTCCCGCTCTCCTTCCCAATGCCTCCCTGGGGTTAATTGTCTCTGGATTGTTTCTTTCTTTTAACATCTTTATTGGAGTATAATTGCTTTACAATGGTGTGTTAGTTTCTGCTTCATAACAAAGTGAATCAGCTATACATATACATATGTCCCCATATCTCTTCCCTCTTGCATCTCCCACCCTCCCTATCCCACCCCTCTAGGTGGTCACAAACCACCGAGCTGATCTCCCTGTGCTATGCGGCTGCTTCCCACTAGCTATCTATTTTACCTTTGGTAGTGTATATATGTCCATGCCACTCTCTCACTTTGTCACAGCTTACCCTTCCCGCTCCCCATATCCTCAAGTCCATTCTCTAGTAGGTCTGTGTCTTTATTCCCGTCTTACCCCTAGGTTCTTCATGACCTTTTTTTTTTTTTTCTTAGATTCCATATATATGTGTTAGCCTACGGTATTTGTTTTTCTCTTTCTGACTTACTTCACTCTGTATGACAGACTCTAGGTCCATCCACCTCACTACAAAAATGGGCAGAAGACCTAAACAGACATTTCTCCAAAGAAGATATACAGATTGCCAACAAACACATGAAAGAATGCTCAACATCATTAATCATTAGAGAAATGCAAATCAAAACTACAATGAGATATCATCTCACACCAGTCAGAATGGCCATCATCAAAAAATCTACAAACAATAAACGCTGGAGAGGGTGTGGAGAAAAGGGAACCCTCTTGCACTGTTGGTGGGAATGTAAATTGATACAGCCACTATGGAGAACAGTATGGAGGTTCCTTGAAAAACTAAAAATAGAGTTACCATATGATCCAGCAATCCCACTACTGGGCATATACCCTGAGAAAACCATAATTCAAAAAGAGTCATGTACCACAATGTTCACTGCAGCTCTATTTACAATAGCCAGGACATGGAAGCAACCTAAGTGTCCATCATCGGATGAATGGATAAAGAAGATGTGGCACATATATACAACGGAATATTACTCAGCCATAAAAAGAAACGAAATTGAGTTATTTGTAGTGAGGTGGATGGACCTAGATGGTTTCTTTACAAAGCCCCGAGAGAAGCCACTCAAATAACTTTAGCCAAAGGAACATTCTTCAACACTGAAGGGATAATGCTGACTTATTCAAAGGAAAGTATTTAAAGAAAAGCCTCGTGACGTCAGTTCCTAGTTGCCTTTGTCATGGTTAAGCGAGGCTGCTGGTGATGAGGTGGGTTCTGATGTGAAGTGTGGCCAGGACCAAGCAGGAGACTGGGGACTAATGAACACGGAGAAACAGGAAAGGCTGCGTATTGGCAAAGATTCTGCTGCAGTTACGCCGTTCGGTCACATCATGAGGAGGCTAGATACTGCCTATGTATATTAGTCGGTACAAGAGAGAGTATAAAATACAAACATCAAATCACGATGCTGTACACCTGAAGCCAATATAATGTCACGTCGAATATACCTCAATAAAAACACAGAGAGTGTGTGTAATCCCACATTACTTTTCGTAGTTTTGCGTCTCCTGTGAGAAGTAACTGTGATATTTAACCCCACGCTGGGCATCTACCCTCAGCCCCTGCCCGGGCGGCTGGGCCTTTTTTGGCCTGCTCCCTCCAGGCCTTCTAATTCTCAGGAGTTAAGAGGATCCCTGGGTTTGGGCTTTGTGTCCTTTTACCTCAATTTCGCCACCCTTTTCTAGGCTTCGTGTTCTTCCAGGCTACAGTTCACTTCGGATATTTTCATAAGCAGATCAAGTTTTGCAGGGAGTATTAAAAGCATGGGCTGGGGAGAGGTCACTTTCGGAAACAGCTGTTGAAAAGCTCACACAGGGCTGCAGGGGACAAAGGGCCTGGCCGATAAGCAGGGCACGGCATTAATCCCAAGTGCTAACTCTGGAAATCTGGCTGCTTGTTAGCAGCATTTTTAAACAGACCCCTGGCATTTTCTCCAAAATCATCTGCGTTCCGGAGGCTCGTGAGAGGTCGTGCAGGTCCCCATTTGCAGAGCGAGGCTGACAGCTGCTCCGGGAGCGCCAGGCAGGCTGACCTTGGCGCCACAGCGGGCCGTGACCCCGGATCTGCCCCTGAAACGTGTGCTGGGAGGAGGAGGGCCAGCCTTGGGCTGCCAGACCAGTGACGGGCTTGATGGCAGCAGCTAAGCTCCCCGGGGGCAGTTCTGCAAGCCCGGACAGCTAAGCCCTGGGCTCCTCCGGGACTTGTTGTTTTAAAAATAAAGCCAGAGTTTGGAGCGTGTTTCACACCACAGAACCAGAACTGAAAAAGCAAATATTCTTACAAAAAGTAAAATACCCTAGTGATGTTAAGAGAATGGGATAAACTCACCCACGTGAATTCAGACCATGAGGTTTTCAATCCTGAAAGCCACTCTCCTCTCTCTGGCTGACTTTATAACAGGAGGGTTTGTAAGGAAAGGTAGGGGGACAGGGCTGCCTGAGAGAGGGAGGAAGGTAGGGGTGGGCACTGGGGAGCAGGGGACAGAGGGGAGGACGGGGCCTTGCAAGGCGAGAGTGGGCCAGAGGCCCTCCTTGACCTTGGGAATTCCTGGAGGTGAATGGGATTACATTAACGTTAAGAAAAACAGTGGGAGAAAGAGAGAGATTAACCTAAGATAATGATGTCCTGCCATGAAGGAGGGGATTAAGCACAGGATGAGGCTGCCAGACAAAACCTGGGGGAAGTGGAGGTTAAGATGGGTGTCTGAGGCCACAGGCTCCTGGAGGATGAAAGAACGGCAGAGAAGACTCAGCACTTCCTAGGGTGGTTCCAGGAGACGGCTCGGTCGTGCTGTCGTGGGTATTTCCACGAAAAGATGGCGCGTTCTGAATTCTCAGTGGATTCTGGGAACCACTGGCGGTTTCATACTAAGTGGATCGACTGTTGCTTTAGGGCTGAGCTAGAGGCCCCGGAGATGCCTTGTTCAGGAAGTGTGGCTGGCATGAACAATTTCTTCTACCCAATCAACTTAACACTACCACAACTTTACCAGCAAGCACAGAGACCCATGGGCTTGGGGTGAAGATTATAAAGAAAAAAGAGAAAAAAAATAAAGAGACAGGGGGAGAAAAGGGACAAAGAAAGGGATGTTGACTTTAAAAGAGGAAGATTGGGAGAACTCAGACATCTGAACAGAATCATCTTGGTTTGGACCAATCATGATTATACCACCATCTTAAAATTCCCCAGTTCCCATGTGCAAGGAACCCAATTTTAAAAGTCTAGGTAACTCTCACCAATTCCCAGCAAAATAGGCTTTGAGATCCTTCTAACCACACACCAAAAAAAAAAAAAAAAAAAGACACCAAAGCAAACAAAATCAAGTTACTCAAGCAAACCCCCCAAATGCTTTGGTTGACCTAAATTTTAGTGGAGCTAAGTATCCTTCATTCGTTGAGTGTAGAGGCCAAGGCCAGGGGTGGGAAAACCCAAAAACTGGACAAGTTATGCTGTCTACATGGCAAGTTAGTGGTGACGTGGAGCTCAGCCCGCAGGCCTTCCGTCCACCCAGGGCCCTGGGGCAGCCTCACAAACAAATCTCCTCAATAAGCACCACCACTCCCCAAAGGGCTCATCCAACGCAAGGAGAAACCTCTGTTAAGATTGAACTTCATCACTGTATAGCACAGGGAACTCTACTCAATACTCTGTAATGACCTATATGGGAAAAGAATCTATAAAAAGAGCGGATATATGTATATGTATAACTGACTCACTTTACTGTACACCTGAAGCTAACACAACATTGTAAATCAACTACACTCCAATTATAAAATTTAAAAAAAAAAAAGATTGAACTTCATCAGTGTTTTTCTTGATTTCTCCTCTACTTTCAATATATCTTGTCCGCATCATACTGACTGGCAAAATCTTAACTTCCGCTTGATATGATTACGTCTTAGATATTGATCATGACCATTGAGGGTGAATTTGACAAACAACTGTCAAACTGTCAGGGAAACGTCAATTATACCGGACTGTGCTGAGAAGTACATGTCCAGTGAAGGTGAAAATTCAATCATTACAGTAGCTGTTGTAGTAAATGATTTTTAATTCTTAAAAATAATGATGAATTAAAGTAATCATGAGCCTTACATCTTTCAAACAACATGTGCAGCTGACAAAAAGGAACTCCTCAGCACATATGACCAGCTTACTGCGCTTTAGTAGTATTTCATTCTTTACCGAGGACATCCATCTTCCAATCAAAGGCCTCAACTACTCTACTTCTCAAACTAACCTGCTGTAACGAAAAGACGATGGGCCATCTTAAACCTGGCAAATGACCTGCACATTCTGGGACTTAAGAAGTGCTGGTGGTGGTAAACCCCTGGGGATCCGTGGGATGTAGCCGTGTTCTTGGTCCACCAGCATCCGGCCTCCCGGTGCAGGGCTCTCCCCACAAAAGCACGTGCCCTGTTGAAAGCAGAAGGTGGCAGGACTCCCTTCTCCCCCCTCTCCCCCACTACCCGTGTAGACACGCCGTCTGCTGTGCGTCACCTCGACCTAGAGGCAAGCAGAGGAGCTAGCCTGTCGGCTGCACCTAAGGCCCTGCTGCCCGAATCTTCCAGCTCAGCGAGGGCAGCGCCCACGGTGCCGCCAGTGTGGAGTCGCCTCGGGCAGGGGAGGAACCACACGCCCGACACCACCAATAAAAGGTCCTACTGCAAACAGGTGACATACAAGTGATCTTCCAGTGGAAAACAAAACAAGCGTACTAGATGGAGCTCCCAGGGGTGGAATCAGAAAATCCAAACAAACACTAACAAAAGGAAGACAAATGACAGAGAAGACCAGAATTTCTTGAAAACACAGTCACTTAAGATTCAATTGGCAACTGCTCTAAAACTTCAACGGAGAATACAAAAGTTAAGGTAATGAATACTGTTTTTGGGCAACCAAGTTTTCAAAACATTACTTCCTGACTGATGAAAAATCTCTGAAAAAATAGAAATGAACCTTCAAGGTTTATAAATAAACCTAAGTAAACCTCTCAAACACATTCACTTAGACGTGTTCTTTCTTTAATAACTTTCAAACAGCTTTAAAATGACAAAGAGTTATGCTACAAATATCTTTTTCTGGACTTTATGAAAAGCACTGACTTCGCCAAAATCTATTTGAATAAGCAAGTCTGCCATACATTCAAGGAAAGAAATGGTTGCTTGATATTTGAACACTGACTAAAATCATAACTGAATTAAAACACAGAGAGCACAAATAAGATATAGTAAATGAGAAATCTGAAAAAGTATACATACATATATATATGGCTGAATCACTTTGCTCTACACCTGAAACTAACGCAACATTGTAAATCAACTGGACTTCAATTAAAAAAAAAAAAAAGAACCATCAAACCAGTTTTTGAAAAGTTAAAACAAAAATCTCATTTATGGATATGCCAAATGAGAAGTGGGTCAGTGGACACATTCCCGCGGGCGAAAAGACGAGGCTACTTACCGACCATGGCACTGACCTCCCCGGCCATGAGCGTCTGCACGGTGTGGTTGTACAGGTTCACATCAATGATGCCTTTCCGGATGGTCTCTCCAACTTTGGCCCCCAGTAACACCGAGCCGGTGGTTTCAAAGATTGAAGCCAGGATGCAGGCCTGCCTCAAGGTCACCACGCCCGAGCCCACGGCGGTACCGAACGAATTGGCAACATCGTTGGCACCCACGGAAAACGCCAAGATAAAAGCTATGAAAAAACCCAAGATGACCATCCACAGATACTCATCTGTGGCCATTTTGGAAAGGGAGCTCCGGGTACTTTTCTTTTGCAGAAGTATTTGAAAGCCACCGAGCTTGAGGTTCAAACGTCGTCAGGCCGAGAGTTCTCGTAAACAATGAGTCTGCTCTGGAAAGTGCCGGATGATGCTGGAGCTGCACAAACTGCTAGCTGCTGGTTTTCAAACTACTGTCAGGACAGTTCATTGGGTTGTGTTCAGTCAGCGGTAAAACACATTCCATATTTTCCTTCCCAATCTGGGGAAGCTGTGAGGTCTCCCCCTGCAACAGGAAGAAGACAAAAGAGATCAATTACCCTGAGGAACCAGTGACAACAGTTTGTTCTTTCAGAAAGAAATGTTTGGAAACTGCTGATGGGATCTCACGCTGGCATGTGGCAGATCTGACCATAAAGCAACGCCAAGAAAGATTATAATCAGGCTAACTGCCCACCCCACCCCCAGAAAAGCTGATTCTAGAACGTCACAGCGTGAAGCTGCTTTATGATCACAGACTGATAGGAAGTCTTAATACGATACATTTTTATGCAGTTTGAAAAATATATGTGGTCTTTATTTTAGAAAGAAAAAATTGCCTTGGATGAGCAAAAGATAAGGAAACGAGAAATTCAGAGTTACAGAGCTTTTCAAATACGTGGACCTTGCCTAATTTCTCGGAGCAGGATGACCCGATGTGGCTCTGTGACACTATGAGGTGTGGCGACTGTCTGCCTGACCATTTGCACACCCTGAGCTCAGCAGGCCCGGGTCAGACACGAAGTGACTCTTTCAAAAGGTGACAGGGTGGGAACTGAAGGGGCTCCCGGGGGACAGGGAAGCTGGAGCGAAGCCACCCTGTCAGAGCAAGAGGCAGATCAGGTCACTACGCCCTGCTTCCCACCTCGCTCGGGGAACAGCCAGAGGCCTGACCACGGCCTGCGAGGCCCTCCCAGATCTCCGTGGGGCTCCCCCAGCAGATGTACTTCGGGCTCCCCCCGATCTCCTCGGGGCTCCTCACCAGGTCTCCTCGGGGCTCCCCCCCCCAGGTCTCCTCGGGGCTCCCCACCAGATCTCCTTGGGGCTCCCCCCCCAGGTCTCCTCGGGGCTCCTCCCAGATCTCCTCAGGGCTCCTCCCAGATCTCCGCGGGGCTCCCCACCAGGTCTCCTCGGGGCTCCCCCTCCCAGGTCTCCTCGGGGCTCCCCACCAGATCTCCTCAGGCCTCCCCGCCCACCCCGCCCAGGCTCACTGACCTCAGCTCCTGCCCACCCCCTCCCCTCACTGGCTCGCTCACCTCAGGGCCTTTGTACCTCCTGGTCCCTCTGCGAGAAACAGCCTCTCTGATGGCTGCACAGCTCACCACCTGCTCCAAGTCCCTCTCTGCCCAGATGTCACCAGAGCAGCCCTCCCTGACCCCCCCATGCCATTATCCCTCCCTCTCACCTGACCGTTTGTCTTTTCCACTGACCACCTCGTTCATTCATTCACTCACTCACTCCTGTCCGGCCCCTCATGGGACGCAAGGACTTTGCTGTGTCTCCAGCACACAGACTAGCGCCTGGCATGGGGTAAGCCCTAATCAAGTTGTTGAAAAAGTGAAGAAAGAAGCTATTAAACAAATGAAATAACTCTGTCATAGGCTTCCTCCTGGGATGAAGATGTGACATCACAAAATTAATACATATGTGAAGTAAAAATGTCACTAAAAGCCTCAGAACGGTGGTGTTCTATTATTATATAGTCAAAGTACCACGTCTGTGTAGTTCCTTTGAGTGGTTCTAGGCATCGGGAATGGTGCCCATAAATGCTTACTGAACTGAATAAAATAGGCTCATACACCACGTCATACACAACATAATGATCAATCAACATTAAGGTTATTTAGAGGAAAAAAAGCAGGAAATAAAGTTTAAGTACCTGTGATTGTGGCAATGTTAAAAGGCATATAAAAGACCAAAATGTAATCAATAAAATTGTAACAGTGGTTGAGTTTAAGAAGCAGTGTCAGAGATCATTTTTTCCTTTCCAAAAACTGTATACCATGGTGACGTGCTTTTCAAATTAAAATAATACATAAAAAACAAATCAATAGGGCTTCCCTGGTGGCGCAGTGGTTGAGAGTCTGCCTGCCAATGCAGGGGACACGGGTTCGAGCCCTGCTCTGGGAGGATCCCACATGCCGCGGAGCAACTGGGCCCGTGAGCCACAACTACTGAGCCTGCGCGTCTGGAGCCTGTGCTCCGCAACAAGAGAGGCCGCGACGGTGAGAGGCCCGCGCACCGCGATGAAGAGTGGCCTCCGCTTGCCGCGACTGGAGAAAGCCCTCGCACAGAAACGAAGACCCAACACAGCCATAAATAAATAAAAATAAATAAAAATTAAAAAAAACACAAATCAATAAACGTATATTGAGAACCATCTTTTTAAAAAATATAATTCACTAAAATGTGGTGAGTACACGTGCTGGGAAGGCAGGGTAGGCAATGCTACAAGGCACGCGATGAAATAAAAAATGTGCCCTGACCACCTTCTCATTTTCTAAGCTTTGTAGTCCATGCAATCCTGGAGATTCTGGGCCCAATGGAGACACAGGAAAAGACCACTCTAAAGGCAACAGACAACGTTCTATAAATGAAAATACAAAATTAAGCCATTCTGGACCAATATTATCTATCTTAAAATATAAAAGAGTTCTAGATGAAAGCTCATCTGTCAGGTTAGGTGGCCCAGAGGGCCAACAAGGACAACACTCAACAGATATCTACTGCACGGCCCCCGCGTGCCCGTCACGAGGAAGATGCTGAGCGATGACGGACGGGGTCCTGCACGTGCGGCGCTCCCATCCAGGGAGGGAAACAGATGCTCATCGACAAACACACGTCAGACCATCAGCTGCAGCCGATGCTACGGAGGCAGGAGGCTCTCGCTGCACGTGCAGCATCACGAGCGCACGGATGGCGGCAAGGCCTGCTCTGCGCGGGCAGGAGAGGGTGCCCTGCCATCTAAGGACGGGGGGTCAACCCGCGACTGGGGGAGGCGTTCCAGGCGGTTCCCAGCTGGGAAGGAGCGGGATGAGGGGAGGGGACCGGTGGCAGCTGGGGTGAGGGGCCCATGATGGGAGCTGAGCTGGACCATATTAAAGACTGTGGTCACCGACTAACAACAGGGGGCGCTGAAAGGGTGCTGACATGCTCAAACCCTCCTTCTGGGAGGCCCCCTGGCCACAGGGGGAAGAGGGGACACGATGGAGGCCGGCGTGGACGTGGGGAGACTGCCTACGAGGCCCCTGCATGGCGCAGACGGGGTGTCCTGGGCCCGGGGTAGGGGTGGTGACAGCGGAAGAGAAGTAACGCAGAGAAGCCAACCGTGGCGTTGGCTTGTCAACAGCGGTGGAGGGAGGAGAGCTGGCGCCTACCTGTGGAGCTGGGCTGAAAAGTCACTGAGCAGGGTGTGTTTTCCCTTCTGCACTGTACTTGGTTTTGTTTGTCGGTGGCAGGATGGTGTCTGAGCACAGCTCGTGGCTGGACACGGCACACACAGGGGCGAAGGCAGCTCAGCAGCGATGCCCTCAGCCCAGCTTTGCGTGGAGTGAGGCTTTTCATTGTCTTTATGGTCCCCCTGGCACCATTTCAGAGCAGGGATTCCCTCTCCTACTTAGATGACCTTAGATAACTTATTTCCACAACTGTGTCTATGTTTTCTCCTTCACACTCAAACCCTCAGCCAACCAGCTTAAGTCCAAAAGCAGCTGGTTGAGGAGAAATGCTTGCCCCTTTTCTGAGACCAGATGATTTCTATCTTGCATGATATTTACCCGGCCAGTTTCTTATTGCAAGTACCAACACCCTGACTTTCTCCACTGATTTTTATCAAATGTGAGCAAAATACAGAGCTTAAATAACCACACAATCTGCTCTATGGAAAAAGATAGCAACACTGCTGAAACCGAGCCCTCGGCGGGCCAGAGGACCACTGTGCAGGAGGCCACAGTGGGAGTTTGCCAAGAACAGGGCCCAAATTCAGAGCGGCTGAGGCCCGACCAGGATGCCGTCGGGGAGTGCTGGTGTCTGAAAGTAGGATTTTGAAGGGAGGTGATCCCATCAGTGGGGAAATCTGACTTACTCAATAAATGATGCTGGGACAACGTGCTAGCTGCTAACTATCTGGAAGGAAGAAAAAAGTGAGATCCCTACCTCACACCAAGTTAAAGATTTAAACGTAAAAATTGAAACCTGAAGAAAATGAGAACATAGGTAAATATTTAGTTAACATTGGGACGGGGAAGCCTAGACATGACATTGAAGGCGGTTAATGGAAAGAATCAACACATGTGAGTTCCCGGGAATCCTGCAGCTGGAGACAGAGGAGTCTGAGGTGTGGAAGCATCACTTGGAAATGCCTCTTCTCGTCCTCAGCAATGGTTCTCAACAAGGGGCAGTGCTGTTTGGAACCTCCAGCAAATGCCTTTTTCCTTCTAACTCTCCTAGGAGGGCTTTTCTGAAAAAGGTCAGGACGAGGTGGGAGGAGGTTGGAACAAGCTTCCTCTTTCCGTCTCCTTCCCCGAGTGTGAAAGCCCCTAAATGGCCGGGATTCACAGGACTGAAGGTTACGAGATAGTCGTCAATTTTCAGATGCCATCAACCTCCTGCACTGGAGGAACAGAGCCCTTCAACTGTTTGACTTACTGCAGGAGGTACTGAGGGTTTCATAAGCTGTGTCTGAAAAGCGTCCTGTTCACAAGATCCTGTCTTTCCTCAGTGCCTTCTGAATAAGCTGCTCAGCTCAGCTCTCCTGCCCTCGTGTCTGGGCCTTCGGCTCTGAATGAGCCCTCCTCAGGGCTCCTGAGTTGAGGCTTATAGATTCTCTTCTTCCACGAGCATCCACCTCAACTCTCCCTTACACCCTCTTCTCCACTCTAGAAACCGGAATGTTAAAAGGAAGGGTGAAAACAAACGTTCTCAGGATATTTCTAGTCACGTTTGTACGCTGATGTTGCTGAGTTGTAGCACTTAATAGACATTTGAGCACAGAGGAGCTTGGGCGGGAGGGTCCTGCTCTGAAATGCTGCCAAAGGCGACACCCGAGGAGACCCCTGACCCTACCAGCAAAGGTGCTGCTCCAGCCCCCCTCCCCCCTGCACACCCCTCCCCCCAGCCTGGGGTATAACCATCTCCCCAGTCGGGCTACCAGCCCCAGACAACCAGGTCGGTGGCAGACTGTGGCCTGTTCAGGAGCTCAGACCCACGCAGAAAAGAATCCCAAAGATGACTGTTGGCTTCTTCCCCAAGCACACACCTCTTTTGATCAATTCATGTGCCAATTTCAAACTCAGCTTTTTAAAGAACACCTCTCATCCTCAAGGATGCTTACTGAGCTGCCCTTACATTTCACCCGATAACTTCGCAGTCCTTCTCCTGTCCCCATGATGCAGAAGGAATTCAATACATCTATAAAATGTCTTATTTCCTGGGTCAGCTAGGAAACAGCGTAAGTAGGGCAAGGTCCTACTTGATGAGGCTTAATCTCATTTACTGACATGAGCTGAGTCATAATTAATAGTTGCTTACATCCTCCAGCTTGATACACTCAAAAGCAGATACGAGGAGAGTATCCACTGAGCTGCTTCTGGGCTGTGAGGATCTCTTCCCTGACACTCACGGGCCACACCCAGGCCAGGCCCTCCCTTTGACAGATGACGGGAGGGAGCCGGGTCCCCCATGCAGAGAACCTGGGGCTCTGAAGTAATTTTCCAACACCTTCCCTGAGGCCCAAGTGCTTCACACACACCCTCTGAAAATGTACCACCTGCTCTCCCGGAAACCGGGGCTGGATCTTGAATTCTGACACTTAAGTCGAAATATCTCTTCAGGGGCACGATGTGAAATCCAGTAACCCTCTGCTACATGTGGGTGAGCCTGACTAGTAAGACAAAGAAACTACCAGCTTTTCCTGGTAACATTTAAATAAAACGGGAGATTCACTTTTGGAATCTTATGACTTGCAGAGAACAGTAAAGCAGAAACATTTTTCTTTCACCATTCAGGATGTAGATCTTGTCATAAGGAGTTTCTATTAACAACATCATTCTTGAGTAGCTCACGAAAACATCGACTGCACACGCTTCAACGTTAAAAAGACAGTTTAAAAAGTAATAGTATATTTAGGGCAGAAAACGCTGAGTTTCACATTTTCACACGAATGATAAAAAAATGGAAACATTACTAGAATGGGTCTGAAACTGGTCTCCGCCCCCTTTAAACGGCATATTCACAGATAAGCGGAGCGGCCCTGGGAGCAGAGGGGCCTGGAGAAAGGCAGGTGGACGCTGTTCCGATGACGGCAGAGGCAGGGGGACGGGCAGAGGGGACGAGGAGGGGAGAAGAGGGAGAAAATGACGTCGGAAGGAAAGGTGACAGCGCAGCCAGAGGTTAGGCACCACCTGGAACAGGGGTTTGGAGGCAGAGGGTGCAGGTAACAGAGGCAGGAGGAGCAAGTGTCCTCGCTGGGGACTGAGCATGGACACAGAGCCTGGAAACGATGACGTACGACGTGCAAAGTGAACGACGCGGGACTTCTCTGGTGGCGCAGTGGCTAAGCCTCTGCGCTCCCAATGCAGGGGGCCCGGGTTCCATCCCTGGTCGGGGAACTGGATCCTGCATGCACGCCGCAACTAAGGAGTCCGCCTGCCGCAGCTAAGACCTGGTGCAACCAAATAAATTAAAAAAAAAAAAAAGGGAACGACGCAAACTGGAACAGAAGTGGCCAGGACGTCGGCCAACAGATGCGGCCCCTGCCCAGCCCTGTGTGTCCTTCTCCTCCTCCTTTTCTCTCTGCTCTTAGAAAGGAGCATTTGTTTCTCCTGCCCGGAGAAGGGGAAAGAGCACAGGACCAGTCAGGGCCCCGGGTCCATGCCACTCCAGCCTGCTCCTGGCTCCACAGCCCTGGGCAAGTCATACCAACGCCTCATCTGAAAAGTGGGAAGAACGGCACACAGCATGGTGGTGGGTGAAGGCCCCCAGCTCAGCGCCACGGATCCACACGTGGCGACCTGCTGTTACTGGCAGATAAAGCCCTGGGCAGCGGTCAGGAAACCTGAAGCCCAAGCCTGGCTCTGCTACTAACTAGCAACGTGACCATGGGTAAGTCCCATCTCACCATCTGCAAAGTAGAACAGTAATAGCAAATCTAATGCCTGCAAAGTGTTTTGTAAGTTGCGGTTAGCCTCAAGCAGCTTGAAGTTATGGTATCAGTGTAGTCACAGGAATTGGAACAGCATGAGGTTCCCAAATCCTTCTAGAAGGATCTTTCTCACTTGCATGCCCCCGTCTCCCTCCGGTGCTGCTCTTCTTCCTCGATGTGCCGACTCTGGCCTTGTCTTTGCTTGAAGACGGACATACACTGTTAAGGCACAGGAGCTTCTTTGAGGGGTGGAGGGAGGTGAAGCGGTAGAGAAAAAAGAACCCTAAAAGGTACGAAGAGAAAAAATCCACACAAAATGGTAAAGCCACTTTGGAAAACAATTTGGTGGTTTCTTATACAACAAAGCGTACAAGCCAGCAGTCCCATTCTGAGGTGTATTTACCCAAGAGAAATGGAAACACACGTCTACACAGGAAACTTTCTGTTCTCTCTCTCGAGTATGGTGGTGGTTACACTACTATGCATGTGTGTCACAACTCATGGCACTGTACGCTTACAACTGGTGGGCTTGACTGTATATAAATTATGCCTCAATCAAGCTGATTAGAAAATAACACTGGAATATATAAATAGGTGAGGTGATGGATGCATTAATTAACGAGATGGCAAGAATCCTTTCGCAATGTAGATATACAAATACGTATCAAATCATCACGGCGTACACTTTAAATTGTTAACATTTAAATGGTAGTATTTTACCATTTTATTTGTCAATTATATCTCAACAGAGCTGAGGAAAAAAAGAAGGAAAACAACAGGGTCTTCTTGGATATTTTCCCTTCCTGTACTGCCACACTGTCCCCCCAACCCCCAAGTCCCTTAGGATAAAGTACAAAAGTTAAATAGTTAAAAACAGAAAGAAAGAGCCACTCCCTTACCTGAGGAAAGAAGGAACATTCCACTCAGACACAGTAAAACCGGCCAGTGCAACCAACGGAGCCAGGGGTCAGGGGCAGGCTGTCACCCTTGCTCCAAACAATGGTGTGGAGAAGCAAAGAGCACACCAGATCAGAGAAGGAGGCTGCACTGCACAGGGAAAGCCCACAGAAAGGGACTCAGACGCAGCTGTTCCGAGGCCAGAGACGAGAGAGGAAGGCCTGCTGCTGGGAGAGCCTGCTGACCGCCCTTCAAGACGGGCACTTAGTGCCTCCACAGAGAAAAGAACAGCCGGCCTTCCCGTGGAGATAAGTCTCCATCAGTTCCGCAGGACCCAAAAAGAGGTACCCTTCAAGAGCATTCAAGGTTAGGGCAAATCTAAGCATTTCAGCTGAAAATCACTTCTGTGGAGGGCCACAGACTGCAGGTGCTTTAAATCTGAACTTGCAGACATCTCATGTACCAAAGCTTCCAGGAGGTCAGTTACAGTAGATGAGAGCATGAGATAATAAAAGTGTCACAAAAGTGTTTGCAACTCCAATACCAAACTCGAAAATCAGTCCAGTAATGTCATCTCCCAAAAGTACAGTCAGAAATGATTTACACAGTTCCGAGCAACGGTGTTTATTTTCATACGAGGAACGGTGCTTGTACACTTGCCAGGCTGGGCCATCCCAGTCCTCTACCTTGAATGAGGAGGACTCAGGTAGGGAATGGTGTACTTTATGACATCAGTCTCAAAAGTTCAAGAAAACAAGTAAATAATTTAAAATGTGAATAAATACTCATGTACAAAGATGTTTATTAACAGGGTCGTTTATAATGATCATGAAAAAGAGGAAACCACCTAACTGTCCCCAGACAGGAGAATGGCTGAGGAAACACGGGTGACTTCTAAAGACGAAATATTATGTAGTCACTAAAATGGTGTAACTTGAGAGTTTTACATGACATTGGAACATAGTAATAATGCTAAGTGAAAAATCAGTACACAAAATGGCCTGGGCCATATCTCAACCGTGTTTAAGAATGCACCGGGGGCTAAGGGACTAAAGAAACACGCCCAATAAGAGCGACTCTCTCTAGGTGTTCTTTACATTTTTTGATATTATGAAAATTGTCTACAATGAGCCATTACTACTTTTATGAATAAAAAAAAAAAGTTCAAACACTACAAAGAAAAGTACTTTTTTTTAAAAGTTAGGCATGTACAACAAAAACATGCTTAGTTTTTCCTAGTAAAGAAAATGAATTTCACATGAATCTGTCTGTTTTCAGCCTAGGCCTCTCAGACAATTCTTTCTTCCTTACGACCCACAACTTAAGATGCAGAATACGTCTTCTGTTCTCTTCATTTATCTTATCTTTGTTTTTTACTTTCAAGGCTGTCCCTTCGTTGTGGTGTCTGAGCCCTCGGTGGATAGGTCTCTGCATGGTTTGGGGCCTCGATGTGCAGGAGTCTAAAGGTTCCTCCTTGGTCACACTTGCTCTTTCTCTGGATTCTTTCTTCAGCCTTCTCATGCTCCTCTGGAGGCTTTGGCCATCAGGACTGAACTTCACCCAAAGAATAAGAACATTTCCTGCTGGTCCAAGTACTTCACAGTAGTTGAGGTTAATGTTTACAAGAAACAACCTAGGATGAACTCTTTTAGCCTATCTTGGTTCACAGAATTAGAGAATCATAAAACATTCGATCTGGAGGGACTTTTAGAAGTTATCTATTCCAATTTTGGTCCTTCTGAAGATGTGACTGTCCTAACTGAGAGTACAGCTTGTGATTATCCACTTACTACGTAGGCGGCGCTCAAACGAAACCCGTGCGAAGGCAGCGGAAGTGATGCCCCTGGCTGACATGCATCGGGCTTTCTTAATGACCCTACTCCTGACCCCGGGGGTTGGGACACCTTGAGGTCCTGGCCTCAGCCAGGGGTGGGGAGGCAGAGACCATGGGGAAAGAGCAGAGGGTGATAAAGAGAGCGGGTTACCAAGAAGGCTGCAGAGCCTGCACCCTGGAACGTTTTCAGGGTCAGCTGATGTCTCAAGTGCTGTCCAGCTCCGTTATTTTACATCATCCAGAGACCACAGGGCCGGGAAGAGGCGGTTTAGCCTGGAACTATGAACCACAGGATTGTCCTGCGGGGAGAAGGAGTGGAAATTTCTGACCCTCTCCTGAGCAGTGCAGTCGACGGCCTTCATGAATTTATGGAACATGAACAAACTTATTTTGGTCCTCTAGCTACAGTTTCCACTGCAGAGCCTGTGGGCTCAGCCCTTCTGTACCAGGCCCCGTTCCGGATATATTCACTCTCCCTCCTGCATTTTTGTCATTCTGACATTTTAAATTTCTTGTTGGCTCATAAAGCGTGTGAGTTATTCAGATGTTTTCCACATAGCCTTTTGCTCCCTGGGAAGGCACTGTCTAAACCTAGGAAGTAAAAATATTTTTTAAAGGATGAAGAAATAAGAGCAAAATTAATTCAAATGAATTAAAAGTTAAAGGAGTTAGGATGATTTGGCCTGAAGAAGGGAAGATTTAGGAGGTCCTACATGACTTACATGAAAAATATTTCTTAAAAACGGAAAGACGGCCTCAGGAGGCATAAGTTCTAGTTTTCTGGAGGTGTTCAAATGGGATCTGAATGACTGAGTGATGGGTTAGAGCAACAAAGCCCCTACCTATTGTTTCCATTTTAAACGGATAATTCAGTGATTCCATGAAAAGGTTACCAAAAGGAAATACATTATCAGCCACTCTTTACCCAGTTGGAGATACAGCAAACACTCTTTCCAACGACAGGCGAATGGATAGACAAGATGTGGCACATACATACAATGGAATATTACTCAGCCATAAAAAGGAACGAAATTGGGTCATTTGTAGACACGTGGATGGACCTAGAGTCTGTCATACAGAGTGAAGTAAGCCAGAAAGAGAAAAGCAAGTATCGTATATTAACGCATACGTGTGGAACCTAGAAAAATGGTACAAACGAACCTATTTGCAGGGCAGGAATAGAGGCGTAGACGTAGAGAACGGACATGTGAACACAGAGGGGGAAGGGGAGGGTGGGACGAATTGGGAGATTAGGTTTGACATAAATACACTACCATGTGTAAGTAAAATAGCTAGCTAGTGGGAATCTGCTGTATAGCACAGGGAGCTCAGCTCAGTGCTCTGTGACGACCTAGAGGGGTGGGATGGGGGCTAGCGGGTGGGAGGGAGGTCCAAGAAGGAGAGGATATAGGTATACATAGAGCTGATTCACTTTGCTGTACAGCAGAAACTAACACAATACTGTAAAGCAATTATACTGCAATTTTTTAAAAAAAGTCTTTCATTATAATAAGAAAAACTACACTCAGGAGGAAAAAACTTTGTAACTGAATGGGTTGCCACACACTGCAATAAGCTCCCACTGGAAATGTGGAACTACTTGCAGTGAAGATTTGAAAAAGATTTGAAAAATAGATTATTACCATCTTGCGGAGTGTTTTAGGTGCAATACTGCTTGAAAGCCAGGGACTAGAACAGCTGAGCTTTACACATTTTCTCCCACTCCAAGACAGAAGTGGCTTCTGAACGTTTTTCCCTTTCTGTAGGCACTATAGACAGATTCCCTCCAAATATTCTAGGTAAATTTTTTTCTTCACTCCTAACCAAAAATAGATGCGTTTTCATGAGCAAATCACTTAACATCACATCCCTTCTATCAACTGGCAAACCTAGGATCACTTGTTCCAGTTCTGTGCCCTGAAGTGTTGGGCTGCTTGGCTAAGTTCCAGGAACTATATTAGGGAAATACTTTCCCTTCAGCCGCAGTTTAAAATGGAACTATGTATATAAATAGATATCTTGGTTCTTACATATTTATTTGCTAATTCTGTTCCAAGTGTAATGGAAGCTCAATAAAAATGTGAATGACACAAAAACATTGATTCCTGATATCACTACATATTATTTCTATTAATGGAACATTAGTATAAATAGAAGAGTTGATAGATGAAGATTATTATCTTAAGTATTTTCCATGCTCAACTTATAGCCCCATATTTCTTGTTCTCATTCCAGAGGTTCTTAAGCAATAGTTCTTAGGCAGCAGAAGCAAGAGAGGACAGATAGCTATTAAAATGATTTAGTTGGACTTTTTGGGATGTAGCAAAGTCTGTTCAAGGCTCTGAAGTGCCTCATCAGAAGGCTGCAAACTTGATTCAGTTCCACCAGTAAGTGCAAAAGAGCAGTGTAAGTAGCCTAAACAAGGCAATAAGTCCATAAATTGTTCATCTGGTTGGTAAATCAGGTGAAAGTTTAGCAGTTCTTCATATCTCTGAGACTATGAAATTAAAGTCTTGTTACCAAATTAAGAAACCATAAGCATTTTTTTTTAAATATTTATTTATTTATTTATTTGGTTGCACCAGGTCTTATTTATTTATTTTTATATTTTTTATTTTTGGCTGTGTTGGGTCTTCGTTTCTGTGCGAGGGCTCTCTCCAGTTGCGGCAAGCGGGGGCCACTCTTCATCACGGTGCGCGGGCCTCTTCACTATCGCGGCCTCTCCTGTTGCGGAGCACAGGCTCCAGACGCGCAGGCTCAGTAGCTGTGGCTCACGGGCCCAGCTGCTCCGCGGCATGTGGGATCTTCCCAGACCAGGGCTCGAACCTGTGTCCCCTGCATTGGCAGGCAGATTCTCAACCACTGCGCCACCAGGGAAGCCCTGGGAAACCATAAGCATTTACTTGATATCACCTTCAAAGGACCACGGAGACAGAAGTTAAAAAATATAAGAAAGATAAGACAGTTTATAAGATTTCTTTGAAAATAATTTCCCGATTCTGAGAGTACTCCTGGCACTTCATTCCTTATGCATGATTAAGATAAACTTTCCTGGGCAAGTCACTAGCTCCCTCTGCCTCAGTTTTTCCTTCAGAAAACTTAGAGCTGGGGAGGATGCTTTGATGTGAACATAAAGGGCTTTCTTATAATAACCAGAAAGCAACCAGATATAAGCTACTCTTTACTGATGTTTTAAATCAGTTAAGAAAAATATGTAACTATACTGTCTTTTATCATTACCTACTTAATTACCTTTACTGGAGTTCCTGTGTGTATTCAAATTGCTGTTTTGTGTCACTTCCTTTCAGCCTAACGAACTTCTTTTAGTATTTCTTGTAAGGCAGATCTGCTAGGAGGGGATTCTCTCAGTTTTCATTTACTTGGGAATGCTTTTATTTCGAAAGACAGCTCTGCAGGATGCAGGACTCTCTCAGCACTTTCACACGTCTTCTCACTGCCTGCGGGCCTCCACTGTTCCTGATGAGACATCAGCTGTAGTCTTGGTGGGCTTCCCTCATACTCCACAAGTCACTTCTCCCTTGCTGCTTTCCGATTTTCTCACTTTCAAAATTTTGACTATAATATGTCTGGGTGTGGATCTCTTTGTGTTTATCCTCGTTGGCGTTTGTTAAGCATTCCGGGTGTGTAGGTTAGTGTTTTTTTTTTTTTTAAAGATTTATTTTATTGATTAATTGATTGATTGGTTGATTGATTGCTATGTTGGGTCTTCGTTTCTGTGCGAGGGCTTTCTCTAGTTGCGGCAAGCGGGGGCCACTCTTCATCGCGGTGCGCTGGCCTCTCACTATCGCGGCCTTTCTTGTTGCGGAGCACAGGCTCCAGACGCGCAGGCTCAGTAATTGTGGCTCACAGGCCTAGCCGCTCCGCAGCATGTGGGATCCTCCCAGACCAGGGCTCGAACCCGTGTCCCCCACATTAGCAGGCAGACTCCCAACCACTGCGCCACCAGGGAAGCCCAGGTTAGTGTTTTTCATCAGCTTGGGGAAGTTGTCAGCTGTGACTTCTTTGAGTGTTTCTTCTGCCCCTTTCTCTCTCTTCTACTTCTGGTATTCCCATTGTGACACTTAACAGTGGCCTATATTTTTCTGAGGTTCTGTTCATTTTTCTTCATTCTTCTCTCTTTCAGTTCTTCAGACCAGATAATCTCTGTCACTCTATCTTCAAGTTTGCTGATTCCTTCTTCTGACAACTCAAATCCACGGTGCAGCCCCCTAATGAGTTTTTCATTTTGGTTACTGTACTTTTCAACTCGAAAATATCCACTTTAAAAAAATGTTTTAATTGTGGTTAAAATAAACATAAAATTTACCATTTAACCATTTTTAAGTGTATAGTTCAGTGACATTAAGTACATTCACATTATTGTGCAAACATCCCAATCATCCATCTACAGAACTTTTCACCTCAAACGGAACCTCTATACCCATTAAACAACAATTTTCCATTCTCCCTGGCAACCACCATTTTACCTTCTGTCTCTATGAATTTGACTACTCTATCATATGAGTGACATTATACAGTATTCGTCTTTTTGTGACTGTCTTAATTTCACTTAGCATAATGTCTTCAAAGTTCACCCATGTTGTAGCATGTGTCAGAATTTCCTTCGTTTTTTTAGGCTGAGTAATAGTCCATTGTATGTATACACCACATTTTGTTTATCCATTCATCTGCTGATAGACCTCTGGGTTGCTTCTACCTCTTGGCTATTGTGAATAATGCTATTAAAATGGGTGTACAAATACCTCTTCAGGTCCCTGCTTTCAATTCTTTCGGGTATACACACCCAGAAGTGGGATTGCTGGGTTGTATGGTGATTCTGGTTTTAATTTTTTGAGGAACTGCCGTACTATTGTGTACCGCAGCTGCACCATTGTACATTCCCACCAGCAGTGCACAAAGGTTCCAATTTCTCCACATGCTCACCAACACATTATTTTCTATTTTACTTTGTTTTTTAATAGTAGCCATCCTAATGGGTGTGAGGTGATATGTCTCACTGTGATTTTGATTTTCATTTCTCTAATGATTAGTGATGGTGAGCATCTTTTCATGTGCTTGCTGGCCATTTGTAAATCTTCTTTGGAGAAATGTCTGTTTAAGTCCTTTGCCCATTTTTGAACCAGGTTGTTTTTTGCTGTTGTTGTAGGAGTTTTTTACACATTTATATTTTGGATAATAACCCTTTATCAGATACATGATTTACAAATGCTTTCTCCCATTCTGTAGGTTGGCTTCTCACTCTACTGATTGTGTCTTTCGATGTGCAGAAGCTTTTAATTTTGAGGTAGTCCAATTTATCTGTCCTTACTTTTGCTGCTTTTGCTTTTGGTGTCGTATCTACATTTGGTTCCTTTTTTTTTTATCCTTTCTATCTCTTTAAGGATAGTCTATCTATGCGATGAGTCACTGCTCCCACACCTTCCTTTAATTCTTTAAGAATGGTTTCTTTTAGCTTTCGAACTAAGAAAATAAAATAATAGCTTCTTTGAAGTCTTTGTCTGCTAAGTTCAGTAACTGGGCCCCTCCAAAAGCAGTCTCTACTGCCCAGTTTCTCTAACATGTCCCATAATTTTCTGTTGAAAAATGGACATTTTAGATAATATATTGTAGCCACTCTGGTTACTGGTTACTCCGTCCCCACCAGAGGTTTGTTGTTGTTATCTGGTTGTTTGTTTACTTGGCTGGACTAATTCTGTGGAAGTCCACTTTCCCTACAGGGTACAGCTGTTGATGTCCCTGCTCAGATATTTCTCCCTTTTATATACTTCAGTCTGGCTTGCTAGGGATCACCCTTGGGACAGCATAAGACACTTACCGGTCAAAGGTTGGGCTTAAGTCCCCTTAGCTAGTCAGATTTTCACCCTCTACCATGACGTTTGGGGCTTAGAGACTACTTTCACAGTTCAGAGAGCAAGGGGTGGAGGGAAGGTCTGAATATAAAGGAGCTGCACAGAGTTGGAATTATTATGTATCCTGGCTGTGCTGGTGGCCATAAAAACCTGAGTATGTGTAAAACCTCATACCACTGTACACCAGAAAAAGTGAACTTTACTGTATGTAAATTTTTAAGTGACTGGATTTGCCTTTTAAGAAAAGATACCTCTACACCGGTACTGCTCTTACACAGCTGGATCCAATTTGATCACTTGGGTTCTTAAAAGTTCAGTACTTAATATTTAATAGGGGGATAGAAAACAAAATTTTTATTATACTATTGCCTACTGGGGGTCATTTCTTCTCAGAACACAATACAAACTAAACTTAAAAAACCATATCCTTCTAATGCTTAATAGTTAGTATGATAAGGTCAAGCTTTTATACCTGACCAAAGAAGTCTCTTCTGGATTAGGCGTCGTCATTTTTCTTCAAGTAAAAATTCTGGATTTCCTTAATTGTTACTGACAAGGCCCACAGAGCCTGAAGACACTATGACTTAAAGATCAAGGAAAAATCAAACGAATGTAAACAAAAGTAGAGATGGCAAAAATCAGGCCTGACAGACGAGGTGTGAGGCTGGACCCACTGCCTGCCGGGTCCCCAGGGATCCTCAAGTCTGCACAGCAGGCTGAGGCACAGAGTGACAGAACAACTCAGCGAGCCTCTCTTCCCGCTCCGGCCACCACTTTAATTTCAGGTCAAGTTGAAAGCAATCCCTCTTTTTTTTTTTTTTTTTTTTAAACCTTTATGATAGTAGATGAGCTCATTTATAACTCCCAACCACCTCGCTACGTTGAGTACATCCGTACCCTCTCATTTTTGCTTTTAATCTTCAGAGTAAAGGCAAAAACAAACAAAACAAAAAGGGAATGAACAAAGAAAAAAACAAAAAGGAAGAAACTCGGTCCAAATTTTTAAGCCAAGATTCATTCTCCTCTTGCTCTTACAAAAGCCACCCTTTCCCTCGACAGCCACCAGTTTCCTGCCTTTTCTAATGTAGTCTATAGTTTCATGAAATACTTTTATCTGCTTTACCCCTTTTATTTTTTTTTTATTTTTTTATAAATTTATTTATTTATTTTTGGCTGCGTTGGATCTTCGTTGCTGTGCGCGGGCTTTCTCTAGTTGTGGCGAGTGGGGGCTACTCTTCATTGCGGTACGCGGGCTTCTCATTGCGGTGGCTTCTCTTGTTGCAGAGCACGGGCTCTAGGCATGCGGGCTTCAGTAGTTGTGGCGCACGGGCTTAGCTGCTCCGCGGCATGTGGGATCTTCCCGGACCAGGGCTCGAACCTGTGTCCCCTGCATTGGCAGATGGATTTTTAATCACTGCGCCTCCAGGGAAGTCCCTGCTTTATCCCTTTTAAAAAGATGCTCTCTTTCTTCCTTCGTGCCACTCAACTGGCAAAGCCTTCTATCAATCAAACTGTGACCACCTGCTTATTCATCTTGATACACATCTGTGCTCTCACTGTGTGCGGATAGCTCTGTGTCTCACTGAAGTTGGAACCGCTTGGTGGCCAGGATGTGCGGAAGTGGCCTCCACAGTCCTCACTGGGAACAGGGTTCCATCCACTGACTATCTGACTATCTGGGTTAAACCGTTCACCCACTGCTCTTTTCCCCTCCCCTGCCCAGAGAAAATGAAGATAAACCCATGGGGGATGTGTCTTTACTTCCTCGGGGAGGCAAGAGTGTGGAGAAGGATTACGAGATGATTCCTACTGTATAAGTGCAGGAGAAAGAGACAAAGATGATGAAGAAAGGAAAGAGAGGATGAGGAGAAGACCGCTCCTTGTAAGGATGAAAACAGTAGGAAGGAAACTTGAAAAACCAGCTTTCTCAGTTCTCAGGATTCCAGGAAACACTCCTGATGAGTAACAAAGGTTCTGAACCAAAGACTAGGTCAAAACATGGTTGTACAGGATCCTAGATTCCTTCTGGTTTCTCAAGGCTCTTTGGCTTTAAATTAAGCTTAAGGTATCAGTCCTGTTGACAGTGGATTCAACTGAATCTCAGTCCAGACCTCCGTCTTCAAGTGAACCTGGGGATGGATCCACGCATTTGGTCCGAGGCTTAGGAATAGACGAAATGAGAGACCCTTTACATAACCATCAAAAGGACTTACCCTCTCGACTCACCATACAAAGCGAGTAGAAAGGGAGGTCTCCTGCTTCTGCTCAAGACTTTCCTAAATCAACGGCCACCCGTACCAAAGCAGCTCCCCAAAACAGCCTTCTGATTAAGGCCACAAGGACATCCTGGCAGCGTGTGGCAGAAGTAACTGAGACAGCCGGTGCTCTCCTACAGGGCCATCACTCACCTCAGTAAACGCTGCTGAGACACACGCAGATACCACACAGCTAAGTACTGTGGAAACACTACCCGAGCCCCCAGCACATGGTTCCACCACCCACTACTCTGGATCCACGATCCAGAAGGATGGCCCCTGACAAAACTTAAGTGGGTAATCGTAACACTAGGCATACCATTTTAATGACTTTTTAAATATGCTGGATTCCCCAGCTCCCTGTCTTTGCTCTCCACAAAACACTGAACCTGAGACCCTGGCCAATTTGACATTCATGTGAGAGTTCACGGAACCTCCAGAGCACCCAGTAGTGACGGCAGACCCCTGCTGAATGCCCTTCACACTGCAGAATTAACAGGATCAACCTTCACTGGTAATTGCTACACATCAGCCTATGTGGGCCTCTTCCCAAGAAACAAGATCTCAAGTCTCTGCCTTACGGTTTTCCATTGTAAAAATAATATGCGTGCATATAAAATTTTTGGTAAATATGGAAAAGGAGAAAGTAAGGCAAGGAACAATGCTCCTAGCCCACCACTGCAAAATGACCATTGTTTTTGTGTACACTTTGGTGCACTAGTTTTATCCACAGGGGTAGGCATTAATCATGTAAGCCACTGGGAGGCCACTGGTGAATTAAATAAAATATAGAAGTCAAAATAAAAATGAGTTACAGGGCTTCCCTGGTGGCGCAGTGGTTAAGAATCCTCCTGCCAATGCAGGGGACACGGGTTCGATCCCTGGTCCGGGAAGATCCCACATGCCGCGGAGCAACTAAGCCCGTGCGCCACAACTACTGAGCCCGTGCTCTAGAGCCCGCGAGCCACAAGTACTGAGCCCACGTGCCACAACTACTGAAGCCCGTGTGCCTAGAGCCCGTGCTCCGCAACGAGAAGCCACCGCAATGAGAAGCCCGTGCACCGCAACGAAGAGTAGCCCCCGCTCGCTGCAACTGGAGAAAGCCCGCGCGCAGCAACGAAGACCCAACGCAGCCAAAAATAAATAAATAAATAAGTTTATTAAAAAGAAATTAATTACAATAGTTCCTTTTTGAAAAGAAAGTTTTTCATTATTACATAAGTAATATATGCTCGTTGAAGAAAAAGAGTCTAAAATACAGGTAACCAAAAAGCCAGGGGAAAAACATCATGCGTGAGCTCATTTCCTACACATAACTATTGTTTATATTTGGTGCACTGCATTCTTTTTTTATGTACATATAAATGCCTTCCTTTTAAAACAGGAATTAAAGCCACTGGCCCATTTAAAAATGCCTTCCATTCAAAAAATGAGGTGATACACGTTTTCTGTAACCTGATAGTTTTACTCCATGTACATCCAACATCATCATTTCAAATGGCTGCAGTGTGTTGCATTATATGGCAACACCATAAATTATTTAACCTGTACCTTACTTGGTTGTCTCTGGGGATCTTTTATTGAATTATTAGGTGAGTAATTCTTGTGTAGTCTAATAACCAGCTAAAGAGTTTTTTTTTCCTGTCCTTTCGAAGACATTAAATTTTTTGACTCAACAACTACCATGAGACAAAGTTAATCCCAAACCATTTAACCACTCTCATTTAAAAAAAATTTTTTTAAATTAATTATTTAATTAATCTTTGGCTGCGCTGGGTCTTTGTTGCTGCGCACAGGCTTTCTCTAGTTGTGGCGAGCTGGGGCTACTCTTCGTTGCGGTGCACGGGCTTCTCATTGCAGTGGCTTCCCTTGTTGCGGAGCACAGGCTCTAGGCGCGCGGGCTTCAGTAGTTGTGGCACGTGGGTTCAGTAGTTGTGGCATGCAGGCTCAGTAGTTGTGGCTCACGGGCTCTAGAGCACAGGCTCAGTAGTTGTGGCGCACGGGCTTAGTTGCTCCGCGGCATGTGGGATCTTCCCGGACCATCGCTCGAACCCGTGTCCCCTGCATTGGCAGGCAGACTCTTAAACCACTGCGCCACCAGGGAAGTCCCATCACTCTCATTTTTAATGACACATCTGTGGACTAGATATGACGGATTTTAGAAACAAAATTACTTTTGCCAGGGCGAAATACCGAAGAACACTATTTTGTCATTTCTCTTTGTACAGAAATGAAAATAGCCTTTTGCCTGCTACCATGAAGAACCAAATCAAGCAGCCATTTGGATTTCCTCTACTGGATATATAGTTATTGAGAGTTCAGAGGTTTTAAAGATAGTATTTTCTATTCAGAGACTGATCCAGGGCGTTAGAAGTCAGTCGTCTCTGCTCTCTGAATCACTAAGACAAACCTGTCTTCTCTGTGTGCAACCACCACAGGGACCAGGTCTCACATACTCTGTGCGTGGACACAGATGTAGAACGTGACAGTACACGCGGCCTCATGTCTGAGAAGTCAGTTTTTTCCAACATAACGAGGTCTGAAGACTCAGTGACAGCCTTGGAATACTCACCTGCCACCTTCACCCTCTGTCTCCCATGACAAGGCAAACGAGTCTATGCCAGACTGCCCTCACTTGAAGGAATGTTGAATACTCTGCAAATGTGTGATAAAGAACAGCTATAAAAGCTAAGGATGCCACTATCCCCGTTCCCAGCGCTGAGCTCTGAGGGCCTCAGAGCCGAGCCAAGGCAGGACGTGGCCTCTCTGGGGACAACAGTGCGATCCTGGTGTGACACTTTCTAGGCAGCACTGGCAAAACATGTCCTCAGAGAACCCTTTCTTCACTCTGATCACAGGAAGCCCTGATTGTCCTAAACGCTATACAAAGTGTAACACACACACTCTCCGTAGTGTGTTTTCAACCCCAGACAACTCCTTCAAGCAAAAGTACAAAGGAAAAATACACAAAAGGGCAAAGACAACTAAATTAAGATGCATTTTTATTATGTGCAAAATGGGGGGCTGCGGGGGGAGGAGAGGGACTCAGGAGTAAGTACCTGGACTGGGGAGGGTCAGAACTGCCAGCTGCCCGATTCGAGATCATTAATTACACGGGCAAGGGCGGAGCACCTGTGGCCTTGGACGGTGCAACGGAATAATTCACTAGGTATTTGTGTTAAGTGCCTACTAGGTGTCCCGTTGGTTGTTTGCTGCGGATACAAAACAACAGGATAAACAGGTCCCTATCCTCCGGCTCTAAGGGAGACCCACTACCACAATATATTTAGGTCCCCCTGTCCCCAGCTTCCAGGTGGCAGGTGGAACTCCCCGTGCAGGCACGAGGGATGGCATCCTGCAGGCGGAAGGGACAGAGTTGGGAAGATGGGGTGGCATCACACTGCCCCTGTCCCCACGCTTCTTCTGAAATGGGGAAGAGCCCCCTGAAATGGGGACTGTCACAGCAGTCTGCGGCACAGAGGGGTCACGGGCCAACATCAAGGGGCTCCCTATTTTCCCAGCTGCCCAAAGCTGCCCTCAGGTGGCTGCTGAGAAGTCACACGGGGAGCAGACAGTCTATTTAATGACACTGTGATAGAGCAAAAGCAGGAGATATAACACAGCATGACTTCTATCACAATATCTCATCTGCTCCTCATCTGAAATGGGCACTGTCTTAACTACTGAGTTCAGAAAAGTAACTGCAAAATTCTCCTGGGTAATTATTAGTCTTCTCTCAGTGGCAGAGGAAATCGAGAGCAAAGTTAGGGCTAGAGGGGGCTGTGACAGGTCACTTAACTCCTGACTTCAGACAGAATATTGAAAACACTGCAAACAAATATAAACCCATTTTTAGATGACTTCAGGAAAAACGTTTCTATTTTCCAGTACCCAAATTCCCCATTTTGTAATACTCTTCTTTGTACCTTATCTAGTGGTCCTCCAGCTTCATCTGAATCACTTGGGGGGCTAGCTAAAACACAGATTGCTGGGTCCCACCTGCACAGTTTCTGAATCAACAGGTCTTGGGTGGGGCCTGAGAATGTGCATTTCTCACAAGCTCCCAGGTGGTACTGATGCTGAGGGTACTAGGACCACACATTGAGGACCACGGTTCTAACCTAACCCTTACTGGACCAAACCCTTACATCCTCAATAGAACTGGATACTAATTGGCCATCATCCCCTGGTCCAGAGGCACACAGATACTGGAATAACAATTCAAGAGTCCCCTGGTCATTTTTTTCCCTTCAGCCTAAATAATAGACGTTCCCTAACATCTTATTATAGGCATCATTTTTCAACCCTTTAATCATTTTTGAGGTTCTCTGTTGGGATCTCTCCAAGTCCCTTTTAGTTGTGGAGCCGTGAATGAGACCCGGAACCTTAGTCAGAGATAGGATGAGGTTGACTACAAAGGGAAAATGACTCACAGGTTCATACCACATCCTCCTTTTATTAATCTCCTATACCCGAGCTTGCCTTGTTAGCTGCCTCTGATTCCTGTCCTTCTGACACCGTTCTGGGCTGCAGTCACGCTGAGCTGACCTTCGAAACGCCTTTCTTCAGAGAAGCTCAGAGCACTTCTCTAACTGATAACAACTGTTGACTCGACATCCCCAGCCAGATTGGGGATGAAGTAACTTGTTCAATCGTGTATCAGTTTAAGAGGGAGAGAAAATCGGGAACCCAAATGCAGGTTTCTATCCAGACATCACTCTGTGGAGAAAGATGCTCCTTACTTTTATGCGGTATCAAGTTTCCTCCTTTATAGAAAAATAAACAGTCCCTTTCCAGGTGCAGGTGAAACTCCTGATCTCCTTCCCTGTGTGGGGAATCATGCCAGAGACCTGGGGCTGTGGATCAGGCCCTGGGGGCCAACCCCCTCTTACCTCCATCACTTCCCCAGCTGCTGGAAGAGACAGGGAAGCAGGGCCCCGTGGCACTGCCGGCTGCCCGAATCCTACAAGGCGGAAGCCCAGATGGACTGAAAGCAGCCCACGGGTGACCCCCCCGACCCTCCCCATTTGTCTTCCTTTCCTTCCTTCTATTCCTTGCTCTGCGGGTTTACTCAGTGTGCAAGTCGCGGCCCAGGCTCTGTCCCGCCTAATTTGAGCATGTGGGCTCTTTGAGAGTAGGAACTATGCTTTCTTTGTGCATTGTATGGCTCTGGGGGTGCTTAATACATGCTAAATAGTAACAGCCGTCCCAGCATTTCCAGAAGCAATCGGCATTCCTGCCGAGGACCAGATCCTATTACCATACACTTGTGCCCAAGACAGGCAGCGCTGAAGACACCCCTCCGCTCACTGCTCCTTTCATCCGGAACTCAACGTATCAAATCCTATTCCTGCAAGAGTTCCTTCTGAAAGAGAACATTCTAGAAGTGTGATCACCGAGCACATGCATTAGGCTCCCAACCGAAAGGCAACCTGTTAGATAATGTAAGTCTAGCCATACAGTTAGCTACTAAAAACCGCATGTGGATGAAGGGGAGCCAGAGAAAAGGTTCCTCTCCACTTCCCTGAAAACCCCGCAAAGCTTCAGAGCAGACGGCTCTTGTCTAGGAATGACGTCACAGTAAAAGAAATTTACCGCGATCAGGAGTCACTCTGTCAGAGCCTCTGGGGCTGTAACTATTTTAAGAGGGAGAGGACTAGGACAGGAGGGCAGGCTGCCAGGGAGAGCAGCTTCAACAGGGCTCGAGGACACACCTGCACCAAGTTAAGTGCAGGAGGGCTACGGGAGGCTCAGGTGTGCCCGGCACGTGGCCGAAACCACCGGTCCCGGGCTCCTTCCACAGCCCACAAAGCTGCCCACGTTTCTCAGCGTCTGGACCCCCTGTTGGTGACTCTAGGTTGAGCTCATTGTGATTGGTCACGGCCAAGGTCACAAGTAGTCAACAGAGCCTCTTCTCAGGAGGGCACCGAGACCACTGTCCCTTTACCAGGCACCCGGGGTGAACAGCAGGAGAAGAATCGCGGCTCCAGCAAACAGGACAAATTCCCACCCTGACACTGACATCACCTCCTGGCCTAGGTCACTCTCTCAAAGCGCATAAATCACAAAAACAAACACTCGGAAAGTGTCTACAAGCATTTTAGTAACTCCTCCTAAAAGAACATATGCTTCCTTGTAGTAAAAACACCTTTGGAAACTTCTTTCTGTTAAATTAAAAACATGGATAAATCTTAAACAGTTTTTCTTTTTCGCAGGACTAAATGACAATTGAGCGGATGAATAATAGCTTGAAAAGGATCTAACACCCAAACACAGTATACCTCTAAAAACTCTCCACTGAGACTCTGATGGTGCCTTATTAACAGTCAAAAGTAAGAACAGTTACTCTCTTTGGATAAAAGTATATATTCTGCAGAATATCCTGGAACAAAGTCCCTTTAACTGCTGAAGATGACATTACAGACTTTTCTGTTATAATTACAATGAATCCGGATGGCAAATTTCTCTTCTACTCAATAAAGAGACTTAAGCTGAAAAAAAAAAAAGTTTATTTCTAAAAATAGCCCAAGAACTCAGTTCTATTTTCCCCATCTTACATTCTTTTCCTACTAAATGTACCACTGAAACATTTCCTTTCATTGTTGGCACCTTGGGCTGTTCGGATTTAAAATCAGACAATACATACTAACAAAGAAGTCTTTAAATACAGCTTTCCAAATGGAAAATGGCATCTGAGGGCAACCCTTCCTCCGGGCCCACAGATGATGGAGCCCTAACGCCTGGGAGCAGCTACTACCCCCTGTTAGAACTGTTTCATTAAAATCAACATTCCCAGGGGGGAGATAATCCACGTATTAATTGATAAAGAAATTCCTGCCAGGTTCTGTGTTATAAGCAAGTTGTTTGGCATGAAGTCGAGTCTTCTGAATTAAAACACACTTCAAACTAAGCAAGGTGATTCAGACTTAATTGAAAATATTCTACATTAAAATCTTTAGTCTTCTTCAGTCCAAATTTAAGTTGGCGACTTGTTACGTTAAGAGCAGTTAAGATTAGGGAATTCTTCCAGAAGATAATTTCAATTACTTTCCAAAAGCTTCCTCCTAAATTCATTTTATTTTTTAAGGGCTTCTCTTTAGGAGTATATGGATTTAAGCACCAAATCCTCCTTTGACAAAAACTGTCCATCTACACATTTTACAAAATTACATTTGACACTCCCATTATTTCTGCACATAAACTTGTAGCTCACAGTAAGTGTAACAGGAATCCACTTTCAACACTTTTTTTTCCCTTCTAAGAGTTAGGTTACCATTGAAAATAAAGCTCAATGACACACCATTCCATTAATCAAATATTTGAGCAGATAAAGTATGCAACAATCCACAGATTGCTTTTGCAAAGATAAAAATAGTAAGAATCACATACTTTCTCTTGGGAAAATGGAGTAAGGCAGGTTTCTTGCATTAGGATACATTTAAGGAAAGCCCTTTCGCCACCATTCTTAGAAGCCTCTAAAGTGCCCACCCCAGAGCTCCCAGTTTTCCCAAGAGATAAAAAATTACTATGATAGCAACATTAGGAAGATTTAAGGAGAAAAGAACAAAGAGAAATCTGAAAGATTCACCCAGTACTCACAAGTACTTTCAAAGGAAATCGGGGCTGCAATTCTTCAAAGACTGCTCTCTGGGGATCACCAACAACCTGAGTCTAAAATAGACGCCTCTCACATGGGGCGGAGAAGTCACATTTCAGCTTGCTAACTTCTACTTGGGTAAACAGGTTTACAACTCATAGAACAAACCCTGGCTAAAATTAACTGCACCGGCGCAGCGGGCAGGAACTCGCTGATCTGCATCATGCGTGCGGGGATTTATTCGCTGGGACAACATTGGTGTCCTCTTAATGGGAGATCTGGCCAAGGGGCGTGCCCTGGGGAACAATACGGAGCATCATGATTATGCTAATTATTGAGTTCAGTCCCATGGTGCTATCTCCTTTTACGCTGTTTTCCTGTTTTCGCAAGTACTGACAGAGGGAGAGAGAGTAAGCTCTTTTTCACAGCAGGCGTTCACTTGATTTTTAAGCACTTTCAAATCAGACAAAACTTTGGCAACAAGGTGGCAGTGCTGTATGCTCTTCACAAGGAAAAACCAAGTCAAGGGATATTCTGTCAGATTATTTACACAGCATGACTAGACGTGGTACTACGTGAAATTAAACAGGCATCAAAGACACATACCAGTAAGTCTACCAACAAAGAGCGGTAAATGAAAGCTCTTTTCTTGATATATAATGAACGAATTTTGTTTGCTTTCTGGCTTTGTCTTCTGCACCTCCCAAGGAGTCGCTATGAGGATACAGGTTCACTAATAAATTACAACTGAGAACAAATATCTCAAATATTTGCAAAAGGCATCGTCCTTAGCAAGAAGCATGTTGAAGTGTATTTAACTGCCTTGCCTGGCTGTCTGGAACTGGTAAGTTGTCCTTTATAGGTGACAGACCATCTATCAATCGTGTTGAAGCTCAAGTTGACAGTTAAAGACCCCAAGTACATAGCTGATATTCAAAAGAAAATTAGAAGTAACACGGAACTTTCTTTGAAAAACACAAATTGCCTTAATAAGTACAACTTGGATCAAAGACACAGAACTGCTTATCTACTCAAGATGGTTCAGACTAGTTTGTGTAGATATTTAAGTTCTTATGACATATTTTGCTCTTACTGGACACTTTATGAGAGCTATCCAGGCACACTACAAACATCAATCAAATCTCCAAACATCTCCGGGAGATGTCATTTTCCCATTTTGTTTTTTAAACAGATGGGTAAACAGGGAAATTCAATGCCTTGTCCAGCGCTTCTCACTGAATCAACACGGGATTATTCCACCCCTGCTCCTAACCTCTCTATGACATGTCTTCCATGTTAACTATTCAGCTATAATCCTACAAATCTTTTCAGAGCTGTTTGTTTTCCCAATTTTAAAATGTCGTATGTCAGTTTAGATTTCAAGAGATTTATTCTGCTCAGCTCCCAAATCCCAGGTCTGAGCTCTGAGGCTCACACCCCAACTCCCTGGTACAGGCAGGTGACATGGACCCCTAAGGCCTGGCTGTGTCCTTATGAAGCACTGGCCACCTGTGGCACGCCACCCAAAGCGGCGAACGGGTTGGTTTTCACTGGCCTGAGCTGGCAGCCACCAGCACAATCCCCCTCCCGGCTGTTTACAAAAACTGCTGGCTGCCAGTCTGGGCGTCCACCCCCAGGCCCAGCCTTCGGCGGCCACAGCCAGCACGAGCTCACCCCCGTGAGATGGTAGCTGCCCTGCACTCACCATCCCAACCCCAGTCGCTGGAGTGGGCCCCCCACTCTGCGCCCAAAGGAAAGAACTTATCGAAGATGGCTGACCTCTGATTAACATGGTCAGTTCTCAGTGATCCACAGCGAACTGACTCCGGAATTCTTCATGCCAAAGGAGGACATCAAGAGGCTATTTTTGACACAATTATCCTTATCCTATTATGTCATAGTTCAGTCAAAGAGTTTCTAAGCCAAAACATTATTTCTAGCCTAAACTGAATAAAAGAGAAAAGCCAATACACCATAAATACTTATGCATAGGATCTGGCATCGCAGAGGGCCAAGATGATGGACCCACTTCCCTTACGCTGAAGGCAGGGGACGCCGAGCAGTTTTCCAGTTCCTCACGTGTCAAATATGCTGAGTATGACCCCACTGTTGCTTTCAACAGAGGCCACACCTGTTCCAAAATGCAAGAACGAAAACATTCCAAAGAAAATAGTGTATCCTCCAATGTACGAATCACCCTGCTGTTTCCTTTTCATTAGTGAAAAGAATGTGAGAGTCAACTGTACTCTTGTTCCAGGCATACCTGTGACAGTAGAGAAAAATCTCTGTGCCTCATTTTAAAGCAAGGTAAAGCCTCCCGTTCGCTGTCATGAACTGTGGGTGGCAGGGATGAGGCAGAGGCAGAGCTATGCGCATGGGGGCCGGTGCCTAGGGGCTCTTCAGTCCGACAGACCCATGAAATCCAGACAAAGACAACTGTTCTGACGAACTCACGTTCCTGGACTGGCCTGGATAACGACCCTCCGGAGCAGCTACCTCTATAATTTAAAATTTCCTAGTCACATTAAAAAAGTAAAAATAAACAGGTGAAAGTAATTTTAATAATATTTTTACTTAACTCAGTACATCCAAGATGCTGTCACTTCAACATGTAATGAATATAAAGATCGCCAGTGAGAGGGTGGGAGAAATGGAAAGCTGAGGAACTCAAGACAAACAGGAAGAAAATGACTCAGAAAAGAGAAAGGACTAAAAGGAGGACAAACAGACCAGAAGGAGGAGAGATGAAAAGAAGAAAAGCGTTTCTCCCTGGGCATGGAATCGAGTTATAGAATCCTGTAGCAAATACTGTTCCCGGAATACTGGAATGTTGCCGTTCCGGGACGTGCTTCTGAGGATACAGAAAGGAAAGACAAGGTCTCGATGTCAAGGAGCTCACGGCTGAGTGAGAGGGACAGACCCCCCAGCCCCAACCTGGCAAATACACGGTTCTGGTAAATAGGGCGATGCAGTTATGTGCCGTGGGCCATGGGAGCACAGGGAGGGGGGCAGCTTCATTTTTAAATCAAGGTTATTTCTAATGAAATTTTTTTATTGAAGTATAGTTGACTTTCAATTTTGTGTTAGTTTCAAGTGTATCGCAAAGTGATTCAGTTATATACATATAGATATTTCTTTTTCAGATTCTTTTCCCATATAGGTTTTTACAAAATATTGAGTAGAGTTCCCTGTGCTCTACAGTAGGTCCTTGTTGTTTATCGACTTTATATATTGCAGTGTGTGCATGTTACTCCCAAATTCCTAATTTATCCACCCCCACTGAAATTTTAAATATATGTCCTAGAATATTTCAGGATTCTGAATTTTATTTTGGAATCTAGAAGAGTCATAGATAGATTATTCCAAAATATTTAAAAATGACATCTGGAACCAGCAGTAAAGTTTCCCCTCTGAGTTATTTATCATCTTCAAATTACACCTGGTTATTTGGCCTAACTAGTGAAGGTACAGGGCAGGGAAAAAGTAGGAAGGGGGAAAAATTCACATCTCACCACGGTCCCCAGTTTTTCAGAGGATGAAATAAAGTACTCAAAGGCTTCGTGCTGAAAAAAACATCCCCAGCCCACTGGGGAGAAAGTCTTCTTTGGACGATAACTGGGGAGTCAGTAAGACCTGGTTCAAAAGGCAGCCCCACCCCCCAGCTGTATGACCCCAGGCAGCTCAGTGGGCCTGTGAGTCTGCTTCCTCGCCACCCATAAAACAGGGGCGATGGTGCGACAGCAAGGGGCAGCGTGAGGACTCCGGGCCGGCCAGGCACGGCCATGCACGCGCTCTCAATAAACCACTGCGCCTTTAGGGTCGCACCCTTCCCACCTTCAGTGCAGTCCTCGCTGAAGATCGGTTTGGGATGTCACTGAGTGAGGATGAAAGCCTCCCTACTTTCATACTTCAAAGCTTCAAAAAAGACAAAGTTGAAAGGGGCTTCAAACAATTGTTAAGTATTTCAGGGAAGCCAGGGTCTGCAAACTGTCTCTGAAAACCCTGTAGCCTGGACAGCCTGCTCAGTTCTCCTCTATTAGAGCAGCTCAGGCTGCAAGCCTAAGGCTGGATCAGAAGTTAGGGACCCTGACCAACAGTATGCACACATTTCATGTCTGCTAGGTGGTGCAGTAATAGCCCCCTATCTGTTCCTGCCTCCCTGTAGCCACACCCTGGGGGAGCCCCTGCCCACACTGACCCTGCGCTTGGCCTGCAGGCATCACCCAAACACTTAAGTGCGGGCCCAGGGGAACCTGCCCCGTCCTGCTGCACTTCGGAGCCCTGAGACCACCACCTGGAGACTCCCGGCTAGCCTTCTGAGGATGAGACCACGTGGAGCACAGACTTGCCCTCTGCCACTGAAGCCCCACCCCGGGCACCCCGACGGGCCAGGAGGCCATCCCAGGCCATGCGGCCCCAGCCAAGCCACCAGCTAACTGCAAAGACCAGCCGGGCTAGCTCCCACCAGAAGAGCCACCCGGGGGACCTCCCGAACTGTGAGACGGAAGGTTTCCTTTTCCCAGCTGCTAGAATTAGGTGGCTTGTTATATAGCAAAAGCTCACAAATATACACTCTTCAAAAGGTCTGTAATAGTCCATCCCTTTACTTCCAAACGAAATCCTCTAAGACTAATCTACGTCTATCTTACTCTTAAAAATTCACAATTCTAGCTTTAAAAAAATCCACAATTCTGATTACTACATTTACTTTGTCATCTCCACTATCACGTTAATCAAACTAAAATGAAATAGTGATATGGTCTGATGATAAAATTGCTAAAATGTAAGTGCTCTATTTATTTCATCCTATAATTGGAAACAAATATAAGTGGCCTTCGATGCTACAACTCTCTGTGCTAAAGTAATGACTTCTCCATCCTGGCCTTCAGAGTGATTACATGGGCAGAGTTCATAGCCTTTCAGTCTGTCTTAATACTTCAGAAATGGATTAAGAGTACCATTTACACACACATGAGCAGAGAAATCTGACTCAAAGAATAAACCACTTTTTCTTCAGCATTTTTTGCAAGTTAAAAACATACATACACATAGTAGCAAGTTCAAGACAGTTCTTTTTTAAGCCTTTGATAAACAGCTAATTCTGCATAATTTATAACATAATTATATCAGGACTATGAAAATAAAGGCAGCATTATTACTGCTGTTGTTTGAATACTTATTTTAACAGAGTTAATTTTTTAAGTATCTTAGAAGTCTCTGGGGAAAATTTATCCTCACCAATACATTCCTAATAGTCATCCATTTAACAAACACTTGTTAAACAACTGCTTCCTGCCACTAAGAAACTCCCGAGCATTTGCAAGATTTGAACAAACAGCAGGCTGCCCAAGACTATAGCAGAAAATGGTGTTACTGACAGTTCTACCTTCAAGAGGCTTATAATCTGATAGGAGACGTGACAGTACATATATATAAACTTTCTACCATATAAGAGGGTAATCAGTAAGCATCCCAAAGGGTAAAAATCCTTTCCAATAGGAATCTAAGAAAAGAAGAGGCTTCTAGGTGGGTTAGTCAAGTAAGGCATCTTGGAGAAAGCGGCATGTGAATTGAGCCTCTGCCTGCTGATAAGCTTTCAACAGTAAAAGGAGTGGAAAGAACATTATACAGAACCAACAACATGAGCAAAGACGGAGAAAAAGAAAGGCTGTGATGCATGTCTGTAGAATGTATGTCTGGGAAATGGATTTCAGCTCTATCAATTAATAGCTGTTTAGACCACTAATAAAGTTCCTTAACTTCTCCAAGTGTATGCTGTAAAGTGTCCAATGATTGTATGGAGTCCAGAGCAAGACTGCCCGGGTTCCTTCTAGTTTCATCACTTAATAGTTGTTGACCCTGGGCAATTACTCTCTCTGTGTCTCAGTTTCATCATCTTTAAAATGGGCATAACAATATACAAGTTTCATAGGGTGATTATGAAGATTAAATGAGTTTATATTTGTAAAGCATGCAGAACAGTGCCTGGTGCTTAATATATATTCTGTTAAATAAACAAACTCATGTTTATGCATACATAGCAAGATAGACAGATAGATAGCGAGACCAATAGACAGATGTGTATCAATACAGAAATACAGATATAGCTGTATCACCAAGGACAGAACGTGTATGTAGTAGGTGCTAGATATATTTAATTTTTTCCTTCATCTGAAGTTCACAGAGCACTGTACTAGAACACAAGGGTCAGCCATGTTTTCCCGTGCCTCAACATTAGCCTCCACTCAGAAGATCAGAGACTGTCCCTCCTCTTCTCTCTTGGGGCAACGGTTGTGCACGTGAGATGCTAGGTTTAAACTGCTAGACAGACACAGCACGGCTGCCAGATTCAAACAAAGCTGTACTAATGTCTCATGTAATAAATGTACCTTCATTGGAAAAATAAGCATAGGCTCATTAAGTACAATCAGAACCTCTATAATTTATTAGTATTCAGGCTAATCTAAAACAAGAAACCTTAAATGTATTGTAATTTTAGATTTCAGGGGGAAAAAAGTAGACTTAAAGCCACATCATTCAAAAGGTAGGTTAATGAAATCTTACTAATTCCAGTCTAATTTGGCTTCAAGTAGTTATGTATCCAAACTGAAAACACTTTTAAATGCAGTTTTATTACTTGAACCTATTAACAAATATTAAACTGAGTTCCCTCTGTTTTTAAGATGAGAATACAGATTATACTAAAAAAAAAAAAAATTGCTACAAGTACTTGAAAGTATTCTGCTGTGTTGAAATAAGTAAAAACTTCCTGCAATCTTACACTATTTGTCTCGAAACCTCTTTTTCATAGATAATGCAGCAGTAAAAATTTCACCCACCACAGATCAAACTGTATTGTCAATTCTGCACTGGTGAACAGAATGTGAATTAACAAGTTATGCTGAACTGCTAATCGTAAATGCCCACTTCTCAGTTGACTCCATCCAATTATAGGAAAACTATTAAGAATCAGGCAACAAGCTATTAACCTCCAAAACCTTCTGGAACATTAGCACTCAGTATTCATTTCTGTTATTTCAGCCACGCTCTTTCACAAGCAATTAAGCCAACTTCAACAGCTCCTACAACCTCTTTCAGGGTAAGGACTAAAAGAGGGCTGTAGGTGAGCTCTTTAATACAGCCGTGCTGCTGGGTTCATTCGAATCCCAACTTCACTACCTACTAGCTTAGCAACCATAGGCAAGTTAACAGACTGTTGTAAAAATGAGTCAATGGACATACAACACTCAGAACAGTACTTGGCATGGATTTTTTAAAAAAATATTTATTTTACCTATGTAAAATAATGATGAAGGGGAATTCCTGTTTGAACCACCTGTACATACTAGAGAATCTACTTTGGGGCTCTGGGTTTTTACAGGAAACTTGCAGGGTAAAGCTGAAAGGACCCTCATAATAGCAGCCCAAGGCTGCCAGTTTTACTAATAATAATTTCAAGTAAGTTCTCATGGCTCCTGTGTTCCATTCTCAAGTCGCCGAGCATTCGTAAGATGCCTAAGTGTGTGGGAAAACACGACACTTGGTACCAGTTTACCAAGACAGTTGGGAAATCAAGGATTTGCTTTCTAACTTTTAACAGTTTTGTTGTAAATGGATGTGGTCTGTTCTCAACCAGACACACTGAGAAGTGGTCACTTCGGGGGTAAGCAGTTCAAAATCAACCTCAAATTAGAAGAGCTGAGATATTCATAAGAGATTCTAACTTCACTTGGCTACAAGAATCCGGTAGGTGGCTGGTTTCAATAGGGGGACAGAGCCTAGTCTCTTGAGATAAATGTACATGATTCTATCTCTTGAGCACTGTATATTTCATTTTAAAAAGTGCTCCAATGAGGGCTCATTTTTCAGAATATCAGCAATAAACAAGAAAACAGAAGGATTAACAACTCAGCTCTTAAAACTGTAATAGCCCAGACATTATAATAATCCAAGAGGCCATTCTCAGAAACACAGAGACCAGTTCCTTTACACAGACCCTGGTTCACAAAAAGAAGCGTGGACAAACGGTACCAGGGTATTGTGGTTGATTGTAGACTGTGAAACAGGAGACAATTATCCATTTTAGACCTTAGTGCTCACATTGTAAGACTTGGTTTCTTCTTTTTCTTGACATTCTCTTCCTGTCTCTCTAATTGCCAGGAAAGGGTGCATTTCCCAGTTCTTTGAGTCAGATCTGTTTTTAAAAAAATGCTCCTAAAAAATAACTAAAAATTATTCTTTTTAGTTTCACTAATTAAGATCCTTTCATGTCAACTACATTGAAAGGAGGAGTTCTTGATAAATCCAGATTTCTTTAAGGCTTAACATGGGGAATACAGCCAATATTTTATAATAACTATCAATGAAGCATAACCTTTAAAAATTGTGAATCACTATATTGTAGACCTGTAACTTATAAAACATTGTACAACTATACTTCAATTTTAAAAAGTAAAAAAAAAAACCCTCTTTTTAAATAAGATGATGGACACATAAAAGAGTAGCATACTAATAAATTCCAACTAACACTTTGATTTTGAATAAGAAAATTCTTGTTATTATTCAACTCTAAGATATGATATTGGATTATAGGATAATAAACAGCCAGTTAGATGAAGGGTATTCTAGTTGTTCATACACAGCCTATCAGAAAAACATGCACATCATGATGTCAGACTAGTACTTACTGTTCTCTGTGTAAAAGTGTTAAATAAGCCATATCTTCTCCTAAGAGTGTAGTGGTAGGCCAGTGTACAGGAAAAATAATTAAGATAAAACCCTGAACAATACCCAAAAGAATCTCTCTGAGATCATTCACTAAAGTAATCTCTTTCAAAATTTAATCCTGGGCACTGAAGAAAAGGAGGAATCAATCACATTTAAGTTATGATTCTTTAGAATGTGTTGGACAATTCTGAGATACACTGAGAAAAAAAGTATTAACAACAGCCAAGAGGAGACGGCAGCTAAAACTTAAGGGTCAGAGATGAGATCAAAATTAGAAACATATAATGTCTGGAGAACCGTCCATATAAGGGTATCTTTAAATCAGTAACTAAGTTAGGATAATCCACTAGGCAAAATAAACAGCTGCCATCATCGGAGTGGCTGATTCTTCATCTCTCATTCAGAAACCTCTGTACCATCTCAGGAGCCAAATATGACATGACTTTACGCTCAACAATGTTTGGAGCTATTGTCAAAGCTGGTCTCGACTTTCCTAGTCCCAGATGAGAAACTCATATACTTTGATCTTTCCTTTTTATAAAAGTACAAAAAAGCAACAGTAGAGGATGAACTTCTGCCGAGCCTTCCTCACCACATCTGGTACAGCACATTTACTTACGCTCTCCAACCCCGTGGACTTTCTGATTCCCCAGAGTAGGCTGCTTTCCCCTCTCATTTACTTATTCATCAGACTTTCAGGGAACTTGTTAAGCTGGTGCCAAGCATGAGAAAGGTGAAATAAATAAGGATCTTACCTTCTACGAGTTCAGTGTGGTATGGAAGACAGACACAAATAATTGTAATACAGTGTAAGGCCTATAGCAGAAGTTTGCACAAAAGGAGGGTTGCAACTGTCTTTGGGACTTGGGGAGGGTCTGCGACGGAAATGACCAGGCAGAGAAAGAGCGAAAGGCATTTGAGGCAGAGCAATCAGTCCAGGCAAAAGCTCGGAGCATGTTCTGAGAATAGCAAAAACTATGTGCCCAGAGTGGAAGTGACAGGATGTGAATGGGGGAAGAGGCAGAAGATTAGGCTGAAAAAGTCGACTGCTGAGGTCCCTAATGTCCCATGCTAACTCGGTGGTCCACTGTCCTGTAGCCCTGAGGCTCTCAACTCTGGCTACACATTAAAATCTCCTGGGAAGATTTAAAACAGAATATTGATGTCTGGTATTTGTTAGTATCAATTAATTGGTCCAGGCTGGGGACTGGGCATTGGTGTTTTTTAACAGTCTTCCCATGTGACTCTGTTACGTGGCTGGGGTGAGAACAGCCACTACAGGCAACAGGGAGTCAACACAAATGTATGCACAGGATGGGGGTGTAAGAACACTAAAAAAATAAATAAATAACTGGGCAACAGTGTGAAGAGTAGATCAGAGGCACACAGACCAGGGGAGGTATGTCAATGGACAGAGGTTACCGAATACAGTTGAGAGGTAAGAGTCTAAGCCAGTAGTTAGTAGTAACCTTTCCTGGGTCACTGGCCTGTGTGAAAGTCAATGATAAAGGTTAGATGCCTTCTCCTCAAGAAAAATGCACCTATGTCAAAAAATAAACACATAATTTCAGGGGATTATGAACCTCTTTGAGCAGTGGACTCAAGTGAAGAAACCCTGACCTAAAAGCAGTGAATAGAAAGAGGAGAGAGAGACTTTTGAGGTAGAATCAATAGCATTGATGACTCCCAGGTGAGGGGAAGGAAGAGGGATTCAGGCTGACGCCACCACTTCTAGCTTTAGAATTGTTAGTGATAAACACGTATTTGTGCACTTACTTAAGTGTCAGGAACAACACTGAGCACTTAACGTGTACTCCTCTCAGGGAATCTTCCCAGTTCTAGAAGACAGATTGCGATCAGGTTCTTCACTGAAGAAACTGAGATTTAGAGACATTAAGGCGCTTGTCCAAGGTCATGCAGCATTAAGTGGTGGAGCAGGAATTCAATCCTCCAGAGCCTGCGGTGCTAACCTCTCCCCGGCACCTCTGGAGGGTGGAGAGGAGACAGGACAGAGCAGAAGTAGATTTAGGATGAGAGGAGGAAGGGGGAGGGGAGGGAACACACAAATTAGTTTTAGACAGGGTGTGTTCCAGATAGCACAAGACATATCAGTGGCACTATCTACTACATCAGGAAAAAAATAGAAAGGAGCTCAAGAGGGGACAGCAGAAGACATAGCAGTAGAATGTTTAGGGAGTCCTCTCCATGAGCTGGGCACCGTTCTAAGTGCTTCTCTCGGGGTGTAAGTGCTATCGTTACCTTCCCTCTACAAGGAAACAGACTTGGGAGATCAGGTCCCAGAGCCAGCAAGTGGTGGAGCCCATCTCCTTAAGCCCTAACCTAAACCTCTCTGGCGCCATAACAAGGAATGGAACCCATGGTCGGAAGTGGCAGCAGCCCCCAAGCTGTTCTAAGACCACTAGTGTGAGATACAGGGTTTTTTGTTTTTTGTTTTTTTAAAGCTTTATAATTAAAACAAACAAACAAACAAACCTTGACAGTATTTATCCATTTCCACAACTGAAAGGATTTTTATATTGTTTCAATTATTGAGGGGCGATAAGAGATATCCGTGTCTCACCCAAGTGAAATATCAGAGCTACATCTTCACAGGGCAGTATGCAGACTTGGGTGCAGGCCTGTGCAGACAACAAGCAAGACACAAATTCCAGGCAGTGTTATTATCATGAGTCAGGATTCAGAACAATTAGTCTAATGAAGATAGTGTCCTATGTTTCCGGAGGCCACAATGAAGCCAGGAAGTGGTGAAATTTCCTTTTTTACTCTCTTTTTGCAGCATGAAAAGAATGTGGCTTTTCTCCTCTCTAAAGAGACAAAAATAAAGTCTTAAACCACACACTACAGGCCTAGACTAGTTCCTTCAGGTTTAACAGTGGAATAACTTATGCGCCGCAAGTTTCAGATAAAAACCTGTTATATTTCAACATTTCAGCACCTTTGAAACACCTGTACTGGCAATCATGTAGCCTTTGAGTTAAAACCATCCCCTCTATAAAAGTACTTTAAAAGAGCCTACGATATTATCCTAGAATTTTCTCCTGTTTTGGAATTCAAGCACCTGGGAGAAGAAACATGACAATCCAATTAAAAGGGTTTTGAAGTCCTATGGTACAACCTCTCACTTAGAGCAGGAATTCCTTCTACAGCCCCTGTCCTGGTCCCCCATCATAGGCTTGAAGTCATGACTCTCCAGGGCACCCACCCCATCACTGGGGAACTCTCACCAGAGCTGAGAGCAGGTCACGATCCTTTGCCTTGTGATGTCCACGCCTTCACATATTTACTGCGCACTTGCGCGTCCACACGCACCAGCTCTCCACACCACCTTCCGGTCCTGCCCGTCCCCAATGCACGTCGCTCTTCAACACCCTCTCCTTCTGCTCCGACCACCCAACTCCTCCTCCGGTGCTTCCTCCCGTGACTGCACTTCTCAGCCCACCACCGGTCTCCCTCCCCTGCTAATGTCTCACCTAAGCATGGGTCACAGGAGTAAACACATTCACCAGGTGTGCTCTAACATCTATTTTCAGCAGCTGCATCACAGAGAGGCTCACAGAAGCCTGTGGCCAAAGAAACTCATGGCTCGTTTTTGTCTCAGGTGCATGTGGGGCAGTCCTCAACTCCTGCAAATGGTTCATCCTGAGGCTACTTCATCTTGCTGGTTTTAGAACATTACCACCACCTATTCATATTATTCTGAATCCAGTCTGCTACGTGTGGTATTAGTCATCTCTCCTAGGTTGATGTCAGCCTTCCTTGAGGCAACAGCCCTGTTGAAAATCTGATGAAAGCCATAAAATGTACACAGTTTTGCAATCAATATCAAATGATTCCTGGACCCCCATGAAGCCCATCCATTGGCCTGTCTAAGGTGAAACCGTAGGAATCCTAGGACCTATGAAAAACACCTATGGTCACTAGAATTCATTCAGATCCATTTCTAAAATAATTGATTCTCCTATCTAATGCCCAACTTAATACCCAGAAGAAGCCAATTAACTGGAATTCAACTGACCTTAACTCACTAATTCTATCAGAGAAGATATCCAGAAACTAAGAAATCTGCCCAAAACCAAACCACAGGTTTTAAGAATATTTTAGACACAGAAGCACAGGCACCTGAAGTTATACATACAAAGATACGTGTTGCGTCACTGTTTGTAGTGGCAAAAAAAAGTGTGTGGGGAGGAACATCCTGAATATCCATCTGCAGGGAAATGGTTGAATAAATTATGGTATATTGAAAATTTTAATTCATTTTTTGGAAACAAGAGTTAGAGCTGATCTATTGACCTGGAGAAATATCCATGATATATTAAGGAGAAAAAGCAAGCTTCAGAATAATATATTGAGTATGATCCTAGTTAAAAAGCAAAAAACCCCGACAAACCTTACATCCTTAAACATACTTTTCTGAATACAGGAAAAGGTGTGGAAGAATTCACATCTGTGAACATGGGTGGGGGATGAATTCTTTTTTTCTTTGTTCATCCTTGTATACTTTCACTTGTTACGAGCAAATGCTGCTTTTGCAAAGTAATAAATTTTAAAAAGAAAAGAAACTAAATAAAGCTGACAATAGGATCTATAAATAGACTCAGCTCTCTCATCCCAACACTCCAGGCAGGTTTTCTTTTTCTTTGGCTGCACCCCACGACAGGCAGGATTTTAGTTCCCGGATCAGGGATTGAACCCGTGCCCCGCGCAATGGAAGCGTGGAGTCTTAACCACTGGACCGCCAGGGAAGTCCCAGGCAGGTTTTCTAAATGCCTAATTTCTCCAAAAGGTTCCCACCCACAGTATACCCTGGACGAAATCTAACTTCCTTTTTGACTTTTCAGTGATTCTGAGTTTTTCACTGTTTGGGGTACTTGATTCCATGTCACAGGCACTCTTCTGTAATACAGAGTAAAGCTGTGTTTTGTAGAGTAAATGTGTCCACAATTCACAAGTGTGATTATTTTCCCCCTTAGGAAAATACGCACCTCAGCAGAGCCGTAAATAAAAGAAAGGTATGCGGAACCCACATTAGTCCAATACGCAGGAGATGGATACACGAAGCACAAACACTAGCAAATTCCAAGGTGAAGACATATGAGCAGAGATGCCATTCCTGTTGGTTCAGGGGTTCTCAACCTTGGCTAAACATCAGAATTACCTGGAAGCATTTTTTAAAAATCCCAGTGCCTGGGAACCACTTCCAGAGATTCTAAGTTAACTGGCCTGGGCGTAGGTACTTGTTTCGTTTTTAAAGCTAACTAGGTAATTCAGACAGAGTTAAGAACCACTGCTTTTTACAGTTCATCCTCTGCCTTCCTTTCTTCCCATCTTTTACAAAGAGCTTTTTCTTTATCAGTTATTTTAAGGCTACATTTGGGAAAGCCAAAACCGATCAACCAGCTGACCCTGTCCCCCGTCCATAATTCCTATCATCCTTATGTGGACTTCTGATGACCAAATTAAATAAAGTTACGTAAATCCATGGCTACCACAATTAAGGACCCTTCACATGTCAAAAGAGTATTTGTAGCGTCACCTGAATAATAACTTATTTATTATAAACTTTGGAGACAACGATTTTATGAAACATCTTAGGATGCCAAACATTATGTTGGAAAGCAAAAGTGCCAGCACTATTCTACCGATTATCTGAAATTTTGCCAGACATTAGTCAATTAATGGACTTCCTGGTTTTTTGCGCTACTCTAAGTATTTTTAAAAATTCAGCTCTACCACGTCGCAGAAGATAGATAAAATGAAAAACCATTGCATGAACTATCTCCTCCATTCAAATTTAGTATCTGAGAACAATTATATGCCCAAGAAAATTTTTAATAAAGTATGAAAGGGGATTCATTAACAAAATGAAATATTTATTTAGTACATATTACATTACAGTACAAAAAAGACAGAATTCTGTACTTTGAACACATGCCGCAATTTATACAGAAAGATAGTTTAAAACAAAGGACAATGTATATTATTTATATTATTTATAATGGCTGGTATTAACAAATAATTGCCTTTATATATATATATCTACAAGTGTGGACGGCATTAGCATGCATTTTCAAAGAAGCTTACAATGGTCCATCAAAGGAGTTTTGATCCAGGAATTGCACTCCTAAGCATTTATCCTAGTGAAATGAAAACTCAGGTCCACACAAAACACCTGTATACAAATGCTCACAACAGCTTTATCTGTAACAGCCCCAAACTGGAAACCACCCAAATGTCCTTCCAAAAGACAAAAGGTTAAACTGTGATACATCCATACCATGCCAGTACTCAGCAATAAAAGGGAACAAACTATTGATACACGCAACAGCATGAAGGGATCTCCGGGGCATTATGCCAAGTTAAAAGAGCCAATTTCAAAAGGTCACATGCTGCATGATTCCATTTATATAATAGTCTCAAAATGACGAAATTATAAAGCTGGAGAACACATTAGTGGTTACCAAGGGTTGGTGGGTAGAGGGAAGGTTATAAAGAGGTAGCAAGAAGCCTTGAGTTGATGGGTCAGTTGTGTATCCTGGTTGTGGTGGTGGTTACACAGATCTACACGTGATGGAACTGCACACACACAGACACACACACCACATATACATGCACACCCTCACAGTCACACACACACACGACATATACATACACACCCACACAGTCACACACACACACACACCACATATACATACACATACACACCGTCACACACACACACACCACATATACATACACACCCACAGTCACACACACACACCACATATACATACACACCCACACCCAGTCACACACACACACGCCACATATACTACACACCCAGTCACACACACACACCACATATACATACACACCCACACACAGTCACACACACACACACCCAGTCATACACACACACCACATATACACACCCAGTCACACACACACCACATATACATACACACCCACACAGTCACACACACACACACCACATATACATACACACCCACACCCAGTCACACGCACACACACCACATATACATACACACCCAGTCACACACACACACCACATATACATACACACCCACACACAGTCACACACACACACACCCAGTCATACACACACACCACATATACACACCCAGTCACACACACACACCACATATACATACACACCCACACAGTCACACACACACACACACCACATATACATACACACCCACACCCAGTCACACACACACACGCCACATATACATACACACCCAGTCACACACCCCCCCCACATATACATACACACCCACACAGTCACACACACACACATATACATACACACCCACAGTCACACACACCCCCCCACATATACATACACACCCACACACAGTCACACACACCCCCACATATACATACACACCCACAGTCACACACACACCACATATACATACACACCCAGTCACACACACACATCCCACATATACATACACACCCACACAGTCACACACACACACACCACATATACACCCACACCCAGTCACACACACCCCACATATACATACACACCCAGTCACACACACACCACATATACATACACACCCAGTCACACACACACACTCAGTCACACCCACACACACCATATATACATACACACCCACACATAGTCACACCCACACACACCACATATATATACACACCCACACAGTCACACACACACACCACATATACACACCCAGTCACACACACACACCACATATACATACACACCCAGTCACACCCACACACACCACATATATATACATACCCACACAGTCACACACCCAGTTACACACACACACCCACACATGGTCACAGACACACACACCCCCCCCACATATACATACACACCCAGTCACACACACCACATATACATAGACACCCACACAGTCACACCCACACACACCACATATATATACACAACCACACAGTCACACACCCAGTTACACACACACACCCACACATGGTCACAGACACACACACCCCCCCCACATATACATACACACCCAGTCACACACACCACATATACATACCCACACATAGCCACACACACACACCCACACATAGTCACACACACACACCCATAGTCACACACACACACCATATATACATACACACCCACACACCCCCCCCACATATACATACACACCCACACACCACATATACATACACACCCAGTCACACACACACACCACATAGTCACACACACACCCAGTCACACACACCCCCCCCACATATACATACACACCCACATAGTCTCACACACACCACATATACATACACACCCACACATAGTCACACACACACCACATATACATACACACCCAAACATAGTCACACACACACACCACATATACATACACATCCACACAGTCACACACACACACCACATATACATACACACCCAGTCACACACACACACAGCACATATACATACACACCCACACAGTCACACACACACATACACACACACCCACATATAGTCACACACACACACCACATATACACACACACACACCACATACACACCCACAAATAGTCACACACACACACATACACACAGTGCATGTAAAACTGGAGAAATCTGAATAAGCTCTGTGGATTGTACCGGGGTCTATTTTCCGCTTTTGTTCTGGTACCAGTTGCCTCTGGGGGAAACTGGGTGAAGAATACACGGGAACTCTCTGTATTTTTACAACTTCCTGTGAATCTAACCATTTCAAAACAAAAAGTTTAAAACAAGTTTGAGGGAATCATGAAGGTGGTGACTTACAATAAACCGTTTTTCTTCATCTAAGTGATGGTATAAACAAGTAACGGGAGATATACCAGATGGCTGGAGAGGAAAAGATGACGAATGATATTTACTGAGCGTTTATCGCGCACCAGGCACTACAGCTGATCTCATTCAACTCGACGCTCGGCCCAGTGAGGTGGCGGCTGCTAAACAGCCTCACTTTTCAGATGAGCGAACGGGAAGGCAAGAAATTCAATCAAGGCCACACAGACGGCAAGGAGCGACGACATCGAAGTTAAGACCATCTCAAAGCAAAGAGGATGATTATTGTACCAAGAAGGGTTTAAAAAGTAGCTTAATATATAGGTAGAGTAGGTGAAATACTACAGACGTAAAACCTTAAATATGCCCACAGCATACCTGCTGAACAGTGTGTCTTCCAAGAACTTAAATCCACAACACACATCAGCCCTGGATAACTGAATGCACTTGACCACAGATGTATTTGAAACTGTGGTTATTTTTTATTTATCTTTTAAACTTTTTCTTAGAAATGAGAAGAAGAGTAACATTGATTTCTCCTCTTTAAAAGGTGCTTGCTGAATGGAAACAGGTAGATAAGAGGGAGCCAAAATTCGGAAATAATACAAATAAGGCACTCAAGATGGGGGGAAATAAAGCTGATTGACTGTCACAAAGCCTATTCATGAAAGAAAAGGGAAAGCTTGCAATCTCGTCAAATGCCAGGCCCGATAGTCTGAATGAGGTTAGAATAAAACCAGGATCCTCATACAATGAACAACAGGGGCTAGCAAGATGAATATTTATTTGCAATAAAATAGTTTTAAATACAATAATGCAGTTAAGGTTGGCTTCAGTATGGCTTAGAAAAAGCAAAAGGAAACTTTCTGCCCTTTATCACTCCATCCATAAATTCAATGCAAATAATAAGGGGGGGGTGGTCGGGGTGGGTAGTGGGTGGCAGTTTTAAACAAGATTGGCCACAAGCTGACAGATAAAGCTGGGTGATAGGGACACAGAGATTAATTCTCAAAGCAGCTTTTGGGACCACTGGTGCCACCTGCACCACCAGCCCTGATCACATGAAAAAAAGCAAAAAGAAGGGAGGCAACTACAGTGATAAACACACCACTGTTTTCCCAGGTCAGGTGGAAATGCTCACTCCTCAGAAATCTGCTTAAATATCCTTAAGAAAGAGTCAGGGACACCTAAAATGTAAAATGGGCAGTCCTTTTAACACTGCAACTTTTCCTGAATGATCAAAGAATATTTTCATAAATACAGTTTTTGAAGACTGTTCATCACAGGCTTGTTTACAATGGTGAGAAATCTGATACCTAAATTATCATTAAAGAGGGATTAAATATATTATGGTGTACTCTTACAGTGGAATACCAAGCAGCTATGTAAAAAAAGGAAGACAAGAACCCACAATAACAGGGTATGGCAAAGGGAGACAGGAACCAGCTGAAAGCTCTCCAGATGGCCAAAGCTGGAACAATTTGAGCAATACAGTAGTGTTGTGTCAGATTATAACACAAGTATAAATACCCATTGGTCTACACTGATATAAGTAAACAACTGGATAAATGAATACCTGGGGAGAACAGACAAAGCTCCTGGGCTGCAGAATTCCAAACACTGTAGGTAGGTCCCCTGCCCCGCCCCAAAGAGGTGGAGCATGGCCCCCGACTCCTGACGTGGGTGCTGCCTTCTTCCCAAGAGCACAGATGCGAAGGGGAGAAAGAGAGAGTAACTTTGCAGTACAGACACCTGACAAGCGCCGCCTCAGTCAGGATACCAAGGTCAACGTCACACAGACAGCAGGCACCCTTGAAACGATGGGATGAAAACAGCTCTTGGCCCCAGGGGTCTCTCTCCCCCAAACACACAACCCCAGTCGAACCGTGAGAAGAACATCAGCCAAACCCCGGTTGAGGGGCACTCTACAACAACTGACTAGTATGCCCCCAAACTGTCCAAGTCATAAAAAACAAGAAAAGTCTGTAAGAAACTGTCACAGGCACGGAGAGCCGAAGGAGACCTGAGGACTGAAGTATGGAATCCTGGACGGGATCCTGGAACACAAAAAGACAGGAGGTAAAAAAGCTAAGGAAATCTGAGGAAGCATGGACTTCGGTTAATAACGATGTATCAATGCTGGCTCATTAGTTCTGACAAACACACCACACTAAGGTAAGATGTTAATGATCAGGGAGACAGGGAACTCTTTGCGCCAGCTCTGCGATTTTCCATAAACCCAAAACTGTTCTAAAATAAAAAGATTATTTTTAAAAAATGAAAAAGAAAAATTTTCATGAAGATGTAAACTTACAATGCTGTGGAATGATGGCCAATATATAATAAATGAAAGAAGAATTACTAAACAACATGCATGTTATGAATCTATTGTTGCTTTAAAAATATACATATATGTATTTATACACCAAAAAGTCTGGAAGACCAACCATACACCAAACCACATATCTAGTGATTTTCACCACCTCCTTTATACTTTTCCATAGTATTTGGTTTTGTTTTTCCACTAAGCATTGGTTACTTTTAACACTGAGCCTCATTACTCCCACGGTCAAGAACACAGTTGTTTTATTTTTGGGAAAAAGTAGCTGTACAGCATAGAATTAATAGAGACCACCTTAGCTCAAAATAAGATGCATTTATAAAACAGCTAAACTTTACTTTTTCAAGGGGAAATATTTTAAAGGCAGAACAGAAAAGTGATTGAAAGCATGGGATTTCATCAGACGTGGAGTGCAATCCTGGTTTCACCATTTACTGTCTGTGTGACCTTGGGCAGCTCAATAACCTCCCTCAACAGCCTCACTTTCACAGTGGGGAGATGTAACGCTCACCACAAACCTATGCATCTGCAGAACTGCCCTAACATTTATTTGCCTATTTATTTATCAATATAAACACATATTGCACATAACACATAAATGTATATTACATAAATGTATTTCATAACCTCAAATTTTATTAGAAAATTACCTGACTAGTAGCAAAGAGTTCGATGTATGTCAAGAGCCTGGCCCTACTGAGGCCCCATAATGGTTAATTGTTGTTGTTATCAATAATATACAAAAACCCAAGAAAAATTAGAACACTATCAGAAAAAAATCTCATTTCTCAAAGTATATAACATGGAGCACTGAAAGACAAAACCAACACCTCAGCTCGTTCTACGCCATCTGCTGTGATGTCCCAAAGCCCTCCGCTAACTAGACATTCATTAGGGTGATTAAACGTGTTAACATTCCCACAGGACTGCTGTGGAGAATCTTCCAGAGAATACAAGTGAAAGCCACTTGTCTAATCACAGCCAGCTTAAACTAAACTTTGGAATATTAATGCACCAAGTATCCCTTGCTATCGAAATGAATGTAACATCAATACAAATTAACACCAGCCATAAAACACAAACTAAACTGATTTAAATCCCTTGACTGTAAATAAGGAACTTTAAAGATGCTTTAGACAAGACATATATTTTGATCAAAATTCTGGGCTGGTAGTTCTATCCCAATACTGATATTTAAAAATTACCCCAAATACAACACTTATAATACACAAAATTACGACAGAACAGACAAGTCTAATCATGCTATGAATTAGTGGACTTTTATAACAAGACTCAACAACCCAGAACAGAAGAATCATTTGTTTCAAGTGAAAAGTTTACCTGGCCTGGTTTATCCTATGGTCTAGGACATAGACCCAGATTTTAAAGAAATTAATCAACCATAATATAAGCAAAATAATATTAAATCACTGTGCCAATTTTTTCTACTACACTAGAAAATGCAGACTGTTCAGTTTGGTTCTGCTAAAAGAAGTTAATTTAAACAGCTTTTAAAATAACAAAAACATAGATATAATCCAGGAACTAAATTTAGGTTCGTATATATAACCCAGTGTTGTGATTACAACTCTACAAAGACGGATTTTATAACACACTCCAAAGCGTCTGTATCCAATAAATCTTACTCCAATTTTCCTGAGAGCAGTTGTTACGGAGACCTAGCCCAGTGATGTCATTCTAGCTAAACACTTTAAAACCTGTGGCATATTTCTGTCAAATATACTTAATTGTAGCAAATTTTAAATTTGAGAATGGATGTGACGTATGGGAAGAAATCACCGTCACTGAGAACTACACCTGGCAAGTAGACTAAGCGCAATAAACTTCTTTTGGTTAAAAAAAAGGAGGGGCTTGACTACAAGGTTTTTAGTAAGGTTAAGTTTTCCTAAAAACTATAAAAGCAAATTTGAAGTGGGAATTCCAAGCACGTGGGGCAGCAACATTATCTACATAATAAGAGTATGCTCATCTGCCGTGTTCTCTACCGGGTGTTTCCTTCTCCAATTTTTAAACAATAACTGAATAATGGACCATACTGGCACCTCGTATATATTACCTCATTTAATCCATGTAACATTACTAGACAATTATCACCATTTCAAAGTGAAGACACTGAGCCTGAGTGCTTGCAGTAAGTTGCCCAGTTCACACAGGTAATAAGGAGAGACCAGCAATTACTTCATAATCGCAATACACACACACGCACATCCCCTGTTACCTACACATTATATCTGACTTTTTGAGGTTTTTGACCTCTACTTTCTGACTCTCCCAATTAATCTCTGCCTATGACAGCAGCTACTTACGTATATTTTTGCATCTGCCCTACTGTATTGCAGTCGTTCACTTATCAACATTGCCTACTCAATGATGAGCTTCCGGAGAGAATGGCTCACACCTTATCTCTGTAATCCCAGAACACAGTCCTGTATTTAGCACATCTGCATGCATTTCTTGTTAGTACTTAACAGTGGTTCTGATGTTGATTCTGCTAGCTGCTCATGGGTGGTGAACATTACAGAACCAGCTTAAAGATACCTGCCAACCACTACCTCAAGGAGGGCAGACGCAGGCAGAAAGGAGATTCAATATGATCAGCCTGAATCTGTAGGGCTGTTCTTAACATAGCATTTAGACACTACATTATGTGGCATATAGGGTTTTTCTTCTTCACGTTGAATAAAGCTGTATCTGCACTCACATTAGTCCACCTCCAGTAGTTCACTGCACAAAACGAAATGACAGGACAGCACGACACTCATAGTGCATGCAAGAATGAAGGAAAAATATACGACAATGTAAACCATCAACAGCAGAACGTTAAGATTTTGCCAAAAAGCTACCTTTTCATTACAACACGACTCCAGAGTCCAGAGGGGCAAGACCACACAATTTATACGCTTTCCCACACAAGAAACTAACAGGGTTGGTTATTCATGACATTTGGAGACTGGTATGGTGTAATTACAAAATGACACAGGTTAATACTTAAGGAGACATCAAGTCTCTCAAAATAAAATGAATATTTACAAGATTAAGTATTTGTTTTGTTATTAAAGTCCTGGAACTTCAAGGAACATATAAAAATACAGATGACTTGGTTCTCAGATTAGTTAACAGAATTACTGATACTTTTTATTCTTTTAGGGGACCTTTTACCTACTAAATCTTAGAGTCTGCGTTTGTGGTTTCCGTTTTCCTTCCAGTGATAGAAACTGACTGCGAGTCCTTTTGTGGTATTTATCTTTCTCTTCTCATCCCCCACCCACCCCTAGCCCCAAACCTGCTTTGGACGTCTGTCTTCTTTAATTTTTCAAGACAAGGCAGTGAAGTGAAATGGCATGAACTCTTGAATAAAGAGTTAAAAATGTTAAAATCATATGACTCTCCTCTCTTTAAAGTAATATTAGTCTTCTAGAATACCAATCTAATTCTTAGAAGCAGAAAACACAGGAAGTTCAATGTTCCAAGAAAAGTTATTAATAATTGATTCATCCTGGCTACCCAGGAAATACACAGCAAGGACCTGTGTTCTACGCAAATACAGACAACAAATCCGTCTAGAAATACCTGCCACCCAGGGACAAGGAAAATAGAAAAAGAGCTCACGGAGCAAATGCACAAAAGGTACAGGAAGAAAACAGCATAAATGTAGGGCTGAGCAGGAATCAGAGCTCCATGAAAGCCGTGACAGATCAGTGAGCCCTACAGACAGAAGCAGACGGAGGTGGTGGAGGAGAGGTCGTCACCGACGGGAGGTGACAGAAGTGAGCAGAGGCGAGGAGGAACCAGGCAGGGGCGAGAGGACAGGAACTGAATTACAAGAGGGGACAAGAAAGAACGGCGGGGCCGGCGAGGAAGGAGGCGTGCCCAAGGAACAGACGGCATTTTCAATGGGAGACTGAGTCATAGAAAAAGGAAGGAAGGAGGCAAAATGCAAAGACACCAAACACGAAATTCTGGACAAATGAGGAAAAATGTAAAAGTGAGACCAGGTGATAAATAGGTAGGGTAGAAAGGCAAAAAAAAGGATAAAGTAAAAGAAACCTCTGGGAAAGGAAATATTAAAAAAAAGACAAATGGTTTCTGGAATTTCACTATATTAAATTAAATTTTTAAACCTGTTCTTTTGTTTCTGTTTCTCTCTGCTGGGTAAAACTTGATTGAGAACAATGGTTTCCACAATCTCCAGAGGAGAAAAGTATGGATGAGGTCAACTGACTTAGTAGCAAAAGTAAGAAGAGCTGAAAACAATAAAATTTACTTATGTCAGTTAACCATCTTAGCTCTAACCCACAAACTAATTTTCTTTTTTCTTTCTGTCAACTTGTTTCATCCATACCTATTTCCTCCCTCCTGTATTATTATTATTTTTCAACATCTTTATTGGAGTATAATTGCTTTACAATAGTGTGTTAGTTTCTGCTTCATAACAAAGTGAATCAGCTATACATATACATATATCCCCATATCCCCTCCCTCTTGCGTCTCCCTCCCACCCTCCCTATGCCACCCTTCTAGGTGGTCACAAAGCAGGAGCTGATCTCCCTGTGCTATGCGGCTGCTTCCCACTAGCAATCTATTCTACATTTGGTAGTGCATATATGTCCATGCCACTCTCTCACTTTGTCCCAGCTTACCCTTCCCCCTCCCCATGTCCTCAAGTCCATTCTCTACGTCTGCGTCTTTATTCCTGTCCTGTCCCTAGGTTCTTCATAACCTTCTTTTTTTTTAGATTCCATATATATGTGTTAGCATACGGTATTTGTTTTTCTCTTTCTGACTTACTTCACTCTGTATGACAGACTCTAGGTCCATCCACCTCACTACAAATAACTCAATTGCATTTCTTTTATGGCTGAGTAATATTCCATTGTGTATATGTACCACATCTTCTTTATCCATTCATCTGTTGATGGACACTTAGGTTGCTTCCATGTCCTGACTATTGTAAATAGAGCTGCAATGAACATTGTGGTACATGACTCTTTTTGAATTATGGTTTTCTCAGGGTATATGCCCAGTAGTGAGATTGCTGGGTCATATGGTAGTTCTATTCTTAGTTTTTTAAGGAACCTCCATACTGTTCTCCATAGTGGCTGTATCAATTTACATTCCCACCAACAGTGCAAGAGGGTTCCCTTTTCTCCACACCCTCTCCAGCATTTATTGTTCCACAAACTAATTTTCACACTGACACATACACATCAATGACCTTAGTGACCAACTGCTTCATTTACTAATCACAAAAGCTTTCTCTCTCTCTCACTTTTTCTCTCTCTGTGCTTATCAGTATTTGGAGAAATCCCTGCTTCTGACTACTGCCCTAAAAAAGAAAGGGCAGAGTAAGAAGGTGACACTTTCATCAATACTGCTAAAAAAAAAAAAAAAAAAAAAAAAAAAGTCTGATGGAAGCTTAACACAAGGTTAAAACAATAACAGTGAAAAGATGCAAATTTCCTATAAATCTCTACGACCCACCTTATTCTGGACTCCTACATAACTGAAAACAGAACACAGAGATCATCCTTCATTTCCATCTAGAAACAACAGAGAAAACAAAACACTTAACAAGAACATAAAAACAATAAGGAAGAGCCATTCTGAAAAAGAAGGGAAATTATTCTACTCTTAATCCTAGGAAATAACCAAGGGTAGAAAAGTTACCGTACCAAAGGTCTATTTATGAAGCTGTAATTCGTATAACTCTTTATTTTTAAGCTGAAAAAATATAGTCATCAGATTTTCGGTCCAAAAAACTGTGCAAGAAAAAAAGCAGGCACACACAGAGGCTGAGAGGAAGATAAAGGAAGAGGAACCTAAAGCCGCCAAGCTTTGAACAATCACTGAGAAGAAGCAGTTTCTCAACATCCTGTGCCTTGAGGAATTCTTCAGTGAAAGTCAATTTCTGAGGGCCAACATCCTATTATAAGCTCCCATTTCTCCTATTGTATCTACTATTTCTCTATCCACACAGATTGAAACTCTGATCGTACGCAGATTACCAGCTTTAGCAGCAGGGGAAAAATAACTCAAATATTATACACAAAAGCAATGGGTTAACAAAGACAACGTAAGAAACATGTAAAGAAATATGCTAGAGTCTTGTTGCTCATATTTGCAGAACTATCTTCTTTCAGCTGCTCAAAAATCCTAAATGGCATTGGGCCGATTCTTGAAATTTGCCTTTTCTTCAGTTTTGTTTTGTTTTTTTAAACCATTCTTCCATGAATATCGCGACGGGTCACTCGGCCACACAGTCCATTCACAGGCATCTGACATGATTATTTACTTCTGGAAACAGCTGCTGAATTCCAAGGCACTGGGACACTTCTTAAAGGAACAAACCTGGTTCTCTGGTCTCTACTGAGGACACGGTGAAACTAGGATTCTCTGAACTCAACGATGACACGGAAGCCAAGCTGTGCTGTTTCCAAGGTAAGATGCCTTGAAAAAAAAAAAAAAGCTAAAAATCAATCAGATTTTAAAAACAAAAAGACTCTAATAAAGTAGTGAAAATTCTCACACAGTGTTACACTTTCGCTAAGACTGAAAAATAAGTAACTCAGATAAAAAATTTCAATCCTTCACTTCAACTTTAAATATATTTTCAAAAAAATTTTATAGGGCATCACAGGTTATACAATAAAAAATACTGCAAATAATTGACTGTTCCTGAAATTAACAAAAAATATCCATTAAAATTGTAAAGAAATTCTGGTGACTGACGTTTTGATGTTTACCATGGCCAGGATAGAAGATGGGCTTTGAGAAAACGCTATTTCTCTGCGTTCATATCTTATTTGGAAATGGTATGAACAAGCATGATTTATACTGAGCTATAAAGTGAGCTACAGAACTGATGACCTGGAAAATTTCTTCTAGCCATAAAATTCTGAAATTGCATACTATCTGGTGATAAAATCTTGACACCACTGAACCAGCTGTAGGCAAGCCATTTGACTTTGCCCTGATTTTCTCATCTATAAAATACAGGGCTGGTTCTTCTTACATGGGGAGATGGGTACTAGGATCACCTGAGGATGGCTTAAAATACAGATGCCTGCCCAGCTCCAGCTCTAAAGAGCTCTAACCTCTGGGATTAGGTTAAGGCATCTGTTCCTGTTACTGTATAACGAACCCTGGGTCATTCTGTCTACACTCATACTTAGAGAACCACCACACTAGGTCATGTTCAGGATGCAGCTCTACAGCCCTAAGAGTCATAAAACAGGGCAGTAGGGATGCCATTACTCCAGCTTGATAGGTTTAAGACAAACGAATCACTGTGTCATTTTCTCCTTCCCTAAAAATCCCCCGTTCAGAGAAGACGCCAAAACTAAGATTAAGGCTAACGTGCCAATTGGTTAAACACTTCAATGGAGATTATTTTTAGCCCAAATTGTCCCAACTATATCCTCGGATATTTAAATAGAACACAACTGCAGGACGATATTCACAGTCATAGCTGCTGCTCTGACAGGCCATCCCAAAATATGAGCTGATGTTAAAATGATAGCAGCAACATGCCATTTCTTACTCAAATTATAAAGCTGCCCCCAAGACAAAGGTCACACCCCCCGCCCCAGCAGAAGTGACATGTCACGCAGAACACCGTACCTGCAGAGCTGCTAACCGGGGCTGTGGCCCAGGCTTCACCCTAGGGCACCTCCTCCTCTGATTCCTGGACAGCGGGTATGGTGACGTGTGTGCTCCCCTATCGGCCGAGTCATGTGGATTCAATGGGCTCTGTTGGTGCCCAACACCCCCAAAATAATATTGTCAGCTCCCGACTAAAGGGACACAAAACTGGGCTTTCAGAGTATACCACTTTCCTTCATCTTGCTGGATTTTGTTTGCAGGCCCTCATCCAAGTCCACATGGCTTCAAAGTGACCTCACTCCAGGTTTGTCACCAAACCAACAGTGCCGTTGGTTTTTTTCCACCAAAGAAATATTACTTGGTTGGAAGAGGCCTCTGGGCCCCAAGAGTGTGCTCTACTGTCCAAGACAAGATGAAAAAGTGGGTCAAGATTTCACAAAAGGACAAGGCAAACGGACAGATGGGCACTGGAAGCCTTCAGTAATGCTCCCATCCTGGTAAACTGCATTCACTAGGGGTTTAAAAGTGTTGAAAAAAGAAGAGTTCTTCCACATGAGTTATTTGACACTGAATTAGTATCTTAAGCAGTCACTGCCCTTTGTCCTGGTGAATCACTGCCCTAGAATTCAACACCTACCAAGGGTCCTAGTCCCCCTCAGCTTTGAGGTTCAAAATTTGGTTTTTCTCCTCTTGCCTTCAGTCATTTCAAAATACAGTCCCCTCAACCATTTCATTATCAACCTCTTCTGCCTGGAAAATCCAGCATTGTTTCTGCAGCTCAGAGTCACTGCCACCATGCATGCTACTTTGAAATTTTTAAAGAGCTTCCTTTACAGCTGAGAAACTAGGGTCAACTTTTAGCTCTCTTTTCTGTCTTTGATAAAGTAAGACTCCCCAGAGAACCCACACTGATTCAAGAGCCAGGCTGCCTGGGTTCATATCCCACCTCCCTGCTTACTACTCTCATTGTGGTCTCGGGCAGGTGACTTAATTACCTCCCTGTGCCTCAGTTTCCTCATGTGAAAAATGGGATTATAACTGTACCTACGTCAAAGGACTGTTGTGAGAGTCGAATACATTTACATGTAAAAGCACATTTTAAGCACTACATCCATGTTAGCTATCATTATTTGCTTTATGTAACTCCAAATCCTCGTATTGTTCCACGTGTGTACACAACGTTTGCCCAACTGAAATACTACCTACGCGAGGACTGGGACCACATTTTGAATATTTCTGATGTTCCCCCATGGCACCTAATATTCACTCAATAGGTAAAAATAAACCTACTCGGTACAAATTATTATACTGGATGAACAAGGAAGTTCTCAAACACAGACCTGGGTAAACATGTATTCCCTGCCCTCGACTAGCCTGTATTTTGGGTGGGGAAACAAAACACAGGAAACGCTCATGCAACAATATAAAGCCATGAAAGATTAAATGCCAAAGTATGTGGTTTAGACAGCTACCATTCAAAGGACTCACTGTGAGCTGGGACTCTGGACAGGGCAAGCCTGCAGTGGCCCTGCCCCTAGAGGGGACTTGGATTTCCACGACAGGTGGGAACAGAGAGAGGATTCCAGGGTATCTGCTCATTCCACAAATATTTACCGCACACCTTCCGTAGGCCGGCCTCTGTCCTTGGCTCTTGGAATACGGCCATGAGGGATCCAGAAACGGCCCCTGCACCCCGGGACCTAAAAGGGCACTCACTCCACGTGAGAGCCAAGTTCTGAAGTAAGGAAGAAGGGCCTGTCCTCCAACCCGATGAAACACAACATCCCTTAAATGTCTCGTGAACAGGAGCCAATGCTGGCATTACAGTCACCCCGGCTTCCAACAATGGCAAACATACAGAAATTAATAATTTTTCATGTACTGTATTCTAAATATCTTCCATTGTTTATGAAGCACATTAAAGAGATACTCTCCACATTTTGGATACAACTAACATATAAGAGATTTACAGACACACACAGTCAGTATTACTGGAACAGTTTTCGTAATAGAGGCTGTGGCGGCCCAGCTGCTCAATTTTGCCCAAATGAAAGCCTATTCATTAAAGCCCTGTGCTTTGTCTCCTCCCGCCCTTTTCCTTTCTTCTTCTACTAGTGGCTGCCCACAGATATCAAATATCTACTAGAAAAGTGCCTGAAGATGCATGTGTTGGCAGGAATCAGTTAGTCACGATGGGTGGAAGTATGAACACATGCATCTTTTTCTTCCTACATCCGTCCACTCATCTCCTCCCAGAAGAGAACGCCTTCAGGGAAAGGAACCCTCTTATAAATACCGACTGGCAAAGCATTCTCACTCCTTTCTTCTCTGATGACGGACCACTATCTGAAGATGCGTTAAGTCCAATACGCTCTAATCACAAACATGACACATTTCCAAGCGCTTCGCTCATCCTCTGCAGGCCTCTCACCCGATCCTACTCTCCCAAGATGCAAACTGCTGGATCCCACCATCATTCTCATCATTGTTACGCCTACACAAATTATTACACTGTACCTTTGGAAACACAGAATCAACTTCTTAATTAAGGAAGTCAAAACTACTCAATTAAATCCAGTCAAAAACTTAACTTCTTCATGCACAAAGTACTGGACTCAAATATGTTTAAGACATGTAAAGGCAAACTGAAAAGTAAAGTAGAACCCCTACAATGTAGATTACTTAACATTCTCAACATTTACATACCCATGAAAGTTAGACTCATCAACAAAGTAATAGCCAACCCAGTTTTTTATTTCCTTGGCTTGGTACTGGAAAATCACGTTCCTGTTTGACTGTCATTCATTAACCCTTAATTAGGAACGTTGCTTAGAAACTATATATGGAAAAAGAGCACCTTTCAGAAGGGACCATTAAGGTTTTCCCAACATTTACTTTTTTCCAACATCCAAGCATAGCCTGTTCATTGGGTGACAATGACATGTAATTGGAACTCTGATAAAGAAGAGACACAGGGCTTTGGAAACTATTGAATACCCCAATAAAGGGATACCCCAATAAAGGGACTAATTGCAGTTCTGTGCAAATGTAAAGCCTTCTTCCAACTTGAAAAACACATTAAATTACTCTATGAGTCATTTTATATTGCCCACACCCTTATTTTACAAAAAACAGAAACAGAAGGAATTAATGTACATATTCCGCATTTGGACACGTTCAAATCAAACTCGTGTACTCGAGTATTTCTAAGCAACCTATGTTTATGCAAAAAGTTATCCGGAAGATTAAATGAGATAAAGCATGTAGACCATTTGGCAAAGGCCTGGCAAGCAATCAGTACTCAACATTGCACATTATTATCGTTCTTAATTTTCCAACTCTGTAATCATACTAAACAGTTATAAAGTTATGCACGTGATTATGTATATCTAATATATATAAACTAATATGTGTTACTACTAGAAATAAAGCTTTTATGTTATGTACCAAGCAATGCTCTTCATCCAGACAGAGGTGAGTTTAATTTTAACAGAATGATCCACAAAGAAGCAGAGAAAGCTGGCTAAGGGGTAGGATGTTAAATGTTACCTCGAATCTCTGCTTATCAATTAAGGATACAACCTCTACATGGTCTAGTATTAATTATAATCAGCAGTCAGCTGATCCTAGAGAACTCGCTCAAAATGAATAGTTAAGACCTCAAGCACGTGGACAAGTGGCCATTTATTTGCAAGGCTGCGCCAACCACTGAAATCTGATTACTTCAATACTCATGCTGAAATCCTACATAAATTCATTACCTGTCTCATGCTAGAATTTTACAAGTCCTTACATACAAAAATTTTAAATATCCAAAAGGCACTTAAACTGACAAGACTACAGACAGCATCCTGGGCACATCCAGTTTTTAGAACACTTCAATAGCCTCGGCCACGCATCATTTATTATGACAGGGAAAATGCAAAGCCAGTGAGAGCACGTGCTTTCCTAAGCAAATATTAAAAATAACCCTATGCCCTCATTACGAAAAAGGAAAATCTTCGCGTTTCCAGCTTAATCTCGACCCGGGGCCAATGCACACTCCCACCTCCCACGCCGAGACGGCGCCCGGGCGCGCCGAGGTGGGGCTGGAAGCTGCTCGCGCTCTCGGAAAGACCCGTCCCCTCTCCCCGCGCGCTCGGACGCGGCGCGGCTAAACCCACGTGGACTCCAGGAGGGGGCGGCCGGACCCACCGCCGGGGTCGCTGCCCGGGGTCGCGGGGAGGGGCCGGGGGCGGGGCCAACGCCGCGCCGCGAGGCCGGGGAAGGGAGCTGGGCTGCACTCACGCGCCCGGGGGGCGGCACCGGAGCCGTCGCGGCCTCCCTCCGGTTCCCACACTGAGAGGGGGGCGGGGGGGGGGAAAGACCTGGCTCCTCGTTCCATCCGGAAGCCGCCGGGCCGGCAGGAAATGACGAAGCAGAGGTCGTCCGGTCCGTGCGGTAACCGGCTCCGCGCGTCCAGCCGCGACTGCGGGGGAAAGAGCGCCGAGCGGAGCAGCCGGGCTGCCTGCCGCCTGCAGAGCGAGCGGCGTGAGTGGCCCCGCCCCGCCCCGCCCCTCCATGCGCGGGGAGGGTGAGAGGGAGGGGAGGGAGCCCGAGGGCGCCCCCAGCCCCGCGCCCGGCCGTCCCAGCTCCTCTGCCGCCGCGCCCCAGGCCGGAGGGAACAGTGAGGCCCGCAGCTCCAGAATCGCGGATCGAAAGGCGGAAGCTGCCGCCTGCGCAGCGCAGGGCACCCGGGATGGGAGGATGGGGGGATGGGGGGATGGGGGAGATGGGGGGATGAGGGAGATGGGGGGATGAGGGGGATGGGGGGGTGGAGCGGGCGCGCTTCAGGATCGCACCGCGCGCAGCCCGCGGAGGCCGAACCCTGGCGGCTCCGGCCCCCGCCGCTTGCCGGGGTGGGGGTTACATTGTTTGCCCGCTAGACTGCTCCTCTTTCCGTGACTGGCAGGTCTCACGAGTCTGGGCAGGGCCGGAAGCGCCCACGTTTGGGAGTCCAGCGTGCGACTCGCTAGCCTGGGTGGTTTTGGGCGAGTTGTGTACCCAGCCCCCCACCCCGCGTCGTCTGCCGGGTGGAGCTTTCGTGCCTCCCAGCAGGGTGATGGTGACAATGAAATGCATATGTCGACTGCCCAGCACAGGCCCCTCAGGTGTTAATTGCCTTCGTCTTGGTGGTTGAAGGCCTGTGACCTTGTACCCTCCCGCTTCAGCAACCCAAGCCTTTAGCGTTTCAGAAGACTGAGGGAAAACCATATTGATGCGATGGGTTGTGTTGTAAGGAGCTCGTAGACCTGTATGAGTGACTCCAATCTGAACTTGTTTCAAAATAGCAAAGCTCTAAGTGGGAGACGAAATGGATAACATTCAAGACATGATGACAAGTGATCCTCAAAACTGAACCACCTAGACATGGCATCGGGAACCCCAAATACGGAAAAAATTTTAAAACTAAATGATACAGCCGCTTGATCCCAGGAAGAGTACTCGTTCTCTACTTAAAAGTTTGTCAAACTGAAATCAAGCCCCAGTTGTCACATTTTGCCAACTTTATCTCTGGATAGTTACGTGCAGCTCATCCTAGCAACTCCTTACTGAAATAGTTCAAGCACTAATTTACAGGAAAAATATGTGGAAAAGGTGCAGTTTTCTCAGAAAAGCCCTGAATGACAATCCAAGCACATGATGGTCTTGCTGAAACATCCATTAACTTGCCAGGAAGGAACCACTGTAACGCCCCTGGGTGCTTTACACTTAGAGGGAGGCTGTGAGGTGTGCAGTAGCCGCTCAGCAGGTGTGCGTGTGTACACTTGGTTAGACTGGTGAGCTGGGAGGGCACCGGTCATAGTTCAGGCCACATGGGAGCCGTGGTCTGTACTGTGGCTTTGTACAGGACCATTCCTTATTCCTGGCAGTCTTACAAAGGCATGCCATTGGTCATGATGGAGGACCAGGCAGGAAAGGCCTACCCTCGGTACAAGTCTTTCACAACTATACTACTAAAAATAACTCAAGTGCGTGTCCCCAGAACAGTAGTGTCATTGCGTACCAATCAAGTTGTATAATTCACAGTAAGATTTCACCATTCTTGGTCAGCAGAATTTCAGAGTCCTTCTCTAAGTATAATGAAAAACTGGCATATTTGTAGGAGGAGGAAGACAGCTCTGTAGGAATACACCATTTATTGAGTGGCACATGAACAGAATTTTGTGGAACACAGAAGCAAGAAATTCACCTGGCTCAGATCCAGTCAGGTGTTAGAAGACAGGTAGGAAACACTTTCATAGTGTGTCAGATAAAGGGCACCTGCAAAATGTTTCAGTAGCCATTGTTAAGTCTGCTCCCCTTTTCTTCTCCAATTTGTTAGTAACTCCCAATCCTGAAACCTGCCACCGTCACTGCATGGCCGTGCCGGCCCTTCCGCAGCACCTCAGATCAGACCTCTGAAGTCATCTCTTATGGCCAAAAACAGTCATCGTTATTTTATGTTTTGGCACCAACGAAAATCTAGAAAAAAATTCTAGATTCCATAAATCGTAAAGACAATTATAGTCTCTGATGTTCCAAAAGTAGGCTGATTACTTACTATGAATAATGTTACATCCAGAGAAACTCTGGAGTTCAATTTTAAGGAATAAGAATTGAAACTCTGAATAATGCCAAATCCCCCTGTGCCTCCCACTCTCTTAAAAAAAATCCATAGCCAATCTTTAATATCTAGGAATTGGGTATGTTTAATGATTTAATAATATTTAGATCTTGCATCTATAAAGTTTTAAGTTCTGTTTTTATTATTCTCTGGCTAATTTTTAAAAGACCAATCTTTTTTTTTTTTTTTTTTTGGAAAATGCCCTTTATTGCCTATGATATTTATACTGTCATATGATGTTAGACTGAGTGCTGGGCCCTTCATCCTCCTTCAGACCACTGGCACTCTGTCTGCTACTACTATCCCGAGGGTCCTTTCTTCTCCCTCTTCCAACAGAAGGCCACACCGTCTTCTAGGATCTTGTCCCATGAATCTCAGTTGTTCCTGTCCTTCGGAGAATGAAACACGCAGCCTGGACATTGGCTCCACGGTCTCCTCGGGCTGAGGTCTTCCCCCGTGGGCTGCTCCTCCTCATTCTCCTTTGCTCCTTGCTTCTCCTCCTCCTCTTCTCCTCCTCCACCTCCTCCTCGGTGGTGCTCTCGGATTCCACATTGCCCATCAGCTGGGCCATGGTGAGATGAAAGACATGGCAGCTGAAGCCCTCCTGGACGCCGTACCGCACGTGCTGCCGGAGGATCTCCAAGGTGGGGAACACCCGGCAGCAGGCCATGCACCTGAAGCCGGCCTCCATGGTCACCAGCCAGTCCGGTGTCTTGGCCCTGGCTCTCTCCTGGACTGCAGCTGACCCTGATGGGCTGTATGGCTCTGCCCTTTCCTCACACTCTTTCTCCTCCCCAGTGGGCTCACTGTCAGACAGGAGGTTCCTGGTGGACACATCAGAGCAGGGAGTACCTACCCGCACATCCTCAGGAAGGGTCACTTCTTCTATCCTCAGCCGCTTTTCTAGCAACCCCAAGGGTTTCTCTGTGTCCCAGGAGACAGCTACACCCTTGATCGTTTTCACCCGCATGTAGTATATTTTCATGCCTCTTTCCTCTTTGTTTGTATACAGAGAGGTCTTACTGAATGAAGGGGATGAGAAGGCGACACACTGTGGTGGGGGAGCGGTCTCCCCTTGTTCCTGAACCCGGGCTAGGGGTGCTCTAGGCCGGGGAGTGTCTCGATGTAATCTCCAGATTCCACCGCGGATGAGCTTGCGTGGAGAAGAAGCACAGAAGTATTCAGAGGCAGAGGAGACCTCCCCTGCCCCTGGGCTGCAGCCTTGGGCCACCACAGGGGATCCAAGCTGAGGGGGATCCTCTTGTGACTTCGAGATTCCTCCTCCCTTCTCGGCAGTTTCCTGGGACTCTTCACTTTCCAGATGTTTCCTCTTTTGTCGCCGTCTCATCGTACCAACTGGAAGATTCCCTTAGAAGATGCCTCACGTCCAACTACTCCTCTTCCCCACAGGTTGGCCCTTCTTGGCTTTTGGGAAATCCGTTGAAATGATTCAATACAAATAAAAATAGTCAAGTCTCCTAAATGGCTGAAGAACTTGGACCACTTAGTGAACCAGCAGTACTGCTTAGTGCTCACCAGGGCTGTTAAGTTTCAAAGGTTGCCAGGCCTACAGCAGAATTCTCTGACCTCAATGATGACATCAGAGCATTCCGTGGACCTAGGTTCAACAGTCTCTGCAACAGCACAGACCCCATTTTCAAGAACAACTCCTTTTTCCCAGCAGAACCTTTCCCATGAATTCAACTCTCACATCTTTCAAATGTGGCAGGATACTTTGAGATGTTAATCTGTTCCTGTTCATTTTTTTCCTTTTCTTCCTTTATTTCACCCTTTCCCTTCTGCGTTCAACTGGGTAGCAGACCCTTTGTTCACTGGCCAGTGGAAGAGCCCGGCAGGGCATAGCAGAAATAGCATTCTGATCATCTTGGCTTTTATTTCTAAAATCGCAAACTCCATGGAAAAGAGAGGATACTTGAGCAGAAACATAACAGAAGCAGGTTTTTGAAATTAGGTACTGTCTTGTTTCCCTACTGGAGTGTTGAAATGTGCTAATTAAGTCAGAGAGAGAGGTCTGTAAATCCTGGAGGAGAAAAGGCCTCTCAAGTGTGGCTGGAGGGGTAAATGGAGCAAAAATTCTAAAAGGAGATGGCTATAGTGTGCATACAAGCAGAATCATGGCAACCTGTCCCACGCATGGCACAGGAGCCACGAAACCTAAAGGAGGCATGGCCCCCGAGCTGATGGGCATCTACACTTACAACTGTGGGCTCCAGTCAACAATGATCATGCTTCCACCCACTCCCTCAAAACCTTGGCCCTGTATGACTTCCAAATAGGTACGGCGGAAATCCAAACAGGACACCAGCAGGATCAAGGCTTAAAATACAAATTACGTGGAGTCATAAAAAAATTTTTCGTACTATTTCTTGCACACCTCTGCTTGTGGGCTGTAATTTATACCAGCTATAAGTGGCAATGCATCTGGATCCTCCTGATTCCACTCTAGAATTAGAGACACCTCATTTTGAGGTAGTGGCCAGGATCCAGTGGGAGGATTGGTGCATGGGATGAGGTAGACTCCCAGAAGTCACTGCTTTCATTAGAAATACCACATGGACTGAGGCGGGTCCCAATTTGAAAGGGCACTGCAGAATGACTTAAGGTTTCAGGCAGCGGGAGAGTGAAGAGAGGACAACTTCAGCCTTGTGAGGGTTTGCTGATGAGATTCAATCTTCCTGCTTCTTGGAGAATCCCTAAATTTCGCCCGTCTTCTCACACCATGTCCGAAATCCTCTGAGCCAGGTGCAGCAGCTTCCTTTCACAATGCTAGGACAGGCCACGAAACAGATGATAATTCCTTTGCACTTTTCAAGGAGCAGCACCAAGGGAACAGTACCTGGGAAATGCCACTGACAGCTCAGAATATCCACGGCATTTCTACAGCCTCGGCACTGCTCTCGCTCTGCACAATGGATGAAGCCAAGGTCTCCTCCATGATTTCCCTTCTGACAACCTTATTGTCTCCTCAACCATGAAAGGTGAACTTGAAACTCAGGACCTTGCCTTGTCACCAGAAACATCCAAGCTTGGATCAGTCTTTCTGAGACCAGATATTTGCTCTGTGAACTGGATCTGCTGAAGCAATTTCTGACTGTCCGAGAGCCAGCATGTACCGTTCCTGAACTGCCTCCATTGTGGATCATCAGTAGGGCTGAGGCGTCTCACAACAGGAGGTCCCGACACGGAACACGGTGCTGCCGAGGAAAACTAACCAGCAGGACTCGGGAGGGGCCAGAAGACGGTGGAGACGACCAACCTCGCAGAGCCCTTCGCACTGGAATCCATCTTGGCTGAGAGATCTAAAAGACCAATCTTAATGCTCATCAGACACCAATAGATGTTTCAGAGGAATGACTCTTGCCCTCAGTGTCTAGAATTTAAGTTAAATGGCCATTCACGATACTCACTTTAATACAGTCTGTCCGCAAACGTCTGACAGAAACTTCAGGTGTCAGAACGGGACCAACATGCCACCTGGCCTGGGAGCAGACCCCAAGGAAATTTCATTCATTTTATGCAGAGGCAAACTGTAAGAAAGAAAACAGACTCTGCCCTTAATATACACTTATTAACTTACTGAGCCAAATCTACACTAAAGAACATTTTGGGGACTTCCCTGGTGGCACAGTGGATAAGACTCCGTGCTCCCAGTGCAGGGGGCCTGGGTTCGATCCCCGGTCAGAGAACTAGATCCCACATGCATGCTGCAACTAAGAGTTCGCATGCCACAGCTAAGGAGCCAGCGAGCCGCAACTAAGGAGCCCTGGAGAGGCAACTAAGGAACCCACCTACTGCAAGTAAGACCCAGTGCAACCAAATAAGTAAATAAATATTTAACAAAAAGAAAGAGACCATCACTCTCCTTTAAAAAAAAAAAACATTTTGGAGGCTCACAGGACAGATTGCAAGATATTTCAGTGGATGAATTTCTGCAATGCCATCACTGTTGTAGGATGTCTAGAAAAAATTACAAAACAATTTCATGGACATTCCAGGTACTTTTTTTCTTGGTATTAGAAAATGGCTATCTTAGTAGAAACTACAGTACAGTTATCACCTGTCACTTGTTCAGTTTTTCTCCTTTTGATAGAGTATCTAAAACAACACTTCTGAATTTCTTTCACATATTAGGTCATTTTACTTAGACTTCCCTAGTTTAGATTTAACACAAGAGCAGAACTTTCTCTTTAAGGAAAAATTCAATGAACTTCCCAAATGCAAATAAGAAACCAGTACTCTGTCCCTTGCTACTTCATACACTTGCTGTTACCATTCATTTTCTGTGGGAATGTTCAAAGAAATGTCCAAAGAATGCATTTCCTTGAATAGAAGTCACAGCTGTGTAAATAGCAAAAAGTAACTTTTTATCCCATAGCTTCCACAGTGGGCCAGGAGGCCAAAACTAGATAAAGCTCCAGACATTTTCGTTTTCCAGGTGTGTCAGGGGCCTGTGGAAGAGCGTGGTCCTGGCTGGCGCCAGTTGTGTGGACCTCTGTTTTAAGTATTCAGTTGCTTTCGTCTGGGTGATAGTTACAGTTTGGAAACCGTGCAGTGACATTTCAACCCATATCCTTTTAGAAATATGATTTTTTAATCCCGAGTTTGAACCTTTATGTAGGAGCTGTGGTGTTTCAAAGTCAGAAATAGGGGAAAATGTGTTCCATGCCTTAGTGATCTAGACCAGGGTTAGCCAACATTTTCTTAACGGGCCAGATGGTAAACATTTTAGGCTTTGAGGGCTGTGAGGCAAAAATGGAAGATGCTCCGTTTAAAATGTATCCGTTTAGAAATGTAAAACCATTCTTGGCTCCTGGGCCATACAAAGACAGGCAGGGGGCTGGAGCTGGCCAGCAGGCCCTCTGTTTGCCAGCCCTTGTCCAGCCGTCACACCGTCACTAACTGAAAGAAACCCTGCCCTCTTTGCTGCCTTACAGTCCCATGCCTGGCGGTTACGGAGTGATGGGCGACGAGGGCTCCATCGATTACAGCGTTCACGAGGCCTGGAATGAAGCCACCAACGTGTACCTGGTAGTGATCCTTGTCAGCTTTGGGCTCTTCGTGTATGCCAAGAGGTAAAGGCTTTAGAGTCTCAGGGTTGATAAGAACCTGGGCATTTATAAGTTTTGCAGGTTTGTTTGTTTGATCTAAGTTAAATGCACAAAAATAATTTCATCAGCATTTTTGTTCCTGCTATGAAATCACTGTCTAGTCGGGTCAGCCCTCACATACTGGACACCAGGATTTGGCTTGGAAAACCCAGTTGCTCTGAGAGATGGGGATTTAAGTGCAGCTCTTGGCACCCAGACCAGCTGCTCTATACTCCTATTCTATCATTTCTGGTACAGCTCAGTTTTCTCATTCAGCCAGCTTCACTGTCACCCTTGGATGAGCATGTATTTTGGGCCAATGTCCCTGAAATGCACAAACTCTTAACTCCTATGTGTTCAGCAATTCTGTCTTCGCAAATTTCAAGCCCTCCCTTCTGTTTCTTGTGCATAATATTGGTATGATCCAATTACTTGTCTGTCCATCCCCCAAAACTCAGTCCCCTGAGAACAAGGACTTTTATTTAACCTTTGTGTCCGTGATGTGCCACATGGTGTAAATCCTCAATAAATATCTCTTGCTGTGATTCCAGATGCTGTAGCGTAATTCAACTGTTCTTTTCCACACTCCCTGGCTCCTTTCCTTCAAGTACAAGTTAAAAAAAATGCACGGTGAGGGGCGTGCTTTGAAGAGGAAAAACAGCAGTAGTTGGATTGAGCTGCTCCTGCCCGTAGCCATGTGCTTCGTGGCGTCCTCTGCCAAGGTCAAAGGCATTAGACGGTTCAGGATAATTAATCAACCAAGAATAATTGATGCTCGGCCCGGGGAACAGTTCAGACCCACACTTGCCACGGGACCTGCAGGCTCGCCCTTCCCGACCCTGAGACCCCTGAGCCGCTGGCCCACTGGCCACCTGGACCCTCGGGGGAGCGGGTGGGGCGGGGGGGGGAGGTGAGAGGAGGCCTCCTCAGAACATGGGGGAGCCACCGGCAGGTAACAGCCTTCCCCTAAAAATAGCCACCGTCTCCTCCCCACCCCACTGTTTTAAAGGCAGAGACAGGCTGTTAATTTTAACTAGATGACCCCACTAAGGCCATGCTACTCTATTTAAGAAATCGTTTATTCATTGTTTTTCAAAATTAAGGTCTGCTCACATTCTGTTTATTCTCTGCCCGCAATAACTTAGCTTTATTTGCATGACATGAGAGGGAGGGAAAAAAAAATCATACTTTTTTTGTCTGAGCATTTTTCCGTACAACAGGGCTCTTTTGCGGGGATTGAGGGGAGACACTTTGTTGTATGAAGTGGGGGTGTTCAGCTACTGCCTTTTCTTTCTTATAACCCTGTGACTGTACACGGACAGCTTCATACTTCTAGTGAAAGAAGGAATACTTGAGCCCAAGAAGCATCTCACGGGGACAAAATAGAAGATGGACTCATGGCCACTTAACGTCCTTTTAATGCAGCTTCTGGTTACTACGATCGTGTGAATGTTACAGTCCTACAGCTATGAATACAAATCTCTTTTCTGCATTGGTTTTGTGTTTTAGAAATAAAAGGAAAATTATGAGGATATTCAGTGTGCCACCTCCAACAGACACTCTGTCAGAGCCCAACTTTTATGACACAATAAGCAAAATTCGTTTAAGACAGCAACTGGAAATGTACTCCATTTGTAAGTATATTCTGTGCTTAATTACATACATAAGCATATTTAAAATAGACACTTTGGGGTTGAGTCTCATTGGCAAAGGTTATCAGAAATAGCTGATAATGACACAGGGAACTATATTCAATATCCTGTAATAAACCATAATGGAAAAGAATATGAAAAAGAATATATGTATGTATATATATCTGAATCACTTTGCTGTACACCAGAAACTAACACAACATTGTAAATCAACTATACTTCAATTAAAAAAAATTTTTTTTTTACTTTAAGAAAGAAATAGCTGGTAATGAAAACATAGGGCCTTTTTAGATGCTCAACACAGTATCAGCAAACCCGGTTTGCATGAAGTTAGTGTTTCAGGACACTTCACTCATTTGGGACCCTTCCAAGACCCTGAGAAGAGCCCTAGCAACGTGTTTCACGTTTTGAAAATTTGGCAGAAATTAGATGCCTTAACAATCGGTGAGGCTGCTGTCTCATCCTTCTCTGATTTCCCTCCTTTGCACTTCCCTCGTGTGCAGTGGCGTTGAGGTGGCCAAGAGCATTTTGGGGATCTGGCTGAGGGGATGTTGAGTTGAACCTACTTTAGTTTAGGTTTGAAATTTTGTGTTTATAGAGTTTGCAGTCACTTCTATTACAATTAAATTACTATGTGCTGCAGCCATAGCAGTATAGGAACGGCTTCCAGGCCAGAGGTTATTAACATGTCCTGTGGTACTAAACCCTGTGAGGAAGTGGTGGAGAAGAAACAAAGGTTAAAGGGCAAGGAGCCAGGGTGAATTGTACATCCAAGCCACAGCCTTTGATGCCACCATTTAAAAAAATGAGGTGTGGTTTCCATGGTGTATCATTAAATGAGAAAAGGCAAGATGTAATTATATGTATTCTAGGGTACTGCTCCTTTAAAATCAAATGACCAAAGCATCCCTATCTACGTGTAATAAAAATGTTCTATAGAATTTTTTTTTACTGAAGTATAGTTGATTTACAATGTTGTATTAGTTTCAGGTATACAGCACAGTGATTCAGCTATATATATATATATATATGTTCTTTTTCAGATTCTTTTCCCTATAGGTCACCACAAAATATTGAGTATGGTTCCCCGTGCTATACAGTAGGTCCTCGTTGGTGATCCACTTTATATACAGTAGTACGCATATGTTAATCCCAACCTCCCAATTCATTCCTCCCCAACTCCTTTCCCCTTTGGCAGCCACAGGTCTGTCCTCTATGTCTGTGGGTCTATTTCTGTTTTGTAAGTAAGTTCATTTGTATCTTTTTTTTTTTTAGATTCTACATGTAAGTGATATCATATGATATTTGTCTTTCTCTTTCTGACTTACTTCACTTAGTACAATGATCTCTAGGTCCATCCATGTTGCTGCAAATGGCATTATTTCATTCTTTCTTATGGCTGAGTAATAGTTCATTGTGTGTATGTATATATATATATATATATATATATATATATATATATATATATATATATATATATATATACACACACCAACAGTGTAGGAGGGTTCCCTTTTCTCCGCACCCTCTCCAGCATTTATTATTTACAGACTTTTTGATGATGGCCATTCTGACCGGTGTGAGGTGATACCTCATTGTAGTTTTGATTTGCATTTCTCTAATAAATAACAATGTTGAGCATCTTTTCACGTGCCTGTATGTCTTCTTTGGAGAAATGTCTATTTAGATCATCTGCCCAGTTTTTGATTGGGTTGTTTCTAAAAATGTTCTGTATAATTACACAAGCCTGGAGGAAGGCTTGGAAAGATACACATCAGATTATTAACATTCATTACCTTGATGGGACCACTGTGGGACTCGAGGGAAAAGACTGGATATTTTTAAAAGAAAGATGTCTGTGTGTTTGCGCGCACACATAAAAAGAAGCAAGAAAGAGTGATCAGGGCTTCCCTGGTGCCACAGTGGTTGAGAATCTGCCTGCCAACGCAGGGGACATGGGTTCGAGCCCTGGTCTGGGAAGATCCCACATGCCGCGGAGCAACCGGGCCCGTGAGCCACAATTGCTGAGCCTGCGCGTCTGGAGCCTGTTCTCCGCAACAACAGAGGCCGCGATAGTGAGAGGCCCGCGCACCACGATGAAGAGTGGCCCCCGCTCGCCGCAACTAGAGAAAGCCCTCGCACAGAAACGAAGACCCAACACAGCAAAAATAAATAAAGAAATTTAAAAAAAAAAAAAAAAAGAGTGATCAGCAAGATGTTACTGGTATATGTCTCGGGTGGAGTGGAATTTCAGGTGAAAAGTAGAGAAACCATATATATATTTTTTACACAAGTAGAACCTCTAGAAACTTCTTCAGCATAAATTTTATCCTGAGAAGTAGTAACAGCAGTTCCTTTGGGGAAAGGAGCTGCAGGACTAATCAGGTGGGAGGAAGGTACACCTTCCCTGTTTCCTCTGTTGTCCCTTTTGCATTCATGTGTTACTAGTTCAGAATAAGAAGTAAAACTGAATGTAACAGAGCAGCAGCATTCACAGTAGCCAAAAGATGGAAACAACCCAAGTGTCCTTGACTGATGGATCCACAGAATGTGGTATATACGTGCATAGGATGTTATTCAGCCTTTAAGAGGAAGGAAATTCTTTTTTTTTTTTTTTTTTTTGGCTGCACTGAGTCTTCTTTGCTGCACGCAGGCTTTCTCTAGTTGCAGTGAGTGGGGGCTACTCTTCGTTGCGGTGCATGGGCTTCTCATTGCAGTGGCTTCTCTTGTTGTGGAGCACAGGCTCAGTAGTTGCAGCACGTGGGCTCAGTAGTTGTGGCTCACGGGCTCTAGAGCACAGGCTCAGTAGTTGTGGCACACGGGCTTAGTTGCTGCACGGCATGTGGGATCTTCCCAGACCAGAGCTCGAACCCATGTCCCCTGCATTGGCAGGCGGATTCTTAACCACTGCGCCACCAGGGAAGTCCCAAGAGGAAGGAAATTCTGACACATGCTACAACACAGATGCACCTCGAAGACATTATGCTTCGTAATTATTTTTATTGTGAAGTGAAAGAAGCCAGTCACAAAAGAACAAATATTGTGTGATTTCTCTTCTGTGTAGCAAATTCACAGAGACAGAAAGCAGAATCGTCACCAGCAGTGGGAGAGGAAGGAGTGGGGAGTTACTGTGTAATGAGGACAGAGGTCAGTGTGGGGTGATCAAAAGAAGGGTGCTGGTGGTGGCAGCACAACAGTGTGAATGTAGTTAATGTCCCTGAACTGTACACTTAAACACTGTTAAAATGGCAAGTTTTATGTTGTTGTATTTCACCTCAAAAAAAAATTTCCTTAAGAAAATTTAAGTATTTAAAAAACAAAAACAGGGAACCAGAAGCTCTGTATAGAAAATTATAAGTAAAGAGTTAGGTTTTCATTGATGCCTAGTCAAAACAGAAGGTTGTGGGAGTTCCCTGGTGGCCTAGTGGTTAGGATTTGGTGTTTTCACTGCAGAGGCCCAGGTTCGATCCCTGGTCAGGGAACTAAGATCCCACATGCCTGGCGGCACAGCCAAACACAAAAAGCAAACAAACAAAAATCAGAAGTTAGATCCTATCAAAAAATATTCAGTAGTATAGCATATACAATTATAAAGCCAGTGTACAGCTATTTTTCTTCTTTGATGAGAATGGCATAAAATGAAATTTATCAGAACACGTGTGTTTGTAAGGCATGTTAGTTTCCTGTTGCTGCTGTATTACCACAAATTCAGTGGCTTAACACAGCACAGATCTTACAATTAGAGATTAAAAGTTCTACAGCAGATTCACTGGCTAAAATCAAGGTGTCGGCAGAGTTCTGTTTCTTTCTGGATGCTCTAAAGGAGAAGCTGTTTCTTTGCCTTTTCCAGCTTCTAGAAGCCACCCATGTTGCTTGCTTTGTGGCTTCATTCCCCATCCTCAAAGCCAGTAGCACTGCATCTTTCTGATCATTCTTCCATTTATATAGTTCCTTCTCTCTCTGAACTCTGCCAGGAAAGGTTCTCTGATTTTCAGGGCCCCTGTGATCAGGTTGGGCCAGGTAATCCAGGGTAATCCCCCTTCTCAAGGTCCTTACCTTAAACACATCTTTAAAGTCCCTTCTGCCGCAGAAGGTAACATATTCACAGATTATGGGGATTAGGATGTGGACATCTTTGGAAGCCATTGTTCTTGTAAATAGTGAGTATTTGCACATTTAAAGAGTCCCATCGCAGGGACTTCCCTCGTGACACAGTGATTAAGAATCCGCCTGCCAATGCAGGGGACACGGGTTCGAGCCCTGGTCCAGGAAGATCCCACATACCGTGGAGCAACTAAGCCCATGCGCCACAACTACTGAGCCTGCGCTCTAGAGCCCGTGAGCCACAACTACTGAGCCCGTGTGCCACAACTTCTGAAGCTGCGTGCCTAGAGCCCAAGCGCTGCAACAAGAGAAGCCACTGCAGTGAAAAGCCCACGAATCGCAACAAAGAGTAGCCCCCGCTTGCCGCAACTAGAGAAAGCCCGCGCCCAGCAACTAAGACCCAACAACGAAGACCCAATGCAGCCATAAATAAATAAAATAAATTTATTTTAAAAATAAAGATATAAAAATAAAGAGTCCCATCACATTGCATCATTCTTAGTGCTGATGGCATATCTAGTCCTGACTTAGTCTGGAGGTTCAAGAGGAAATAGCAAACAAAATTCTTTTCCTTAAAGAGGACTCCCAAAATTGTAAAGCTTTCGGCCACAATAATCTGGATCCACCCTGCGTATATAAACAAATAGTATTTCTTCCTTGGCTGGTAAAAACTTAATGAAGAGACTGAAAGTTTGAAAGCCAAGCAGTGAATGACATTTGAAAAGACTTTAGCCCTGCACACTCTCTAGTTTCAGGTTAAGACCTTCAATAAATATTTCTCAGAAGCACAAAAAGAACAGAGAATTGCAAGTCTGTTTTTTCTTCTAATTTATATTAATGACAATATTCAGTAAATCTCTTAGGCTTGTCATTTAAAATATAGTCAAATTCCTTATGATGTGGACAAAAGCATTATTATTAACTTACCTTGAGGTGGAGATGAGGAATAAGAAAGAAGGACATTACAAAATGTTAATTTAAGTTTAGTAGCTTAATTAGTGTTTACCCTATATTTCAATGCTTTGAATAATCCTGATGTACAAAACAATAATAATAAACATCCTAAAATGGATATCAGCACTGCTGAGAAATTAGAGGATCATGAAGTATAATAAATTTCCTCTAATGAATAAAAAATTGTTTAATTCTAAGCTAATTCTTTACTGAGAATCATGACTGTGATTTAATGATGTGAGCTCATAATTATTTTGTGATTTTATTAATCGTATCTCCTTTTTTCTTGCTTATTGTTTTGTTTGTTTTTCAATAGCCAGAAAGTATGATTATCAGCAGCCACAGAGCCAAGCTGACAGTGTACAGCTCTCATTGGAATGAAATATCAGAAAATGAGCAGCAGAAATGATTGTTGTTCAAGACTGCAGTATCCTCAACGCTGCTAAATCACGAGCAGCATTTTTTTAAAACTTCTGTCTCCATAAAATCATTTTATTTGTGACTTTTCCCTAATTTTTTGGTGTGTTTTGTTTCACTTTTTTAAACCTCATCTCCAAATCATTTGTTCCACAAATTAGAAATTCCTCAAAAAGCCTGAACACAGAGAGTCTGCATGTACCTAGGAAGATAGACTATCACCAGAGACGGTGAGTTTACCTTGTGAAGACTTTGATCCCTTCAGGATACCATCAGGAAATAAAAACACATCTTTGGAAGCAAGAGTCTGGAGCTGATGCCACTTTGGAACTTTTTTGCCAACTTAAAAAATAAAAATCTAATCATTGGAATAACTTCCTCTTCGACTGTGTTCTGGGATAAATATAATATGGATAACGGACTAACGTGTGTTCTTACGGCTGTTGTTACCTCCAACCGAATTAACCGTCTTTGCTACTTCAGAATTTGCACAGTAAACTGTCTTTTCTGCGTTGTGAAATTGTGATGCGTGCCCCCCTGCTAACTGTAGAAGTTTTCTGTGACTGGAGTTTGTTCCCCTTAATCGTATTCCCAGGAGTTTCTTCCACCAGAAGAGTCTTCTTTCGGCCGTGCTGGGGCTACACTGTGGCATATATGGGCACCTCTGACCGGTGTCAGCGGCTTGCTTTTGGGTCATGTGACCATCAGTCTTTAATGTAACTGTATGGTTTCTTAGGCTTTTTTTAGCATAATAAGCTTCCCTGCAGACTCTCATATCTTGTACCATTTTTGTACTGTACATTGAAATGTTTTCACCCAATTTTTCATATTTATTTAAATAAAAGCCGGTTGGAGATAGTGGCAGGGAAGTTCAACTGTCCATAAATTCGTTTTTGAATCAAAACTATAATTTTAAGAGTTAGAGTTAATATTTCAAGCATTATTGCTTTTTCCTTTATAATTATGAAGTAAAGAATATAAATCTTAAATGAAAAGGTTTAGACCAAATAAAATCATTTCAGGGAAGTTGCATTTACTTTTAAAATTTAAATCTTTCAAATATATATATATATATATATATATATTGTACAAGGTGAATTGTTAACCAAATGGAATAATTCTTTCTTAACTCACAGATGAGTTTGAACGCACCGCCTGTATGTAGGATGAATACTCGGACTGAAGGATTGTAAACAGTTACAGTTATGGCCTGGGGATAGCAGAGCAGCAAGGGGACAATCTTCTTAAACTTTGCTTTGCTCTCACGTAATCAGGAGCGGGAGCGCTTTACCTGCTGTCCCTGATGTGTGGCACAAATCTGGACGAATTACGAAAACTGGCTATCTCAGCTGATTTGTACAGTGTACCTAAATAAATATCAGTCACAACGAAACGGACTGTGATGGTTTTTTATTTGCATCCACTAGACAGAGACAGTCACGACTAAAACCTGACAGGTCATTTGGTGAGCGTGGAACTCTGGCAAGTGAGAGAGGAAGATTCCTCCTCATTTCCTCTCTAAAGCCCGCTGATGGGAGTCACGCCTCCACCAGCGGGATCAACAGCAAGTCCGCCTTTGAAGTTTCCTCTCTGCTTCCACAGCTGAGCTGGGAAAGCGGGGGATGCCTGCAGCCACACTTCACAGGGACACCGGTTGATTGTCCTGCTTCTGACCCCGAATCCACCAAGGGTTCAGTGGAACTATTTTCTTTGGAAGAAAAAAGGCATGACTAATCAACAGGTCAGGAACACTTGTGTTCTCTGTTTCCTCTTTTCTCTCTTTAACTGCATGAGACGCTCCGCGGTAAGCACGGACGGGCAGCCTCCCTGGGTGCACAGCTGGGCCCAGCCCGCCGCTCCAAGGGGCACAGACGCTTGCTAACGACCCCACACCGTTTCAGGTGGAGTTCCTGATAGGAATCATCAGAAAACGAGAGGCAGAGTTTAGGGTGAAACTGCTGTAACGTCGGAAATATATTTAAGTATTGAGTAAAAATAAGAGAGAAAATGGTAATAAAAATAATTTCAGATATTAAGAATAAATGTATCTTAGTACTATATATAAAATAATCAACAAATTTCATATATCACTTATATGTGCAATCTAAAAAAATGATACAAGTGAACTTATTAACAAAACAAACTTACGGTTACCAAAGGGGAAAGGGGTGGGGGAAGGATAAGTTAGGAGTTTGGGGTTAACATATACACACTACTATATATGAAATAGATAACCAACAAGGACCTAGTGTATCGCACAGGGAACTCTACTCAATATTCTGTAGTAACCTATATGGGAAAAGAATCTGAAAAAGAATGGATATATGTATATGTAAAACTGAACCACTTTGCTGTACTCCTGAAACTAATACAACATTGTAAATCAACTATACTCCAATATAAAATAAAAACTTTTTAAAAAGAATAAATGTATCTTAGAAAATATAATTAAAGAGAGAAGGGGGCTTCCCCGATGGCACAGTGGTTAAGAATCCACCTGCCAATGCAGGGGACACGGGTTCGAGCCCTGGTCCGGGAAGATCCCACATGCCACGGAGCAACTAAGCCCATGTGCCACAACTACTGAAGCCCGCGCACCTAGAGCCTGTGCTCCGCAACAAGAGAAGCCACTGCAATGAGAAGCCCGTGCACCACAACGAAGAGTAGCCCCTGCTCGCCACAGCTAGAGAAAGCCCGCTCGCAGCAACGAAGACCCAACACAGCCAATAAATAAATAAATAAATACATTAATAAAAGAGAGAGAGAAGGGACCAAAGCATATTACAGGGAGCCAGGTGATTCATTCAACACACAGGTATGGAGGACAAACTCTGTGCTAGCCATATGTCATCCTCTATAGGCTATTTGATTCTAAAGACAGAATCAGAATAGGAATAGGTGCTGGAGAACCGGAAGTAAAAAGGGACACCTGGCTTATATCCAACCTGTATGCAAAATAGTGAGGCTCATAGAAGAGGGACTGGAGCTTAGTCTTAAACTATTTCCCACTTGACACCCTAATAAATCCAGAGCCTGACTCACACAAAACTACAAAGCAAGAAACATTTCCCTCCTGTCTTTTTGTCCCTCTTCAGCCTCCTATCAATCAGTCTCTTTGGGCGAGGCAGGTCTTGACAGGATTTAAGAGTGGGGATGAGGAATTAAGCCAAGAACCAAGGAGGTGGAAGAACATGGAAACTTCCAGCAGCAGGTCGTCTTTCTTCTATCCTGGACCTCTCGCCCCAAAATAAACGAGCGACCTTTAGCACTGGAGTCTATGCTGACCTTTATTTTATTTAGATATAGTGAAAAGCTAAAGCCATTTATGCAGCATTCCACACCCGAGGTAGGAAGGTGATAAGTCAAAGGGGAAGCCAATCACTGTCTGGGGTTATCGGTAGCCGTTCAGCACCAAATTTGATACTGAAGGACCACTGTGCTGTTCACGTCTTTTATTTTTGATGTTTCTAGTTCCAAAGTTTCTTCTCTTCCAAATCAAGAAATGACAGAGGTCTCACTGTTACGAAAGAGTGGCTCCATCCCAGGGAGCTGTATGAAAAAACTATTTTGACAAATTGCAAGCTAGCTGAAGAAAGTTGGGGCTTTTTAACTGCAACCAATATTGATGTTATTAAACTCAACTGCAAATGCCTTTGGCCTCAGAAATCTGAAAAAAAAATGCACCACATAAATGTAAAGTATTTATGACATAACAAGTTAATGTATCTTTATTATATTCATTTGGGGGGGAAGGGATTGCAAGTGTCTCTGAATAACATTTTATCTTGAGGTTTTAAAAAAAGGCCCATTTAAGTTGACTACAAGCTAATATAAATCTTATGTCTGAAATGCTTTCTAGCGCCCAGTACTAGAACGGTAACTAGCCCAAAGTAAATACTTGGTAGGTAGTTGCTGAAATAATTAATTTACTGGCAACAATTTACAGAATTGATGTTTATTTTTTATATTTTTAAAAAGTGTAGGTTCTGTTTCTGGTAATGGAGGAATAATTGTGTCAGACTAACTCTCTTACAGATAATGAGTTCAGAACAAAACATAAAAACAACTATCTGAAGGAAACCATAAGCAGACAAACCAGGAAGAAGATGACGCTTGAAAGAAGGAATGGCACTGGCTGAGATTTGTGTTTATATGGGTTTTTTGCCTGAAGGTATTTCTTAGTCCATCCGTTGAGAATAGCTAGAACTCAAGGAGAAAGCTACAGTGAAATTGGTTTGAGGAACAGGGCAGTGTTCAGAGCTTCTAGGCTGAAAAGTGAGGGGAACATCACAGAAAGAAGTGAACCCCAGAAGGGGGCACCCCAAAATATACATGTAAATTCTGCCAAGTCCTTGGCTGATCCCTGAATTATGAATCTACATGAGAGACCCTAAGGAGACTGGCAGAAAACAAACAGCTGAAAGGCTGAAAGAACTAAGCAGGGTATTCAGCTGTTGCCTACCATTGGAGATACAATTTGAATCCTGCCAAAGTGATTACCTGCTAGAACAAAACTCAACACTTTTCAGAGGAAGATAAAAGAATCTAGAGTCTCTAACACTGTATCATCCACAATGCCCAACATACAATCAAAAATTACAGGAATGAGAAGAGCAGGGAAATGTGATCCACAGTCAAGAGAAGAAATGGGACAATGTGGTCCATCAAGAGAAAAAACAGTCAATGTAAACTGACTCCAAGATGACCCAGATGTTGAATTATCAGACAAGGACTTCAAACTAGCTGTTACAAATATGTTTAGATAAATGAAATACTTTCAGGTAAATGATAATTGAAAGGCTTTATCGTCAGCAGATCTGCTGTAAAAGAAATACTAAGGAAGTTCTTTGGGGGGAAAAAAAAAAGAGAAGTGATAGCAGCTGGAAACTCAAATCTAAGCAAAGTCTAGGCATAATGAATGACCAGTTGGGGAAAGACAATGATGGAGCAAGTAGGGGCTCTTATCAAGTGGAAATAAAGAGTATATAGGACTTTTTGTACTATTTTAACATTTCTATAAGCTTGAAATTCCTTTTTTAAGTTATAGAAAAAGTATTTGTCAGTCAATTTCTTAGTCAACCAGAATCTATTTTTTGTGTCACACCAATCATTGGCAAAACTGAAAAACAGGCAGTGTGTCTGAAGGTGTCTTGGACAACATTATGCTTCTTTCTTCTCTACTTCTTCACACAGTATCCAATATCCTTCTGTCTATCAAAATCTATTCCAAGAAAGAATCTAAAACACACTTCCACAAAAGTATAAATGACTGATAAAACAGGGTGTTTGTTCTGCATTTTAACAGAGAGAGCCTTCAGCTGGAAAGGAATGAAGTTTTCAGGCATTACAGAGAAGTTTAATTTTTAGGCATAAGAGAGCCTTTAAGGCCTCTGAAATCATTATGTAAGCAATTAACTAAACTCCACCTATTCATTTGGCTACCACATCCAATTCTGCCCTTCTCCATCATCTTAGTTCAAACTCTAGCAATCAGAATGTCACCTCTTCCCCACCAAAATGATTAAATGCATTGGAATCCCTAAATAAAGAGAGTGATTCTACAGTTTTGTATCTGTTAAAACAGTCAACTCTGTCTCATCCCAGTGAGGTAGCAAGAGAGATGAGCTTTTGGTTACCATTTTACAAATGAGGAAAAGAGAACAACGGGATTGACTCTTCCAGTCCTGAACTTCTGCAATACTGAGAAATGTAAAGATTAAATGGCAAGAAATGTCTCCAGGGGCAAACAGAGAGAGGTACGATGGCAGGTATATAAAAAGGCAGTTTCTGACAAACATATAGCTTGCTGTCAAGTTTTTTCTTTATCCACTACAGTGGATACTTTAAAAATTCTAGGTGTTTAACAAATAATCACTTAATTAAATCATCCAAGAAGGCAGCCAGGCCTATGGAATAAAGCTGTCTTAATAGTTTTCTATTTTTTCCCAGTGCAAGATAGTAATAGTGTTTCTACCATCCTTGCAGCCCTTGCTAGAAGTCCTGTATACTTTGTGACAGTGATTAAACTCCAACAACATATAGTAGTTTATTTTATTTTATTTTTTTAGTGGCTTACAATGACAAACATTTATTTTCTCACAGGTGAAGAATTTGAGAACAGGGTCTCTGGGTGGCTCAGGGTCTCTCGAGGTAGCAGTGAGTGTGTCAGCCTTCAGGTGGGGTCACCTTCAGCCGAAGGCTGGAAGGGCTGCTTCCAAGGTGGCTCTCTCACATGCTGATGGCGGGAGACCTCACTTCTTCACCATGTGAGCTGTATAGTGTTAATACCCTCCCAAAAGCAAAAAAATAAAGGATGGATTTATTTTCCTTAAAATATCCCAGAGCACAGTAAGTATACTATATATTTTTAAGGTGTTACAATTTTAAATATATATATAATTATTCTTCAAAAAACATTGGTAGCTAAATCTCAGTTCATCGTGCCAATGAAAATGGTCGTCGCATGGAAAGTCAAAAAAAGCAAACAGTCCCAAAACATGAACCTTTTGTGTGTGTGTGGTTACACATTTGCCTTTCCAAATTCGTTTTGCTACACCAGTATTTTAATTGGTTTGTGATTTCTTTAAAACTCATTCACCCTAACAGTAAAGGCCAGCAAATGCAAAGCTCTTTGAATTACAAAGGGAACAAAGCTGGCCTGGGGCTGTGAAGGGATTGCAGGTAATCTACAGATTCCCCGGTTGGTTTCAGACAATCTTTAGTGGACCAATTCCATCCTTTGAAAGAGTAGTCATGGTGCAGGTTTTTACAAATTAATTTCTCTGTTGTTACATTCAGGTTTAGTAGATTACCACAGCATCACATTTTGAATTTACTTAAGTCACCATCTCCCACAATTTATAATTCTTAAGCAAAATCTAATGGATCTAGAGATTATCATACTAAGTGAAGTAAGTCAGAGAAAGACAAATATATGATGTCACGTATATGTGGAATCTAAAAAAATGATACAAATGAACGTACTTGCAAAACAGTAACAGATTCACAAACATTGAAAACAAACTTATGGTTACCAAAGGGGAAAGGAGGGGGGGATAAATTAGTAGGTTGGGATTAACATATACACACAACAGTGCTATGTATGAAATAGATAATCAACAAGGACCTACTGTATAGCACAGGGTACCCTACTCAATATTCTGTAATATCCTATATGGGAAAAGAATCTGAAAAAAGAATGGATATATGTATATGTATAACTAAATCACTTTGCTGTACACCTGAAAATAGCACACATTGTAAATCAACTCTACTCCAATATAAAATAAAAATTTTAAAAAAATCTAATGACATTACTGTCTTATATATCAGCAAAATATCAATCAATAAAGCATTGTTGATTGGCAACCAACTAAGGCTGAGGAAATATGTCAACAGTGCAGAACACAGGAAGGGACATTGGCCTGGCTAATTGCAGACAAACTTCAAGCACCTGTTTTGAGCTATCAAGGCCTTTATCAGCAAATCTTTTTGGGAAAGGGGTCGCTCCCTTTCTTCCTTGAGACTTTTGATCATCCGAGTTAGTTTTCTCTTTTCATCTTCAAGACCCGTGATGTTTTCTGCAGACGACTGGAGATTGGGTTTTAGAAATGCCAGTTCCAAGGGCAGATTTTCATTTATCTACAGATGATGAGTGAATCAAAGTGGTTGGAAAAGTGGTTACTTACTCAAAATTTGCTTATTTAGTTGCATTCTAATTTACTTACGGTTCTGGATGTTTTTGGCTACTTCTTAGGTGCCTTACTTAATAGCCTGTGGCCTGTTGCCATGGTGAAATAGAATTAATAACAACTCTTAGTTATGCTAACTTAATATTTGTAAAATATATGCTTTGTTTATTAAAAGGAAAAAAGACGCCGGAAAATCACGTATGCTTCAAAAGAGTTACAAAATTTTTAAAAACACTAGTGCTTAATTACTGTTGTGGAGAACTTCGAGCTGAATGTATTAACCATACACTTACTGTTCTGCTAGCTGACAGCTTTGACGCTTGACGTTTGCTTTTTCAAGCTATTTGAGGGTAAATTTAGCTTGAAACAGTTCTGAATAGAGGGAAGCCACTTCATGGTCCAAACAATCCATTTCCTTTTGAACTCTATTATAACTTGTGATTTTTGGCCAATCAGAAGGATCTAGTTCATCTTTCTCCTAAGAAGTTAAAATGTAATTTGAATTTGATTTAGTTTGTATCAAGCCACATTTAATACAATCAAAGACAATTCTTCATTTCTGTATGTTTCAGGACAATTTTGAAAGCACCAATAGAGATACAAAATGAACTAGGTAATGGTTTATTTAATAGAACACAGAATTTGAAATCTGAGTTCCAGCCTATTTCTATCTGTGTGGTATGTATTTGAATTTGAGCGTAGCTCACTAACCTCACCAGGCCTCAATTTGTTCACCTGTTAAATGGAAATAAGACTGCCTTTACCCCAGGGATGTTCACATCCTAAATGTTATACCACCTGATCCCCTGGGAAGGCAATGGAATGATCCTTGGTGATGTTCAGTATTTTTTTACTGTGTAATCAATGTCTATATTTAAGAGCTCGAAAGAGCAGAATCAGACAAGGATGGAGTTTCTAAAGCCTCCTGGCCACTACAGCATGTATTCTTCAGCTTTCTCTGCAGTCCCAGGAAAAGCAGCCAGCTCATGAAAACGTATTAAGTACAGGAATAAGCATCAAACAAAACTGCCACATGCGAACACACAGCTAGGTATCTCACGACATCTAAAACCCTTTGGTCTCTGTGTCATCTTTCAAGTAATGAAAATACCTCCATTTTTTTCCAGATGGAAATATGGGCACAGAGAGGCCCAATGTTAAAAACCAGAATTATGTTGTCTCCTGAGATCCTTGTCACTCTGTGCTTCTTATGATTCTCATAGAAACAGAATGGTTTGGAGGTTCAAGCATTGTTTCCAGTAGAAAATAATGCAGATGTTACTGCTGGGGAATAAATTAGCACACCTAATTTATCAACCTTATTCAAGTCCCTTGGAGATCAAAGAAAAGTCAAGCAAATTGCAGCAAGTTTTCCTTACAGTATTTTTAGAGTATCATTCCCAAATACTCAAATATAGAGGATTCTTTCTTTTTCTTTGTATTCATTTGATTACCCCATAGTTTATAAATCACACGTCTGTTTTGTACACTTTGTACCAGACAAGTCTGGGCATGCAAAGCTTGTAGCCAGTTCACAAAAGCCACTTAACATATTTGTTTGTCATTTAAGTTATGACTTTGAAAACAAAAGAAGACAAGGGCTTTCACAGTGACAGGCAGGTTTACATAAGCTGCTGCACAAACTGAATTCGAAATAACTCTAGTTCATATTGAAAAAGTTATTCTTTCATTGCTGCTCTGTCATAACACTCTTTGATATTTTTTAAAATATCTGTAGTAATTAATAAGTATGACACAAAGCTTTCCCTACCTCTTCTCCTGTGTATCCTTTTTGTAAGTCACAGAAACTGCAGCCACCAAGGCTTTCTACTGATGATTGGATGAAGTCTTGCTTTTCCTCCAAAGCACTTATCCTGACACGCTGTAAATCAGGAAAAGAGCCAAGAGACATAGGCTTAGGAGCACATATAGGATGTGGGGTTGGTTCCTTTGCTTCTTTCTAGTATCTCTTTCTGCTCCAGTTTCAGTTCAGTTACTCAAGAATATGCAAGTAAAAAAAGAAGAAGACTCCTTCAGTGCAGGTACCATCAGTGACTCAGTGAGCACAAAGTCAGTAGGTGTGTGTGGTGGACGTGCATCCGAGGGGCTAGCAGTGTGAGCTGTGGCCCGAGAAAGACCTGATTTCCATCCCAGCTCTTTTTCTACTGGCAGCGCTCTGTGTCCTTACCTATAAAATGGACATAATAACTCCCACCTCAAAGAACTACTTTCAGGGTTAAATGAAATTCCCCATGTTAACTGCTCAGCATAGTGTCTGACAGTATGTGTTCCGTAAGAATTGTTGTGTACTCGCTTTGAGCCAGCCTATTTATTTTATGCTAAAAATAAAGTAAAGCGTTGCTAGGATGAATCAAGAAAAAAGACCATTCTCAGGAGTGAAATATTTGTATGATATAATTTTTAAAATAATGGAGTTTCTTACTTTCAGTAACATACAATAACAGAACATGCATAGATTATGGCAAACCTGTTTAATGAACAAATAAGAACCACTTAGAATTATCATAGCAGGATATTATGGAAAGGGGGTTAGATCTGCTTGATTTCAATTCTACCTTTATTCCTTGAGCAAATTTCTTTATCTTTGATCTTTAGCTTCATTGTTTGTTAAATAAACTCCTGGAAGGGGTGTAGTGAGGATAAGATATTAAAACAAAATATATGTCTGTCCATCGGTCTAGGATAATATGTTAAAGCTATATACATATCTATCCATCTATCTATCTGCCTATCTATCTATAGAGAGAGAGAGACCACACAATAAACTATATAGAGTAGTGATTATTCCAATATTATGATAAATTTTTTTTATTGCAAGTAAGATTTTTAAATTAAGTGCTAAAAATTAATATGATATATGTAAACATTCTCTCTCTTTGCAAAATTATTTGCATAATTGCCTACCTAATCCTTTTGTCATTTGTATAATTAAAACTTAACCTGAAGGGAGGTGTGACTGTGATGGGCACATGGGGTGGGGGGGAGCGAGTTTCTATTTCTTGACCTGAGTGGTAATAACAAGGGTGTATCTGCCTTATCATTACTAATTAAGCTATACATTTGTTTAGTGTGGGTTTTGGTGTCTGTGTTGTATTATACAATAACATTTTTTTTAAAATAAAAAATTCACTCAGTACAATAGCCAAGACATGTAAACAACCTAAGTGTCCATCAACAGAGGAATAAAGAAGATATATATATGTATATATATATATATTTTTTCATTCCCCCAATGGAATATTACTCAGCCATAAAAAAGAATGAAATAATGCCATTTGCAGCAACATCAATGGACCTAGAGATGATCATACTAAGAGAAGTATAAAGACAAGTGACAGAGAAAGACAAGTATCATATGATATTGCTTATTTGTGGAATCTAAAAAGATGATCCAAATGAATGTATTTACAAAACAGAAACAGACTCACAGACATAGAAAACAATCTTATGTCACCAAAGTGGGCGGGGGCGAGAGCTAAATTAGGAGTTGGAGATTAACATATACACACTACTATATATAAAATAGATAGACAACAAGGACTGACTGTATAGCACAGGGAACTAAATTCAATACCTTGTAATAACCTATAATGGAAAAGAATATACATATATACATATATATCACTTTGCTGTACACCTGAAACTACAAAACATTGTAAATGGGGCTTCCCTGGTGACGCAGTGGTTAAGAATCTGCCTGCCAGTGCGGGGGGACAGGGGTTCAATCCCTGGTCTGGGAAGATCCCACATGCCACGGAGCAACAAAGCCCGTGCGCCACAACTACTGAGCCTGCGCTCTAGAGCCTGCGAGCCACAACGGCTGAAGCCCGTGCGCCTGGAGCCCGTGCTCTGCAACAAGAGAAGCCACCGCAATGAGAAACCCGTGCACCGCAACAAAGAGTAGCCCCCGCTCACCGCAACTAGAGAAAGCCCGCGCAGCAACAAAGACCCAGTGCAGCCAAAAATAAATAAAATAAAATAAATACATTTATAAAAAAACAAAAAACATTGTAAATCAACTATATTTCAATTAAAAATTCTTTTTTAAATTCACTCAACCTGGGAAATCCCTGGCGGTCCAATGGTTAACACTCTGCGCTTTCACTTCTGAGGGCGTGGGTTCAATCCCGGGTTGGGGAGCTAAGACCCCACAAGCCACAAGTCGTGGCCAAAAAAAAAAAATTCACCCAACCTAGTTACTGTATGAACTACTACAAACGTGAAATCATAGAAGACTGATTCAGGTTTAATTATGTTTTAAAAACATATAAAATAGAATTAACACACAAATAAATGAGTGATATTGATTCCTACCTTTTTATTGGGTCCTTCCACCAACACACCAAATTGCTATCTGAGTTTTCCACTTTCATGTGAAAAATTTTGGATGCAATAAGCATGGTGTGCCCAACTAAAGAACAAAAAGTGTAGCCAGTTAAAAAGAGATCAGTGGAAGACAAGTTGAATGTGAGTTCACTTTTGTATGGTTATTAAAAGAATAAAAAGATGTCTTACCACTCTCTCACTTCGGGTGGATAGGGAGGGTGGGAGGGAGACACAAGAGGGAGGAGATACGGGGATACATGTATACGTATAGCTGATTCACTTCATTATACGGCAGAAACTAACAATTGTAAAGCAATTATACTCCAATAAAGATATTGAAAAAAATGCCTTAGCCATAATATTGAATAAGTTACTATTACCTCTAATGAAAATGTGAAAGTTGCAATTATTCTGTTACTAAGTAGAAAACATGTGACTAGGTATCTTTGGGATACTTACTGGAGCTTTCTCGAGGTAAAGGAATAGAGAGGTACCTTATGACCAAAGCTTCATGAGGGATCAGAAGCAGAAAACCTGGCAAGAACCAAGGAAAACCTGATCTCCCTCTCTTGGCCCCTTGGACTTTTGCTCTCTTCTCCCTGCAGACCACCTCCCCTCCTTGAGGAGCAGCACACGTGCCCCGAAGGGCTGCCCTGCTTCAAGATCTCTTGGGGCCAGCATCTGACGCTGTCTTTTACTCACTCTGGCTGAGTTCCAATTCCAAGTAACTGTGGACAAAAGAGACCATGGGAGCGGAAGGTTCTCTGCTAATGCATTGTAGGGGCGAGAGGAAATGACTTACTGGAATTCCACATAGATAACAACACGGCCACTACCATGGGTCATTTATTCATTCCACCAACATGGAACTACCATGAGTCAGACTGCACTGGGGATTCAGAGATGAACAACACTCCGTCCTTACCCTTGAGGAGGTCAGACTTCAGAAAGCAAAACAGAACGTCACAAGAAATTCCTTAAAGCAGATAAAATAAAGGAAGTATAAATAGTCTTTCAAGATCCTAGAGGAGGTGATGACTAATTTCATGGAGCAGATTATAGTAGAATAATCTTGAAGAATGAGTATTAAAACTCACAAACAGACTCCAGCAAAAGATATGTTAATTTATTTTCATCAAAATTGGGAATATCTCTTCAGTGAAGGACACTATGGATTAAGTCTTGACGGGTCCAAGAGGAGATTTTTTTAAAAAAATTGGAGTATATTTGCTTTACAATGTTAGTTTCTGCTGTACAGCAAAGTGAATCAGCCACACGTATACTATATCCCCTCTTCCTTGGATTTCCTTCGCATTTAAGTCACCACAGAGCATTGAGTAATGTTCCCTGTGCTATACAGTCTATTCTCATTAGTTGTCTATTTTATACATAGTGTATATATGTCAATTCCTATCTCCCAATCCATCCCACCCCCTCTTCCCCCACTTGGTATCCATACGTTTGTTCTCTATGTCTGTCTCTATTTCTGCTTTGCAAATAAGTTCATCTATACCATTTTTCTAGGTTCCACATATATGCATTAATATATTTGTTTTTCTCTTTCTGACTTACACTTCACTCTGTATAACAGTCTCTAGGTCCATCTATGTGTCTGCAAATGGCACAACTTCATTCTTTTATATGGCTGAGTAATATTCCATTGTATATATGTACCACATCTTCTTTATCCATTCATCCGTCGATGGACATTTAGGTTGCTTCCATGTCCTGGTTATTGTAAGTAGTGCTGCAATGAACATTGGGGTGCATGTACCTTTTTGAATTATGGTTTTCTCTGGGTATATGCCCAGGAGTGGGATTTTTGGGTCACATGGTAGTTCTATTTTTAGTTTTCTAAGGAACCTCCATACTGTTCTCCATAGTGGCTGTATCAATTTACATTCCCACCAACAGTGTGGGTTCCCTTTTCTCCACACCCTCTCCAGCATTTATTTGTAGACTTTTTTTTTTTTTAATTTATTTATTTTGGCTGTGTTGGGTCTTCGTCTCTGTGCGAGGGCTTTCTCTAGTTGCGGCAAGTGGGGGCCACTCTTCATCGCAGTGCGCGGGCCTCTCACTGTCGTGGCCTCTCTTGTTGCAGAGCACAGGCTCCAGACACGCAGGCTCAGCAGTTGTGGCTCACGGGCCCAGTTGCTCCGCGGCATGTGGGACCCTCCCAGACCAAGGCTCGAACCCGTGTCCCCTGCATTGGCAGGCAGATTCTCAACCACTGCGCCACCAGGGAAGCCCTATTTGTAGACTTTTTGATGATGGCCATTCTGACCGGTGTGAGGTGATACCTCACTGTGGTTTTGATTTGCATCTCTCTAATACTTAGTGATGTTGAGCGTTTTTTCATGTGTTTGTTGGCCATCTGTATGCCTTCTTTGTATAAACATCTATTTAGGTCTTCTGCCCATTTTTTGATTGAGTTGTTTGTTTTTTTGAGATTGAGCTGCATGAGCTGTTTGGATATTTTGGAGATTAATCCCTTGAGAAGATTTTTGCAATATCTAAAACTGACAAGGATCTAAGGCAACTCAGGAAGAAAATGATGGGTGCTCCAAGTGAAGATGGTAAAGTCTGTAAGCAAGCAATGACCAGAGGAGGAAACCATAAGCATTAAGCATCACTCATCCCTAAACATTTTATACCAGTTAGACCAGCAAAATCAGCAAGCTGGATAGCGCCAGGTGTGGGCAGGGGCTGAGGGCTGTCAGCTCTGGCGTGGGAGTACTAATCAGGGTATCCATCCTGGAGAGAACTCAGCGGTGCTTATCAAGTCTGCATTAATGCTCTGCATCCAGTGCGGGGGGAGGGGCCAAAGCAGAGAGGCCAGCTCAGAAGGTGTTCTGTGAGCTTGGCTTTGATTTTAAAGACAATGGAGAACCAAGAGAAGATTCTAAGCAGGCCAGGGACGTGGCCAGAACAAACCTGATGGAGTGTGAAGTTAAAAACGGAGGGGGGTGGGGGAATGGCAGCTTAGAAAATGAGTTAGGGGCATGGATACGTAAAATGACACAGTGAGTGAAGCAGAATGCAAAATAGTACTACATAAGAATGCAGAGTACATTTACTAAAAATCAGGAGTGAATCCGGAATAGAGCGTGTCATATTTAACATTCATAGGTTTCTCGTTTCCCATGCAGCAGCTTGTTTATGATTTTTTTAATTGTACAGAATATTGTTTAGAATTCTGTAGTCTAAATTAAAAGCATTACTTTAAAAAAAGTACACAGGGCTTCCCTGGTGGCGCAGTGGTTAAGAATCTGCCTGCCAATGCAGGGGACACGGGTTCGGGCCCTGGTCTGGGAAGATCCCAAATGCCGCGGAGCAACTAAGCCCGTGAGCCACAACTACTGAGCCTGCGCTCCGCAACAAGAGAGGCTGCGACAGTGAGAGGCCCGCGCACCGTGATGAAGAGTGGCCCCCACTCGCCGCAACTGGAGAAAGCCCTCGCACAGAAACGAAGACCCAACACAGCCAAATATAAATAAATAAATAAATAAATAAATAAATAAATAAAAAAGTACATAGAGATTTAAGAACAGAGTCATTTTCCTCCAATCCTGTCTGGAAGGTGAGGTCTTGGCAGCCTTGGGGCAGTTTCAGACAGTTACTTTTTATGTCTATTATGAAAATTTAGAAACTAGTTATACATAAATTACTCTTTAAAGAACGTAACTATGAATTTACGGGATTGTGAATTTTTTTCAAAATATGTTTTACATTTTTTACGGTTTCTACAATGAGGTTGTACCTCCTTAATCTACTATTTTTCCAAACTAAATTCTGATTTTTAAGGTAGATGAATGTGGGATTTGTTTTATATGGAGGTGCAGTGGAATCGTAAACCTTGACGCTGAACCTAGTTTCTCTTGGGAAATGAGCTGAGTGGTCCAGCTCGTCACTGATGTCACTGTGGCCTCAGCCAGTGGGCGAAGCAGCCCAGGCCCCAGGGCATGTGGGAAGGTCAGGCCTGGCCACCGGCAGGTTCCCTTCAGTGATGAGACCTACAGAGTCCATGCCACTCACCAGGGCAACCTGTAGACAGTCAGGAAGGGCTGGTTAGCTTCTCTTTTGTGTGTGCAGAGAGTTAATTGCCTCTACTCTTAGAAACTGTCCATTTTGGCTTCTGCAACCTGAATATTAATTAACACCCTTCTCTCTTTCTGTGCACCTAACCATCTCAGGGCAACGCCAATGTCGAGGATACACGAAGTCTTTTTTCTTCTTTGCGTCTAGTTTTCTGACTTTGCTTTCTCCCTCTGCCTCCCTCCCTGCTTTCTCTCAGCCCCAATCTGCTGTCTTTCCTTTTGGACCCTGTGTCCTAGGCTTGCTGGCTGTTTTCCTCATTAATCCACAAGGAGGCTGCATTGAGGCCTGGACACGATCTAGACCAGTGGGCCCTCTGGGTAGAACGTCTGTGTGGTCTTCTGCAACAGGACAGCACAGAGAGCTGGTTGGAGGATTTATGCCCCTTCCGCAGTGATGTATTCTAAGGCCAAAGAGCCATGTAAACATTATGTTACCTGCTGGAATGTTTTTTAAAAGGTAAATACTTAGGATGCAGGCAAGCTCTTCATTTTATTGAAAATAGCATCCAACTACTAGAAATGGTATTCAGTGGCACCAGGGATTATGATATGTCAGGCCCGATTTCCTTACTGGTTTTAACTTAAACACCTTTAAAGAATTGCTTCAGGGTTTCCCTGCTGGCACAGTGGTAAAGAATCTTCCTGCCAATGCAGGGGACACGGGTTCAGGCCCTGGTCCGGGAAGATCCCACATGCCGCGGAGCAACTAAGCCCGCGCACCACAACTACTGAGCCTGCACTCTAGAGCCTGCGAGCCACAACTACTGAGCCCGTGTTGCACAACTACTGAAGCCTGCGCGCCTAGAGCCTGTGCACAAGAGAAGCCACTGCAATGAGAAGCTCGCGCACCGCAAGGAAGAGTAGCCCCCTCTCACTGCAACTAGAGAAAGCCCGCGCAGAGCAACAAAGACCCAACGCAGCCAAAAATAAATAAATAAATAAATAAATGAATTTATTAAAAAAAAAAGAATTGCTTCATATTTTTTGGCCTTTGTGGTATGATTTACTATATTAAAGTAATAAATGAATAATAAATAATTGACATTATTTACTTATTATTATCTACTTAATGCAATAGGCGAGCTCCTGAAAAGTAGTATATAAATAAAATTAAGAATAGAAAGAATAGAATTTGAAATGACTGAGCTCTGTGAAGAAATTCTATTGTTAACTGCCAATAATTAAAGAATCTTCTTGCAAATAAGGTGGCAGCATTAGAGTGTGGGAAAATAATAGAATCTGGAGTAATAAAACCTGGGTTTCAGTTCTGATTCTGCAGAGTATGAGCTGTATGATACCCAAATGCTCTCAGCCACAGTTTTCCTCTGTAGAACAGGTAGGGATTATTTCACAATATTGTTGCACTTTGCAAATTATAAAGGACTATACTGGTGTGAGCTGTTGCTATGATTACCGCAGAGCCTTTTAATATACAGGTTCTCGTGTGATCCTTCTGCATCCGGTGGTGGTGACAGAGCTGATTTTATTATACTTTCCTATACAGATGAGGAAAGTAAGGGTCAGGAAAGTCTAGGGATTGACCCAAGGTAACATCTCACCAAAGGTGGCAGAGGCAAGAACCCAAATCCAACTTTTTTGGCTCCTGAGTCAGTACTTTGCACTATACCACACTGCCTCAGACTTTTGGAGTAGGGAGAGGAAGTGGAGGGAAAGGGGAGATGAACTCTTACACATTGATATGCTTTCCCTGCTACAGTGGAGAGTGGGTGGGTATGGGAACCAGTAGTGGCTGAAATTCTAGGTCTACCTCTTATTAGCTGTGTCAACCTGGATATAATACGTAATCTCACTGAGGCTCCCTTTAGTCAACTATAAAATAAAGATAATAATATTTAATTTGTAAGGTGGCTAATATTAAATAAAATGATGTGCGTCTTACACATGGTACATAAAAAGCATTTGTCAAGGCACATATTAGTGCCAAATTCAGGCCCACAAAGGTATGGGAGAAAAGAAACCCAGTATGTCTAAAGTGGCACGTGGAAAGGCAGTGGTTCTGCCTGCCCTGCTCCCCTACAGGGCTGCTTGGGGACCAGGAGAAGGAAAACATTCTCACCTTCCATGAATTTCCTCCATGTAGTCATTCTAGCCATTGACATTGCCTGCAATTCAGAACATCCTTCCCACTTCTTCCTGAGAGGCAACAATGGAATTCTTTCTTTCTTTTTTTTTTTTGTTTATAGAAGTATAGTTGATTTACAATGTTGTGTTAATTACTGCTGTACAGCAAAGTGATTCAGTTATACACATGTATACATTCTTTTTTTAATATTCTTTTCCATTATGGTTTATCATAGGACATTGAATATAGCTCTCTGTGCTATACAATAGGACCTTGTTGTTTATCCTTTCTCTCTATTATAGATTACATCTGCTAAGCCCAACATCCCACTCCATCCCTCCCCCAGCCCCCTCCCCCTTGGCAACCACCAGTCTGTTCTCTATGTCTGTGATTCCGTTTCTGTTTCATAGATAGGTTCATTTGTGTCATCTTTTAGATTCCTCATACAAGTGATATCATATGATATTTGCCCATCTCTTTCTGACTTACTTCTCTTAGTGTGATAATCTCTAGTTGCATCCACGTTGCTGCAAGTGGCATTATTTTGTTCTTTTTTATGGCTGAGTAGTTTTAACAATGGAATTATTTCTTGATTACTAAAGGAAATGGAAGGTTTTCAGTCTCAGATGGCAGACTGAGTACATAAAATTATAAACTCTGCATTAAGATGCTAATAAGTAATATCTTTAAAACTTTAACAATAAAGAGGCTAGGAAGGTGTGTCATCAACAAACAAGGGAGTTTAACAAACTTCTGTAAAACAAAAAGTGTGTAGCGAGCTGAGTGATGAAGCAGACCCTCTGGAGCCCAGATTATGGGACTGCGTTGTAGGCACTGGGGTGAGAGTGGACCTATAGACAGCCCTGAAGAGCCTTCAGATCCCATGGTGGGCACGAAGTGAGGGTGAACACAGGGACTGGTTAGAGACTTACACATGACAATCACTCCTCCCCCATAATTCCCCCTTATTTCTCTATGCACGATGCCTTATAGCCAGGCGTTTAAGCCCCAAGCAAAGAAAAAACATCTTTTCTAAAGACATCAGAAGAATTCTCCAGGGAGAACTAAAGAGGCTAGACTGATGGTGACCCAAGTAAAACTCCCCTCTTCTCGGTTCTCTGCAGAGCACGGCCTCCGCCCGCCTGTCTGCCTAAGTCTAAAGCAAAGTGTGTCCAGAGGAAAACTCCCACCTCTGTACCCAGTACTCGCAGTCAGTCTTTGAATTTCCACATTTCCAAATATAAGCAGATACCCAAAGCTAATCAGACATTTGAGTCAGACCTGCAAAGTGGACGAGAAAGAACAAGTACACAAAAAGAAAAACTGTCCCTAGAAGACATAGAACTTATTAATGAAACGGAAGATAACATTTTAAATACTGTAGTTAGTACCAACAGAGATATGAGTAAAATAATATATTTATGAAACAAGGAAAGGAATCCGTGGAAAAGAAACAGAAAATTAGAAAGAGCTCTTAGAAAGAAAAAAAGAAAAAGAGACAGATTTTTGAAATTACAAATTCAATGGAAGGGTCAGAAGACGAAATCAGAGAAATCCCTCAGAAAGTAAACCAAAATGACAAACATACAGAAAACTTAACCAAAATATAAGAGGCATAGAGCCTTAATCTGGGAGGCCTGACTTATAACTAGTAAGTTTTCCAGAAGCAGAGAACAAAGAAAACAGAAGGAATGAATTTATCCCAAAAACTATCATAAGTTCCAGAAGTTGTAGGGAAAGAGACTACAGGATGTCTAGAAAGATAAGTGAAAAAAGAGCCATACCTAGAAATCTCACTGTGAAGTTTGAGAACTCCAGAGATTTAAAAAATTCGAAAAGCCTCCAAACAGCAAACAGGAAGGAAGAGGTTTATAAGACACTCGTGCCACCAGAGTGATGGCAGGATAATGGCCCTTTCAGATGGGCAAGTCTGTAGAAAATTTACTTCCCACCCACTCCTTTACTGGAAACACTTGGGAAGGTTTTCTGGTAAAACGAGGAGTAGGGTCAAGGCTACGGTGCTTGTGAGCCGGGGGAGTACTGCTGGTTGCCGTGTAGTGGGCCCAGAAATCGACCAGGTCCAGATCAGAGCGTGGGGGTACTGGAGGGGAGGACCCAGGGAGAAAGATGGTGCAACCATTTATTTAGACCAAATAGAATGACTCACTCAGAAAATATAAACGAAGATATTGGGTTGGCCAAAAGTTTGTTCGGGTTTTTCTGTAACATCTTACGGAAAACCCGAATGAACTTTTTGGCTAACCCAATATAATAAAAGTATTGGATCCAAGAAAGTAACCAGAGACACCAGGAAAAGCAAAAAGCTGTATGAGAAAACCACAGTCTACACACGAAAAAACTGGAGTTTTAAAAAGAAAAATGGAATAGTTTCCAAGCAATGGATAACATATAGAACCGGGAAGAGTGGGGATCTGGTCAAGAAGACATCTCATGTTAACGCATCTGTTCCTTCTTACAACAACAAAAGAGTAATTAGAAATTCATGAGAAAAAGTATAAGAAAGACATTTTCCAAATACAAGGCAAACTGCAATGTGGCCTGTTTGAATCCCACGTTAGAACCTTCGTACCTGAGGGACACAGGTGCTTGGGAGAAAGCATTGTGTTTAAAGACACTATTTGACAGTCATGATAATGTCAATGTTGCTAATTATCTTTAACATTTAGAATCGATTTATAGACAAACAGCAGAAAAGAGCATTAGGACTGCAATGCAGGTTATGACTGTAACCACCTTTGATATTTTAAAATAAAGGTTCAGCCCCCAAAGTTGAGATGGAGAGGAAGAGCCTGGTCACTAACATTCATAACACAACATGGGGAGTTGGGGGGAAAGAGTCCATCTCGATGGAGCCAGAAATGGAGGTTGAAGTGTCCTGTGAGAGCTGCAGTGGTGTCAGGGCACCAAATCCTTAACTGTTAGAGCAGGAATTGAATAGATAACATTTAAAGCTGATGAATTAATAGCGGTACAGATACACAATGGTGTAGATGTGTAATTTACTGATAGGGAGCAAACTCCTAGAATAAATAACAATAGAACAAGGCTAAAAGTGAGGGCTGTGGTAGGAGGAGAGGAACTACAGAGGAGTGAGGGTGGGGGACAGTTTGCTTTCCTTGTAGCCCCTTTACAACGTGATTTTTAGTATTTTTTTTTTTTGGCCACACCGCGGAGCATGTGAGATCTTAGTTCCCTGACCAGGGATTGAACCCGTGCCCCCTGCAGTGGAAGCCCAGAGTCTTAACCGCTGGACCGCCAGGGAAGTCCCTACAGTATGTTTTTTTAGTCTGATAAAAGTTCTAATTTTTTTTTCAGCTTAATTAAAGTCTAGTACACATTGCATATTATGTTGACACTTTTTACATACTTCTGTCCCATTTTACAGAAGGGACACTGAGGCTTCGAGATGCTGAATACATCCCTTGATGCACAGCTCCTAAGAGCAGCACCCAAATGCCAGCCCAGGTGACAGGAGCTCTTATTCTCTTTTTTTAAAAAATTTATTTATTAATTTATTTATCTTTGGCTGCATTGGGTCTTCATTGCTGCGCGCGGGCTTTCTCTAGTTGCAGCAAGCGGGGGCTACTCTTTGTTGCGGTGCGCGGGCTTCTCATTGGGGTGGCTTCTCTTGTTGCGGAGCATGGCCTCTAGGCTCCCGGGCTCAGTAGTTGTGGCACGTGGGCTCAGTAGTTGTGGCTCACGGGCTCTAGAACACAGGCTCAGTAGTTGTGGTGCACGGGCTTAGCTGCTCCTTGGCATGTGGGATCTTCCCGGACCAGGGCTTGAACCCGTGTCCCTGCATTGGCAGGCGGATTCCTAACCACTGTGCCACCAGGGAAGCCCAGGAGCTCCTATTCTTGATGCGATATCATCATTCAGGTGATTCCCAGCCGGATTCTCCAGTGCTCAGATGAAGGGTGCAGACTGACTTAGGAAGAAGCGTGCTACAAGCGTGGAGGCTTTTCCTCCACAACCCTGCAGGGCACAAGGAGGTTACACATCCCAGCGTCAGTAGAGAAGAATGAAGCTGAGTATTTATTTATGGGACTGTTTTAAAGAAGGCAATATCTGTGACGAGATGAATTCCTAAAGACCATTCTCAATGTGTACTTACAGAATTTTAGGGAGATCATCTATACACACCATTGGTTTAGCTCTGAGGTGGTCTCCCCCCAACTCCCAGCACATGCGCCCACGTACACCCAGGCCCACGTAGTAGCTTAAAACCACCAGCTCTTGGGTCTTGGACTTTCCTTTTTGTCACTAAGTCAGTATGGCTTCAGCATAGTTGTCTCGCCCCAACCTCTAATTTTCTTGGAGGAAGCACACAGTATATTGCCCCACTTAATTTTAATAGGGTCTTTTTTATTTGTGAAAAATTTTGATGGATAAAAAAGAGCAAGTCCTAAAAAAACCCACTGCTTTTAAAAAAAAGAGGTATCTCTTGTCTTAATTTCAGTTCTTCTACCATCATCCTGCTCCTGGCAACTTCCTCCTGTTTCAGCAGATGGTTTCTTTGACGCGTCAAAGCGTGGTGTGCATTTCTAAGGCTATCTGAAAGTGCATACCTTTTTTTTTCTGGCCTTGCTGTGTGGCTTGTGGCATCTTAGTTCCCCCGACCAGGGACCGAGCCTGGGCCCACGGCAGTGGAAGTGTGGAGTCCGAGGCAGTGGACCACCAGGGAATTCCCATGAAAGTGAGTATCTTACTATCTCTGATTTATTTATTTATTATAGATTTATTTATTTATTTATTTATTTATTTATTGTGGGCTACGTTGGGTGTTCGTTGCTGTGCGTGGACTTTCTCTAGTTGCGGCGAGCAGGGCCTACTCTTCTTTTGCGGTGCGCAGGCTTCTCATCGCGGTGGCTTCTCTTTGCTGCGGAGCACGGGCTCTAGGTGCGCGGGCTCAGTAGCTGTGGCGCACGGGCTTCGTTGCTCCGCGGCATGTGGAATCTTCCCGGACCAGGGCTCGAACCCGTGTCCCCTGCATTGGCAGGCGGATTCTTAACCACTGCGCCACCAGGGAAGTCCAATTATCTCTGATTTAAATAACTGATTTTTCAAATCATATTTGGGATCCGGGTGGTCCAGGTCCTCACTCCTGATGCTGGCCCTGCAGTCCATTCTTAAATCTGAATGGGTTTGAGTTCTGATGGTCTGAACTGTAAAGCAAGCACACAAAGCATTTTCTTCAACAGACACACAGGCAATTTGACAAAGGAACCTGTGGTTTTTATTTCACTTTCTCCTGAATCCTTCAGATTCTTACTCTTTCCGTTTTTCCCATTCTCTCCATCCTATTATCCACCGACTTCCTGAATGATTAGTCTTCACTTCCTGTCTCTGCATTCTTACTTTCCTAGTCCTGCTCAACCTCCTGAAATCCGACTTCCTGTCCTTTCCCCAGGAGTCCTGTCCTGCTGGGCAGGGTCCTCGCGGGGTCTCGTCCGGTCACGCACCAGAGCTCAGGATGACGTCTGTTACATCACATGGCAGAAATTTTAAAAATACATGTTGTTGGAAAAACTTACGTAGGCCACGGATAATTAAGAGAAGGTTAGACATGGATTTCCTGATCCTTCCGTCATCTCATAGAGAGATATATTGGGGTTGCATCCCAGGTGAGGCGCTCTCCCTCCATCTGTCTTTCTTTTGAGGACAAGTGAGGGAAAACTGTCTTGCTTAAGGACAGTTTGGGTGCCTGCTGTTTAAGGAGTTATCTGGGAACTCCGGATGCCCAGCCTGGGGAGACTGGGGTTCATAAAATATCCAGGAAGCTACACATCCGGTGAGAAGCTGAGCTTGGGTTCAGGGATTCGAGCTCTCAGTCCTCACCTGTGCCCTCCTCTCTCCCCATCCCAGGTCATTGTTCAGACAACCCAGAATGATTCCCTTTGCCACTTTCAAACAGTTCTGTTCATTTCACAGCAATCACTGGCCCTCTTGAAGCTGTTACAGCTGGAAGTGTAAGTCAACAACTTGATAGCCAAACAGAGTGGACATTACTTGGTCCTCACCTCCTTATCAGCTTTAGGGCCCTTGACCCCATTGAGCCCTCTGGTCCTGAAATCCACACTTCTCTTGGCTTTTCTAATATTACTTTCTGGATTCTCCTTCTACTGGTCTGACCTCCAACTCATTCGCTAGCTCCTTTCATCCCATCTAAATGTGGGAGTGGTGAAAAGATAATGGATAATGCTTAAAACGGAAAACACAATCCAAGATTTTGAATATTTTGTATAATATTTAGAAATATGGGGGCTTCCCTGGTGATGCAGTGGTTAAGAATCTGCCTGCCAATGCAGGGGACACGGGTTCGAGCCCTGGTCTGGGAAGATCCCACATGCCGCGGAGCAACTAAGCCCGTGAGCCACAACTACTGAGCCTGCGTGTCTGGAGCCTGTGCTCCGCAACGGGAGAGGCCGCGACAGTGAGAGGCCCGCGCACCGCGATGAAGAGTGGCCCCCACTTGCCGCAACTGGAGAAAGCCCTCGCACAGAAACGAAGACCCAACACAGCCAAAAATAAATATAAAATAAATAAATAAATTAAAGAAACGTTTAAAAAAATACGTAGAAATATGAGAAATAGATCCATGAAGAAATAACGAAAAGAGTTGAATGTGGTTTCCTCTAGGAAGATTAGGAATTAGTGGCAAGGAGAGCTATTGTATTCTGTAATAACCCCTTTGTGCTATTTGACTTTTTAAATGAAGCGTAACAATTTATTTGATGAAAATTTAAAATCTACTTTAAAAATCTCAGTAGAAAGGCTGAAAGATAAATAAATCGATACATGTACTGATATATGGAAATATCTCTAAGATTTGTTAAGAGACGAAAATCCCAAAGGAAAAAAGTGGTTAGTATGTAGCTATGTGTGTGTATAAATATGTGTATACAATGCTCACATATGTATAGAATATCTCTGGAAACACGTAAAATAATTTCACAGGAGTCAGTTCCCTGACTCTGGGAAGGGAAACCAGGTAGTTGGAGGTCTGGGATATGACTAATATGTTTCATGGTATATATACCCTTTTTATTTTTTGAATTTTGTATTATGTGCATTTTTTTTTTGAAAATTCTACTCATCCAAATCTGGTTTAAAATAACATTTGACAAGTAGCTCTTGAAAGCATCACCTCCTAAGCTTTTATTAAAATATCCATAAAGGTAAAAGTTCATACCCTCGCCAGAAACTAAGACTGATGGACATCAATGAATAGGATTCTCAGGGGACTTATTCCTAATTAATTATAAGTCAAATGAAGGCGAGTTGAAAACATGTACCCAACTTTCTCACGGCATGCCACTCTTAATTTACAAAACAGACACTGTCTTAAAATGGTGGGAAATGCTTTAAAACCTACACCCCACTCACAGCTCAGAGGTTTGGGTCCATTTATTGGTTCATTCTTATGACAAACATTACAGACTAAGTGCCTAAGTATCGTGTGGGATGCTGTCCTTGTGCTGGGGCTAAACCCAAAGGCAAGACAGTCACGGGCATGGCCGTGCTGCAGTTGTAACCTGGCCAGAAAACTGGGAAAGCTGTCTCCATCACGCTGGGACTGTTTTTTTTGGGGAGGGGGGGTTGAGACCGCCAGAGCACAGCTGCCACCACATTGCCCCCCTCCAGCCCACCCACACCCCTTTGTCATCCGTCTACACACATTAAGAGACAGGAACTCTCGGGTGGCAGCTGGAAGGGGTGCAGAATATTCCTCACAAGTACAGAATTGCTGTCAGGGGTAGCTGGGCAGCCCCAGCTGTATTTCCTTTGTTTAGAATATTACAGAACCAGGCAGAGGGAGACTAAGTACACTGGTGAGTACTGGCCTCAAACTTAGATTTGGACTGAGAGCTGGACTCACCACCTCCTCTCCACAGGTGGATTTGTGATGGGACTTTTTTGTTTGTTTTGGTTTTTGTGCTCCTACAATTTTTTTATTGGAATATAGTTGATTTACAATGTTGTGTTAGTTTCAGGTGTACAGCAAAGTGATTCAGTTATACATACATATATATCTATTCTTATTCAGATTCTTATCCATTATAGGTTATTACAAGATATTGAATATAATTCCCTGTGCCATACAGTAGGTCCTTGTTATTTATCTATGTTATATATAGTTGTGTGTATATGTTAATTCCAAACTCCTGATTTATCTCTACCCCCTTTCCCCTTTGGTAACCATAAGTTTATTTTCTGTGTCTGTGTGTCTGTTTTTGTTTTGTAAGTAAGGTCATTTGTATCATTTTTTTTTTTTTTAGATTCCACATATAAGTGATATCATGTGATATTTGTCTTTGTCTGTCTGGCTTACTTCATTTAGTATGATCATCTCTGGGTCCATGTGCTGGGATTTTTTTATCATCACTCAAATAGAGTGAGGCCAAAGGCAACCCATATACTCTAAATATTGATAAATGTTGTCTTAGAATTCATTCAAAAGATATCAAATGAGGCCTATAAACATATATCACAACAAAGAGAAGGGAGCAGCATACTGAAAACTTCGAGAATTCCAAAAACCAGAAGAAACTTTCAGAAACTGTGCTGTCCTTGACAGAATACAGGAAGATACGGTCAGTATGAAATACAACAGAAATATCATAAAGAATAAATAGAGGAAGATGAAAAGACATCAGAATGAATTAAAAGGGTCAGGGATGAGATAAAAAGGGAAAACATGGAAACTAAAAACAAAATAGCAAAATATAATCTATAGACCAGAATTGATTGTGTAGAAAATTGAATAGGTAATACGAATGAAGCATATGGTAGACTGATCACGTTAATGACCCGAATTTAGAGTCTCCCTCTGCCTATGCCCTTTACCCTATAACTTTGGAGTTCCTTCCACTTTGACTTTGGGCTCAGCCGCGTGACTTGACAAAGAGACAGCAGCAAACTTGACCCATATAGAAGCTAGAAAAGTGCTTGAGCATTCTGTCTCCTCACCCTCTCCTCTGCCTTCGCCCTGAGTGTGTGCCTAGGCTAGCCTTCTGGAGGATGAGTGACCACATGGGGCAGAACCAAGCCATTCCCGCTAAAGATAGCCTCACCCAATGGCTATCATCCCTCCCGCTGACCACAGACACTTGAGCAAACCAAGCTATTGGCTGAGTCCAGCTCAGATGGGCAGAACCACCCAGCTGACCTATAGATTCTTGAGAAATAATAATACATGGTTATTGTTTTAAGCCATTTTGTTTTGAGGTGGTTTGTCATATAGCACTAAATAACACAAGCTTGAGAAAGTATCCCAGAATTTAGGGGAAATAACAAAGAAACAGAGAATGTGGGTTTAGACAATAGAGGACATCCAATACATGGATAACTGGTATTCTTGCAGAAGACATCCGAATAAATCAAACAGAAGGAATTATCAAAAGCAAAGTAAAAAAAAAAAAAAAAAAAAATTTCCTGGGCTGAAGAAATCCTATGTAGTCAGATTAAAAGTGTTCATCAATTTTAAGATAAAATTTATTTTTAAAGGCTTATACCAAGACATCATCTAGCACATTCTGAATTACATGAATATTTTCTTCTGTAGTCTATTAATATGATAAATTACATTGATTGATTTTCAAATGTTAAAATACCTTTGCATTCCTGGATAAACCCCATTTGGTTGTCATGTATTACCATTTTTATATATTTCCAGGCTCAATTTGCTAATATTTTGCCCAGAATTTTTGTATTACATGTTCATGAGAGATACGGGTCTGTAGTTTTCTTGTAATATCTTTGCCTAGTTTTGGTATTAGAGTAATGATGGCCTCATAAAACAAGTTGGGAAGTATTCCTCTTCTGTTTTCTGGAAGAGAATGTGTAGAGTTTGTATTATTTCCTTCTCAAGCATTTGGTAGAATTTGCCAGTGAAATCATTTGGGTCTGAAGTTTTATTTATGAGAAAGTTTTTATTTTATTTTATTTTACTACGAATTCAATGTATTCAATAGATATAGGACTATTTCATGTCATCTATTTTCTTCAGTGATTTTTTGTTTTTATCTTTCAAGGAATTGGTTGATTTTATCTAAATTGTCATATATATGAGCATAGAAGTTTTCATAGTGTTTCCTTATTATCCTTTTAATATCTGTAGGTTCTGTAGTGATAATGGTAATTTGTGACTTCTCTTTTTTTTTTCCCCCTTGGTGAGTGTGGCTAAAGGTTTTTCAAGTTTTTTCTTTCTCTTTCTTTCTTTCTTTTTTTTTTTTTAATTGTATCAAAGAACCAGCTTTTGATTTCATTGATTTCTCTATTGTTTTTGTTTCTGATTTTATTGCACTCAGGATTTATCTTTGTTATTCCCGTCTTCCTGATTGCTTTGGGTTTAATTTGATCTTCTTTTTCTAGTTTCATAGGGTGGAAGCTTACATTATTGTGTGCCATGGACTGAACATGTCCCTACACCAAATTCGTGTGTTGAAACCCTAAGCTCCAGTGTGATGGGATTTGCAGTTAGTGAGTAGGGTTAGATGAGATCATGAGGGTGAGGCCCTTATAAAAAGAAAGGGAGACATGGGATCCCTCTCTGAGAGCCATTGCCAAGAACCTGACCACGCTGGCCCCCTGATCTCAGACTTCCTGCCTCCAGAACTGTGAGAAATAAATGTTGTTGAAGCCATCCAGTCTATGGATATTTGTTATAGGCCAACTGACTGAGACTGTGGGAAACCTTTTTTTTTCCCACCCTAATATAAGCATTTAGTGCTATAAATTTCCCCCAAGCTGTTTTAGGTGCATTCTACAGATTTTGGTATGTTAACTTTTTATTTTCACGCAGTTCAAAATATTTTCTAATTACCTTTTAGACTTCTTCTTTGACCCACGGTTTATATATGTGTTGTTTAACATTTTGAGATTTTTCAGGTACCTATTATTGACTTTTGTTTTATTTTGTTATGGTCAAGGAACATGTTTAATATGATTTCAAATTTTAAAAATGTGCTAAAATTTGTTTTATGGCCAGAATATGGCGTATATTGATAAGGTTGTTTAAGAAAAAATAGGTTACAAAAAATATTAAAAAAATAAAAAAAATTTAAAAAAGAAAGAATAGGTTATTACTTGCAGGCAAAAGCAACGTGGCTGAGATACCATTTCACCCTTAACTGATTAAAAGCAAAAACAAGGTGTAAGAAGTGGCCCCAAACAAATTACAACAAGAAATGCATATAGTTTAAGCTGTTATTATATTCTTTCTTATAAGTCAAAGATTTCCAGATTGAACAAAAAATAAGGTCAGTCTATATTTTTTAAAATAAAAGACAGCTTAAAACAATGTGACCAAAGAAGTTTTCAGATAAAGGATAGGCAAACATAGCAGGCTAATACAAACAAAAATATAGCAAGGATTACAATAAGTTATTTTACAAAATAGAATCCAAGCATTTAATGGGACTGAGAAAATATGCTCATCATAAACTTTTACATGTTGACTAGTAGAGCAGCACAATGTGTAAACTGACGAAAGCTTAATAGAAGTGTGACTGTTTCATAAACCTCTGAATATTTGACAGACCAAAGAGATGAGAAATATGAAGGGTAGGGAGCAGGGGGTGGCAAACTTTTTCTGTAAAGGGCCACATAATAAATATTTTAGATATTGTGGGCCACATGCTGTCTCTGTCACAGATTCTCTTTTTTTTTTTTTTTTTTTTTACAACCCTTTAAAAATGTAAAAATCCTTCTTAGTTTGTAGGCTATTCAAAAACAAGCCACAGGCTGGATTTAACTTGTAGACCATAGTGGGCCAACCCCTGAAATGGAAAATTCAAATAACATATTTAATAAGGCAATTTATAATGAATTTTTAAAGTATACATCAAACTTTGTACCTTAGAGATGTTTTCTATGCTTGTACAACGAGAGCTGCTTTGGTTGCAAGTTTAGAAACTCTCTCGAATTAGCTTAACGTGGTAAAGGAGCCATGATGAGCATCTAAGGAGCCATAATCCAGCTGGCTTCAAGCTCCAGCCCTAGTCTGAGTGGCCATGACCAAGGGAACAGGTCTCACCCCCATGATGGAAAAAGGCATTATCCGAGAGGGGATTGCGAGTTGAGCAGATACTCAAAACATATCTGTGACACGACAGCCTTCGGAGAACAAGTGTGTGTCACACACACACACACAGGCACGCACGTACACAAATGCTCATTCCTCCAAGGATGGCTCTTCCTAAGGGGATCCAAGTTTCTCAGGTGTTTTTCAAATTGTGGGTTGTCACCTATTAATGGTAGAAGATTAATTTAGTGTGTTGTTTGGCACTTGAAAAAATGAAATAGAATAACAGAAAATATCAGCATATCTTTACCTGTAAGTTTAGGTGTTGTTTTGAGATTTTCAGCTTCTGTTTTATAGAAAAATATATATTTGTCTAAAAAGTTTACAAAACACTAAATTCTTGGTACAACCACAACTGTAGTCAGCCCCCGTCCTGAAGGAGGGAACCAACCCCATGTGGACTAAATTCTCAACTCACCCACCTCCCAGCACACATGCCAAAAAAGGGGGCTGTCTCGAAGTGTGAAACACTCACCCTGGGCTTCATTGTCTAACTGTATGAAGTTGAACATGGTCCCAGTGAATGGGAGATCATTAATCTTTTTCTGTGTTCTCCATGATTTTAAGTAATATTTACGCTATCTACTCCTAGAAAGTTTGAAGAGACTCAGCTGTGGGGCTGGCTGGAATATGTACCTGTTTCACTGACAGCTTTTAAATTTTTACTTGTTTTTTTATTTATTTGGTTGCACTGGGTCTTAGTTGCGGCGTGCACGTGGGATCTAGTTCCCTGACCAGAGGTCGAACCTGGGCCCCCTGCGTTGGGAGCATGGAGTCTTATCCACTGCACCCCCAGGGAAGTCCCTGTCAGTTTTTAAAATAAATTTATTTATTTTACTTTTGACTGTGTTGGGTCTTTGTTGCTACGCGCGGGCTTTCTCTAGTTGCAGTGAGCGGGGGTTACTCTTCGTTGCGGTGCACGAGCTTCTCATTGTGGTGGCTTCTCTTGCTGCGGAGCACAGGCTCTAGGCGCGCGGGCTTCAGTAGTTGTGGCACACGGGCTCAGTAGTTGTGGCTCGCGGGCTCCAGAGCACAGGCTCAGTAGTTGTGGTGCATGGGCTCTGTTGCTCTGTGGCATGTGGGATCTTCCCGGACCAGGGCTCGAACCCATGTCCCCTGCATTGGCAGGCAGATTCTTAATCCCTGGCAGTTTTTTTAAATGACAGTTTCATCTCTTTCAAAGTTACTGCTCTGTTCAGTTCTACTACTCCTTTTTGCATTAATTTTGGTCATTTATGTAAAAATCATTTATTTTCTTCAACTTTTCAAATATATTAATGTTAATTTGTAGAAGGCCTTCTCTTATATTTATCAAATCTCTTCTACATGTCTCCTTTCTAATATTTAATGTTATATGTTTATTTTTCAGAACTGTACTTGCTAGAGGTATGTCTATTTTATTGTTGTTTGTTGTTGTCAGAGAAATGGCTCTTGAATTTAATTCTATCATTTTTGCATTTTTAAATTCATTATTTTAGCTCTTATCTTTCTCAATTTCTTCTTCTTTCTTTTCTTCCTTCTGCTTTCCTCAGATTTAAAAAATACATATTTTTTTTGCTATTTCTTTACTAATTTCTTGAGGAGAATTCTTGATGTATTTATTTTAACTTTTTCCTAATTAATAACGAAGTCATTTCAAGTAATGAATTTTCTTAAATACCGTTTTGGCCTGATTCCATAATTGGAGTGTTTTAAATGATTTTTGACTGTTTTTCACGGAAACTTCTATTTTAATTTTTAAAATTATTGTATTGTGACAACAGAAAGTGGCCTATATGATTCTGGCTTTTGAAAATTAATGGAGTTTTCATATGTGGAATTTAATTTTTTAAAAAATAATATAAATGAAGGCCTCCCTGGTGGCGCAGTGGTTAAGAATCCGGTGCCAATGGAGGGGCCACAGGTTCGAGCCCTGGTCCGGGAAGATCCCGCATGTGGGGAGCAACTAAGCCCATGCACTGCAGCTACTGAGCCTGCACCCTAGAGCCCACGAGCCACAACTACTGAGCCCACGTGCTACAACTACTGAAGCCCGTGCACCTAGAGCCCATGCTCCACAGCAAAAGAAGCTGTGGTGATGAGAAGCCCGCGCACCGCAACGAAGAGTAGCCCCTGCTCACTGCAACTAGAGAAAGCCCCCGTGCAGCAATGAAGACCCAACACAGCCAAAAATAAATAAATAAATTTATATTAAAAACATATTTATAAATGAACTTATTTACAAAACAGAAACAGACTCACAGATTTCGGAAACAAACTTATGGTTACCAAAGGGAAAATGTGAGGGGGAGGGATAAATTAGGAGTTTGGGATTGACATATACAAACTACTATATGTAAAATAGATAACCGACAAGGACTTACTGTATAGCACAGGGAACCCTACTCCATATTCTGTAACAACCTATATGGGAAGATAATCTGAAAAGGACTGAATATATGTATATGCATAACTGAATCACTTTTCTGTACACCTGAAACTAACACACTATTGAAAATCAACTAGGCTCCAATAAAAAATTTTTAAAAATTAAATGGAGTTTTTATTTCTGATTAATACATGATAGATTTTTGTAAACATTTCAGTAGACTCCTTCTGGAGCTGTCTGGCCAACTTGAACCCCTTCTTTGAGAATTGTCATCTCCCCCCCAGGGTGGGTTTTCGTAGTATGTGACTTTGCTTTCCACTCCCATGCCACACCTGCTCCCACCTCCCCAAGAGCTAAATGAACACATCCAAGTTGGGCCAAACAAGTTTTTTCTCCCAGGAACTCGGTATTGAGGCTCAGTGACATATGGAGCTCTGCTCTCCTCTGGTTGTTCCAACTGTGGGGAAACCTATATCCTACCTTGTGCATGAAAAAGTAAAGTGGGGAGAAAGAGAGGGAAGGAGGGGGGAGGGAGAGGTATGGGGGAAGGGCAGAAGACTGAATCCTTGGCTCCTGGCAACTCTCCAGCTTCCTGTTTTATTTTCTTCTTGAAGTGTGACTACATTTCAGCCTCTGAGTTCCAAGAGATGCTCCTGTACACTAGAGTAAACTCCTTTTCTTGGCCTATAGGGCAGTTTGAGTGGATCTCTGTTCCCTGCGTAAGCAGGTATGAAGGATGTTTGGATGGAGAACTGAACTCAGTGTCTCTGTTCCCTTGGAAACGGTTTGTCCCACGAAGAAGTAAACATTTGCTTCCCTTCCAGGCAAGGGAGACCAGAGAATTATGATATCTCAATGCTGAGTCACTCCTCTTTGTCCACGAGGAAGGAAAACTGCTCAATGTTTCTTGACAATCAGGGCTTTTCCTAATCTAGAATCAAGAGCTCTTATGAAAGAAAAGGAGAGACCGGGCTTTTTTGGTGTGGAAAGGAGCTTGGCCTCAACACTGGAGGAGGCTGGGAAAGAAGTGGATGTGCATTCTGAAGACGAGCTGTTTTCCAGGAGGTGCCGGGTGAGTGGGCAAGAGGAGGCCCTCTGTGGAGGCTGGCCTTGGGGTCCCCCAGCTGTGCTGGGCCAGAGTCCTCACTGACCCACCACCCGGCTTTTTAACCATTGACTGCACAAAGCTTTATTCTTTTAAAAAAATTTTTTTTTAAATATTCATTTTATTTTTTAATTTTCCTTATTTCTTTGGCTGCATCGGGTCTTAGTTGCGGCACGCGGGATCTTCGTGGAGGCGCACGGCATCTTTTTGTTATAACGCATGGTCTCTGTTGCGGTGCTCGGGCTTCTCTATAGTTTCGGCCTTCAGGTTTTCTCTCTCTAGTTGTGGCGTATGGGCTCTCTCATTGAGGCACGCGAGCTCAATAGTTGTGGCGCGCAGGCTTAGTTGCCCCGTGGCATGTGGGGTCTCAATTCCCCGACCAGGGCTGGAACCCGGGTCCCCTGCATTGGCAGGCAGATTCTTTACCACTGGACCACCAGGGAAGCCGCAAGCTTTACTCTTTTATTCACTTTTGCCCCCGTTTTTACTCCCTCTTTCCTAACCTGCATAGGCAAGCATCCTAATGTGTTTGAGATGCTAAGTATTTTTTTTATTTGCTCGTATGAAAACATTTACTGTTGTTTTATGTGCATGTGTATTTTGAGATATAATTCACATGTCATATAATTCACCATTTTAGCATGTACAGTTCAGTGGTTTTTAGCATAGTCACTGTGTTGTGTAAGCATTAGCACTACTGTGCATGTATAATTAATTTATATAAGGGTATTCTGTATTGTCATTCTGTTTCTTACTATTTTTGTAAGGCATCCACGCTGCTGCATGCACATCTGGTTCATTGCTTCTCACTGCTGCAGAGAAGTCCCTAGTGTAATCTACCACATTTTTCTTATCCACTCCCTCTGCTATGGACACCTAGGTTAACTCCAAATCCCCCTCCAACCAATGCTTCAGTGAACATCCTCGTACCTGCCCCCTTGTGGGCGGGCGTGAGAATTGCTCTTCTGGAGGGGACTGGGTACAGGCTGAGCAACCACCTGATTCCACCAAGTACCACCGCATGGTTCTCTAGAATCACTGCAGCAAGCCACACTTCCATTGCTGTTCCCATAACCCCACGGGCTCCCAGCATCGTCAGCTTTCTGCTTTCTGCCCTTCTAGCCAGTATAAAGGGGTATATTCTTGTTTTGTCTCACTTCTCAATACCACTGACATTGTATGTATCTTCATATGCTGATTAGCCTTCTGGGTTCTTCGTCTTGAATTGCCTGTTTTTTGTTGTTACTGTTGTTTGGATTTGCTTCTCTCTTTTTTCCCAATTGGACTTCCTTTTTTTTTCCTTTCCCTGTATCCTCTAGATAAGAGACCATGTTTGGTTTATATTCTGCAAATATCTTCTCCCAGTCCGATCCTGCTGTTATTTTTTTCCCCGTGGTCTCTCATTTTCCATGTGGTTAGAAAATTCAAGCCGCCTACACCCAGAGCCAGTGCCAGTGAAGTGAAGTCCACACCAGTTCATACCAGTTCACACCAGTGGAACCCTGACTCTGCCACAGACGCCCTCACCTGCGACCACAGGGGTAGAGGTGCCCGGCCCCTGCCACAGGTGTGCTCTGCTGTCCCCTGGCTCCACTGTGACAGCTTCTGGAATATTCCCTCACCCGCCTCCCAGCAACCGTAAAACCAAAGGTGACTTGGGCACCCTGTGAGGCAGTGAGGGTGGGGACACCTCCCAAGGAGGGCGGGGACCCCTCCCAAGGAGGGCGGGGGAGTGGGATGGGGAAGGGACAGAGGGCTAAGCCCGAGGGGAATTTTGGGGAGGAACAGTAGGTTTTCTTTTTTTAAGTGCTTTTAAAATTTATTTATATTTATATTTATATTTATTTTTTGGCCGCACGGCATGCAGGATCTTAGTTCCCCCGACCAGGGATCAAACCTGTGCCCCCTGCAGTGTAAGTTCTGAATCTTAACAACTGGACCACCAGGGAAGTCCTGGAACAGTAGGTTTTCAAATACAAAAAGGCTTTATCAGGGTAGAAATTGGTTTGGAGAGTAAAAGACCCTCAGGGAAAATGTGAAGTTGGGGCTCCTGAGTGTTACCCCATCCCAGGAAGGGAAGCTGGTCAACTACGTAGTCAGGGAAGGAGGCCCTTGGGTCTCAGGCTCCCTGAAGTTAAGGCTTAAATCAGACTCAAAGTCTTGCATAAAATGTACCAGAAAAGTGACAAATTCCAGACCAATGTGGCTTGGCTGGAAACAAAACAAAGAAAGCCAAACATTTGAAAATACTGAAATCCAGTCTAGTAATCACGCCGAATTGCAACAACTGAGTTCTGTACTTTGCTCTCACCTCTAGTGCTGAGGGTTAAGCCCGTTGAGTTGGAGTCTGGTGATTGCAGTGGGGTGTGTGGGAGGATCCTGAACTGGGAGGAAACCCAAACTCCTGGGCTGCGCTGGGCGCTTCCCTCCAGGCACCGCTGCTGTGCCAGGGCGGACAGGTCTCCCTTCGCAGCCATTCTGGATGACAGGCTTGAAATGCAGCATCAGTGGATGCTGATGCCATGGAAACCTCCCCAGTCCATTTTTCCTCTCCATAAGCCGAGACTAAGACGTTTAAAATGAGACAAGAAGGTGTGGTCCAGCTCCAGCTGTTTAGCCGACTGGTAGTTATTCATAGAACTGCCTGGCCCAGCACGACAAGATGCTAACCTCTGTATTGGGTTTTGGCAAGTCAAGCAATTAAAAATAACATTAAAAAAAAAAAAAGGTCATGAAGAACCTAGTGGCAAGATGGGAATACAAACACAGACCTACTAGAGAATGGACTTGAGGATATGGGGCGGGGGAAGGGTAAGATGTGACAAAGTGAGAGAGTGGCATGGACATATATACACTACCAAATAAAATAGATAGCTAGTGGGAAGCAGCCGCATAGCACAGGGAGATCAGCTCTGTGCTTTGTGACCACCTAGAGGGGTGGGAGGGAGGGAGACGCTAGAGGGAAGAGATATGGGAACATATGTGTATGTATAACTGATTCACTTTGTTATAAAGCAGAAACTAACGCACCATTGTAAATCAGTTATACTCCAATAAAGATGTTAAAAAAAAACATTGTCAGGCAGCCTACTAAGGCTCTGTGTAGTTATGTCACCAGGCCAAGAAAAGTGTGTTAAGTGAGGGCCCATGGGTGACTCAGCACCCTGCCTCTGCTCTAGTGCACCCGTCTGAAGATGAGAACCACACAGAAAGAAGAAGAGCGGAGGGCCAGAGAGACAAATTAAGACATCATACGTATCCCCAAATTCAACCATGACGGAAGCAACTTCTGTCCATTCTGGTACTTTCATTTCTTGCTTAAGAAAGTTTCAGGAGGATTTCTCTTGTGGGTCACCAAAACATTCTGACTAATACAGGTGGTGTAAATGTAAGAAAGGAGAGAAAAATTTTCACTCGTTACATTAACTACCTGGAAAACCCCAGAGAATCAGCTGAAAACTTATTCAAGCAAATAAGAGTAAGGATGAATTTTTTAATTCAATAAGTGGTGTTCGGATGTTAGATCCCTACTTCACACCAAAATACATTTCAGAAAGAAAAAAAAGATGTAATTAACCCATAAAAGAAATAGAAGAAAATATGGATACATTTTTATCTGATTTGGGAATAGGAAAAGCCTTTCTTACCATTCAAACCAAAGCAGAAGACAAAAAAGACAGACTTGTAAAAATTAACTCTTCTGTTTTAATAACAATAAAGCACAGAATGAAAAATCAATTAAGATAGGGAATTTGGCAGGAGGATCAGGGTTAGGGCTTCCAGGGGCCGTCTTTGGGGGAGGGGAAGATGATTGATTTGATTTGGGGAGTGTTGGTATTTGTGGGAACCGCTCTGTCAAAATGAACTAGAAATAGACACACGCGTCTAAAACTGAGGGTGACCCCAAAGTTAGAGACATGTGTTTGGGACAATTCAGCATACAGATGATAGTTAAATGTACTAGAGTGGCTGGGATTACCCCAGAGTGAGAAAAGAAATGGTCCCCAGAACCTGGCAGGACACTGACATTTAAAACCCAGGAGGATTCTTAGGTCCTTCAGGGCAGGAGATGCTCCAGGTCTGAGTTATCCTTGTAGCCCGGATGTTACCTAGCACCGTGCCAGGTACATACTGGATATTCTATACACACCCTTTTTTTTCTTTTTTTTAAACATCTTTATTGGAGTACAATTGCTTTGCAATTCTGTGTTAGTTTCTGTTTTATAACAAAGTGAATCAGCTATACATATACATATATCCCCATATATATCTCCTCCCTCTTGCGTCTCCCTCCCATCCTCCCTACCCCACCCCTCTAGGCGGTCACAAAGCACTGAGCTGATCTCCCTGTGCTATGCGGCTGCTTCCCACTAGCTATCTATTTTACATTTGGTAGTGTATATATGTCCATGCCACTCTCTCACTTCTATACACACCCTTTTGATTGTTTCCGTTTGTTTCTTAAATTTAATTCATTTAAAAATAGGTCAATTCATATGATTCAAAATTCAATGAGTGTGAAATGATATCTTCTTGGTATCCCTGTCCCTCAGCCACTATTTTTCCTCCCTGGAATCAATGAAAATCAACACCTTCTTGCATATCATTTCAGAGATAGTTTATGCGTATGTGAGCAAAAAAAAATATATATATATGCACACACACACACATATGTATATAAACTCTCTGGTTTCAACTCCTTTTTTCAATTGACACAATATTTCAGAGATTGTGTCATGTCAATAAATCAAGAGTTTTTTCATTCTTTTTATGACTGTACAGTATTTCCATCTCTAGATTACCATAATTTGTTTAACCAGACCCTTTGTGATAGCTGTAAAAGTTATTTACAATATTTTGCTTTCACTAACAATGCCGGAATAGAGAATTTTGATTGCGTGTCATCCGACGGTGGTAGTTTTGAAATGTGTCACCTTGATTAGGCTGAACCGCGGGCTTCACAATTCCCTGTCATGTATGTTTCCTGCAGGGTGGATCACAGAAGACATTTTGGTCACATAAGATTGGAGGACAGATGTAAAGATGCAACTGCTTGTTTTGACCTTGGAAGGTGAGGGCAGGACCACCGTGTGCTTTTGTAGCTCACAAGACTTGTGGCTCATCTGTGGGCTGACCTCGTCGGAGTGAAGAGGTGGGCTGTAGCCACTCTCAGCTTAGAAAAAATTCTGTCATGTTTTCTCATCTGCTTTTACAGCTTGCTTTTCTGTATTTAAATATGTAGCCCCTTTGGAATTTGTCCATTTGTTTACCCAGTAGTTCCAAGGCCATTTGTTGAATACTCTGTATTTTCCCCATTGATTTTAATGCCATCTTCACCATATTATACATATTATACTATACATTCCTATATGTATTTGGGTCTGTTTCTAAACTTTCTCATCCTTTCTACTGATTTGTGTATAACAATTTACTTATTGAAATTTACAACATTAAAAAATATCTAATTGGTCCAATCCCCCTTAATTACTTGTTTTTCAAAATGTTAGTGGCAAATCTTGTTTTTTCCTTCCCGTTTTATTGGGATGTAATTGACATGCAGCTGTATATTTATGTACAGCATAACGATTCGACTCATATACATCATGCAATGATGACCACAGTAAGTTTAGTGAACATCTATCATCTCATATAGATACAAAATAAAAGAAAAAGAAAAAACTTTTTTCCTTGTGATGAGAACTCTTAGGATTTACTTTCCTAATGACTTTCATATATAACATACAGCAGTGCTAATTATATTTATCATGTGTTTCATTACACCCCTAGTACTTATTTATCTTATAACTGGAAGTCTGTACTTTGGACTGCCTTCATCCAATTTCCCCTCCCCCAACTAGTAGCCAGAAATCTGATCTCTTTTTCTCTGAGTCTGTTTGTTTTGATGTGTAATTGACCTATGACACTATGTTAGTTCCTGTTGTACAACATAGTGATTCAATATTTCTATACATTTCAAATGATCACCATAAGTCTAGTTACCATCTGTCACCACACAAAGATATCACATAGTTGTTGGCTATATTCCCCACACTGTACACTTCATACCCTTCACTCCTTTACTTTGTAACTGAAGTTTGAACCCTCATCGATTTCTTTCCTTCCCCTTCCCCTCTGGCAACCACCTGTTTGCTCTCTATATCTATTACTCTGCTTCTGTTTGTTCATTTGTTTTGCTTTTTAGATGCCACATATAGGTGAAATCATAATGGTATTTGTTTTTCTCTGTCTTTTATACAAGGTTTAGACTCAACTTCTCGAATTTAAAAATTCATTTAAAAATTTTATTGGAATTATGTTAAATTTATAGAGACTTGATATCTTTATGATATTGAGTCTTCCCAGCTAAGAACAGTACACTTTTCACTTGGTCAGCTTTTCCTTTGTGTCCAAAAGTAAATTAAAAAATTTTCTTTGTAGAAACTGCACATTTATTGGTAAGTTTAGTTCTACCTATTTTATCTTTTTGTGGGACAATTGAAATGTCTGTCTTTTCTTTCATTATATTTTCCTCCAATGGGCTATAATTTATACATTTTTCTCCCCCAGTTGGGCTCTTAGGCAGGACCCACCTGAAGTGTTCCAGCCTAGTAATCATTGCTTTTTCTTTTTTTTTTTTTCTTGGTAAGTTTCCTAGGCAGCCTTGAGAACAGTAAGTTAATACTACAGCTCTCTTGCAAATTTCTCTCTTAGCCACTCAGTTTCAAAATTCCTCAGCAAGGTCACAGATGGTGTCCCTCTTTGCTGGTATTTTAGTCAAATCAAGGTTTTTGTTTATGCTTTTTTTCTTCAAGCCAAATAGTGGAGATATTTTTGGTAAAACTGGAGTTTGATCTCATCAAGTCTCCAGGCCAAGCACTCAGGAAGCAGGCCAGCAGCGCTGTTATCTGTTCCGAGGACCCTACTGGTGTGGATGATTGTATGTCTGTAGAAATTGCTAAGGCCATGTTTTCATGCCCTCTTGTGAACTGATACAACTCTGCAGTGCTGGGAGTAGAAAAATCACTATGCTTTCAGCATATTAATTCATTAGAAATGGTTAGAACAGCAAGGGATTTTTGAGATCAGGCATCTAGTCTAAAGCTTTCATCTTATAGATGAAGAAGGCCAAGGTAGTTGAAAAGTGATGAATTAAAATTGCAGACTTTGGATGCCAGAGTGGGTGCTGTCTCTTCCAACTTACACTGTCTTATCTCCTTTAACTTAAAATGTCTCAACACTTCAGAGGAGCACCTACAATAGCCACTGTTTCCACCATAAGCACCAGAGTGAAAACACCTGGTCAAGACATCCCATCCTCACTGATATTCAGGCCAGGAGCTGTGTTTGACCCTGTTTGTCCATCTCCAGACCTTTGTGCTAATCCAGCAGTTCTCAGAATGTGGTCTGGGGACCCCTGTGAGATCGCAAGACCCTTTCAGGAAGTTTTCAAGGTTGAAACTATTCTTATAATAATATTACAACATTATTTGCCTTTTGCTCTCATTTGCTCAGGAATGTTTTCCAGAATTTTCCAAGAAAGTATACTTAGGATATAAATATGTGCATTTTCAGACATTAACTAAGTTTGTTCTCAGTACTTTTGCTGAGCTCTTACTACTTCAGTTATACTTGCTATAATGTCTTTAATCTCATTATTGTCAAAACAATTGTTATTTTGAAATCCTGAAGTTTGTCTCCAGCCTACGTGGAAACAAAGTAAGCACATTTTGTTGTCTTGATTTGCAATCATTTTCTTTTTGAGATTTTTAAAAATCGAAGTATAATTAATGTACAATATTACAAAAGTTACAGGTGAACAATGTAGTGATTCATAACTTTTAAAGGTTAGACTCCATTTATAGTTACTGTAAAATATTGGCTATATTGCAATCATATTTTTAAATATTAAAAACTTTTCTAAAATTTTAAACATTTTGTAAAACTATTTTGAAATTTAATAAAATTGTATTCTAAAAGAAAATTTATTTATAATATATCGTTCTTATTTTTAAAGGTGAATGGTTACTTTCTCAGCCCACAGCTTCACCATCTGCATATAGTCATTTCTCTGGCTCAGAAGGCAGGAACTTTCAAAGAAAAAGGGTGAAACTGTGAATAAGAAATAAAAATATGGTGAATATTACCTTTTCCTTGGTTGTATACATGTTAATAATTTATTATTATTTCTGAAAGTATTACGGTGAGTGACTTTTGGTTTCTGGTCCAGCAGGATCTTAGAAGTGATCACGCCACCCTAACAACAAGAACAAAGCTGAACAAACTGAAAAATCGGCAACTCTTCTTAGATCTGTCGTCAGAGCAGTGAAGTCACAGGGCAAACGGCTGTCCAGAAATTTAAAGAGACAAACAGGTAAATGGAGAGAATCACGATTTACCAGATCTGAAACCCCCTGGCAGAAAACTCCGTGGGAACCAGTGCCCAGGTAGGGAAACCTGAACTGTAATTGATGAATTGCTAGAGACTCAGAGGGGACAGTCTGAGAGTTAAAAACTGCAGGAGGATCCAGTCGTAGGGGGTCCCCACGATTTTGTGAGTTTTACCTCTAGGAGCTCACAGGGAATATCAGAAAAAAATTCCCTTGTGCTTCCACCAGGGGGAAGGGAAAAGTAACCATTTTGAAAAACCCAGAGAATTCTGTTCTTCTTAACATGGTCTGCCCTTGGGAGAAACTATTTATCCAGAGCCTAACCTGCTAGGGCTTTATCAGAGCCTAGCTGACCGTGGGGAAGGGAAATACCCGACTGCAGCCCCCTCTAGCTTTCCACATGGGGAAGAAAAACTTCCAACTCCAGCCCCCTCTACCCATCTTCTCCCACCAAAGACAAGGAGAGGAACTGAGAAGCACCGGGGTTGTTCACAGAGGCTCAAAAGACTGAGATCTAATCATAGGGCTATAGAATGCTACCCCGCCGCCACACTTACCATTCCTTTACTAAAGCCCTGTTTACCACGATACCTTTTATTCAGTACGTCATGTCCACCTTTCAACAAAAAAATTACAATGTGTACTAAAAGGCAAAAAACACAGTTTGAAGGGACCAGAACCAGAGTCAGATATGGGAGGAATGTTGGAATTACCACGAATTTTTTTAAACTGTGATTAAAATGCTAGGAACTTTAATGGAAAAAGCAGACAACATGTAAGACATGGTGGATAATATAAAAAGAGAGATGAAAATTCTAAAAAAAAAAAAAAAGCCCAAGATCAAAACCGCTGTAATAGACGTGCAGGATGCCATTGATAGGCTCTTTAGTAGACTAGACACGGCTAGGAAAGAATCTCTACACTTGAGGATATTACAACAGAAACTTCCAAAAATGAACAACAAAGAGAAAAAAGACTGAAAAAAACAGAATATCCAAGAACTGTGAGACAACTACAAAAGGCATAACATATGTATGTATCGTGGGAATGCCAGAAGGAGAAGAAAGAGAGAAAGGAACAGAACCACTATTTGAAGTAATAATGACTGAGAATTACTTCAAATTAATGTCAGACACCAAAACACAAATCCAGGAAGCTCAGAGAACACCAAGCGGAATAAATGCCCCCAAACTACACATAGGCATATCATATTCAAACTGCAGAAAATCAAAGATAAAGAAAAAATCTTGAAAGAAGGTAGAAGATAAAAAAGCTTACCTATAGAGGAACAAAAATAAGAATTACATCTGGCTTCACCTCAGGAACCATGCAAACAAGAAGAGAGTGGAGTAAAATATTAAAGTGTTGAGAGAAAAGAAAACCCACCAACCAAGAATACTGTACCCTGTGAAATTATCCTTCAAAAGTAAGAGAGAAATAAAGACTTTCTCAGATAAATATTGGGGAAATTTGTTTCCAGTAGATCTGCCTTGCAAGAAAGGTTAAAAGAAGTTCTTAATGTAGAAGGAAATTGATATAGATCAAAAACTCAGACCTAGATAAAGAAGAGCATTGGAGAAGGAATAAGTGAAAGTACAATTAAAACTTTATTTTTCTTAATTGATCTAACAGATGACAGTTTGTTCAAAATAACACTACCAAAATGTATTCAGTTATGTATGCTTATATGCATAATATAACACTCCTTTGTCAGAATTGGACTCCAGCAGGGAGAAAATCACTAAGGATACAGTTGAACTCAGCACCATCAATCAACTGGATATAACTGACATCTATAGACTGCTTCACCCAACAACAGCAAGTTACACATTTTTCTCAAGTTCACATGAAACATTCAGCAAGATAAACCACATTCTGGGCCATAAAACACACCTTAACAAATTTAAAAGAACAGAAATCATACAATGTGTACTCTCAGACCACAGTGGAATTAAGCTAGAAATCAGTAGCAGGAAGATAGATGAAAAAATCCCCAAACTCTTGGAGATTAAACAACACACGGGTCAAAGAAGAAATCTCAAGAGAAAATTTTAAATTTTGAACTAAATAAAAAATAAAACATTAAAATTTTAATATACCGTGAAAGCAGTGCTTAAAGGGAACATTATAGCATTGAACACATATATTAGAAAAGAAGAGATTTCTAAAACCAGTCATTTAAGCTTCTCTTTTAGGAAACTAGAAAAAGAAGAGCAAATTAAATCCAAGGTAAGCAGAAGAAAACAAACAGTAAAAATTAGAACAGAAATTAATGAAATTCAAAACAGGAAATCAGGAGAGAAAATCAATAAAACCTAAAGCTGGTTCTTTGGAAAGATCAATAAAGTGGATAAACTTCTTGCCAGACTAACTAAGAAAAAAAGTGAGGACACAAATTATTAATAACTGAAAGAAAAGAGGAGACATTACTAAAGATTTCATGGACATTAAAAAGAATAATAAAGGAATATTATGAATAACTCTGTGCCTACAAATTTGATAACCTAGATGAAATGGACCAATTCCTTGAAAGACACAATCTGCCAAAACTCATGCAGAAGAAATAGGCCACCTGATAGGCCTATGTCTATTAAGGAAATCAAATCAATAATTAATGATCTTCCAAAACAGAAAGCACCAGGTCCAGATGGGTTCACTGGTGAATTCTACCACACATTTAAGGAATAAATTATACTAATTGCTTACAATCTCTTTCAGAGGACAGAAGCAGAGGAAATATTTCCTAATGTATTCTATGAGGCCAGAATTACCCTAATACCAAAACCATCACATGGCTAAAAAAGAAAAATCACAAGATCATATCAATAAATGCAAAAAGCATTTAACAAAATCCATTCCTATTCATGATAAAAAAAAACTCTCAGTAAACTAGGAATAGAGGGGAACTGCCTTGGCTTGATAAAAAAATATCTACGAAGAACCTACAGCTAACATCATACTTGATGGTGAGAAACTCAAAGCTTTCCCACTAAGATCAGGAATAAGGCAAAGACATCGCCTCTTATCACTGCTTTTTAAACATCATACTGGAAATCCTAGCTAAGCAATAAGACAAGAAATGGAAAATAAAAGGTATGCAGATTGAGAAGGAAGAAATTAAAGTGTCTTTGTTCACAGATGACATGATCGTCTACATAAACAATGTGAAAGAATCAACAAAAAACTCCTGGAACTAATAAGTGATTATAGTAAGGTTGCAGGATACAGGGTAACTGTACAAAAGCCAAGTGCTTTCCTACATACCAACAACAAAGAAGTGGAATTTGAAATTAAAGCACATTACCATTTACATTAGCACCCCAAAAATAAAATTTTAGGTATAAATCTAACAAAATATATTCAAGATCTATTTGAGGAAAACTACAAAACTCTGATGAAAGATATCAAAAATGAACTAGAAAAAAACAGAGATATTCTGTGTTCATGGATAGGAAAACTCAATGTTGTCAAGATATCTTCCCAATTTGATCTACAGATTCAGTGCAATCCCAATCATCCCAATCAAAGTTCCAGCAAGTTATTTTGTGGATATTGACAAACTGATTCTAAAGTTTATATAGAGAGACAAAAGTCCCAGAAGAACCAACTCAATATTGAAGAACAAGAAAGTCAGAGTGATGTTACATTATTTTAAGTTTTACTATAAAGCTTCAGTATTCAAGACCGTGTGATTATTGGTGAAAGAATAAGCAAATAAATCAATAGCATAGAACAGCAGCCCAGAAGTAGACTCGCATAAATATGGTCAACTGGTCTGGTGAAGAAGCAAGGCATTACAATGAAGCAAATATAGTCTCTTCAACAAATGGTGCTGGAACAAATGGACACACACATGCAAAAAAAAAAAAAAAAGAATCTAGATACAGACCTCACACCTTTCAGAAAAATTAACTCATAATGGAGCATAGTCCTAAATGTATCATACAAAACTGTAAAACTCGTAGACATACCATAGGAGAAAACCCAATGACCTTGGGTATGGTGATGACTTTTTAGAGACAACACCAAAGACATGATTTATGAAAGAACTAATTGATAAGCTGGACTTCATTAAAGTTAAAAACTTCTGCTCTGTGAAAGACACTGTTAAGAGAATAAGACAGGCCACAAACTAAAAGAAAATATATACAAATGACACATCTGATAAAGGACTGTTCTCCAAAATATACAAAGGACTCTTAACACTCAACAATAAGAAAACAAACAACCCGATTTAAAAATGGGCAAAAGACCTGAACAGACACCTCCACTAAAGAAGATATACAGATGGCAAGTAAGCACATAAAAAGATGTTCAACATCATATGTTATTAGGGAATTACAAATTAAAACAACAGTGAGTTACCACTATAAACCTGTTATAATGGCCAAAATCCAAAAGACACCAAATGCTGGCAAAGACGTTGAGCAACAGGAAGTCCCGTTCACTGCTGGTGGAAATGCAACATGGTACAGCCACTTTGGAAGACAGTTTGGCAGTTTCTTATAAAACTAAACATACTCTTACCACATAATCCAACAGTGGCACCCCTTGGTATTTATCCTAATGGATTGAAAACTTATGTCCACATGAAAACCTTCACATGGATGTTTATAGCAGCTTTATTCATAAGTGCCAAAACTTGGAAGCAACCAAGATGTCCTTCAGTAGGGGACTGGATAAACAAACTGTGGTACACCCAGACAATGGAGTATTATTCAGGGCTAAAAAGAAATGAGCTGTCAAGTCATGAAAAGACATGCAGGAAACTTAAATGCATATTACTAAGTGAAAGAAGCCAATCTGAAAAGTCTACAAACTGTATGATTCCAACTATATGACATTCTGGAAAAGGCAAAACTATGGAGACAGTAAAAAGATCACTGGTTGCCAGGAGTGAAGGGGAGCAGAGGAATGAATTAGCAGAGCACAGAGGATTTTTAGGACAGAGAGACTATTCTGTATGTTACTACAGTGGTGGATGCATGTCATTTACATTTATCAACATCCATACGATGTACAGCACCAAGAGTAAACCCTAATGTAAATTATGGACCTTGGGTGATAATGATGTGTCTACATAGGTTCATTGGTTGTAACGCACATCCACTCTAGTTCAAGATGTAGATAGTGGAGGAGGTTGAGTGTGTGTGGATGTGGTGTATATAGGAACTCTCTATAATTTCTGCTCAAGTTTGCTGTGGACCTAAAATCGCTCTAAAAAATAAAGTTTATTAATTAAAGGAAAGAATATTATGATGCCAATTAAGTTGTAGTATCACTTGGAGACCAGTCACTCAGCATTTACAGAAAAAGGAATTGAACATTTTAAATGGAGGTGTGATGAGCTCTTTCAAAGTGAAAAGTTATTTGTTACAGATTTTCACATTAGAAATGAGAAAACCTCCAAAACAACCTACAGGGTAAGTTATCTTACTATGTTGGCTGAAGAAGTGCACACCATAGCTGAAAGGCTTACAAAAGGTTTACAGTTGACAATGCTGAATGCCTGCAGAATGAAGTCCATAGAGAAATCATGGTAGTGCCACTTTCCAATGACACAGTAACTAGTTATATGACAGTTTGGGCTACCGATGTGATAAATGAATTCTCATGTGCAGAAATTGTACTTTTGCTTTATCAATGGGACAAATCTATAGATGTGGCTGGGTTTGCTGTTTTGCATGTTTTAATCCATTATCAGCCCCAGCTAATAAACACTGAAGATCTTTCATGGGAACACGTGGCAACAAACACAAAGAGCTGAAGAACTTTTCTGACAACAAACTTGTTGCTTGGCAAGAAACACGAAACGTTGAATACCTTTTTTGAGGCTCATGGTTTATCCTGGAACAAGTCTGTTGACATTTGCACCGATGACACAAAAGCCAAGGTGTGTAAAACTACTGGCACCTTAGCACGAATCGAGGCAGTGGCATTAAATTGTACTGTCTTTGTATTCTTCACCACGCAGTTAAGAAACAAAACAAAACAGTTTCACTTAGGAAAGTCCTTGATAAACCTGTAAAACTTGTTAATCTCATCAGACCTCAATTCCTTGAATACACATCGTTTTCGTATTTCTCCCCAACAAAATGGGGAGCACTTGTGTTGCAAAGTGAAGTATGGCGTTTGTCTCAAAGAAAAGCTCCTGTCAACTGCTTCATTTGTGATCTGAGCAAGCTACTTTTGTCATGGAACACCATTTTTACTTGAAAGAACAGCAGGAGGACAAATCATGATTATTCAGACTTGGGTATTTGGCTGACATTGTGTTGGAAATAAAGAGTGAGCCCTTTATTTCAAGGAAAACATTGACACTTCTTTTCTTGCCAATGATAAGACTGAACGTTTAGGGGAAAATTAGAATACTGTAAAACTTGAATTCACCACCATATGTTTGACAGCTTCCGGATACTTTCTTTATATGTTATGTGATGACATTAATGAATTATTTTGTATTGTTTGAAGTATGTCAACATTGAGAAGATGTGCATAACTCAGTAAACCAATATTTTCCAAATGAAAAAAATGTGTGAAGTTACAAAGATATTCATGAGTAAAATATCCATTCAAAGTGTCAAATAGACTAATGGATTTTAATGTAACCATTAAGATGGTATGGTGTGATGAATTGGGAGACTGGGATTGACATATATACACTAATATGTTTAAAATGGATAACTAATAAGAACCTGCTGTATAAAAAAATAAAATAAAATTAAAAAATTAAAAAAAAAAGATGGTATAAAAGTTTCATTAGTTTAGTTTCTGATTCCACATTGTAAGTAACCTTTAAATGCTATCACTTGTCGAGTTTTGGTGTAGCATCAAAGAAGAATATCCATAATTATCTGAAAAAACTATTAAAATACTCCTCCCTTTCTTGTTTATCTGTATGAAGCTAGATTTTCTTCATATACTTCAACCAACACAACACAACAGATTGAATGCAGAAGCAGATATGAGAGCTGTCTTTTATTAACTCAGACATTAAAGAGATTTGTAAAAAATGTAAAACAACTAAATTTTCTTTTGTTTTGGAAAATATAAAGTATAGCTTAAGAAATGTCCTTGTCTTATAATATAATGGGTTTATTATTTTATTAAGGAATAAATACATACCAAACATGGGAGAATTACTGTGCTACTCTATTCCTCTGCACAGCACTTATCACATACCTACCAATCCAATAAAATTGGTCATGAATACTCAAGGCTGTTTGAATTGCCTAAGCTTTCCTCATTTACTCACACTAGTCCTTATTCTGGCTCCACCTCTAGCCGATTCCAAACTTTTGGCCCCATTTTCTACCGCCCAACTCTGAACACACCTGTGGCAGCCACCCCCCACCTCCCTCCATCTAACAGAACCCAGTTTTGTTTCCCCCTCCTCTGAGTGGCCTTGACCTTCAGAGCAGTCCAGGGCCCTCTCCAGCCCCAAGGGGGCACCTTAGTTTCGTCTAACCCAATATGGCTGTCTCATTCCCTTTGCAAAATCATTGGTTTAAGCGTGGCTGTGAGACCATGAGATGTGAGAAATCTTCTGAGGACCCTGGGAAGGTTTCCTCAGTCTTAAAATGGGACATAAGACAGGGTTGATTCCCTCCTTCTGCCTGGATATTGTTGTTGATATATGAAGCCCAGAACCACTGCAGCCATTTGGGGCCCATGAGGAGAATCAGCCTAGCAAACAAGCCCGTGTGTGGAGGATGACTGAACATAAAGGTAGAGGCGATTTGGCCCCTGATGACGTTGCTGTTCTATAAACGAGCCCTGCCGCTGCCCAGTCTCGAGAGCTCTAACTAGGAGCTCTTATATTTCCTATTGAGAATTTACCTTTTCTTTAGCTGAAAATATCCAAACCCCTCTGGACATTCATGCAAATTATTTCTCCTTGCCTCTGCCCACTCCCATCAGCTCTCCACTCTCCGGTTTCCTTCGGTGAGAAGACATTCTAGAAGAGCAAAAGGCACAAGCTTTAGACCCAGACTGCCCAGGTCCGAAGCTGGCTTGGTCACATCCTAACTGGTGAGAGAAGGCAATTTATTGAATCTGCTGGGCCTTGGTTTCCTCATTTGTGAAAGGCTGGTAATAAGAGGGCTACATTCCATGAGTTTAAGGCGGGGGGACTAAAAGAGCTAATACTTTTAAAGCATCTGGAACAGTTTTCACTTTCTTGAAATCCATCAGAGGAGGATTCAAACAAGGTGAACTTTTAGTGAATGGCATGCATTTTTGCTCACAGATTTCATTTAGACCAAAATATTAGGTTGGACCATATGAAGTTACCAGTAACCCACTGTTTCTAACTTACAAAAATGGCAGTTTCACATGGTTCAATCTACTACCCCTGGAAACTATGCTTCAAAGCTGTGAAAGAAAGCTCTCTTCTCTTTTGGAAAAGAAGAGCAGCTCCAGAAGCAGGTCCACAAAGGACAGGACATTGGAGATTAAACTAGGGGCTGCCAGGGAGTTCCCTTCTATTATAAGCAGGCAGCAGAGGCCGAAAATCAAAACAAGTAAACGGATTACGTGTATTTAATTTGAAAACAGTACAGTGCTATCTAAAATTATTATAAAAATATTGTTTATCATATAAGCAATCGTAAGTGCCTCATCCATGAAAAAGATACATTTTAATAGTAATATATTTTACATTTCAGTTTTTCACTTGAAAAGACCAAAATGTAAAGGAATTCATTGGCCGCCCCGTAGACATTGTGACTTTTATTCATCTCATGATCCTGGGCAAGTCACATGGTCTGGAGTAAAATATGGGTTCTTAAGCTTTGGAGAGTCTGAGACTTCAGGTGTCTTTCTCACTAAACTGGTTTAAATTTTAATTAGAGGATAATTCCATACTAAGAAATGTGGCCTTTTGACACCCTCCCCGGGGGATAATAACATACCAGCTGCCAGCTACAAGGAACTTGATTTTTTTCAAAACACCGGGCATTTGGCAAAGGCAGTGCTGAGCCACTCACCACGGCTCCGCGGAGGCCGAGTGTGGGGGCTGCTCTGCCCTATTTCATAAGTGGAAGCGTCACAAATTGGAGCCGGACAAGACGGCCCAGAAAAAGAATGCGGTGGCCCCATGGTCCCTCACAGTCTGTTTCCTCTAAGAAGGAGCGGGCGCCACCAGGTTTCCAGGCAACGCCCCTCCCCTCTGATGCCTGCAGGAGAGACCAGGCTCCCAGGTGCGCCCCCCATCAGGGAGCAAGGTGATGAGTCAGGGAGGAGCGTCCATGCGGCAGGGGATGGGGGAAGACGTGGGAACGCCCACACAGAAGTGGACACGCTCCGTTCAGAAGGTCACTTTCTGCTCGGGGGATCGCGTCTCTGCTCTGGAATTCTGATGTGGGCCTATTGAGGCCCATGGAAACCACCCCACAGAGACCTGGCATGGGTCCTGGATGCGAGCTACCCTTGAACCAGGAGCAGAGCCAGCTCGGGAGCTCCCTGGTGGTCCGAGCCCTGACCCAAATCTCCCTTTTGTTCCCCAAATGGCTTGTATCCCAAGCTCTGGGAAACAACCGTAAGCACTGCTAAATGGAAAATGGAACTCCACGCTTTGACTCAAGGCCTGGCCTTCAGGACGGACACCCTGAGCCCCGTGTCAAGGTACCTGGGCTCCTTTTGGAGCAGCCTTGGCTGAGCGGGCTGCCAAGAGGCTGCCCAAAGCTTGGCTTCCTCGTTGGCTGTCTGTGTAGGACTCCTGTGCTTACCTTTCTCCTTCTGTCCTCCCTCCCCACCCCTCCCCTGGCCCCATGAGAGTAGTTACCTCTGGGGAGGGCCGGGAACATGACCTGGGAAGGAAAAAAGCCACCTCAACTTTGTTTGCCATCTTCCATTTCTTTTATAAAATTAAAGGTCCCTGCAAACTTTTTATGACAAAATATTAACATGTCATATTTTAGGGAGTGACTTAATTACTCCATATTTTTCTGAATCTTTAAACTTAATACAGTATTTCAACTGTTAACAGTGGTGAAATGAATAGTGATACCCTTTTTCTCCTTTTATGTATTTCTCACATTTCTTCTAATGAGCATGTTTTTCTTTTCTGATTGAAAAAATCTTTTTTAACTGTGTTGAGCAGTTGTTTACATAGGCGCTGTGAGATTGGTGCTCTGTGGAGAATTACTGGGACATGGGCTTGTGCTTTATTAGGAGAGGATGCTGTAGGACACAGCCTTTGCACAGTGTCATCGGGGAGCAGAATAAAGACATTTAACCATAGAACGACACTATAGTGTGTTGGACTCCGACCAGGTCAAAGGTAAGTACATAGGGGGCATGAGGGCAGGGCACTACTTTCAGCTTGCATTTCACTCAGAAAGTTAGTCCATCATCCAAAAGAAGGTTGCAATAGTCCCTCCTCTGGGGAGGAGCAGAGCTATGGTCCTGCACAGAGGGAGGAGCCCTTCCCAGGACAGGCAATAAGGAGCCACATTAGCAGCAGATGGACAGTGTGGGAAGCTGAGAATCAGGTCAAAGTGGAACCAGGGCTCTTTGCTTAAGGACTAAGGCTCTCATCATTCGCTCAGTGAGGAGGCCTGGAAGGTCACAGCAAAGCTTCGTGGCATACTCTTTTTATCTCGTATATGAGAATACCTGAGTGTGTGCAGGGAAATCCACGTGGTGCATTCAATAGCAGAGTGTGTGGAAGTTAACTTTCAGCAATACTTTTGTTACTTTAAGGCAGTTTCAAAGAATCTGGCCAGGTTCTGTTGAAGCTTTGACTTCCCCCGTCAGAATGCAGCTTCTGAAGGGAGGATTCTGGGAAGATGGTGGAGGAGGAAGCACCAGGAATCTGTCTCTCCACCCAGACAACAACTACAATGGCAGAATCAACCTGATGTAGCTATTTTGGAACTCTGGAGTCTGTTGAAGGCTTGCAACTTCTGGCAGAAGGCTTGGAGGCAAATTGCAGTCAATTGCAGCCAGCTTCAGCTCCTGACTCATTAGCAGTTACCCATCCCCACTCCCAGACACATGGCAAGAGGCTGTGCAGCTTGCACACAACTTGTGGGAGCTAGAGTGGGCAAAATGACCCTGTCCCCCAAATACTGAGGACCTGTGCTCTGACTGCTGACCACAGAGGTGCAAAGAGGGTGAAGCCATTGCTGTTGCACCTCCCCTCATTGGTTCATGTCCCTCCCCCTTCAGGTTGAAGTGAATGCCAGAAGATTTAAAGGGCCAGTGCCCTTTCCCACTCCCATCGTTTTTTGCTTTTCCTCTTTTGGGAGCCTGAACTTAAAGACTAGGACATTCAAAAACAGATGAATATACAGAGAAAATTTAAAAGTGACTGTGCATGCTCAGGGAAAGGCTCAGAAAAGACCTGAGAAGACATTAAGTTTACAGCTCAGGCTGATCCTTGGCACAGAGACAGCTTATAACAGTCAAAAAACGACAACAAAAAACATCAAACCCTGGGGGAGGGGGACAATCTGAGAGTTTCCAGAGTTACCACATCATTAGATTAAAATGTCCAGTGTTTAATACAAAATCACAAGGCCCATTCAAACAAAGGGGAAAAAAATCAACAGAAACTGTCCTTGAAAAAGACCTAATGGCAGATATATTAGACAAAGATTTTAAAACAACCATCTTAAAGATGCTCAAAGAACTAAAGGAAGATGTGGAGAAAGTCAAGAAAATAATGTGTGAACAAAATGAAAACATCAATAAAGAGATAGGAAACACAAAAAGAAACTAAAAAGAAATTCTGGAGCTGATAAGTACAATAACTGAAGTGAAAAATTCACTAGAGAGGTTCAAAGGCAGATCTGAGCAGGCAGAAGGAAGAATCAGTGAACTTGAAGATAAGACAATGGAAATTATCAAGGCTGAAGAACACAAAGAAAAAAGATTAAAGAAAAGTGTGACATGACACCATCAAGAGGACCAGCATACACATTGCAGGAATCCCAGTAAAAGAAGAGAAAGAGAAAGGGGCAGAGAGAATATCTGAAGAAATAATGACTTAAAATTTCCCAAATTTGATAAAAGACATGAATATAAACATCCAAAAACCTCAAAGAATTCCAAGTAAGATGAAGTCAAAGAGACCCACACAGTCTCATTATAATCAAACTTTCAAAAGACAAAGGGGAAATCTGAAAAACAGCAAGGTAAGTGAATAGTCACATACAAGGGGATCCTCAATAAGATTATCTGCAGATTTCTCATCAAAAAATTTGGAGGCCAGAAGACTGTGGGAAGATTTATTCAAAGTGCTCAAAGAAAAAAACTGTCAACCAAGAATCTTATATCTGGCAAAACTGTCCTTTAGAGTGAAGGAGAAATCAAGGCATTCCCAGATTAAAAAAAGCTGAAGGAGTTCATGACCACTAGACCTTCCCTACAAGAAATGCTCAAGAGAGTCCTGTGGAGTGAAATGAAAGAACACTAGACAGTAAACTGAAGCCATATGGAGAAATAAAGATCTCATTAAAGGCAACTACATGGGCAATTGTAGAAGCTAGTATCATTGTAACAATGGTTTGTAACTGTACTTTTTGTCTTCTACATGATTTAAGAGACTAATACATTTAAAGAAAACAACAATTATTAGTGTAATAGCTAGTATTACTGTAACTTTGGTTTGTAACTCCAAATTTTGTTTTCTGCATAATTTAGGAGGCCAGTACATTTAAAAGAATTATTAGTTTATGTTTTTCGGCATACAATGTATACAGATGTAATTTTGTGATAACAATAACCAAAAGGGGTGGGGACAGAGCTGTAAAAGAACAGTTTTTGTATGTTATTGAAATTAAGCTGTAATAAATTCAAATTAGAATGTTATAACTTTAGGATGTTAAATGTAATCTCCATGATAACCACAAATAAAATAGTTTATAGAGTATACACAAAAGGAAATTAAGAAGGAATTTAAACATTTCACTACAAAAATCAACAGAACACAAAAGGAGACAGTAATGCAGGAAATGAGGGAAAAAATGGCTATAGGGCATATAGAAAACAAACAGCACAATGACAGAAGTAAGTCCCTTATTATCAACAAAGACAGAGATTGGTAGAATGGATAAAAACACATGACCCAGCTATATGCTGTCTGCAAGAGTCTCATCTGAAATCCCCAAACACAAATAGGTTGAAATGGGAAGGATGGAAAAACATATTCCATGCAAATAGTAACCAAAAGAGAGCAGGACTGGCTATACTAATATCAGACAAAGTAGACATTAAATCATATAAGTTTACAAAAGACAAAGAAGGACATTATATATTAATAAAAGGCTCAGTAGAGCAAGAAGATATAACAATTATAAACATTTGCACACCCAATGACAGACTATCAAAATACATGAAGCAAAAATGGGCAGAATTTGAAGGGAGAAATAGAGAATTCTACAATAATAGAGACTTCAATGCCTCACTCCCAATAAACCGACTAGATCTAACAAGAATATACTGAATATTCCACCCAATGACAACAGCATATACATTTTTCTCAAGTGCACATGGAACATTTTCCAGGTAGACCATATGTTAGGACACAAACTAAGTCTCAATAGAATTAACCACAACAGGATGAAGTTAGAAATTAAAAAAAAAAACACATAAAGAAAGCTGAAAAAATCACAATACTGTGGAAACTAAACAACACACTTTTAAACAACCAACAGATCAAAGAAGAAATCACAAGGACAATTAGAAACTACTTAGAGATGTGTAAAAATGAAAATATAACATACCAAAACTTACATGACACAGCAAACATGATGCGAAGGTGGAAATTTATAGCTATAACAAGAAAGAACTCAAATCAACAACCTAACTCTACAACTTAAGGAATGAGAAAAAGAAGAACAAACTAAACCCAAAGCTAGCAGAAGGAAGAAAATAACAAACATTAGAGTAGAGGTAGATAAAATAGAGAGTAGAAAAACATTAGAGGGGCTCAATTCAGCAGCATATATACTAAAATTGGAACGATACAGAGAAGATTAGCATGGCCCCTGTGTGAGGATGACATGCAAATTCGTGAAGCGTTCCATATTTTTGAAATTAGAACACTTCCTAACACTATACACAAAAATAAATGGATTAAAGACCTAAATGTAAGGACAGACACTATAAAACTCTTAGAGAAAAACATAGGCAGAACACTTTGACATAAATCACAGCAAGATCCTTTTTGACCCACCTCCTAGAGAAAGGGAAATAAAAACAAACATAAACAAATGGAACATAATGAAACTTAAAAGCTTTTGCACAGCAAAGGAAACCATAAACAAGACCAAAAGACAACCCTCAGAATGGGAGAAAATATTTGCAAACGAAGCAACTGACAAAGGATTAATTTCCAAAATACACAAGCACCTCATGCAGCTCAATATCAAAAAAAACAAACAACCCAACCCAAAAATGGGCAGAAGACCTAAATAGACATTTCTCCAAAGAAGATATACAGATTGCCAACAAACACATGAAAAGATGCTCAACATGACTAATCATTAGAGAAATGCAAATCAAAACTACAATGAGGTATCACCTCACACTGGTCAGAATGGCCATCATCAAAAAATCTACAAACAATAAATGCTGGAGAGGGTGTGGAGAAAAGAGAACCCTCTTGCACTGTTGGGGGGAATGTAAATTGATACACCTACTATAGAGAACAGTAAGGAGGTTCCTTAAAAAACTAAAAACAGAACTACCATACGACACAGCAATCCCACTACTGGGCATATACCCTGAGAAAACCATAATTCAAAAAGAGTCATGTACCACAATGTTCATTGCAGCTCTATTTACAATAGTCAGGACATGGAAGCAACCTAAGTGTCCATTGACAGATGAATGGATAAAGAAGATGGGGCACATATATGCAATGGAATATTACTCAGCTGTAAAAAGAAACGAAATTGAGTTATTTGTAGTGAGGTGGATGGACCTAGAGTCTGTCATACAGAGTGAAGCCAGAAAGAGAAAAACAAATACCGTATGCTTACATATATATGGAATCAAAAAAAAATGGTTCTGATGAACCCAGGGGCAGGACAGGAGTAAAGATGCAGACATAGAGAATGGAGTTGAGGACACGGGGAGGGGGAAGGGTAAGCTGGGACAAAGTGAGAGAGTGGCGTGGACATATATACACTACCAAATGTAAAATAGATAGCTAGTGGGAAGCAGCCACATAGCACAGGGAGATCAACTTGGTGCTTTGTGACGACTTAGAGGGGTGGGATAGGGAGGGTGTGAGGGATACCCAAGGCAGGGGGGATATGGGGATATATGTATACATATAGCTGATTCACTTTGTTATACAGCAGAAACTAACACAACATTGTAAAGCAATTATACTCTAATAAAGATGTTAAAAAAAAAAAGATAAACAATAGAGAAAAATCAATGAAACCAAAAGTTGGTTCTTTGAAAAGATCAACAAAATTGACAAACCTTTAGCTAGATGGACTAAGAGAAAAAGAGAGAAGACTCAAAGGACTAAAATAAGAAATGGAAGTGGGGACATTACTACTGATCCCACAGAAATAAAAAGGACTATAAGAGAGTACCATAAACAATTGTTTGCCAACACATTTGATAACTTAGATGAAATGAACAAATTTCTAGAAACAGAAAACCTACCAAGACTAAATCTGAGACTAAGAAATAGACAATCTGAGTAGACTTATATTTAGTAATGAGATTGAATCAGTAATAAAAAAAAAATCTCCCAACCAAAAACAGCCCTGGAGCTGATGGCTTCATTTGTGAATTCTACCAAAACATTAAAATAAACAACTAATACCAATCCTTCTCAAATTTTTCCAAAAAATTACAGAGGAAGGAATACTTCCTAACTCATTCTTATGAGGCCAGCATAACCCTCATACCAAAGCCAGACAAAGACAATAGAAGAAAATAAAACTACAGACCAATATCCCTAATGAATATTGATGCAAAAATCCTCAATAAAATACTAGCAAACAAATTTCATCAGCATATTTGGAGTATTATAATCCCATCATGACCAAGTGGGATTTATTCCTTGAATTTAAGGATCGTTCAACATATGAAAATCAATCAATATAGTATACTACATCAACAAAACGAGGGAAAAACCCTACATGATCATTCAAGTGATGCAGAAAAATCATTTGACAAAAGTTAACACCCTTTCATGATAAAAACATTCAAGAAAATAGGAATAGAAAAAACTACCTCCACATAATAAAAGTCGTATATGAAAAACCCACAGCAAACATAATGTTCAATGGTGAAAGGCTGAAAGCTTTTCCTCTAAGATCAGGAGCAAGGCAAGGATGCCTGATTTCACTACTTCTGTTCAACATAGTACTGAAAGTTCTAGCCAGAGCAATTAGGCAAGGAATGAAAATAAATAAAAGGCATTCAAGTTGGAAAGGAAGAAGTAAAATTATCTGTTTGCAGATGATATAATCTTATACATAGAAAATCCTAAAGACTCCACACACAAAAAAAGCTGTTAGAACTAATAAATGAATTCAGCAAAGTAGCAGAATACAAAGTCAACACACAAAAATTGGTTGCATTTCTATACACAAACAATGAACAATCTGTAAAGTACATTACAAAAATAATTACATTTACAATAGCATTAAAAAGAATAAAATACTTACGAATTAACTAAGAAGGTGAAAAACTTGTACAATGAAAACTACAGAATATTGCTGAAAGAAATTTTTTAAAAACATAAATAAGTGGAAACACATCCCATGTTCATGAACTGAAAGACTTTAAGTTGTTAAAACGTCAATATTACCCAAAGTAAGCTACAGATTCACTGCAATCCTTATTGAAATCCTAATGACTTTGTTTTTCAAAAATAGAAAAACCCATCCTAAAATTGATATGGACTCTCAAGGAACCTTGAATTGCCAAAATAATCCTGAAAAAGGACAAAACTGAAGGACTCACATTTCCTGATTTCAAACCTTACTACAAAATCAACTTTACTTCAGTTAAAAAAAAACTTACTATGAAGCTACAGTAATCAAAACAGTGTGATATTGGCATAAAGACAGACATATAGACCAGTGGAATAGAATACAGCACAGAAATAAACTCTTGCATCTACAGTCAAATGATGTTTGACAGGGGGGCCAAGATCATTCAATGGGGGAAGGGCAGTGTTTTCAACAAATGGTGCTGGGAAAATTGGATATCCACATGCAAAAGAATGAAATTGGACCCTTACCTAACATCATATACAAAAATTAACTCAAAATGGATCAAGGACCTAAATGTAAGTTCTAAAACAAACTACTGGAATAAAACATAGACAAAAGTTTGGCAACACTGGTAATGATTTCTTGCATATGACATCAAAAGCGTGGATAACAAATGAAATGATAGACCAATGGGATTCATGAAAACAAAACAATTTTGTGCATCAAAAGACACTATCCACAGAGTAAAAAAGACAAACCACAGAATGGGAGAAAATATTTGCAAATCATATATTTGATAAGGGATTAATATCCAGAATATATAGAGAACTACTAAAACTCAACAACAACAGCAAGAAAAAACCCGATTCAAAAATGGGCAAAGGACTTAAATAGATATTTCTTCATAGAAGATATACCAATGGCCAATAAACACATGAAAAGATGCTCAAAGTCACTAATCATTAGGAGAATGCAAATCAAAACTACAATGAGATACCACCTCACACTCATTAGGATGACTACTATTAAAGTATAGAAAACAACAAGTATTGGTGAGGGAGTGGAGAACTGGAACCCTTGTACATTGTTGGTGGGAGTGTAAAATGGTGCAGCAATTATGGAAAACAGTGTGGAGGTTCCTCAAAAAATTAAAAACAGAATTACCATATGACCAGCAATTCCACTTCTGGGTACATACCAAAAAGAATTGAAAGCAGGGTCTTGAAGAGATATTTGTACACCCATGTTCATAGCAGCATTATTCACAGTTGCTAAAATATGGGAGCAACCAGTGTCCATCAACTTTTTATCCAAAGAAGACATACAGACGGCCACGAAGCACATGAAAAGATGCTCAACATCACTAATTATTAGAGAAATGCAAATCAAAACTACAATGAGGTATCACCTCACTCCTGTTAGAATGGGCATCATCAGAAAATCTACAAACAACAAATGCTGTAGAGGGTGTGGAGAAAAGGGAACCCTCTTGCACTGTTGGTGGGAATGTAAATTGATACAGCCACTATGGAGAACAATATGGAGGTTCCTTAAAAAACTAAAAATAGAATTACCATATGACCCAGCAATCCCGCTACTGGGCATATACCCAGAGAAAACTGTAATTCAGAAAGACACATGCACCCCAATGTTCATTGCAGCACTATTTACAATAGCCAGGTCATGGAAGCAACCTAAGTGCCCATCAACAGACGAATGGATAAAGAAGATGTGGTACATATATACAATGGAATATTACTCAGCCATAAAAAGGAACGAAATTGAGTCATTTGTTGAGAAGTGGATGGATCTAGAGACTGTCATACGGAGTGAAGTAAGTCAGAAAGAGAAAAACAAATATCGTATATTAACGCATGTATGTGGAACCTAGAAAAATGGTACAGATGAGCCGGTTTGCAAGGCAGAAGTTGAGACACATATGTAGAGAATGGACATATGGACACCAAGGGGGGAAAACTGCGGTGGGGTGGGGATGGTGGTGTGCTGAATTGGGCGATTGGGATTGACATGTATATACTGATGTGTATAAAATTGATGCCTAATAAGAACCTGCAGTATAAAAAACAAACAAACAAAACAACTAATACTAAACTTTCATTGGGTTATTTGTATGGAAATATGTTAATATAAATGTTTCAGACATTACATGAAATTTCTAAAAATCTTATATTTGTATTTGTATGGAAATATGTATGGAAATATGTTAATATAAATGTTTCAGACATTACATGAAATTTCTAAAAATCTTAAAAAAAAAAAACCAAAACAACAAATACTATACTATTCCACTTATAGAAGGGTCTTAGATTAGCCAAAATCATAAAGACAGAAAGTATAATTATGGTTGCCAGGGGCTGTGGGGAGGGGAAATGGGGAGTTATTTTTTAATAGGTACAAGCTTCAGATTTACAAGGTGAAAAGAGTTCTGGGATGGATGGTGGTAATGGTTGCATAACAAGGTGAATGTATTTTATACCACTAAACCGTACACTTTAAAATAGCTAAGATGGTAAATTTTATGTTATGTTTATTTTAACAGAGTAAAGAAAAGGTATTTTAAAAAATTCAGCTTCTAAGAATGAATAAAACCAGGTCCCACCTTCCTGACTTATAGAATATTACTTCAGTAAAGCTTATTTCTCCCAGCTGTGGTTCCCATTACAAAAAGGTCTTGTATATCTTCTAATTCCATCAGTTAACAGATACAGATAGAACATAAGTTGTGCACAGCAGGCACTGGATTAGACCCTAGGATGCTGTAATAAACAAAACAGGTATAGGTCCTGTCGTCTGAGAGGCATTCCTAAATGGGCATTGCTGTTCTTGCCTTTTATACAGTTGATCCTTGAACAATGCAAGGTTAGGAACTCCCCCACACCCAGTCAAAAACCACAATAATTTTACAGTCAGTCCTCCGTATCCGAGGTTCCGCGTCCATAGATTCAACCAACTGTGGATTGTGCAGTGCTGTAGGAAGCGTTTAGTGAAAAACATCCAAGTGTAAGTGGACCCACAACAGTTCAAACCGATGTTGTCCAAGGGTCAACTGTACATTCTACCTGGCCTGTATCTAAGAGCTCAGAAGAATCTTGACATTGTTGAGAACAAACTCTTTTCTCCATTATAGTTTATTTCTAGGTGAATCCAGCTGATATGTGTTGTGATGGTTAATTCTGTACGTCAATTTCCCTAGGCCATGGTACCCAAGTATTTGGTCAAACATTATTCTAGATGTTTCTGTGAAGGTGTGTTTTGGCTGACTAACATTTAATACTGTTAGAGAAATGCAAATCGAAACTATTGATACAATGTGGTACCACCTCACACCAGTTACAATGGCTATCATTGAAAAGTCTCCAAATAACAAATGCTGGAGAGGGTGTGGAGAAAAGGGAACCCTCGTGCACTGTTGGTGGGAATGCAAATTGGTGCAGCTACTATGAAGAGAAGTGTGGAGGTTCCTCAAAAAACTAAAAATAGAGTTGCCATATGATCCACCAATCCCACTCCTGGGCATATCCCCAGAGAAAACTATAATTTGAAAAGACACAGCCACCCCTATGTTCACAGCAGTACTATTTACAACAGTCAAGACATGGAAGCAACCTAAATGTCCATGGACAAATGAATGGATAAAGAAGATGTGGCACATATATACAATGGAATACTACTCAGCCATAAAAAAGAATGAAATAATGCCATTTGCAGCAATATGGATGGACCTAGAGATTATCATACTAAGCAAAGTAAGTCAGAAAGAGAAAGATAAATACTATATGATATCACTTATATGTGGAATCTAAAATATGATGCAAATCAACATATCTACAAAACAAAAACTTATTTACAGATATAGAGAACAGACTTGTAATTGCCAAGGGAATGGTGGGGGAAGGAAGGATTGGGAGTTTGGGGTTAGCAGAGACAAATTACTATATATAAGATGGATAAACAACAAGGTCCTATGGTATAGCACAGGGAACTATATTCAGCATCCTGTGACAAACCATAATGGAAAAGAACATGAAAACTATATATATATATATATATATATATATATATAGATATATATATCTGAGTCACTTTGCTGTATAGGAGAAATTAACACAACATTTTAAATCAACTATACTTCAATAAAATTAAAAAGAAAACAATTTAATACTGTGAATTTTGAACAAAGTAGATTTTCCCCTGTAATTCGGTTGGGCCTCATGCAAACAGTTGGTGGCCATTATAGAACAAAGACTGACTTCCCCCGAGCAGGAAGGAATTCTGCCAGCAAATAGTCATCAGACTTCAGCTGCAACATGAGCTCTCCTTGGGTTTCTAGCCTGCTGGTCTACCCTGCAGATTTTGGACATGTACCTTCATAAGCATGTGGGCTGTTAGAATAAATCTCTCTCTCTCTCTTTCTCCTGTGTATATACGTATACACATCCATTTTGGTTGTGGGCATGGGAAAGGGTCCAAAGCTACCAATAATTTCCATTGTCAGGGAAAATAAATGGGTTTTGGTTGCTAAAGCTGAAAGGACTCAGAAATAATCTAGACCTGTGGTATCCAAACTCCTTTTGTCCAAATCAATTCTTACGCAGTATTCCACTATACTGAAATGGGGTAAAGGAACCTACTTATTTCAACTACCTTATTCTTCTCCCCTCTCCTCTCCCCAAGGTACTCTTGCAGGCACAGCTCCTGAACTTGAACCTTCCAGCTCATTATTTACGAACAGGATTAATGTGTATGTGCCCCAGGAACATATTCTTGCATGCTCCCAGTTTTATTTTTACAGTAGTGCTACTCAAGTCTGCACCAACGTTATTATAGATATAAATTCCTTACGCTCGTAGCTCTGGAAGAACTATAATACAACAGGTTTACCAATTCAATAAAAATATTCCAAACCAATACAATTTAACTTAATAACATTCATTTGCCAGACGATGTTGTTTTGCTCAACTAAATTGCTACTGGTGATGTGAATATGCTAATGACTCTATGGGGAGGATTTTCTTGTGTTTGATAGGTCCACTCCTTTTTGGAGGGGGAACTATGTCTTATTCCTCTTTCTTTTTCTTTTTTTAAAATTTTTATTTTATATTGGAGTATAGTTGATTAACAATGTTGTGTTGGTTTCAGGTGTACAGCAAAGTGATCCAGTTATACATATGCATGTATCTATTCTTCTCACTCCTTTCTTTTAAAATTACTGGACAACCTTCATGTATAGGGGGCTCCATGGTATCATTTGGCCTTTACTCAATGTGGATATGGTTAAGACCTCTTCAGTTCTTTTCTGGGTACCCCCTGGAAATGAGAGCAGTCCTGCCTGATGCCAAAGGGAAGATAAACAGGGACAGACACCCAGGCTCGGGGCTGGGCAGCCCTTGGTTAGAAGGGGGCAGTGGAAGGATCCAGGTAAAAACTTACATGAGTTTTCATCAACATGAAAAATTAATAGCAGATCAAAGGCTAATAAATAGTGAGTTGAAGTGAAAGGTGTGTTCTTATCTTATTCTTGTGACTTTTCTGTAGGTTTGCATTTTTTTTTTTTTTAAGTTGGGGAAAAAAGAAATTCTCACAGAGAACTCAGAGCTCCCAAGAATATGTCTATATCCCCCAGTGTGAGAAGCACTGATCTCCTTCAACCCTTTTTAGATTGGAAAATTGAGGTTCAGAGAGCAGAAGTAACTTATGGGGGTGCTACCGGGCTAATTAGTGGAGAATTAAAATTAGAATCTGTCTCCTTATCCACACCCTTCCCCATACTACTATGAATTGTAGGGCTTAGCACTCTGACATTCTCACACGGTTATATTTTGCTGCAAGAAATTGGTGAGGATTTCACTATACATAGACCTGGGTTTCCAGAACCCTACTAAGCTGACCTTTGAGAAACACCAGCTTGTATACCCCTCATATCACAGGCATAACTGTCCGGCAGGAGGGGCTGTGGAGTGTTTTATTCTTAAGCAGAACAAAAATCTCTTTGTTCTCATACTCCAGTGACTAAATCCTCCTCCAGTGAGTAAGTACCACCTGAGGCCGGGCAGGGCCAAGGGACAGGACCTGGGGCCACGCCCACACCCAGACCCACCTGAAGGCACCTTCGAGGCTCTAAGTCCTGCCTTCAGCTCTGCACTTTAGTTTTTCATCAGTAAAAAGAGAAAATATAAAGCTTAGGAAAGAAGCAAAAATTATTCTATGTAAAAGCACTTTGAAAATAGGAGTATGACAGATGGCCAAGAGGCACATGAAAAGATGCTCAACATCGCTAATGATTAGAGAAATGCAAATCAAACCCACAATGAGGTACCACCTCACACGGGTCAGAATGGCCATCACCAAAAAGTCTACAAATAATAAATGTGGGAGAGGGTGTGGAGAAAAGGGAACCCTCTTACACTGTTGGTGGGAATGTAAATTGATACAACCACTATGGAGAACAGTATGGAGGTTCCTCAAAAAACTAAAAATAGAACTACCATATGATCCAGGAATCCCACTCCTGGGAGTATATCTGGACAAAACTATTCGAGAAGGTACAGTCACCCCTATGTTCATAGCAGCAATATTCACAATAGCCTGGACATGAAAGCCACCTAGATGTCCATGGACAGATGAATGGATAAAGAAGATGTGGTACATATATACAATGGAACACTACTCAGCCATAAAAAAAAAGAATGAAACAATGCCATTTGCAGCAACATGGATGGACCTAGAGATTATCATACTAAGTGCAGTGAGTCAGAAAGACAAATACCATATGGTATCACTTATATGTGGAATCTAAAATATGAAACAAATGAACTTATCTACGAAACAGAAACAGACTCACAGATATAGAGAACAGACTTGTGGTTGCCAGGGGGGAGGGGGGTGGGAGAGGGATGGACGGGGAGTTTGGGATTAGCAGATACAAAGTATTATATAGAGAATGGATGAACAACAAGGTCCTACTGTATAGCACAGAGAACTATATTCAATATCCTGTGATAAACCATAATGGAAAAGAATATGAAAAAGAATATATATATGTATAACTGAATCACTTTTCTCTACAGCAGAAATTAACATTGTAAATCATCTATACTTCGATAAAATAAATTTTAAAAAGACATCCAAAAAAAAAAAAAGAATATAGGAACATGAAACAAAGCACAAATGTTTTAAGAAAAGCTCATCATTTAAACCATCATCAGGGTTAAATAGCTGAATGACTGAAAGATGTGGTTAGTGCTAAAAGGAGTGAAATGGCTGAGGAACTGAGAAGAATTTGTGAAGGGTTCCAGCCAGTACTACTGTCTCCATCATACCAAGAGGGCCAAGTTCATGGGAAACAGCCAGGGGGAAACACCAAGTCATGTGTCACATGAAACACAGACACTATAGGTATTCATCAGAGAAAATTACATGCAGAGAGGGCGATTCAAAGAAAACCTCCTTCCCCCACTGCAAATATACAGAACTGCAAATACATCGCAAAAGGGAACTCTCCTTTGGTTTTCAGTAAACAGTCAACAACTTCTGGAAGCTATAATCTAGTTCTTCAGGGTCTGCACTGACAATTAAGCTGGGGATGAACCCGTTTGACCACAAACCTTAGAAGTTGCACAATGCTTTCCACAAATGTCAGGTTCACAGTTCATTAGAAGGATCCTGGGACCCTGGCCAGCGTGCCAGCCAGCCTTCTGGTGCCTCTTGGAGAGTCTGGCGGTGGGAAATAAAAGTCTGTAAATGGTCTGGGCAACTGAGAAACAAAGTTTATAAGTTGCCTGGGCAAGTCTACTCACTGTTCCTATTTCACAAAGGAAACTAGCATGGCTGGTGCAGCCAGGGGCGGATGACCGTCAGTAGAATGGCTGGACTGGCCAAGAAGGTGGTTTCTGGAGAGAAGTGCTTCCGTTAGATTTGCTGGTGCCTAAAAGTGCCACCCCCCTGCACCCCTTCCTCAGACCCACACGCCCCTGGTGATGTCACCCAATCCCACGGTTGCATCCAGCCTCCACCTGCTCCCAGTGCACTTTTACCAACCCGGTTCTCTAAGCCGATGTGCCCCCCACCCCACATTTGGACGGCTGCACCTGGAGTCCCACGGGCACTCCGGGGCTCCCATCCCCAGCCCTGCTTCTCCTGTGTTCGCGGTCTCGTTGGACGGCACTCCTAGACACTGAGCGTCGTTCTTGCCCCGCCCTGACATCCTCATGTCTATTTCGTGAGCCTCCCCTCTTCCTCAGTGGCTGGCTGTGCCATCCGCCCTCCCCACACTGCGGCACCATCCCAGCTTGGTCCTCCTGCCTTGAACTTGTTCTCCTAGACTCTGTCCTCCGTGTCGCCCACAGAAGTAAATTCAAGTTCTTCAGGACAGCGGTGAAGGCCGCCGTTCAGTCTGCCTCCCACCTCTCCTCCCCTCAACTCTCACGTTCCACCAAGGCCAGATCGCTGGTGCTCTCCACACTCACTGCACTGTTTCCAGCCCATGGGCTCCTCCACGCTTCCCCTTTGCCCGAAACACTCTTGTGCAGCCTCACCTCCTAACCGTTAGCTCACCCCTCCGACTTAGTTCCGGGGTCTGCTCTTCCTGGAAGTGGTCCTTGCCTCCCCGTGGGGTTGGGTGTGGCCCCCTGTGCAGGTCAGCCCCACGAGGTGCTCTGTCATTTCGGGCGAGTCCTAATTTTATAACGATCCCCATGTGTCCCTTATAACTTCATCTGTGAGCTCCAAGACAAGCAGAGACTTTGTATCCTCAATATGCAACAAAAGTGCTTTGAGGATATTTGCCGGACAAATGAATAAATGATCTGAGTTTACTTTTCTGGGCCTCGAGGAACTATTTCCAACACAAAATCCACAATCTGATAACCCATCCCCAACAAGGGCCGACTGGGGACCCTCGGTGGGGGATGGGCTCCTAGCGCTACTTCTTACCACGTGGTAAACGGCGGCCCTGGGAGGGCTGGCTGCCTGGGTGATCGGCCAAAGATCTGAGTAGCCGTGCAGTGAAGGTGTTGGGCTCGTGGACCAGGGTTGTTATCGAGGTCTACCACCCTACGAGCTGAGCTCCCTTCCGGGCCTCAGTCTCTAAAGGAGAGCCTGGACTCAGACCAACTCTAAATTCCCTTCTGGTCTCAAGAAAAACCATCAGCTGAGGCAAAGTGGCTTTGCCCAGGGATTCAGAAGTGATGAATCATGAGAAGGGGACAGCCACGTGGCATCCTCTTCCCTAGAGCCGAGGGGGATGGCTGGCAAGGCTAGAGACACATTTCGTTGTTCTACTGGGGGATGGGGGAGGGCAGGTGCTACGAGCACCTGGGCAGAGGCCAGGGCTGCTGCTAAACATCCTGCAGGGCGAGGGACAGACCCCACAGCAGAGAGGACCTGGCCCCAACGTCAGGGCCGAGGTGGAGAAACCCTGCCCAGAGGTTTAGCCCTTCACCTTTGCGTCCTAATTCACCAATAGGCCCGCGACTCAGGTACAGTGGATCCGTCTTCTATGCACAACAGATAGGCAAGCAGACAAGGAAAGGTCACCATCACTGGAACTCCAAAGAACTGAAGTTGTGTGTGGTTAAGGCAAAAAGTTTAGGGTACTTACCTGTTCAGGATTCACCCAGGCAAATTTGTCCAGACTGCCACCTACCAGTCGTAACTAAATCAGGTGGAGGTAGGCAAGGCAGATTCTGGACAAATTTATAATATCCCACCTACTCCCAGTGACCTGTCCATTGCCCTACTGGTTCCCGCCCTCCAGTCTAGTGGAAGGTGTGACACATTAGTGTCTTGGAAACATTTCCATGAAGATGTCCCAGGATCCTGGGAAGCCCCCTTTGATCTCTTTCTCTTTAATTCCATATTTTCTGGGGTTTCTATTGCACAGCCTATTGCTTTGTTGTATGTGGTTTGGGGTTATCCACTGAAGGAACCTGTAACGTAGTCACACCCCTAACTGGATTGCAGGCCCTTCCAAGGGTTTCTGTGGCCCCTCAGTGCCCACCACAGCACTGAGTCTGTAGCAGAAATTCATTAAAAATTTGTTTGACTAACTTCCACCTTCTAAGGAGATAATTAGCAAATTACAACAGCTAACTCCTGCTTATGAGGAGACTCTGCCCCTATCAAGTTTATTCTCATGATTCCTTTTCTCTGCACATCCCCTTACCCCTTGTGACCCTAGCATATTTTAGTAACTCTGCTAGGAGGAGTTTCAGACGGGGTAGGGAGAGGTTGTGTTGCAAAAAGGGGAGGATGCTTGGGTCAATGGAAGTTGGAAGGTGCCTTTCCTTTGTACCTGGCTAGGGTGGGAAGGTGACACAGGAACACTGTCCTAGACCCCTCTCCCAGTCCCAGGGGAGGTGGCTGGCCTTTTTGCCTCCTTTCCAAACTTCTAGCAGAAGCAGAAGCCAGTAGTGTACATGGACATGGAGAGGTAAGAACCGAGTGCTGGGAAAAGAGTTTGTGGTACTGGTTCCTTCTTTCTGTATCTTTCCATCCTACTCTTACCTTTCCAAGCTCACATCTGCTTAGGCTGAGACTTGGGCCTATAACAACTGGGAATTTTTGGGGTTGTAACATATGATGCTCCTACATTTATGATGATACTGGCCACACTTGTTACTGTCAGGTACTCTTGCATCAGCAGAATGGATGACATTTTGAGGACCACTACCCACTTTCCAAGTCTGTGCACACAGAATGGGACATGCTTTCAGAAACCGCCTAGTTAGAGCTTTAGGACCAAACTAGTCAAGATGAGGACGTTAAAGTGACTCTTTTCTATCAACGCTTGGATTAGGTGGTCACTTGTGAACACTGCCTTATCAAAGCAGAGTTAAGGGGGTAGCGGTTAATGCCAGATCCCTGCCTTCAAAGCTTCATTAAATCACCTGTGCTGATTAAGATGCTTCTAATTCTAAGACTCGATGGAATTTCCCCTTGACTAAGAGTCAGGACACCTGCGATCTGTTCCCTGCTTTGCCGCTGACCTTCAGTAACTGACCTCATCCCTCCAGTCCCTTTTGCTAAAATGTGGATAATCACACCTGCTCTACCTGCCTCCCAGGTTTGCTGCGAGGACAAGCGGAATATATGGCAGTGCCCCTGTCCCCACCCTCCACGTTAGAAAGGCCTCTTGGAACCTTCTGGCTCTTTTCATCGTGCCGATAGAGCCCCTCGCATTACTGCTGTCTGTGCTGTTACCGCGTGCACGGCCAGAGGGGGGCCCCGGAGGAAAGGAGGAAGCCAAGGCTGGGCTGCCCCGGGCACTGCTTCCAGCCTGAGTGCCCCCTTCAGCAGCCACGGGTCCGCAGCGTCCCCTGGCGAGCTGGGGACTCAGCCCGTCACAGATGCTGTGAGCAGCCACCGTCCTGTGTTCTCAGGGCAGCAGCGAGAGGAGCGATGCCCCCCTGAGCGTCTCCGCCCAGCACCCCACGCCTTCCGAGGCAGCTGGGCGCTTCCATCCCCGCCGGGCAGCCAGGCGGCTCGCACGACTCCCGGCTCCCCCAAGGTCAAGTCTCCTCCCCACCGCGGCTCTCCCATAGCATCGCCCGCCAGCCTGGCTGGGATCCTGCACTGTGCTGACGAGCAGGGAACCAAGTGCTGGCGGGAAATACTGTGCAATTCCGAGGGATTACTGTGATGTGGATTCCACCTCCATTTAATCCTAAATAGAGACAGCTAAACACTAGATTATAGGCGTCAGAAGTTGTCGGTTGTTTACTAAAACCAGGAGGGTAGTTCAGTGGGATTCAACGGTACATATTCATTAAGGGAGAAAAAGGAAGTGCCTTTAAACTTCCCCACTGCGTATAATTTACTCTGATGAATACCCACAGAGTATGTGCTTCATGTCAAATACAAGTTAATTTTCCCTCTGGCTCTTTCCCATGAACTTGCCACAGGGCCATAACTACTTAATCCCACTAGCACTGGAGTTCCAGAAAATTCTTACTAAATTATAGTCCTGGACTCCCTCCCTCTCACGCCATCCCTTACCTCATCTGTCAGCCTCAGATGAAGGTACCTTCGGCTCAGTTTTATTTTTATTACGTCTTTCCTGGGGTCCTGACATCCTCAAAATCACCTCCCTGTGCTGTCACCTCCTTAACAAACTTCTTCCTTGGTCTGACCTCCAGAGAACCCATCCTCATGTCTACATCATAGCAAAGCAAGAAAACATCACCAGCGATGAACCCACATTATTAGCTTAAATGTTATAACATACAATTTGGGGGATTACCATCGAACCTTAGTCTTCAACATTTTCCTGTTGCATGGAATCCCTCTGATTCACATCTTAAACAAGAATCACCATCCTTCATCAGCTCGGGAAAATTTCTTGCCTCTTAATGTTTGATCATTCTTTTTCTTTTTATGGAATTCCAATTCATTGAGGTTTAAACCTTCTCATTCTGTCCTTTATCATGTTTCTTTCTTTCTCTTACATACTTTTCATTTCTTTGTCTCTCTGAGCTGCACTCTGGGGAAGATCTTTGGGTACTTTTCTGTTCATAATTCTTTCTGTCTCATGTTTACAACAAAATTAAGTATCTTAATAAAGCACAGTAAAGTCTTATTTAAAAAGTTTACACACACACACACACACACACACACACTCATATCCTTGAGCAGATTTCAGCATTAAACAGTTGCACACATCAAGTTTCAGCTGTTTATTTATTAATAAGGTAAATCCCCAAAGATACAACTGACTTTGCACAGTTAGGGAGAAAATATCATCTCCTGCATAAGCAGAAAATTGTGCGGATGGCTTCTGAAAACCTTCATTCTCAGTAGCTTTACAAAAGGAAACTTGCATTTAAAAGTCCGAGCCTTCCTTCCTCACTTTGCTGTGACCTACAAGCACTGAGTGGTCAGTGGGGATTCCAGGTTAGGAGTTGTTCTTTCTGACTCTGACGGAAGGACTGAGCATCCCTCTGTCCCACGTGACATCAGGCCACTCTAGGACTCCAGCCCCAAGAGGAGACAGATCAGGTTGGATGCTTATGGCCTGGACCTACACAAAGACAGAAGACTGTATATACATATATAACTGAGTCACTTTGCTGTACAGCAGTAACTTACACACATTGTAATTCAACTATACTTCAATAACAAATAACTTTTTTTAAAAAGACAGAAGACTGATGTTTCCAGGCCCAGGAAAAGATTATACAATCTTTTGCAGAAGAATCTTCCAATCCTTCCAGCTATGTCTGAGCTACCTTTTAACCTATCCACTGAGTTTTAATTTCCATTATTATCATGATTTTATTTTTAAAAGTACTATGTTTCTTCTTTCAAATCTGTCTGGTCTGTTTGGCAGTATCATATTTCTTGCGTCTGTTTTTGATCCCTCTTTTATTTCTTTAAGCCCTGTGAAGTGCCCACTTTAGATTCTCTAGGGAATATGCCAGTATCTGATGCCCTGAGCATCTGACCTTTCGTTGCTGGTCTTTCTGCCTCTTCCTCGGAGGCTTGTTTCCTCCTATGTTTTGTAACTGGGGCTATGAGCTCATGTCTTACTTACCGAGCTGTATTTGTGGAATCATACGAAGCTTTGGCTGAGCGTGCCGACCTCCAAAAAGGTTTACCTTTAATTCCGCCAGGTGCCCTCAACCCAAGACCACTGAAAGTTAAAGTTCTCAGCCCTGAGATTTCTGGACAGCCCAGGTGATTCAAATTCATTCCTCAAACCCATGTGAGGGAAAGCCGTGGTTATACGCTTTCAGGGTACTTTTCTCCCACATCTAGAGTCAAGGTCAAAGCAGATGAGTTTCTCTGTCGTGGCTTTGCTGGTGCAGAGTTGTTCAGGCCACCTTTGTGCTGACGGTGGCGTATATATGTAAGGGGTCTTATCTCCAACTTCCCACCCTGCACGGACCCTTACTCCATGAAGCCACTCAAACCCACGGCTCTTGGAAACTGAGACTGGAAAACTCCTTCCTGGGGTCTTTGTATAGAAGCTGCCAGAACACGCTTACCTCTGTGGTTTCCTGGTATCTCTTCATTTTGACTCTTGAGAATTTCCCCTGCTTTCTTGAAAGTGCAGTCACTTGCAGGATTATTTATAATAGTCAAGACATGGAAACAATCAAAGTGTCTCTTGACAGATGAATGGGTAAAGAAAATGTGGTATCTAAACAATGGAATACTATTCAGCCTTAAAAAAAGAAGGAAATCCTGCCATTTGTAATAACATGGATGGACCTTGAAGGCATGATGCTCAGTGAAATAAGTCAGACAGAAGTACAGATACTGTATGATCTCACCTGTATGTGGGATCTAAAATGAAAACAAAAACAAAGCAAAACTCGGAAAAAGAGATGATTTGTGGTCACCAGAGGCAGGAGGTTGGGGAGAGGGAGTAGAACCGGGGTAAGGGCGTCAGAAGGCACAAACTCCCAGTTATACGATAAACAAGTACCAGGGATGTCATGTACAACACGGTTAATATAATTAACACTGTTATATGTTATATTTGGAGCTTGTTAAGAGAGTAAATCCTGAGTCCTCATCACAAGAAAAAAAAAAACAGTTTTTGCTCTTTTTCTTGGTAAATATATGAGGAAATGGATGTTAGCTAAACTTATTTGGTAATTAATATACAACACATGTACATCAAATCATTATGCTGTACACTTTAAACAGTGTTGTATGTCAATTATATCTCAATAAAACTGAAAGAAAAATAGGCAAAAACTTTTTTAAAGAAGGTACATTTATATATTTAAAAGCAAATTTAAAAAATTATTGCATTCAATATTTTTAGTTGTTTTATTTAGTATTGTTTTTAGAGGATACCTACTCCACCACAATGTTGGAAAAGGAAGTTTCCTTCCATATTCAGAATCCCTTTTCCCTTAGAAAAAAACAAAACAAAACCCGTTAGTAGGAAAAGAAATAGTACCAGAGCCAGAGCCTCCCTCCCCTACCCCAAACAAAAGCCTAGAAGTCAGTGTACCTAGATATGTGAATGTTGTTTATCTCTTGGATTGGGCTGCCAACCCAGACGTGGGGACAGGGGAATGCCTAAATTAGGCTGCGCTCTATTTAGGGAACTTAATCTCTTTTTTTTTTTAAGATTTATTTATTATTTATTTATCTATTTTATTTTTATTTTTGGCTGCATCGGGTCTTAGTTGTGGCACACAAGATCTTTGTTGTGGCGCGTGGGCTTCTCTCTAGTTGTGGCGCACAGGCTCCAGGACGCATGGGATCTGCACTTGTGGCTCGGGGGGTCCAGGGCACGTGGGCTCTGTAGTTTACGGCACTTGAGCTCTCTAGTTGAGGTGCCGGGGCTAAGCTGCCCCACGGCATGTGGGATCCCAGTTCCCTGACCAGGGATCGAACCCGCGCCCCCTGCATTGCACGGTGGATTCTTTACCACTGAACTACCAGGGAAGTCCCTAGGGAACTTAATCTTATATAATTTCAGTTAAAAAAGGATACATCCTTGCTCTGCTAACATGAATTCCTTGCTAGCATAGTGTAATTATATGGGCCAAATGGAAGACAGATAAAGAAATAAACAGGATCGTAGAGGAAAAATGATATTGCTAAGTAAGAGGACGAGGTGTGTTGGGCGATGTGGTTAATGTCACGTGTGTGTATGGGATGGGTCCCTGGATACTGGATGCTAACCAGGGCAGGCCCACTCGTAGCTAAATTTAATTGTCTCCCAGAAGAATGGTTTGCACGGTGGCACTTGCAATTGCTGGGGCGTGATTGTCCCACCAGGACTAAGACCCTGTGGTTGCCTGGGCTTAGGTGGCTACCGTAGTGAGCAAGCTACAACAAGCTAGTTCCTCAAACCTGACCTATTGGCCTTGCAAAACGAAACTGTGTCAAGTGTAGAAGCAGCAATGGGGTTCTTCAGAGCAGCTCAAAACCACTGATGGAAAACGTCTTCATCTTGGCTGGTGCGAGAACATGCTCAGATACTGTGGCAGGACCTTGGGGGAATGTTTTCAACATTCAGGGTTCTTTGGATCTGCCCCCTTCCATCCTAAGTTGTTCGATGTGTGTCTGTGTGTGTTTGCATTTTCACACCTCCTTTCCTTGTTGGCATTGGCCTTGGTCTTGGGAGGCAGCAGAAAGTAATGTCACACACTCTGAGTTAAAACCCCAGTGCTGACGCTTACCACCCATGTGAACTTGGAAAATTACTTAACCTCTCTGAGCTCAGCTCCCTGAAATGAGAAACATAGATAATAACAGTGCACATCTCAGCGGAGGACCAGATGAGATAAGGTAAAGCCTTCAACACATTTCTTGGCAAGCGTGAAGCACTCGAGAAATGTAAGTTCCTAATGTTATGGGTAGTGATGTTAGTAACAGCAGAACAGCTGTGGAAAAAGTGAGCAAGAGAAAATGCCCCGGGCCCTGGTTTCAACTGACGGAGCACCGTGTGGGGTTTTTTCTTCCTCCTAATTAGTTCCCGCATCCTGTCCGTATCCTGCCTGTAACCTGGTCCTGCCGTTCACTGGTTAAGTGACTTAGAGAAGCGTGTTGCTCAGGATGGGTCCTGAGCTAACCCATCTCTCGGCGGACGCGTAGAAGTTTATTTTTCACTCAGGCAAGCTTGGCTGTAGGTCCGAGGAATCTGTCCTCCCTGCCGTGGCCAAGGTCACCAGGACCTTCCCATTTCACGCCTCCCAAGGAGGAGTCTCCCCAGTCGCCCGGGCGGAGGGGACGGGTGGCGCCAGAGCCACCCCGTCTTCTGTGCGTCCAGACAGCGCTGCTCCTGGCGGCCCCCAGGCCAGGTCTGGTCCGATAGCCTCTCCTGCGCCTCACTTTCCGTATCTATGAAATGGAAAGACTGCCTCCCAGGGCTGTGAGGATTAATAGTAGGTACAGAGGATGCATAGTACCTTTGTCAGGGTCCTGGCAGGAAGCAGCTGGCACGCTGACAAGAATTTATTGTTCCCAGAGACAGTGAGTGATGCCACTTGGTACAGCATGTGAGCAGGTGTTTGAAGTCCGACTCCTTCGAAGCAGGTCAAGCCCAACTCTAGAGCAGACAACAAGGGAGCCCCCTGGGCATGTAACAGGGCAGATCTGGGGGTGGAGGCACAGCACATTGCCAGCACAGCACATAATAAACCTTCGTCAAATCTAAAGCGCTCAGCCTGCATCCCCATTCAACTGGGCTTGCAGAGTGTTGCTGGCTCCCTGCCACCCCCAAACATGGGTCTGGCTTATTCTCTGGTCTTTCTCTCCCCCTTCACTAAAGCATCGAGAAGAAAGGGTTGTGACTGCAGACTCCAGGTTGTAGCACAAATCCAGAGAAACATATAACACAGGACCACCCACGTGTGTCCTCGGATGCACTGTGGCCAGTGTTCCGCTCGGTATGGACGGAGCTGCTGTATCTCCACCTGGACATGCTTGGCTCCCTGAGGCTCCGCTGAGAAGGACTCGGGGTAACTAGGACCCCGAGGATCCCCTCCCCACGGCTCAAGCCCCCCCCCTCCTCCCTCCTGGACTCTCGCAATGGCTCCCGATGGGCCTCCCCGCTCTGTGCCGACTCCATCCAGACAGACTTGCTCCCATTTTAAAAAACATTCACTACATTTGGGATGTCACAAAAGCAGAAGGGCTGGTAAAATGTTTTGTGGGCTGGTAAATATTTTTCATCTATTTGCATGGTTGACTGATACTATTTACTAAATTTGTTTTTAATGTGATTAGCATCCTTTATGACTCACTCAGCAAAAGCTCTTTTTTCCTCTGAATCCATAACTAATGGCTAATTTCCAAATGTTAATCATTATTTCTGAATTATTTCCAACTTGAAACTGTGAATATAAGGCCATGACCTAATAATGTCTTGAATATCACTGAATAAAATAATTCTTCTATAACCAAAAAACAAAAAAAAACAAAAAAAATTCTCTGCTCCCCCTTTCACAGAGAACTGAGTCCAAACCTCAGCCTGTTACCCAAAGCTACTCTCTGTCTCTCTCCCCACCTACCACACCCTCCATCCAAGGCCAATTCTAACCAAACCCAAGTAGTCAGTTTCCTACTGTTCCCCTCCTCCCAGCTTGGGTCCTGATGGAAAGCCTCTCCTACAGCTACGGCCCTACGCTCCTCTGACTGCCAAGTCTGTGCCAACGTGCTCCATCCTCCCAGGAGGAAAAAGTCCCTTTTTATCTTCCATGGTCTTGTATGACTGTTGTCTGCCTGATGCTGGTGATTTATGTATATGTTTGTCTCCTTTACCAGATTACAAGCATCACCAAAATCATCTTCATTTCTGTATCCTTCTCATGATGCTTGGCATGGTGTTTCACATGCATAGGTACTCAATAAGTAAATCCATTCTGAGTCTTTTTCAAGAGCAATTCCCGTAAGAGCTGGGGAAGGAGAAGTCTCCATTGGCAGCCCTTAATTTATTTTATTTTTTAAATTGAAGTATAGTTGATTTACTATATATATATATATAAATATTCTTTATCAGAGTCTTTTCCATTATGGTTTATTACAGGTTATTGAATATAGTTCCCTGTGCTATACAGTAGGACCTTGCTTATTTTATATATAGTAGTTAGTATCTGCTAATACCAATCTCCTAATTTATCCCTCACCTCCTTTCTCCTTTGGTAACTAGAAGTTTGATTTCTATGTCTGTGGGTCTGTTTCTGTTTTATAAATAAGTTCATTTGTATCATATTTTAGATTCCACATATAAGTGATATCATATGACATTTGTCTTTCTCTGACTGACTTCACTTAGTATGATCATCTCTAGGTCCCTCCAAGTTGCTGCAAATGACATTATTTCATTCTTTTTTATGGCTGAGTAATATTCTATTGTATACATGTACCACATCTTCCTTATCCATTCCTCTGTCGAAGGACACTTAGGTTGCTTCCATGTCTGGGCTATTGTGAATAGTGCAGCTCTTAATTTAGATACATCTCTCTTTGTTAAAAAAAAAAAAAAACCTCCCCAAACCCAAACCTCTACCAGTGGAGGGATATGGAGCGCAGGACACATACCTGGCGTTACCTGGCGTGCCCCGCCCCATGAGAACCATTCAAAGCACTGCTTTGGTTGCCCTGGAGTCAGGGTTCTGGGAGGGGCCCAAAGGCAACAGAGCCGGCATCTCGTGTGGCTTGTGACCTTCTGCTTCAAGATCACTTCGTCTCGCAAGGAGACGAAGGTCTAGCTGTCCTTAAGGTGCCGGTCGAGATGGACTCAGAGACTCTCGTTAGGACATTTGCACACACAGGGCTCCCTGCAGAAGAGCACGCACTGCCAAGACCCCTGCTTCCCTCCTGCAAGCCTTCTAGCCCACGGTCTATTTGCAGACAAGTCTTCACCTTTATCACTGAGCTGCCAGCGAGGGTAGGCTTTCCTCCCATACGGTCTGGAAAATGGGGGCAGCCTCCCTTCCCGGGATGGCTCAGAGCCTCAGCCCCCCATTGCTCTGCTCTCTCCCTGGGAAGTTGCTGGTCACTTCCTGTCCCCTGATCTGGCCCTGCCGCTGGCCCAGGATGTGAGGAGGGCTCCCCTCCCCCAGTACCCCGGCCTCTGCAGCAGCTCAGAAGTCACATCCTGTGTTTGTGTTGTGTATTCCAGCCCCGAGGTCCCAAGCCCTGTGCACACAGCTCCTCGTTCCTGTTCCCTCCCTTTGCTCACCGTGTCCTGGCAAGGAAACTGAGGAAAGGGCACAAGGCTTGGAGGAATGGGGAAGTTAGCACTTGGAATATAAAGCAGGAGGTTAAGGATAGGAAGGGTCAGAAAGGTTTGGGAAAGGTCAGAAAGCCACAACTCCTGGTTTCGGAATAAAATTCACTCTGGCTCTAAATCAAAATTCACTCTGGTTCTAAGTCAAAATTTTCCTTCTTTGACATTCCAGCCACCTGGCTGCTTTCCTGGTGACCTTTCACCATCTGGGGGAGGAGTGGGCACGGGGGGCGGGGCAGGCTCACTGTGCTTTGCTGGCCTGATGATGTCACTGAAGACGTGACCTGACTTTGCCTAGAACAGACTCTATTCATCTATGAAGCATTTTATATACTTTAGAATGTTGATCTTCCTGTGAAACTCTGCATTTTCTGGATGAAATACTGGGGTCTCAGAGATGAGCCAGAACCTTGAATCCACAGCTCCTTCCACTGGCCCACAGCTCCGTGTTCTGCTGAATTTGATGGGAGTCTGTGTCTCCTTTCTTTTGGATTCTTCCACGGTGCAGAGTGTGGTGTTCGACACATAATAGATGCTAAATAAATGTTTGCCGATTACATGGAAAAGCATTTGCACCGCTAGGGGCTCAATGAATATCTTTTGAAACTGATTTGCCCGTGACCCCCGACCCTCCCCTCGGGCTGTGACCTCTCCATCCAGGCTCCAGGCTTGCGTTCCAGACGCCTTCAACAAGATTGATGGTAGTTCTTACCTTTACCTGGACACAGCAGGTCAAAAACTGAACTGTTCCCCCACTCCCTACCCTCCAGCCCCAGACCCAGCTTCATCTCTTTTGTCTTTTTGCCTCACAAATCCTCCCAGCTGGTACTTTCATGAGAGTTACCTCATCCGGGGCTCGGTGAGCGTCAGAAGCTTGATGGAGTTGCCAAGTTCCCAGCACCTCACATCCATGGATTTATCAGTATCACAAGATTATAGGATGTCGGAGCTGGAAGCCACCCCGGTCCAACGCCTTCATTACAGATGAAGAAACCATCCTCTCAAAGGGATTTGCAGGAACCAGAGGCAGCACCACGAGCCCCATCTTCACACTCAGCCTGGGTCTCTGTCCTCATCAGACTTGACGTGGCCGCTCTAATCTCTCTGTTCTCCCAGGTGGTTACCTGTCAAGTGGCTGCGTGTTTCAGCATCGCTTTGTCTCTGACTCTCAAGAGACAGTTGACAACACAGCTCTTTAGAATGGGCAGCCCGAGCTTAGACAAAGCTTCTGCCTTTCCCGGAGCCAAGCAGTCTGCTCTCCTGCGAAGCTCATCAACTTGCCCCGGCATCTGATGAGACTGGTTTCTCTAGAAACTTCCTAGCAGTTAGCTGGTAGGAACCTTTCGTTACTGACTAAGCAGCACACTCAAACTCTCTTCATTTTATCTAACATCCCCTACGAAGCTAAAGATAACTCAGGATACTTGAGGGCTGTGAATAGCTAATCAATTCAAAAAGAGTTATTTAGAGCATGATTAGAAACAACCAAAAGTCCAGTGGACTACGGTTTGACCCAGACAATAGGCACCTGGGCTAAATCATCTAAAGGCAGAGACGGCCCTCAGAGGGACACTGATTGGGAATTACTCACGGACATCTGGTCTGCGGAGCTGGGCAGGACCACAGAGCTCTTCCGGCCGGCGCCTCTCTCCTGGCGGGGAGCTGGGAGGGAAGTACCACTTTTGAGCACCAGCTATGTGCTTTCCATACACGAGCTCATTGGATTTGATCCCCTCAATAGGCCTGCGGGGTAGCGTCCTCATTTTACAAATAAGAGAACTGACTCATTAAAGGATGTAGTCATTTACTCAGGCTGATGCAGCTAGAAGTAAAGCCAGCCTTCAAGCCCAGCTCTGTCTCTCGATTCAAAGACTAAGCTTTTTCTGTTTCACCTGTGGGTTCCTTCTTTCCCTCCTTCCCTCCCTTTTACCTCTTTCTTCCTTCCTTCCTTTCTTCCTTCCATCTTCCTTCCTTCCTTTCCTCCTTCCCTCCCTCCAATCTCTCTCTCCTCCCTTTATCTCTCTCTTCCCTCCCTCCTTCCCTCCCTCCCTCCCTCCTTCCTTCCTTCCTTCCTTCCTTCCTTCCTTCCTTCCTTCCAAATACTTTTCCAACTGAAACAACACACAAATCCCAACATACAAAACATATCAGAGTAGAGCTGCTTTGCTTTATTCATAATTGACAAAAACTGGAAACACCCCAAGTGACCATCAACAGATGAGCAAATAAGCAAGCTGGGGGACATGCCTACGATGCAATACACTCAGCTACAAAAAGGAAAGAACGCAGCACTGACACACACAGACCGTGGATGAATCTCAGAATAATTTTGCAGAATGAAAAAAGCCAGACACAAGGGTGCATGCGGTATGATTCCATTGACACAGAAATTTAGAAAAGGTGAAGGCAATCCACGGTGAAGGGAAACCAGTGTTTGCCTGGGGCAGGTGCCAAGGGCTCACTGCAAAGTGGCTGGAGGGACACCAGTCCATTTTGGGGGTAATGAAAGTGGCTCTGTGTGTGGAGTGTGGGGTGATGTTTCTATTTGTCACAGCTCATTGAACTTCACACTTAAATGGGTACAATTTGTGGTGTGTAAATTATACCTCAATAACATCAGTTTGTTTTGTTTGTTTTTTTGGTTTGTTTTTAAAGCAGAGCTACTTTAATTGAGGAAGGGGTGCCTCAGTCCCACCTCCTCCCAGACCCCCTGAGTGACCTGCGACTCCCAAAAGGACCCCGGAATGCTCTGTGGAAATTACATCTTCAGGAGGCCGTCGACCACACCAAGCTGCCCCATGCAGCTATAATACTGCCCAGGAGTCGAGGCTTTGTAAAGGGCACGAGGGCTGCTCATTTTCAAGCAAACCGCCTCAGCATACTTACTGCGGGCTGCAGAGTTCCACCCAAATCAGGGACAAGCTCTATCATGGGCAGGAAAGAGGCTTCTGGTCCGGTTTTCTTCTCTGTACTGTAAAAAGAACGCTAATGCAGAATGGGGAGGTAATAAATGAAACTAAGGAATTTTACGAGCGCGCGTGTGTGTGTGTGTGTGTGTGTGTGTGTGTGTGTGTGCGCGCGCGCATGCGTGCGCGCATGCGCGCGTATGTGATGGGCATAACTTTGCTTCACACCGCTTGGGTGCGGGAAACGTTTCATGTCCCTCAGTCAGATCACCTCCAGCTCCAGTCTCCACTGACCAGAGCAATGGGATGAGAAGTGTCTGTTTTCATTGCCTCGGGGCCGTGCGAGTCCTGGGTGTTTATCAGTCCAGAGGATTTCAGGAAGCAGCTTTGTCCTTGAACTTCCTGGTCCCAGCTGGGCGTCCAGTGCCCAAACTCTAGTATGCATTTCAAAGGCAGGGGCTTTGATCCCCGGCTGGGGCGGGGCGGTGGGGTGGGCGGCCTTGCCCCAGGCCCCCAGTGGACACACCTAGTATTCCGCCCCCCATGGAGCCCTGGGCACAGGAGGGCTGGTTACTGCGGCCTCCAGCGGCCCCCGAGCCTCCTCCCTCCCTGGGGCTGAGGGACCTCCCTCCTCTGCTTGCCGCCCCCACAAGCCCACCCAGCCAGGCTGCCTTGATCTCCTCCATCCTGGGAGCCTTCTCCAGGACCGTCCACCCTTGTTCCCTAGCAGGTCTGGCGATGGTTGCTGGGCCACTGGAGTGGAAAGCACTCCCCGGCCTTCCTTCCTCTGATGGGAGCACGCAAAGGAGGGCTTTACTTGTGCTCGGTGAATCCACAGCAGGAAAAGGAAGCCTGGACAGTAATCAGCTTCTTTATTAATATAAGAGTTTATATTTATATTTGCGTAAGATCCATGAGTTAAAGAACAGGTTTATCTCTTTCACAATTGTAACCCCTGCCCTCAGCTTGAGACAGTCTAGGTGACCAATAAATATTGAATGAATGAATGAATAGGAAATGCCTGGAGGACACACACACACTAGAACTTGTCACCTCTGGGAAGGGGAATTCTGTGGAGGACTAACCCTTACTATTATTTATACTTCCATATTGCTTGCATTGCCGAAAATTGTGTTTAGTGGCTCTGTAGTGTTTATATAGTCTGTATTAAAAAACTTTTCAGACTGTAAGGAAGAAGCATGTGTAAGAGCTTTATTATAATTGTGCTGTACGAGGGAGGTCATCCTGCAGCCACGGTTCCCATTTGGTAGGATTGTATTACTAGATGAGAAAACGTTAAGATAATGGACTTAGGCCAGACTCAGAAAGGTCAGAGCGTTTGGTTAAATATCTCTAGATGTGTGACTGACAGCCGAGTGGGTGACTTGTCTCTCAAACACGACTTACTCATTCTAAATTTAATGAGAAAATTACTGAAGCATTTTATCAGGAATAACGATATCCCAGAAGGTGTGAATTATATTCACATGAATTGCACCTCTTCCAGACCAGTTGAGAACAATCGCTCTTTTATGTTTGTGAGGTTTTAGTCACCCTGTGGGAGTTGAGTGGAGAAAGAAAAAGGACATGCAGACTAAAATCCACACAAGTCAAAGGAGCCCCCGGGAGCTCTGGGTGCTTTGGATGGCAGGTCATGACAGTGTCTTATTCCCTCTTAACTCTTTAGTCTGTCATTAGAGGAAGGTCTTTGGTTTCTCTGAAACCCCCAGAGAAAAACCTCTGGGGAACCAGAACCGAGATGCAGCTGATCAAACCTAGACCTGAAGACAGCAGCTCTCCCCCCGGCTGGTACTCACGGAGTTTCCCGAGGACCCGCCTCAATGTCCTCAGACTAAAACTCAGAACCAGTGAAATCGGAATCTCTGGTGGGTCCAAGCATCCTGTGTTTTTTTAAGATCAGTGTTCTCAAACCCTAGCATGAACCAGAGTCACCTGCAGGGTTTTTCAAACACCGACTGCTGGGCCAGCTCCAGGGTGTCTTGGGTCCGGGGCGGGTCCTGAGAACTGGCCTTTCTCACAAATTCCCAGGTGACGCTGATCTAGAAGATTCTAACACTCACATGAAGTCAGGAACTGGCAGAAGGCGGAGGTGCCTTCCTGCGGCAGGCCCACTGGCATCGCCTGGGCGCTTAAGCCCAGAGCCCCTGACTTACAACTAAGATCGAGAGTGGGATGGGACAGTATTTGTTCACACCGTGAGCAGTCCTTACTGATACTGAACTTGACTGGTCAAAGCACAAAAGGAAGAACTTATCCCGCTGTTGCTCATGATTGAACACTGCACTCGAGGTGTTTGTTGAAAGACAGAGGTGCCGTCAGGCAAGAGTGTGGAGACAGAGGACAGAGTTGGCAGGGGTGGCAGGGGCAGGGGGGTCTGTGGGCCTTAGTCCCCAGGTCCAGCCCGGGGGAAAGCCAAGGCCTCTGTGAGTCTCCGGGGTGAGCAGAGCTGCCTAGTTGCTGTTACCACTGCTTTGAAAGCAGGACAGGCAACTAGAGATGATCATACTAAGTGAAGTCAGAAAGAGAAAGGCAGATACCATATGATATCACTTATATGTGGAATCTAAAATACGGCACAAATGAACTTATCTACAAAACAGACTCACAGACATAGAGAACACACCTGTGGTTGCCAAGGGGGAGGGGGAGGGGGAGGGATGGAGTGGGAGTTTGGGGTTAGCAGATGCAAACTATTACATATAGGATGGATAAACAACAAGGTCCTACTGCAGAGCATGGGGAACTATATTCAATATCCTCTGATAAACCATAATGGAAAAGAATATGAAAAACATGTATACATATGTATAACTGAGTCACTTTGCTGTACAGCAGAAATTAACACAACATTGTACATCAACTAGACTTCAATTAAAAAAAAAAAAAAAGCAGGACAAGCAGGGCCAGGGCTACAGGAGACGAGTGAGACACTCGCTGTGGCCCCAAACGGAAGTGAGTGCCAGAAACATTCACTCATTTATACAAGTCATTGTTATCAAAATGTTAATTCTTAAATAATTATAGAGTCACAGGGAGTCGCAACAATGGGATTCCCCCAACGCTGACGGCTTGTATACCCTACCGTACAACATCCAAACCAGGAGGTTGATATCAGAACATTGCTGCTAGCTGCACTCAAGACGGCGTTTGTTAACCTGTATTCACGTGGATGGCTGCGTGCGCTTTAACGCTAAAGCTCGCCTAAAGCTCGAAACTAATGCCAGAAGTCCATGCTGAGCAAAACATCAAAATTTTAAAAAGACAGGGTCAGTTAAAGTCTGTTAACTACCACACCAGAGCCTGAGGCAAAAGGGAAAATTAGTAACATTTTGTTCATCATGGATTTTTCCATTAATTTTGATTTTTTTAAAAACTGCATTAAAAGATTACTTATCTCAACAGCTGAGTTATTGGGGCCCCCCTTAGGGCTTGGGCCTGCAGTGAGTGCCTCGCTCGCCTCACCCCACCCCTGCCCTTGGAGGGAGGGCGCCATGACCATGACCGTGCTCGGTGCACCCCTGCAGGCAGGAGCGGAGGGAAGGGGTCTCTCCCGCTGCTCTTCTCTGCCGACATCTGCTCTGCTTTTGGGGCCAAACAGGCTGGTGCTGGCACTGCGATTCAGCCCTAATTACAAGCTGCAAGGCATGGGGCTTCCTTCTTGTGGCCAGTGGGGTCACGATAGTCAGCAGCTCTGTCCCCTCCCACCAGCCTCTGGCCTCCTCTGCACCCAACCGAGCCATCACTGACCACGTGAGGACAGAGGGCTGTCCCCCTCCTGCAGCCCTCCTCCTCCTCCCTGATGGCACACACCGTCCCCTGAGAGCAGGCTGCCCACCTACGTTGGCATGGAGATGGGAGGAGAGGAGGGGAACTTAACTTTGCAGGAAGGCTAAAGCAGTTAATTAGTTCGTTAGGCTGATCATTCTCACTTCTGAGAACCTATCGTGACCACAGGACTGCCTTTCATCTAAGACTGAGCAGAGAAGTCAGGGTCTGCCTGATTTCCATCCAAGGCCAAGAACGGTTGCCTTCAGTGAGTATGTTTAAAAGGACAGGGACTTCCCTGGTGGCGCAGCGGTTAAGACTCCGTGCTCCCAATGCAGGGGGCCAGAGTTCAATCCCTGGTCAGGGAACTAGATCCCACATGCATGCCACAACTAAGGAGCCCTCGAGCCACAACTAAGGAGCTTGCCTGCCACAACTAAGACCCAGCACAACCAAATAAATAAATAAATAAATTTAAAAAATGGTACAGCCACTCTGGAAAAAAATAAATAAATAAAAGAATGATCTTCAAATAAAAAATAAAAAATTTTAGGGCTTCCCTGGTGGCTCAGTGGTTGAGAATCTGCCTGCCAATGCAGGGGACACGGGTTCGAGCCCTGGTCTGGGAAGATCCCACATGCCGCGGAGCAATTAGGCCCGTGAGCCACAATTACTGAGCCTGCGCGTCTGGAGCCTGTGCTCCGCAACAAGAGAAGCCGCGATAGTGAGAGGGCCGCGCACCGCGTTGAAGAGTGGCCCCCGCTTGCCACAACTAGAGAAAGCCCTTGCACAGAAACGAAGACCCATCACAGCCATAAATAAACAAATAAATAAAATTAAAAAAGAAAAAAGAAAAAAATTGCCTTTAAAAAATTTTTTTAAAAAGTAAAAGGACAATGGAAGAGAAAACCAAGTTTGTTTGGAGGACACCCCTTGTGTCAGCAGTTAACAAAAGGTTTTTAATGTAACGGCGTTAAGAGCAAAATACCAAAAAGTAAGGGCAATGGAAGTAACTCTTATTCAACCTAAGGCATTTACCGAGTGTTTGCGGTGGGAAAAGCGCTGTCCTGGGACCACAGATACTTATCCCCTGTAGTCTTCGACCCCGTGGTTGGAAACCTGAAGAAGAAAGATCAACACACACAGGGATAACTCCGACCCCGGAGGACAGGGAGGCACGCACCTCTTGAAAGGAAAGAGCTGACAGCAAGTGTGAGCTGTGATGCGGGGCCAGCGCGGCCAGGAAGGAGCTTGCCCGTGCTTCCGTCAGCTGTTTCTTGTCGGTCCTGCTACATGCAAGTGCGCTATACTGTGCTCGTGTTTACTTTATCACTTGCTGGCGTTTCAGAAATAGGAGGCCAAGTTGTTATTCTTATAAACGGGCCGTTTGTACGCTCATGAACAAGAAGAAATCAAAAACTTCTAGAGGCTCAGAGTAATTCTGATGAGATCATTGTTAGTTGGCCTCAATATTTTGGGGACACGATTTATTTTTAAATCCAAAGGACGCAGGAGGGGAGGAAAGGAATCAGAAGGGGAAGAATAGACACTCTGGGGTTATCGTTTTCCTACAAGATTTTGGCTGAGTCTCCTGACCACGTGTGTCTAATGAAGAAAGACGAATGGTCTTGTCCTGATGCCTCCCAGGCCCCCAGACGCTCTCTCCGTGGCCCCTTCTCTCCTGAAGGGCATCCATCTATGCTCACACACCACGTGACCAGTACAAGAGGACACGGGCAGGACCCACCAGGATTCTGAGCTAAATAAAGCGGAATCTAAATGTGATCTGTCGAAGTTCCCGTTTGAGAAACTCCGGAGCCAGTCTGCCCTGGGAAGGCGCCGCGGTGGAGGTTCAGTGAGAGCACATCATTTGTATTGAAGAAGGAAAGAGTTAGCGGGAGGGATGAGTCAGCCTGAAGTCCCCACATGGGGTGAGGCCCCAGCTCCGTGCAAGAGGAAGGCGCCGTCACCAGCCAGCAGGAGCGGACCACAGGCTGAGCACCGGGCTGGTCCGCCTGGCCCGGGCAGTAGCACCCTGTGGTTGCCGTGACAACGACTACCACCAGGGGGCTTAACACAAAAGCAGTGTATCCTCCCACAGTCCTGGCAGCCAGAAGTCAGGAGCCCAGGTGTCAGCAGGGCCGTGTTCCTCCGAAGCCTCTCGGGGAGGACCCTTCCTGGCCTCTCCCCATGTCTGGTGGTTCCAGGGGTCCTTGGCTGGTGGCCGCACACACGCTCTCTGCACCCCCCTCATATGGCATCTCCACCACCTGTTTCTCCTCTGACTCTCCATGTGATCTCGCCTCTTCTCATAAAGACACACATATGGTGGGACTTCCCTGGCGGCCCAGTAGCTAAGACTCCGCACTCCCAATGCAGGGCGCCTGGGTTCGATCCCTGGTCGGGGAACTAGAATCCTGCCTGCTGCCTGGCGTGGCCAGAAAAGAAAAAAGACACCTATGGGATTTAGGGCCCACCCTCATCTGGTGTGACTTCATTCCTTTTTTTTTTTTTTTTAATATTTATTTATTTGGTTCCGTTGGGTCTTAGTTATGGCAGCAGGGCTCCTTAGTTGTGGCACGCATGTGGGATCTAGTTCCTGGACCAGGGATCGAACTCCGTCCACATGCATTGGGAACGCGGAGTCTAAACCACGGTGCCACCGGGGAAGTCCCCTGGTGTGACTTCATTTCAACTAACTATTTACATGTGCAAGACTCCATTTCCAAATAAGGTCACATGCTGAGGCTCTGGGCAGACGTGAGTTTGGGAGGACACTATTTACCTGATTCCACATTTGCTGAGCAAGTTCTGATTTTGTTTTGAGCTGACCACATTGATCTGTCACTTGATGCCTACGAGTCTTGATACAAACTGAATGCATCCTTGTGGTTTATACAATAGATGTGTTTACTCAGCCTCCACAGTCAGCAGCCCCAGGACAGACCCTGGACTTTCTCAGGCGGGAACTTGCCCCTTGCTGTTTCTGATTCCGTTGGCAGCACTAATAAGAGCTTCACGAAGACAAGGAGGCCCTGTTGGTTCTGTGCTGATGCTTGTCCTCACCCAGCACAGCGCCTGCTGTACACGAGCAGTTCAATCATTTTGCTGAGGGAGTAAATTATAATAGTTAGCATCTTAGTGAGCACTGTGCTTCGTGTGTTACATGAGCTATCAGGTTCCACTGTAACAGCAGCCCTTCAAGATAACTTTCCAAATCATTTTGAAATTAGGGAAACTGGGGCTTCCCTGGTGGCGCAAGGGTTAAGAATACGCCTGCTAATGCAGGGGACACAGGTTCGAGCCCTGGTCCGGGAAGATTCCACATGCCGCGGAGCAACGAACCCCGGGCACCACAACTACTGAACCAGCGCTCTAGAGCCCATGAGCCACAACTACTGAAGCCCGCGAGCCACAACTACTGAAGCCCGTGAGCCACAACTACTGAGCCCGTGCACCACAACTACTGAGCCCGCGAGCCACAACTACTGAAGCCCGTGCGCCTAGAGCCCATGCTCCACAACAAGAGAAGCCACCGCAATGAGAAGCCCGCGCACAGCAACGAAGAGTAGCCCCCGCTTGCCGCAACTAGAGAAAGCCCGGACGCGGCAACGAAGACTCAACAAAGCCAAAAATAAAGAAATAAGATAAAATAAAGAAATTTATTTAAAAAAAAATAGGGAAACTGAAGCTTAGGAAGATTGAGGGGCTTGTCAAGCTCTGGGAACAGAGCTGGGTCTCAAGTCCAGAGAGTGACTAACTAGGTTAGTGTAAGAAAATCGTTCTCAGTCTAATCAATTCTGGTCACACTGACAACACTGACTTCTAAAACAGAGGGTTGACGTCGCTCCCTTGACCTTGCGGATCCCACGGGGAGGTGCCATCTCTGGGGCCAGCGGAGACTGGACTCTGTTCAGTCTCTCCAAAGCTACAACACCACTTTCTGAGACTGAGTCAGCAGGGAAAATCCTCCGTTCTTCCTTCCTCTCAACATGTCTCTATACGTTCTCTTCTCTTGGCCTTTTTTCCCACAAGAAGAATTACCTCCTCCTGTCTGATTGGATCTTGTGGTCCTTCCTAGCGCTCCCATATCGCTCCATCAATCTTGCCCTTCTCTTCTGTCTTCGGTTTCTTCTTCCCTTCAGTCCACAAATATGCTCAACGCTTCCTACCCTAAAAGAAATTCTCCCCTTGATCCTGCTACTCTCTCAAGATGCCATTACTACTTCCTTTTCCTGACAAGAAGAGTGCCTGTGACTGCTGGAGCAGGGGCAGCCCTGCTCTGCTGTGAGATGTCATCTGTGTGGCGGGAAGATGGTGCCAAAGAGGAAGCACTCAGAGGCCAGGACACTCATTCAACACTACCTTCTGACTCCACCCATACTTGGCTTTGACCTTCACCCCTCTTTATACTCTTCTGAAGTGGGTGGGCGGTCTCCTAGAAGCTAACGTCTACCACCCACTCACTCCTTTAGAGTCTGGCTTCTGCCTACACCAGTCTTTCATTAGTGTCATTATTAGTCTCAGAAACGTCAGCGCAGGTTCTTTGGAACCACTACGCCATGTTGCTTCTCCAAGTAATTCATGGTTTGGTAGGAAAAACACACTACATCAGTTGGGAGTTCGTCTCACTGCAAGTAATAGAGTATCATCAACAGTGTCTTCAATTTATTGCTGACTTAACAGAGGTGAGCTATCTGGGGCTGGTTTAGCAGTTCAGCAACATCATCAAGGACCCAGGCCCTTTCAGACATGCTCAGTATATTGACGTTTTGTCCTCATGCTTGTTGGTTACTAGTCACAAGATGGCTGCAGTTGAGCCAAGTATCATGGCCTCACACTGCATTCAAAAGCAGGAAGCAGCAAGGAAGGAAGTGGGCAGAAAAGGACTTTCCTTTTAGTAGGGAGAAAAACATTTTCACAGAAGCCCCCCAGTAGTTTCATTAGCCAGAACTGAGATGTGGCTGCTGGTCTCAGCTTCCCTTTTTTCTCTGGTCTCCTAAATCAGAGCATTTCTCTGATCTCTTCAGGCAAACTTAAAAGGTCTTCTGTGTACCCACTGTACCTCTTGGGTACCTTGATGACAAAATTTAATGCTTTCATGTCTTTGTTTAAGTGCCTTTCTTCCTCAATGAACCCCACTTTTCGTTTTTTCATCCCCAGGTTCTGATACCTTATAAGTACTTTTCACATGCATTTTTGAATGAATGAGTGGGTGAAGGAGGGAAGGAAGAGGCTCTATCTCAAGTCCCTGCTTTTTTCTTTTCTGCCCACTCTTTTTCTACTGTTGGTGTCAGCCCTGATACGTCTTCCAGCCTGGAGTCTTGCATTTTCAACTCCTCCTGGAACTGGGAGTCTCAAATTCAACACATGTAAAATGGAACTTATCATCTTCCATCAAAAATAAATCCTCTGAAATGGAGATAATATTTTGGAAATCTGTCGGCTGCTTTTCTCCATTACAACCCCTCATGTGTGGCTTCTGACCACTCATTTGCCCTCTGGAGGGTTTGGCTTGCTGTGGGAGGAATGCAAAGTGGAGGTGGATAATAGGCAGCTTTAGAGATCCTGAGCAGTCTTTCAAAAACAATCATTTATTATGGAAAATTCTAAACACATGCAAAAGTAGACAGAAGAGGATAGTAAGTCTTGGCATACTCATCACCCAGCTTCAACAGTTATAAACTCATGATCAGTTGTGTTCATCTATAACCTACCTACTACCATCCTAAAAAAAAATCATTAAATATCCAACCAGTATTCAAATTTTCCTGACTGTCCTGTAAGGAAGAACAATTAGCCACCTCAAAATGTGTCTCTTGGGCTTGAGAATTATTTTTGGGCTAATTGTTTTTAAGAAACAAAAGGCTCAGGAAGAGCTTTTATCTAACTGAGGAATTTTGATAAAGGGTCTGTTCCAGGAAGAAATATCACCATAGAAAACTGAAGTATACTAAGGATGAGGCGTGGTAGCCTGGGGGAAATCAAAGTCCTCTCTGTGTCCCATTGTCTGTGGTGGCCCACAAACATTTCTTTGCCAAACGTTTGCTCTTCCTCCTATAAACTGCCTTCTTTCCCTTTGAAGTCCCAAGCCCCTACCCCCTTCTTCTCTCAGATGGCACATAAACCCCAATTGCCTATCTTGTCCTGGAGCCCCATTCTTATGGAGACCCCATACTTATGTAGTTAAGTTTATTTTCTCCTGCTAATGTCTCATGTCAATCTAATTCTAAGACCAGCCAGAAGAACCTAGAAGGGTAGAGGAAAAGTATTCCCCCCTGCCCCCCACCCGTGATCCTTGATTGTTTTACAGTTCGTATGAATTGTGATGCAATTAAGACCCACACATTGCAATTGGTTGATATGTCTCTTATTTTAAAAAATCTATTGGTTCCCTCTCATCACCCTTTTTTCCCCTTTTGGTTTCTTTGTTGAAGAGACATGAAGTTTCTGGTTTTTCTGATCAGCCCCCTAAGGGGTGGATTGACATATTCCTCTGTCTTCTGCATTTCCTGTAAGTTGGAGGTTAAAGCTATGGCTTGTTCAGATTGAGGTGGACTTTTTGGGCAAAGAGGCACACTCGTTCAGTGATGTCAGCAACTGTTGGTGATCATAGCATAGAACCATTAATTATGTGTTGCCAAATTATGACATCCTATCCTTTCTTCTTCATTCATTTGCTAGACTACTTCTTTAAAGAGCTTTCCCTCATCAACTATTTGCTTACGATGAATTACAATTTGATCAGGAAAGGCCACATAAATGAACTCTCCTCCTGGTTCCATTTAGCAGGAAATGGTGTTTAGATGCAAAAATCTGGTGCTAGGAGTGCTCACTCTTTGTGGAATGATCATTGTTCCTAGGTCTTTTCAGTGGATAGAATTAAGAAACACATTTTTAAAAGACAAAATGCATCATGAATTTGTATTTATACTTCTGAATGAAAATCAGGACGACTGTTTTTTTTTCTTAATCTTGTCAATCTTACATCTGTGTCTTCTCTTTCCCATGCCCAAATCCTGATTCTCAATGACACCACTGTAATTACTGGTTTTGAAATCAAGTAGGACCCTGTGGGGCCCTCCCGGGTGCAAATCCTTTCCATGTTCCTCCGTTTCTTGTTTGTAGGAAAGAGGCTTCATTCAGCTTCCTTGACCTTTCCTGAGTTCCAAAGGGCAGATTCAAACAATTGCTAATCAGGGAAGGGAGGGAATGCAGAAACAAAGGAGGAGGAGCCAAGAAACCACTGTGCAGAAGATGGCAGAGTAGGCGGACGCAGAGTTCGTGTCTCCTCACAAATAGGGCACCTACCAGGCACTGGTGGGGGACCTTGGACACCTAAGGGGACAAAGGGACCCCCATGTGACCGGGTAGGATGTGGTGGGGGGAGGAGAACTGGAGGCAGGATGGCACTGGCACCCCTGAGGGGCGGCTGGGGGAGGGGAGGGGTTCCCATGCTTGGAGAGGCCTATCCACAGTGAGGGGATCAGCGGGGACCAGGAGAGACCTTCGTGGAATCAGGAGATAGGAGGGGAATGGGGCCAGTGTTTCCCCAGCCCGCTCAGGCCCTGGTGAGCCTGCTGGGGTCCCAGGCCTAAATCTCTGCCCTCCAAAGCCCCCTTCAGCAGTGCTGAGCCTAAGCCCCTACCCGCCATCCTACTAGGATGTTTTCCAGCTGAGTGGGTCTGGAGCCTAGGCCCCAACCCCTGCCTAAGGCCCACCCTGCCTAAGCCCCACCCTCCCTTCACAGCCGAGGCTTTTCCTGGCCCTTATTATTATTATTATTATTTTTGCTGTTGTGGTTCTGTTTTGCCTTGTTGTTGTTGTTTCATTTATATTTTTATTTTTTTCTAATATAATTTTTACTTATCTAATTTTATTTTATTTTTTATTCTTTGTTATTGTTCTGCTCCTTTTTTTTTCTTTTTTTTTTTTTTGGTCTCACTGTGCAGCTTGCAGAATCTTGGTTCCCAGGCCAGGGCTCAGGCCTGAGCTCCTGTGGTGGGAACGCGGAGTCCAAACCACTGGACTAACAGAACCTCAAACTCCAGGGAATATTAATCAGAGTGAGGTCTCCCAGAGGTCCTCATTTCGGCACCAATACCTGGCTCTACCCAACCACCTGCAAACTCCAGTGCTGGACACCTCAGGCCAAACAACCAGTAAGACAGGAACACAGCCCCACCCATCAAAAAAAATGAGACGACAAAAAAATATGTTACAGATGAAGGAGCAAGGTAAAAACCTATAGGACCAAATAAATGAAGAGGAAATAGACAATCTACTGAAAAAGAATTCAGAATAGTAAAGATGAACCAAAATCTCGGAAACTGAATGGAGGCATGGATCAAGAAAATACAAGAAATGTTTAACAAGGACCTAGAAGAACTAAAGAACAAACAAACAGTGAAGAACAATGCAATAACTGAAATGAAAAATACACTAGAAGGAATCAATAGCAGAATAACAGAAGCAGAAGAACGAGTAAGTGAGCTGGAAGATAGAATGGTGGAATTAACTTCCAAGGAGCAGAATAAAGAAAAAATAATGAAAAGAATTGAGGACAGTCTCAGAGACCCCTGGGACAACATTATATGCACCAACATTCGAATTATAGGGGTCCCAGAAGAAGACGAGAAAGAGAAAGAGTCAGAAAATATTTGAAGAGATTATAGTTGAAAACTTCCCTAACATGGGAAAGGAAATAGCCACCCAAGTCCAGGAAGCACAGAGGGCCCATACAGGATAACCACAAGGAGAAACACACCAAGACACATATTAATCAAACTAACGAAAATTAAATACAAGGAGAAAATATTAAAAGCAACAAGGGAAAAGCAACGAATAACATACAAGGGAATCTCCATAAGGTTGTCCGCTGATTTTTCAGCAGAAAATCTGCAGGCCAGGAGGGAGTGGCAGGACATATTTAAAGTGATGAAAGGGAAAATCTTACAACCAAGATTACTCTACCCGGCAAGGATCTCATTCATATTTGACAGAGAAATCAAAAGCTTTACAGACAAGCAAAAGCTAAGAGAATTCAGCACCACCAAAGCAGCTTTAGGACAAATGATAAAGGAACTTCTCTAGCCAGGAAACACAAGAGAAGAAAAAGGCCCACAAAAACAAACCCAAAACAATTAAGAAAATGGTAATAGGAACATACATATCGATAATTACCTTGAATGTAAATGGATTAAATGCCCCAACCAAAAGACACAGACTGGCTGAATGCATACAAAAACAAAACCTGTATATATGCTGACTACAAAAGACCCACTTCAGACCTAGGGATGCATACAGACTGAAAGTGAGGGAATGGAAAAAGATATTCCATGCAAATGAAAATCAAAAGAAAGTTGGAGTAACAATACTCATATCAGTTAAAATAGACTTTAAAATAAAGACTGTTACAAGAGATAAGGAAGGAAACTGCATAATGATCAAGGGATCAATCCAAGAAGGAGATAAAACAATTATAAATATTTATTCACCCAACATAGGAGCACCTCAATACATAAGGCAAATGCTAACAGCCATAAAAGGGGAAATCAACAGTAACACAATAATAGTGAGGGACTTTAACACCCCACTTACACCAATGAACAGATCATCCAGACAGAAAATAAGTAAGGAAACACAAGCTTTAAATGACACAATAGACCAGATAGATTTAATTCATATGTATAGGACAATCCACCTGAAAGATTGAATACAGAATACACTTTCTTCTCAAGTGCACACAGAACATTCTCCAGGATAGATCACATCTTGGGTCACAAATCAAGACTTGGATAATTTAAGAAAAGTGAAATCGTATCAAGCAGCTTTCCCAACCACAACACTATGAGATTAGAAATCAATCACAGGAAAAAAAACTGTAAAAAACATAAACACATGGAAGCTAAACAGTGCACTGCTGAATAACCAATAGATCACTGAATAAATCAAAGAGGAAATAAAATACCCAGAAACAAATGACAACGAAAACATGATGACCCAAAACCTATGGGACGCAGCAAAAACAGTTCTAAGAGGGAAGTTTATAGCAATTCAATCTCACCTCAAGAAACAAGAAAAATCTCAAATAAACAATCTAACCTTACACCTAAAGCAACTAGAGAAAGAAGAAGAAGAAGAAGAAGAACAACAACAAAAACCCAAAGTTAGTAGAAGGAAAGAAATCATAAAGATCAGAGCAGAAATAAATGAAATAGAAATGAAGAAAACAATAGCAAAGATTAATAAAATTGGTTCTTTGAGAAGATAAACAAATTTGATAAACCTTTAGCCAGACTCATCAAGAAAAAAAGGGAGAGGATGCAAATCAATAAAAAAGGAGAAAGGAAAAGGAGAAATTACAACTGACATCACAGAAATACAAAGGAGTATAAGAGACCACTACAAACAGCTATATGCCAATAAAATGGACAACCTGGAAGAAATGGACAACTTCTTGGAAAGGTACAAGTTTCCAAGACTGAACCAGGAAGAATAAGGAAATATAAACAGACCAATCACAAGTAATGAAATTGAAACTGTAATTCAAAATCTTCCAACAAACAAAAGTCCAGGACCAGATGGCTTCACAGGTGAATTCTATCAAACGTTTAGAGAAGCGCTAACACCTACCCTTCTCAAACGCTTCCAAAAAATTACCAAGGGAGGAACATTCTCAAGCTCATTCTATGAGGCCACCATCACCCTTATACCGAAACCAGACAAAGATATCACAAAAAAAGAAACTTACAGATCTATATCACTGATAAACACAGATGCAAAAATCCTCAACAAAATACTAGCAAACAGAATCCAACAACACATTAAAAGGATCATACACCATGATCAAGTGGGATTTATACCAGGGATGCAAGGATTCTTTGATATATGCAAATCAATCAATGTGATACACCATATTAACAAATTGAAGAATAAAAACCATATGATCATATCAATAGATGCAGAAAAAGCTTTTCACAAAATTCAACAACGATTTATGATAAAAAGTCTCCAGAAAGTGGGCATAGAGGGGACCTACCTCAACATAATAATAATATATGACAAACACACAGCAAACATCATTCTCAATGGTGAAAAGCTGAAAGCATTTTCTGTAAGATCAGGAACAAGACAAGGATGTCCACTCTCACCACTTTTATTCAACATAGTTTTGGAAGTCCTAGCCATGGCAATCAGAGAAGAAAAAGAAACAAAAGGAATACAATTTGGAAAAGAAGACGTAAAACTGTCACTGTTTGCGGTTGGCATGATACAATGCATAGAAAATCCTACAGATGCCACCAGAAAACTGCTAGAGCTAATCAATGAATTTGGTAAAGTTGCAGGATACAAAATTAATGCACAGAAATCTCTTGCATTCCTATACACTAATGATGAAAAATCTGAACGAGAAATTAAGGAGACACTCCCATTTACCATTGCAACAAAAAGAATAAAATACCTAGGAATAAACCTATCTAGGGAGACAAAAGACCTGTATGCAGAAAACTATAAGACACTGATGAAAGAAATCAAAGATGACCCAAACAGATGGAGAGATATACCATGTTCTTGGACTGGAAGAATCAACATTGTGAAAATAACTATACTGCCCAAAGCAATCTACAGATTCACTGCAATCCCTATCAAATTACCAATGGCATTTTTCATAGAATCAGAACAAAAGATTTTACAATTTGTATGGAAATACAAAAGACACCAAATAGCCAAAGCAATCTTGAGAAAGAAATATGAAGTTGGAGGAATCAGGCTCCTTGAATTCAGACTATACTGCAAAGCTACAGTAATCAAGAGAGTATGGTATTGGCACAAAAACAGAAATATAGATCAATGGTACACAATAGAAAGCCCAGAGATAAACCCACACACTTATGGTCACCTAATCTATGACAAAGGAGGCAAGAACATACAGTGGAGAAAAGACAGTCTCTTCGATAAGTGGTGCTGGGAAAACTGGACAGCTACATGTAAAAGAATGAAATAAGAACACTCCCTAACACCATACATAAAAATAAACTCAAAATGGATTAAAGACTTAAATGTAAGACCGGACACTATAAAACTCTTAGAGGAAAACATAGGAAAAACACTCTTTGACATAAATCACAGCAAGATCTTTTTTGACCCACCTCCTAAAGTAATGAAAATAAAAACAAAAATAAACAAATGGAACCTAATTAAACTTAAAAGCTTTTGCACAGCAAAGGAAACCATAAACAAGACGAAAAGACAACCCTCAGAATGGGAGAAAATATTTGCAAATGAAGCAATGGACAAAGGATTAATCTCCAAAATATACAAACAGCTCATGCAGCTCAATATCAAAAAAATAAACAACCCAATCAAAAAAATGGGTGGAAGACCTAAATAGACATTTGTCCAAAGAAGACATAAAGATGGCCAAGAGGCACATGAAAAGATCCTCAACATCAGTAATTATTAGAGAAATGCAAATGAAAACTACAATGAGGTATCACCTCACACTGGTCAGAATGGCCATTATCAAAAAATCTACAAACAATAAATGCTGGAGAGGGTGTGGAGAAAAGGGAACCCTCTTGCACTGTTGGTGGGAATGTAAATTGATACAGCCACTATGGAGAACAGTATGGAGTTTCCTTAAAAAACTAAAAAAAGAACTACCATATGACCCAGCAATGCCAATACTGGGCACATACCCTGAGAAAACCATAATTCAAAAAGACGCCTGTACCCCACTATTCACTGCAGCACTATTTACAATAGCCTGGACATGGAAGCAACCTAAGTGTCCATCGACAGATGAATGGATAAAGAAGATGTGGTACATATATACAATGGAATACTACTCAGCCACAAAAAGGAGTCAAACTGGGTCATTTGTAGAGATGTGGATGGACCTAGAATCTGTCATACAGAGTGAAGTAATCCGGAAAGAGAAAAACAAATATTGTATATTAATGCATGTATGTGGAATCTAGAAAAATGGTACAGATGAACTTATGTCCAGGGCAGGAATAGAGTCACAGATGTAGAGAATGGATGTGTGGACACAGTGGGGGAAGGGGAGGGTGGGATGAATTGGGATATTAGGTTTGACATAAATACATTACCATGTGTAAAATAGATAGCTAGTGGAATCCGATGACCTAGATGGGTGGGATGGGGGGGTGGGAGGGAGGTCCAAGAGGGAGGGGATATATGTATACATATAGCTGATTCACTTTGTTGTACAGCAGAAACTAACACAACATTGTAAAACAATTATACTCCAATTAAAAAAAAAAAAAGAAACAACTGTGCAGTGACAAAGCAGGGTCCTGGTTCCTCCTCAAGGGCTATAACAATATCTTTGAGTTCTGCTGCAGGAACTAATGTCCCCACCCAGGTGGAGGATGGTAACTTCAGACTGAGCACAGGAGTCCTGGAGCACCGCCCTGTTACCTCACCACCAATCAATCAGAAGAAAGTTTGCACACAGTGCAAGATAACAAAGACTCTGACCCTCTCCTCAAATGTTACTGTGATTAAGTTTCCCTTTCTCCCTTTATAAACTTTCATGGTAGAGCACAGTCTTCGGAGTTGGTTCTTGGACATGAGTTCAACTTCTTCCTAGGTTGCTGGCCTCCTAAATAAAGCACCTTTCCTTTCCAACCAACTCCTGTCTCTTGAGTATTGGCTTTTGAACAGCAAGCAGCTGAACCTGAGTTCGGTAACAGTTTGCTTCATCTCACAATTCATTGACAACAATCTCAAAATAATAATACCAACACCATTATCAATAATATGATTACTGGACTTCCCTGGTGGCACAGTGGTTGAGAATCCACCTGCCAATGCAGGGGACATGAGTTTGATCCCTGGTTTGGGAAGATCCCACATGTCATGGAGCAACTAAGCCTGTGGGCCACAACTACTGAGTCCGTGTGCCACAACTACTGAAGCCCACGCACCTAGAGCCCGTGCACCACAACGAAGAGTAGCCACCACTCACCCTGACTAGAGAAAGCCCACGTGCAGCAACGAAGACCCAACGCAGCCAAAAATAAATAAATAAATAAATAAATTTATTTTAAAAAATAATATGATTACTCAATACAGGTTTTGGGTGTGGATTTTTTTTGGGGGTACTTCTCTTTGTCATCAGGATCTATCTGACTACAGATGTACAGTCAAATTACTGTGAATTAAAGTCCCTTGAAATATCTCACCTCTGTGCATTATGCCACCAACTCACTATACAGTCAGATTCATTTCTTTCAATTTTTAGAATATTTCTCTTTTCCTTTTTAAATTTAATTTTGTTTTATAATTATACAAAATATTTACTTGGTTTCAAAATCAAATCTACCAGACAAGGTATAGTCAGAGAAGTCTAGCTTCCACACCTGTTCTTTCAACCCCATTCTCTTTTACTCCCTATCAGTAACCTTTTTTCCCTCTCTTTATGGTTTATCTTTCCATTTTTAAAAACACAAGTTTAGATATATTTATAGAAAGAATATGTGTGTGTATATTCACATCCCTCCCCTTTATCATATAAATGATATATTGTTTCTCCACTTATTGATATAATCCAGAAATAACTATGCAGTAGTAGTATATAGAAACATTTCTTTTTCCTTTTTTTCATTTGAATACTTCTTCATTTTGTAAATGCAAGTAATTCAACCAGATCCCTGTTGACAGACAGTTGCTTTGTTGCCAAACTTTTGTTAATCGGTGCTGCATGAAAGTGAATGCATCTTTTCATATTCATGCTACACTATCTTTGGGACAAATACCTAAAAGCAGGAAAGCCAGTTCAGTGAATAAAAGCATATATAATTTTCATAGATATTTCCAAGTTTCCCTCCATAGGAATTATACATTGCTTGTGGGAATTTTGCATTCCCACCAGCAACGTATCAGAATGCTTGTTTCCCCACAGCTTGGCCAACAGAATATGTCAAACATTTTGCCTTTTGTCAACCTGCTAGGTGAGAAATAGTATCTCAATGAGTTTTAATTTGCATTTTTCTTATTGTAGGCAAGGTTGAGAATCTTTTCACATGGGTAAGGCCCATTTGGATTTTATTTTCTCTGACTTCTCCATTTCTCTAGTCCATGTTTCTATAGATTTTTTGGCCTTTTTCTTTTTTAATTTAGAAGCTATTTTTATATCAGGGATAATAACACTTTGTCTATAGTATTTTGTCCTGGTTTGTTATAATTTGCTTATGGTATTTTTTGCCAACTTTTTTTTATGTAATCAGATTTACTAATCTTTTCTTTCATTGCTTTTGGATTTTAAGCTTTAGGAAAGTTTGCTCATTTTTCAAGTTACAGAGGAATTCACCCATGTTTTCTTCTAGTAGCTGTAGGGCTTAATTTTTCACATTTAAATCTCTGATTCATTTGGAACTTATGTCAGTATACCATGTGAAGAAGGGATCTAATTTTATCTTTTTCCACATGACCATCCAGGTATCCTTAAACCACCTATTGAAACTTCTATTTCTCCCCCATTGACTTGAAAGGCCTCCTTCATTAGAAACTGTCATAGACCAATGGATCTTTTTCTAGATTTTCTAGTCTGTTCCTTGGTCTGTGTGTCTATTTCTGTGCTGATACCACACTGATCCAGTTACAGGGTTTTATGATATTTTCCTGTTTCCCCCATTGTTCTTTTTCAGGGGCTTCCTGGCTATTTTTGCTTTTATGTTTTAGTGAATAAACAAACTATCCATTCTTTTTATAGTTTATATGGTCATAAACTTTATAATCAGTTTAACTTTCATGAGATTATCAAGACTCCGGGCAATGCAGCCAGTTCCAACACCCTGTACCTACATGCCTCTCAGAGGAAAGGCAGCTGGGGACGGGGTGGGGGGTGGAGTGGGGGGGAGCTGAGCATTTGTCCCAGAGAGCGAATCATCCAAAGACACTGAGACTCCACCCGGCAAGCTGGAAGTCCAGGTGTCCTTTCCAGAACTTTCCAGAAGGTGAGGTCTCACGATTGGTTATGGAGAAATAAAGAGGATACATTTTGTGTATGTTTCAGCACAGGAGGGCAGGTAAATGTTGGTGCTGTTCCGCTTCCTCTTGATTTTCTTGCTTCTCTTAATACCATAAGCGTCTTCCTCCTCCTCCAGACGGAACCTCGGGTTGTCTTTGCCCCCCTCCTTCCCATGCCTCATCCCATCAGTCACCCAGGCCTGGAGGACCCCCTTCACAGTGTCTTCACGTTTTCCAGGATAACAGATCAGCAGGACCTCAAGGCTCTAACCGCTGGCACCCAGCTGTCATTGTCAAAAGAAACACATGCCTTCCAGAGCCAGCTCCATGTACACACATACGCACGTGCTTCTAACCAATTAATTTTAACCAATTAACTTTAAGGAACAAAGGACACCACTCCCCTTATGGTCTCATCTGTCCACTATGTGACATAAATGTCGATGTTGTTCATTGTCTGATTTTATTTGTTATTGATTTATTTGTTTTTGGCCGGACCATGCTGGCTTGCGGGATCTTAGTTCCCCCACCAGAGACTGAAGCCAGGCCAGCAGTGAAAGCGCTGAGTCCTAACCACTGGACTGCCAGGGAATTCCCCATCCTATGATTTTAGAGCAAAGCAGTGTGCCTTGTCCAGAGTGGGGTCACTCACAATTGAAAATCCATTTTCTGTGGGCTGCAGATGGCTCTCTCTTTAAGAAACACACATGCTGTATACACGTACATATATATGTATATAGATATATAAACATCTGTATACATATTTCAGAGATGAAAAACTAGTGTGTTTTATCCAGGAACATTTTTAGAATCTAAAAATACTCTCAAACTCTACCCTTATGTATGTGTCAAGAGTAGTGTGCACCAAAACCCATGTGCATGCCTTCTTAGTCATAGTACCTCAAACTGCAAACAGCCTAAATGCCCATCAGTGAGAGGGTGGATGAATGAATCGGAGTGCGTTCCTTCAGTGGAATTCTATGGGACAGTAAGGAGATCGGACTAGCGATAAACGCATCGATTTGGACGATGGGCAGACGTGAACATGGACCCAAGAAACAGACTACCCCCTCCCCAGAAAAAAGAGTACATATGCATAGTTCCCTTTTTGTGAAGTTCAAGACACGTAAAACCATGTATGATGATAAAATCAGAATAATCCTTGTGGGAGGGGGTGTAGTCTGGGAAGCGGCAGTAGGGAACCTCTGGTGGTTGGAGGTTCTCTGCATCTTCACCTGGGTGGAGGTTACCTGAGTGTGTAGCTGTGCAAAGATTCACTGAGTTGTGTATTTAGTATTTGTATACCTTCCTTGATGTATGTTACCCTTTAATTTAGAAAATCTCAGAGAACCTTCCCTCCTGAATCCTCCAAGACAGCAAACTTCTCTAAAACTCCCTGATCCCCAAATATCTGGCACAGGGAAAGCCGTGTTCTTACTCTGCCTTGAGCCCCCCATCTAAGTGTGTTCGATATGATGGCGCCCCCTGGAGCACAAAACAGATCCAGTTGAAAGGGAATTTCTCAGCCTCTTATTTCCCATGTGAGTGAGGGAAATCTAGCTCAGTTTATGAATCATAAGTTGGAACGCGACAGAGTGAGATCAGAACTCCCATTAGGAAAACAGAAGTTCTCACATCAAAGCACGCGGCCGGCTTCACAGGCAACTCTAAATTCCTTGAGGGTGGGAGTTATCATCTAATCCTTGTTTTATCCTTTGTGCCTTCAGCACTGGCTTCCCTGAACAGAGTAGAAAATCAGAATGAATGAATGAATGAATGATGCGTAGTGGACGGAGGGGTGGATGAAACCTTATAGCCTCAGTAAAACAGCTTAATGATCCTTCCTAAATGTGTGTTTTCTTTGTGGTAGGTCCTCCTCAGGGCTTCATGATTAGAACAAGCCTCTCTCATCCCCTCCCCTCCAATTCTATTGTGTCTTTGATGAAATATAATTATATCTAAGTGGTATTTTTCTCAGTGCTCCTCCTTGTTGGAATACGTCCTGTTCTCATGATTTGTGTCCCATGGTGACATTTTCCAGTGATAAGAGCTGGCTTATAATCTCACATTTTCTTCTCTTGGGAATTGGCAACATTAAGAGTCAAGATAGTTTGAAATACACATACAAAAATATACGGACACCTGGGTTTTTCACCAAAGGCTTAATATAAAAATCAAACTGTCAAGCTTTTCCACCTGAGAAGAGTGAAGTTCTCTTTGAGAGCCAGCCCTGCCAGCCTGGGACCTGGGCAAGTCAAGGCCCCTCCACCCAGGGGAGGGATGTGGAATGACGGGGAATATCTTCCAGGCTGGTGAAGGCTCAGCCTGGGACTGTGGAAGGGAATAGTTTGGTGCAAGGCTGCTGCTGTGTCTCTAGAGTTTGTTAGAACAGGAGTTGTTGTTTTAAATTTTTATTTTATTGAAGAATAGCTGATTTACAATGTTGTGTTAACTTATGCTGTACAGCAAAGTGATTCAGTTATACATAAATATATATATATATACATTTTTTCATATTCTTTTCCATTATGGTTTATCACAGGATATTGAATATAGTTCTCTGTTTATCCATTCTATATATAATAGTTTGCATCTGCTAATCCCAAACTCCCACTCCATCTCTCCCCCACCCGCCTCCCCCTTGGCAACCACAAGTCAGAACAGGAGTGTTTTTGAAGACACGCTTGTCCACTTAAGTACTGCTGATGTCCTTGGGCCACAGGCTGAGGAAGGAAGACCCATGGGTGCCTACTCTTTGCCACTTCCTAGAACATCTAGAACGTTCTTTCACTTTATCTGACACCTGTCCTTAACCCTCCAGAGAACTGGACTCCTACTGCATGTTCGATCAGAACCAGAACTTGCCCTCAGCACACTGGCTTTTGGGGCAGGACAAGGCTTTGTTGTGGGGTTTTCCTGCACACTGTAGGGCGTTTTGTAGCATCCCTGGCTTCTACCCATTGGATGTCCCAGTATGACAACCGAGATGGCCCCCAGTTGAGAAGCATTGGATTAAACTGACCAGATATGAGGGCCTATACTCAAAACCCAGGAACTGGCTCCCACTTGTCTCTGCCCCAAACTTCCAACACCCCCTACTGCTAAGCCCCTGGGAAGGGGGCAGTAAAACATGAACCCCATGACTCCATGATAGCCATTGGGTGGGGTAGGGGTAGAGACTGTCAGATATAAGAAGGTAACAAAATGCAAATTTTACGACAATGTTTGGTGTCCAGGACCTCTTCTGCCTGGAGCCAGGCCACAGAGGACTCACACAGGATTGCAGAGCTGGTGAGATCAAGGAGTGCATTTGACCAAACTTTCTGAATCAAATCTAAGAGCCGTAGCATCTCCTTTGTGGTCACTCTAATGTAGAAGGAATCGAACGTGAAATCTCCCTAATTAAATGCTTTCTGTGATTCAGTTCCTGGATTCAGAGATGACCTTGCATGTCTGCAATGCCTGGGTAGCCCGAGAGCCACAGTGGGTGTGGCAGCATGGGCTGGGAGATGGCCCTCACCTGTGCCGCTGCCCCTTCCGCGGCCACGATGGCAGCTCTCACTGCTGCTCCGTGCCCCCGTCTCATCTTGCCACAGTGACTGTGGGGACTTGACTCTGTCTGACCCCAAATCCTTTCTCCTTTTTAGAAAGGACCCTGCTAGTTCCTTAGCTACAGAGGGGGCAAAGGACCAGGCCGGATGCATCATAATACCTCACCCCTGCCCACAGTGACCCTCGGCCAAAATCCTTTTTTGACATCTTCAAAGTTGGGAGAGAAGCCTCCTCTCCCCTCTGGTCAGGGACTGTTGAAAGGCACACGTGAGGCTGAGTGTCCCATGCGCTATATTGTCCATCACGCGGAGAAACCTGTCTCCATCGGGAGAACAAAAGCATCACCTGGGGAGAGGACGTCCTGCTGACTTTGAGCCCTGGTCCTGGCCTCCACGCTGTGCAGTCCTGATCCCAGCCTTCCTGCATATGCAAAGCCTCATCTGACTCCATAAGATCCCCAGGATCACTCCAGTAAGTGACCCCCGCTTTTATTCTAAGCAGGTGTGAGCTGGAGTCTCGTCCATTGTAACCGAGAAAGTGCTGGTGATTCTAGACTGGAAACGCCATCAAGGACAGGACTCTGTCTCACCATTTTTGTTATCACTCACAGTTTCTATCACAGATGGATCTCAAAACTGGTTTTCAAGGGACACTTGTTGATTAATTCTGAATGTTCTAGTCTGAACAGTGGCAATTTGTAAACAACAGTCTTCACGTGGCTGAATGAGCCAGAAATTTACCTGCTTTACTATCCCCAAACCAACATGGCTTCGCCTTGCCCGAGAGAAACTGTGCTCGCAATTAAGGACAGCCTGTCTGTGGCAGGTCACCCTGCTCATCTCCGAGGTGACTCGGCTGACATCCTGGACATGGTGCCCTTCCTCCCTTCATGAGGGTCATTCTGAGGCTGGTTAGTCTAAGAGGACAATCTTTAAAGCATGGAAGGACTGTTGTATCATGGGTATATCTGCCTATATTCCATGGATAGTATTACTTTTTAACACCTATATTAGTATTTAATTAGCAGTTAATACATACATTATATATACACATAATTATGTCTAGTTAGATGGCACATGGAAATCGAGAACTCATTCCATGACCCTCAAGTTCCAATTATTTGAATGTTTCTCATATCACTCATGGGGGCCAGAAAGCTTGTGTTGGCAGGTGGTCTCTGTGGTCCAGCTTCTTCATCAGTTGAGACCATTTCTCCACTGTTGGGGTTTTTGCCTCCAGCCCTTTAAGGACAGAAGACTCGACATTTCCAGTCCCATCCTTCAGTGGTCAGTTGGGACCTCTGACCACTCCAGAATCCACAACTCACAAAAAAATAAAACACAAAAAAATATCAACCGTGAAGAAGAAGGACAATCTCTGTTTTCTTTTCTATGAGCCGCCATCTTTGTTTTTCTGATATTTATGTCTTAACTTCTTATTTAATGCAAGGGAGAAGCAATTCTACGATCTGTGCCTCTGAACTGCAAGAAATTATAAATTGTTGTCAGCAGTTGCAAAGAAAAAAAGTAATACCTTAGACTCCCATATTATCATGCCTTATTCCTCCTTTTATAAACCAAAGTACAGTTGCTTTGTCATTTTGGAAAAAGATGGGTGTGGTTTAAGAAGCTCCCAAGGACTCACCCAAACTTCAGGTTTAAAACCTGATTAATTTAGTTCGTTCTGGCTCTTGGGTCAAAAAAGATTTGAATAGTTTTGAGAGGGACACGGCTGCCTTGTGGGTAAGATGATCATCCTATAAGATGGAGGGTTGGATAGAAGCTATTGAATACTAAGGAATGCACAGATATGGGAACAGAATAGAAGAAGAAAAGTAAGTAGGGAGAGTAAAGGCAAAGGGAGTAGATGAAAGAAGTCTCATCAAAACATAGGTCAGAATGTTTCTGTTTCGAAGTACATTTATCGTCTCTCCTGCATTAATTTCCCATTAAGGATTTTTTTAAATGGCAATTTCTCAAATTTCCTTAATCATGTAGCTTAAGCTCCACAGCCCAGCATGGCTACTATCAAAAAAAAAACAGAAAATAACAAGTGTTGGTGAGGATGCGGAGAAATTGGAACCTTTGCGCGCTGCAGATGGGAGTGTAAAATGGCGCGGCCACTGTGAAACACAGTATAAAGGGTTCTCAGAAAATTAAAAATAGAAATACCATATGAGCCAGCAATTCCACCTCTGGGTATATACTCAAAAGAACTGAAAGCAGAGACTCCAAGAGATATTTGCACACCCACGTTCATAGCAGCATTATTCACAAAAGGCAGAAACAACCCAAGTGTCCATCAATGGATGGATGGATAAGGAAAACGTTGTCTATACAGTCAGTGGAATATTATTCAGCCTTAAAAAGGAAAGAAATTCTGACACATGCTACAACATGGATGGACCTCGAGAGCTCTGTGTTAAGTGAAATAAGCTAGTCACAAAAAGACAAATGCAAATATAAGCTCTATCATTCTGCCTATCTGAGGTACCTAGAATAATCAGATTCAGAGAGAGCAAGTAGAAGGGTGGTTGGCAAGGCTGGGGTGGGGAGAATGGGGAGTTACAGTTTAATGGGTACAGTGTTTCAGTTTTGCAAGATGAAAGAAGTTCTGGAGATGGAGGTGGGTGGTGGTGATGATTGCACAGCACTGTGAATGTACTTAACACGACCAAACTGTACACTTAAAAATGGTTATGACAGTAAATTTTATGTTGTGTGTATCTCACCACAATTTTTTAAAAGCCCACAGCTCACGTCCCCCTTCTGGAGTCCAGGGTCCCACCTGCCAGATCTCCACGCATCACCCTGAAATGCAAGAGGTAACACCTGGGACCTTGTTGGAAACGCAAATAATCGGCCCCACCCCAGACCTCCTGAATCAGAAACTCGATCCCTGGCATTATAGTTGTAACAAGCTTGCAGGGTGACTCTGATGTCCCTCAGGTCTGGGAACCGCTGCCCAAGGGTGACAGATGTGGGGCAGTCAGAAGGGATATGTTTGAGATTCAGGATATGTCTTGAAGGCGGAGAAAATACACCTGGGTAGTAGGTTGGACACAGAGTAGAGAAGAGGAATCAACAGGCAGAGGCTGAATAGATTTGAGTGAATGAATGTCTTTTAAAATTGTTCTGCTTTTAATTTTTCTTCATTTTACTAGAGTCAGAAAGAAAAAGTAAAAGCCTGCTTTCTCAAAGCATCGGGTTGGAGAACAGGAAACAAGCTAGGATGGTTGGTGTATAATCTTTAGAAATCCATGCGAGGTAGGCCTTACCCAAATGTGTACTTAACTGCACACACGGCAATTATGCAGCAGGTAAGAAGTGGTCGAGTCATACATTTGCTTACTGACAGGCCTGGTGACGTCACACACAAAACCCACACTCACAACGCACCCCAGAGAGCTCTGAGCATGGCTCTCTTCTTTCTTTTTATACCAGCGTCAGAGGGGGAGTGATGTAGACTGTGGCCCGAGACTGAGGGGTTTCTGGGACCGGGGACTTTCAGTGTGAAAACTGGGACAGTCCCGGGCAAATCGGGGTGGTTGGTCACCCTACTTATAACCCAGACTCATAGAATTTCAAACCCAAAAGGAGAGTTCTTCTGGTCTGTGGTTCAACACGCTGGCTATAGATTAGAAACACCTGGAGAGCTTAAAAAATATATGATTCCTAGGCCTCACAGTAGACCAGTTAAAATCAGTATCCCTGGGCACAATAGCAGGCATCAGTATTTGTGAAAAGCTCCCCAAGGGAGCATTGAGAACAGCTAATCTAATCCAACATCTTGACCCAATAGAGGAGGAATCTGACGCCACAAAAAATTATTTGTCCACGATCACACAATTAATTAGGGGCAAACTCAGGGTTCCTGGCTGTAGGCCAGTGTTCTGCGCCCACACACAGCACTTTTGCAGATAATGACTGATGAGTTAACCTGCAATTCGCCCCCGCCCAGGGCAATTAACTAGGACAACTCACCCCCACACCCCCTGTCTGGGCCTCAGTAAAGCCGACCCCGCCGAGCGGCCAGCTGTGCGCTCACGGCTGAGATCCAAAACTCTCTTCTCTTGCTTCCTTCCAACTTTCCTCCCTCCCAGCTGCTCCTGAAGGATTCAGACCCAGCCCCTACTCCTGGCCCAGGGATGCCCTCTGCCCCTGGTTACAGATTTGGCCTCCGCGGTTCTGACCCCGGCATTCTCTCCCTTCAGCCTCCGGAGGTCCCTCAGCGCATCTGCTTTGGGCACCTGGGACCACTCACCTGGGTCCAGGGACCACCTGGCGGCACCTCCACCAGCAGGGGCGAAGATGAAGCTCCTTTAGCTACAGAGCTGACTTTGTAGAACAAGCAAAAGCCACAGCAGCCTGTTTCTCATGCCTGGGGGAGCCTGGCGGGCTGACCACTTGCTCCACAGCCCGAAACAAGCCCCACTGCTGAGGACGCAGAGCCTAGAAGGAAATAACATGCCTCTGACTGGTGACGGCCCTAGCCAACCGGGCCAGGAAGGGCTCAGCTATTACCCTGCCCAGGAAAAGGCCCCAGAAAATGACAACAGTGAAGGAAGTTCGTGTCACTCAAGGAGGATGACGTAAACCCTCAGAAAAGAAACAAGCAAACAAAACAAATGAACAAGTAAAGAATGAAATTGGCGGTGTTGAAGGAGATTTCTAGGTCCAAGATGGAGCCTCTCCTGCCCGGGGTCCATGGCACGTAGGTAACTTTCGCGTCCCTGTAAAGGCCCACTTGACCTGGATGTTCAGGGTAAATGCAGTCAGCTGTCCCCACCCACCACGCCAACTCTGGGCGTCTCATCTCAAACCAGGTTGACCCTGGGGCCCCAGACAACCCGATGTTTTCCATTTTTCTCTTCCTTGTTTTTTATTCTTTATCCTATAAAAGCTTCCTGCCTTCTGCTCAGTTTTCCAAAAGGAGACCATCCACTTCATGAAGTGTCAAGTGTTTGTATCACCTCAACTGTCTTCTTAAGTCATTTTTTTAGCAGAAGAACAATGAGAAGCCCCCCCTCAGCCCGGGGGTTCCTCCCCCCTCCCCGTGTCACAGCCGGCTTCCTGAGGACACGGTGCTTCTAGGGCCCTCACTGCCCCGCCTCCTCGTTTGCGGTGGTTTAATGTGGTTTGTTCCCCCGTCATCAAGTGTTTTCTCCTGGTCCTTGTGGTGCCTGAACTTGGAAGAGGATACCGGTCGGTGGTCTGTGGTCTGTAAACCACGCGGGCCCCGTTCCAGACCCACCGAACCAGAACTCCCGGGGAAAGCATCCCGGAATTCGTGTTTCTCGAAAGCTCCCGGAATGGCTGGGAGGCACAGGTATGTTTGGGGAACGCTGGCGTGATCGATGCGTTTAGAGATGGTTTCTTTCTGTTTAACCCCCTCCCCGCCCCCTTCCTGGACAAACGCCAGGATTCCGACGGTGGGCGCTTCCCGCTCCAGGGCTTGGCTCACTCCACGGGCGGGCGGGGTACCAACTCACCCCCTGAGCGAGTTCTCCGGGCCGAGTCCGGAGCGCCCTTCTTTGGGAGCCGTGCGTGGGTGGGTGGAGCTGTCGCGCCACCACCCCACTGCCTTCGAGTGCTTAGTTTTGGATTCAGGCAGCCTTTTAACTTTTTTATTTTATTTTTAAAGTTAAATTTTAAGGAACAACGTCTAAAGCATACTTCCTTTAAAAAGGGGCCTGTCGGCCTTAGCTTGCAGTCTGATCGACGGTCCAACAGGGGGCGCCCAAGCCCCGCACCGCCCCGTGCGCGCCGCTGGCTCCCCGCTGGCCCTGGTCTCTGTGCTGCGCCACCTGGGGGACCGCAAAGCTTCCCAGGAGCCCTTGGCTTTCATCCTTCGACCTCAGGAAAAAAATTGACACACCTAAAAACCATGATGTTCAAATCGCTACGGATAATGAGGAATGTTACTACTGGGAGGATGTCATACAGGTGCAGAGGAAGAAACAGGGTTGAGGCTTTGCCCCTCCCAGGGTCTTGGATTTAGTAAGTTTTAAACCAAATTAAAGAATTAATTTACGTTAACTTATTAAAGTTAACGTAAATTAGCTTCTTTATAAGTTTTAAGTCAAATTAGGAATTCTCTTTAGGGTGAAATTTTAGCTATCAAAGGAGAGGATATTTTGGAGGGCATGAGATTTTCAAGTTCAGGCACTGAGATTCCAGCCCTTCTGACTCCTATGAGCACTAATACTCCCTCCCACACAACATCCCCACTGCTGGCGGGTGCGCATCGGAAACTCGAGCGGGGCGGCACTGGCTAGACGTGGGCAGACAGGCTGCAGGAATGACCGAGGGTGGAGGGAGGGCCCAGAGAAGAGGGCTGGGACCTCTTTGATGGATGACGGGGCAGGGATGGCACGGATGGGCCTTCAGAAGGCAGGTTGGGTGTCCTCCCCTCTCCCGTTTCTCCATGAGCTGGTACAGTCTGCCTGGGGGCAGCATACGTGATTCCGGCCCGATTCTACCCCTGCGACCCGAGACAATGACTCCACCTCCCTGGGCCTCAGTTTTCTCGCCTGTAAAATGGTGTTGGTGCCGAGGGGTTAGCCATTGAGTGTAAACGTTTCATAGCAGAAAGCTTCCTAAGACATTTTTTTCTGATCTAAACTCCTTGCCCTTTAATTTTTCTCATAAAACCTCCTTTCTGGACCCCGGGTCTCCCAGCTCCCCCTGGATGAAGATATTTAACTGTCTTAAAACACATTGCCCTAAACAAAGACAGTCTCCCAGATGCCATTCTCACAGGGACCCGCAGACTCAGTGCTGTGTAATTGTATTCTTTGTGATAAAGGCAACTCATTAATTGAACACCTCAGTATAATTTAGTGTTTGTAACTCTGTAAGATTTTTTGGTAGAATAAAATCTTAAATAAGAAAGACATGTAACAGAGAAGAACAAACCTGAAATATACATGATGGCCCATTCTCAAGACTCTGACCTTCAAAGGGTCAGAGACCCTTTGAAGACTTTTTATTCACATAGAGGTAAGAAGTTGCAGAACAGAGAATAACATTTGTCTTGTTAGAGGTTTACAGGAACATCGTGACCTGACTTACAGGGACAGCAGCAAGAACAAAGGATTCCAGCACCAAGAAGTTTACAACAACTAGCCACACCGCCTCCCCTTTCAGTATAAAAGCAGCCTGAATTCTAGCTGGGGTAAGATGGTTCTTTGGGACACTAGTCCACCGTCTCCTCTGTCTGCTGTCTTTCCGAGTAAAGTCGCTAGTCCTTGTCCCAGCATTTCATCTCTCAATTTACTGGCTTGTCACGTGGTGAGCAGTGTGAGCTTGAACTCAGTAACAGACATATTTTGTCTCAATTTACAGAAATGTGGTCACTTTCAGCTATTCTACCTTGTTCGTATGGGCCCAACATCCCAGGCTTTAGAGCTTTTTCTGGCTCTTGATTCTATCACTCACAGTGGATGACAAGCTTGTACGGTTTAGTATTGGAAGAGACCTTGGAAATCAAGCTGATCCTCTTAATTTTGTGTTATTTGCAAAACTGATAAGCATATCTTCCATGCCTTTAAGAAAATACTTGAGAGATTTAAACGTGTCAGAGCCATGCTGCCACAGGGGAGACCACCGCTGGAGACCTCCTTCCAGGCTGGCATCATTTATTAGCCAACACTCTTGTTTGTGGTTGCTCAACTAGCCTTGAGGTTACTTATTTGTACTCTGGAAGCGTCTACAATTCTTTTTGTCTACATAAAGATCAGGAAATACTTTCTCAAAGTTTCTTGTGTTCTCAAAGTCGATATCAAAACATTCTCCTTTTTATGGTGTCAAGTTTTATATTATAGTCAGTAACAGTTCAGCTGAAGGCTAAACCTGTATACAACCTAGATAGCAACTATGCGATTGTGTGTGCATGTATGTGTGTGTGTGTGTGCACGCGTGCATACCCACAGGGGCACGTGCACTGGAGGGAAATAGACCAACACCTTGATGGTGGTTAGATTAGGAAGATGGATTATAAATCTTCTTAAAATTTACTGTTAAGATTATACTACTTTTACCATTTAAAAAATACTAATCATAACTTTGTAAACCTTCACGTGAAAGTACATCTGTTTCGCGGCACCTTCAGTTTTGGTTTGTGGCTCTCAGGCTGTCTGTCCTGGAAGTGGTCTGGGCGGTGTTCCCGCGTCATCAGAAGGAGCAGGCTCACTCCCCACGGGGAGCGTGTTTGGTCAGTGATGGAGGAGCAGCGGGTTTGCTCGGGCTCCCAGGATGCAAACGTGTCCCCTGTTGACGATGGAGACCTTCTGATTATTCTGCTTTGGTGGACCCACTCCGGCACCCCAGGCAGTCACCCAGCTGACGTTTATCATTGGTTATAGATGGCTCAGAACAGGATGATTTGGGGGATATGAACTTGTTTTGTTCTCTGGAATTTTCTTTCCCCTACATTTCCCAAGAATGGAGCTAGGGCTCCTTACGTTTGTAGAGACCAAAGGCAGAAGCCCCTTGAAGACAACCTCTCTTCCTATTTGTTTGATGTCCGCTTTCACCAAGAGTCTAAACTCACTGAAGAGATTATTTGAGGTTTCTAGAGCAGGATGGAGACGAGGGGAGTGTCTTTTCAGGGGGAAAGGGGGCTGTAAAGGGAGATAGGCCGGAAATTCCCAGAGTCTGGCCGGTCCCTCCAGCAGCGGGGACCAGCCACTGGGGAATCCTGTCACCCAGACTTCCTGACCAGGAAAGGGTAGCAGAATGTGGCCGGCCACTGACCCTCTGCTGTGGTCAAGACGGACTGGAGGCTACAGGCCTGCTTGTGTTTGGGGGGCCACAAAAGCCTTCCCAATTCTTTTGCTACCCTAGGCAAGGGGCTGGAATTCCTGTAATGACACAGACAGAATTTCCTGCCAGCTCAGTGGAATGGCAAGCTCCATTTTATTTGATTTATTGAAAATAAAGAAAGGTGATACTTCCTGCACCTTGGGTTAGTGGCTAATTGATTCCTGAGACAGTTGTAAATTCACTGCGGGCCTGGAACGCAATCAGATGGATAGGAAATCAATGTCTAATTGTTTCCTTCCTCTTCGTTCTGAAGCATTCACAAGCGATAGGCGCTGGGGATGTCATGGAGAGAGGATAAGAGGACGCAGCCCGTCCTCAGGAGCCCGTGGTCTGGGGAGGGACAGCCACATGGTGTGAGGGGGTCTCTGAGGGAGGAGTGGAGAGGGGGTTGGACGAGGGGACGCAGTCCTGCCTCCCCCTCCTTGGCCAGGGCTGTTTGGATTCTGTGCTGGTACCTTGCTGAGCGTCACCTTGGAAGTTGCTAATGCACACGGTGGGGACTTGAATGAGATACAGGGAAATTTTAAATTGGATTAAATCAGTGTAGCTCAGGTCAGTGGTCAGTGCCCAGAGTGTGTTGCTCCAGAACTGGGGCCCCATCGGGTGACTCTGCTCCCACCTGGCCCTCTTCTCTTTCCAGCCCTAACTTTCTCTTGCCAGATTTGCATTTCTTGAGGGCCTCTGCGTGTGGACAGCACTGAGCTAGGTGAGAATCGGACCAACTGTGAACAAGATGAATCCAAGGATGGTGAACAAGATGACACTCCGACTGTCCTTTCTCCTGTGGAGGGTCCGCTGGACCTGCCGCCTCCAGGAAACCACAGAGGATGCTCTGACCTTAAAGCACGTGAGAACCGCTAGATGACGACCCTAAAGGATGTAGTCATTATTCCTTTTTAAAACTGAGGTGCAATTGACATATAACATTATGTTGGTTTCAGGAGCACAACTAAGGGTTCGATATTTGTATACATTGTGAAATGACCACCACAGTAAGTCTAGTTAACACCCATCACCACACATTGTTACAAACTTTGTTTTCTGTGATGAGAACTTTTAAGATCTACTCTTTTAGCAGCTTTCAAATATGCAATACAGTATTGTTAACTCTAGTCACCATGCTGCACATTACATCCCCAGGGCTTGTTTTTATAACTGGGAGTCTGTACCTTTTGACCCCCTCGTGTTCACTATTCTGAAGCTCCACGTCCAAAATGAAAGATGATGGAGGAACTTCATCACTGTGTAGGAGAAACATCACAGGAACTTCATCACTGTGTAGGAGAAACTTTCACTAGCTTCCATGTTGTATGTTTTCATATGTGGTTTTTCCCTTTCACACAGCTCTCCAACCATGAGAAAACTAGCTCAGAACATTCAGAAGTTGTCTGGGTTCATCTTCTCTCCATTGCCCTGCATCTCTTTGCGAGAGAGTGAATTAATAAGTCAGGAGTTAGGACCCAGAGATATTTCTCAGACTTAAACGATCTGACAGCCGACTAGAAATCAATGAGGTGTACTTTCAGCGACATCCCACTGATGTGAGCTGGTTTGACCCTATTTTACCCTCTCCAGGTGTCCACTTTCCCCGGGTTCCGCTCTGAACTTTGAAGCACTGCATTTTCTTGTCCTTTCCGATGGAAATACCCTGTTGTGAAAAAGGAAGGAATTATCTTTCTCAAGCTGACATCACGATGCTGGCAGACTTCATCCCGGTGCTCAGCGCCCTCAGTGTCACCAGCTCAGGTAAGCTCAAGCTAAAACAAATGAAGACTTGATCATCGTTAGTGCTGATAATGTTAGAATTACAAAATGTAATGTGTAGGTATCTTTAGGATAGCCTTTAAAATGTGGCTCCGATGAGTAAGTTTATGAAATCTGTATATTGCTAAAGAAATCATATCTATGAATTCCATAATGTTTATGCTTTTGTCATTTATTGTGTTATTCCTTTTGAATCGTTATCAGCTTGGTACGAAGATATAAAAGCAGGGAAAATCTTACTAAATGCACTGAATGGTACTCAGAGAACTGTTAAAATATTTAGCATAGGAATTGACTATATCAACATTTTAATATCCTATCTATGAACAGTCACTATATCTGTGTGCACATAATTATCCAAAATATCATGTAGACAGAAATATTTTCATAAATTTGTGTATGTAGGTATATTCAGTATGTATGTACATCAGAATTAAACGAAATATATATCAGACGTCTATGGACCTGTGTGAGTTTTCTGTGACTATTATCCACCAGAAAATAGAGGAATTCCTAATAAAGGATGAGGGCAAATAAAAGGAGAGAGAGAGAGTGAAAAAGAAAGAGGGAGAAAATAACTGAAAAGTTTAGGGAAAAATGGTCATTGTCTCCTGCCAGTTTTCTGGGTTTTGGAATCATTTCACTTTTCCTGTAACTTAAGAACAGAAAGCTCTTCCATGACACCAGAAACCATACAGAGCTAGGAGCCAGATGGTGAGAAAACAGTGTTATTCCTTTAGCAATTTGTATTTATTTGTCACTAGTATTTTTGCCACATCTGATTATTGTAATTTTCAGGTAGAGAACCAGAGGCCCTGAGATAGATTTGCCCAAGTCCTGAAATAAATCCTGGAATTAAAAGTCATAAGGCTGTGAGGCACACACACCTGAACGTCATTATATCTTCAAAAATGTAGCCTTTGCTACGTACCTGGGGCTCAGAAACACACAGTCATTTCTAAGTGCAGAGAGTGGCAAACCCACTTTCAAATATCACTAAATTTGGTCTCTGCAAAGCCTTAAGTGCAACTTGCCAATCATAAAAATAATAATCAACTTCTGTGTGTTTTAGCATGCAATTAATCATGAAAATAATAATCAGTTTCTGTACAATTAATGTCTGGTGTTTTTCTGCCTTAATTACGAGAGCATCCTATTTCCTATGAAAGAATTGATTCCTACCATTCCGCCCACAGAGAAACCACCCTCTGGTTCACCTCTGCCCCCTCCTCTGTGTGTTGTAAGTTACACAGAAAGTTGGAATCAGAGGAGGGCCTGGTCCCCGTCTTCCTGTGTGGGCTGCAAGAGTTTGGGAATGTAGACTGAGCTGTATACATCCGTCACTGATCTATAACAAATCCATGTAGTAACCGGCAGTAACTCTGGAATTTGTGAGTAGTTCTAGATCCACTGGAGTCTATTGCTATTTTTAGATCTGCACCACCTTTCCTTAAGTTCTTTAACTTGACTACTCATTGTAAAGAAAATAGTTTCTTTTTGTTACACAAGACTACCTTTTTCGAATTACAAGGGACAAGCCCTCATCTCTGCATCTCTGGTTTTGGTGGCAGGATCATTGTCATGGCCACGCTTTGTGTCTGCTCCCAGAAATAGGGACTGTGTCTTCTTTATCTTCCCATCACTCTTTCCACCTGATGACGTGTGTTATTCATTCAAAAAAATATTTATTGAAGATCTACCATATTGTAGTAATCGTTCCAGTATGTGGGATGCAAGGAGGAATAAAACTAGGTTGTTTTAAGAAACTCTCATGCTAGCAGGAAGCCATGAAATATTTATTATTTGAGTCCACCGTGAGGACTAGCTCTGCGTGTCGGCAGAAGAGGCTATTTGTGGTATGATTTTTTTTGGACGAGGTGATGATAATGAAAGGCAAACCCCAAATATACCAAAAGGTGTCAGACAAAAAATATGCCTCTCCCAACCATACTTGCTGAGGTTTGAAATTCTTCAATTACTTCTTTACTTTCCTAGCTGAGGATAAACAATGGTATTGTTTTCAATAAAATCGTAAATAATCATGGGAAGTTTCATCCATTAAGTTTTTTGATTGAAGTAGTGTTGCTTTATAATATTATGTAACTTATAGGTGTACAATATAGTGATTCACAATTTTTAAAGGTTATAATCCATTTATAGCTACTATAAAATGTTGGCTATATTCCCCGTGTTGTACAATATATCCTCGTAGCTTATTTTATACCTAATAGTTTGTTCATCTTAATCCCCTACCCCATGATACCCCTCCCCTGTCCCCACTGGTAACCACTAGTTTGTTCTCTATATCTGTGAGTCTGCTTCTTTTTTGTTATATTCACTAGTTTATTGTATTTTTATCATCTATTAAGTTTTATCAATTATTTATACTTTGGTATAAGAGAGTTTGTCAAAATTTTGCTGAAAGCAGTCGTTGATATGGGGGTGAGGAGAGAGCAGAGGGTCTGAGCACCTGAAGAAAGGTAAGGACACAGGAGCACGAAGAATAAAGAGACCAGAAACTCAAGTCGTGGGTTCCAAAGAAAAATCTGTCTCAAGCTGTTTCTGGGCGCCCCATCCAGATCTGTCGTGATTCCACTCACTGGGGTCGAGAGAGCCCTAAGCTCCTCCCAGGGAGTGTCTAGTCCCGGGGTAGCTTTGGTCACCATCACCTGGATGCCTTCTCTGCTGCAGCCAGGTGTGAAGGGCTGTTCTCGAATCAAGGGCGCATCTCAATCTTGAGCTCTCTATGTACCTTTGGAACAGCAGATGTTGGCATTAAGAGGTCACGTTCGTGGCTGTCTCATGGACGTAAAGAGCCCAGAAGCGCTGGGCGTGTGAATGGCTGGACCTTCCCCATCACCGCTCCCTGTTTTCACTGGGAGAGGTTAAAGGTCTTGCTTGAGCTCACACAGCCTGGAATCAGGACCAGACCTCTCGTCTCTGGGTCTGAGTCCAGGGCCTCTCAACGTTGAATAAATATTCATTGGACTCTCGTTCTAACGAGTGATGAGTTTGGCAGGAGACTCGGTGTCCGGAGCCAAGAGCAGCGCACCCTCCTGCAGCTCTGCCCCAGCCCGGTTCCACGTGGAGGAAATCACTGGAATCAGGCAGGGCGCTGCATCCCTGTCTGTCCGTCTGTCCGTCTGTCCATATGTACTGTCTGGTTCTCCCTCTTCTTGCCCTCTGCCTGCGGGGCCGCTTGTCTGGTCCCAAGGGAAAGATTTTGACAAAGAAAAATGAGACAAAGATTAAGTAGGAACGGGACTGCCCTGGTGGTCCAGTGGTTAGGATTCTGCGCTCTCACTGCTGAGGGCACTGGTTCAATCCCTCGTTGGAGATCTAAGATCCCCCAAGCAGCGCAGCACGGAAGCAAAAAAGGATTAAAAACTTAAGTAGGGAGAAGAGAAGAATGGGAGAGAAAGATGTTTCAGGAAGAAACGAAAATTCCTTTTTTACCAAAAGACATGGTGAAAAGCATCTCTAACAGGCAGCACACATCCTCTGAAGATGTGCGTTAGACCTAGTGTGTGTCGTGTGTGTGTGTGTGTGTGTGTGTGTGTGTCGTGTGTGTGTGTGTGGTGTGTGTGTGTGTGGTGTGTGTGTGTGTGTGTGTCGTGTGTGTGTGTGTCGTGTGTGTGTGTGTGTGTGGTGTGTGTGTGTCGTGTGTGTGTGTGTGTGTGTCGTGTGTGTGTGTGTGGTGTGTGTGTGTGTGTCGTGTGTGTGTGTGTCATGTGTGTGTGTGTGTCGTGTGTGTGTGTCGTGTGTGTGTGTGTGTCGTGTGTGTGTGTCGTGTGTGTGTGTGTGTGTCGTGTGTGTGTGTGTCGTGTGTGTGTGTGTGTCGTGTGTGTGTGTGTGTGGTGTGTGTGTGTCATGTGTGTGTGTGTGTGTCGTGTGTGTGTGTGTCGTGTGTGTGTGTGTCGTGTGTGTGTGTGTGTGTGTGTTGTGTGTGTGTGTGTTTTGCGGAGGGGCTTCAGGGGAATGTGGGGAGACCCCTGTCCGGTCTGAAGCAGGGTGGCTCTGCTCTGTGACTGTAAAGCACTGGACGTCCCCCTCCCCAGAGAGCGACCCCAGAGCAGCGCCCGTTCAAGAGTCCCCCCAACGAACCCCGCAGCAAAGCAGCCTGCCAGGTGCCACCTGCAGCAGAGGGAGGTTCCGGGGAGGCGGGGTGGGCGATTACAGAGCACCCTCAGCAGGGCCGAGTGTGTCCCCTTGACCAAACAAATACTCCCCGGGACCTGGTTGTAGAGCACCATGCTTCCCCGCGACAGACAGCTTGAAGCAACAGTTTGGAGAATACAGTGCTGACAGCACAACAGCAGAAAGAGCAGCAACAACCAATATGTGTTCATGGAAGTGAACTGTTGGAGCGGTTTTCATGTGGCAGTAAGACCACGGTGGAGGGAACAGTCTTTTGCCTCCTCAGTCCTCAGTGTACTTCATGGGACGGTGGACAGATGGCAGCTTGGGATTCAGAAGACCAGCCCGCCCCCCCCATTCACTGGGTGACCCCTCGCAGGTCCCCTGGGTCTGCACTCGTAAAATGAGGGGCTCGCATCACCATGAAAGTCCCTTCTGGCTCTGTTGTCTTCACGTCTTTATCATTTCTCTTTTCTTCCTCTTTAATTAATGCTGAAATTATTTACGAGTACAAATGTCCTCCCGTCCCTCCCTTAGGAAGCTGACTTTGGGGACTTCAAACCCCCATGGCAGAGGGGGGTGGGAGACTCACTCATCTTCCAAGAGCAGTTTCCTGACTTGTCAATGAATCACTGAGATGTATCTTAGAATAGTGGTCTTATCTAATTAAGCTGAAATAGAAGTCCATTTGCAAAAATTTGGTTTACACACAACTTTTCAGGAATCCACTTTTTTCTTAATGTATTTTTAAAATTTTACTGAAGTATAGTTGATTTACAATGTTGTGTTAATTTCTGCTGCCCAGCAAAGTGATTCAGTTATACATGTATATATTCTTTTTCATGTTCTTTTCCACTATGGTTTATCCCAGGATATTGAATATAGTTCCCTGTGCTACACAGTGGGACCTTGTTGTTTATCCATCCTCTATATCATAGTTTGCATCTGCTAATCCCAAACTCCCACTCCACCCCTCCCCTACCCACCCACCTTGGCAACCACAAGTCTGTTCTCTATGTCTGTGAGTCTGTTTCTGTTTTGTAGATATGTTCATTTGTGTCGTATTTTAGAAGGAATCCATTTATTTCTTAAGAGACCACTTGTCCTGGAAATCCTGAGAACATCTGTGGTTCCAAATCCTCTGGAGCCGTGAGCTGGTCTCCCATGCACAGAAAGTGCCGTTATAGCCTTTTGTGCATTTATTCATTCATTCGCTCATTCACTTAAAGTCATCTAATGTTTACTGAGGCCTTAGCCTCAAAGAATCAACATGGAAGCCCTTGCCCTTCCTCATAACATTCTATTTTACAAGAAGAACAAACCAGAAACAGTTTTGGGCCTGTCTCTACATCTGCTCCAATAACATCAGTGACTTCAGCTTCTATTTTGGGGAAGATACTAGGCAGAAAACATTCAACCTTTGGCCTTTTTCTTTTCTTTTTTGGTAAGGTCTGTTTTGGGCAATGCAGATTTGTACTAGCCAGCTCAGGCCACCATAACAAAATACCACAGACTGGGTGACTTAACAGAAGTTTATTTTCTCACAGTTCTGGAGGTTAGAAGTCCATGATCAAGGTGCCAGCAAACTCGGTTTCTGGTGAGGGCTCTCTTCCTGGCTTGTAAACTGCTGCCTCCTGGCTGTGTCCTCACATGGCCTTTCCTCTGTGCTTGCCTGGGGAGAGATCTCTGGTTTCTCTTCCTCTTCTTATGAGTTCTGCAATCCTATCGGACTAGGGCCCCACCCTGATGACCTGATTGAACCTTAATTGCCTCTTTTGAGGCCCTGTCTCCAAATGCAGTCACACTGTGGGTTAGGGCTTCAACGTATGGACTTGAAGGGACATACATCCAGTCCGTAAGAGCCAGTACAGAGCTACGCCTTTGCCTCCTTGACTCAGATGGCAGCTCACCCTCTGACATGGGCAACAGGGTCAAAACAAACACACAGGTCTCTGAGAGCAGATCTGCTCACTTCCCTCTGGACGCTGGTGAAGAGCAGGGTCCAGCTGTCCTCACAGAGGGGGTGGCTTGGGGGTGGCACGGGCTGGGGAGGTCAGGTCATAGTCTTAGGAGATCCTTCCCAACATGCAACTCCCACTGCCTCCAAACTGACAGTAAAGTTATCCTGCCAGGAAGGAAGGTCCAAGGTGCAGTCTTAGGATCCTTCTCACATGTCCAAAATCATGATAATGCAGGGCCGTCCCAGCTAATAAGCCCATGGTGTGTGTGTGTGTCTGTGTGTGTGTGTGTGTGTGTGTGTGTGTTATGTGTATGGTGTGTGTGTGAGTGTGTGTATGGTGTGTGTGTGTGTTATGTGGCGTGTGTGTGTGGTGTGTAGTGTGTGGTGTGTGTGTGGTGTGTTGTATGTGGTGTGTGTGAGTGTGTGTATAGTGTGTGTGTGTGCTATGTGTATGGGGTGTGTGTGTGGTGTGTAGTGTGTGGTGTGTGTGTGGTGTGTTGTATGTGGTGTGTGTGTGTTATGTGTATGATGTGTGTGTTATGTGTATGGTGTGTGTGTGTGTGCTATGTGTATGGGGGCATGGGTGTGTGGTGTGTTGTATGTTGTATGTGTGGTGTGTGTGTGTTATGTGTATGGTGTGTGTGTGAGTGTGTGTATGGTGTGTGTGTGTTATGTGTATGGTGTGTGTGTGAGTGTGGGTATGGTGTGTGTGTGTTATGTGTATGGTGTGTGTGTGAGTGTGTGTATGGGGTTTGTGTGTGCTATGTGTATGGGGTGTGTGTGTGTGGTGTGTAGTGTGTGGTGTGTTGTATGTGGTGTGTGTGGTGTGTGTGTTATGTGTATGGTGTGTGTGAGTGTGTGTATGGTGTGTGTGTGAGTGTGTGTATGGGGTGTGTGTGTGTTATGTGTATGGTGTGTGTGTGAGTGTGTGTATGGTGTGTGTGTGAGTGTGTGTATGGTGTGTGTGTGTTATGTGTATGGTGTATGTGTGAGTGTGTGTATGGTGTGTGTGTGTGTGCTATGTGTATGGGGTGTGTGGTGTGTGTGTGTTATGTGTATGGTGTATGTGTGAGTGTGTGTATGGGGTGTGTGTGTGTATTATGTGTATGGGGTGTGTGTGTGTGGTGTGTGTGTGTGGTGTGGTGTGTGTGGTGTGTGTGGTGTGTGTGTGTTATGTTTATGGTGTGTGTGTGAGTGTGTGTGTGGTGTGTGTGTTATGTGTATGGTGTGTGTGTGAGTGTGTGTATGGGGTGTGTGTGTATTATGTGTATGGGGTGTGTGTGTGTGGTGTGTAGTGTGTGGTGTGTTGTATGTGGTGTGTGTGGCGTGTGTGTGCTGGTTCAGACATCGTGCAGTTGTCCTCAGCCTTCCTGGTGTACCTCAACCATCATGAGATGTTGTCCTCAGTGACTTGCTCTCATGGCTGAGCTGGGACGCAGGGACTGAGGAAGGTCACGGCGTCCTGGCTGGAGGGGAGCCACGAGGCGGGGGTTGAAGCTGGCGCCGCGGCTCCTGAGTGGAGTTAGCACGTGTACAGGGAAGAAGGCCGAGTAGCTGGCGGGCAGGTACATGCAGGCCCAGCGCGGAGCCCAGCACACAGCGTTTTCCTCCTTAGGGGAGGGGCTGCCTGCACAGGGAGGGGGGCGGCGGGCGTGGGGGACAGCCGCGGCCCCCCTGCTCCTCCTTCTCCTGGGGGGTCCAGCTCCGGCCAAACTCTCCAAGGCTACTCGGCAAACACATGCCAAGTAACTGCACTGTTACCAGCTCGGCAGCCACGTTGCCGGCCCTGTCCTGAGAGCTGGCACGCGTAGGGGAGCCAGACGACAAGCAGATGGGCACACAGCACCATCAGGAGCGCCGATGCGGGATACGGTGCCCACATTTAAAGGTACAGGATAGAAGTGCATACGCAGTGTGGGGAGGGATCCTTAGATGGTGTAACCTCAGTGACCTCTTGAGGAGGAGACGTGAGCAAGGCAGGGCACCGTGAGGAGGGGAGGGTGGGCTCCCCAGGGCAGGAGCTTCCCGGGCAAGTTCTGAAACGTGCAGACGGGCTGAGGCCTGGGGATGAGGGGCAAGGCCAGGGTGGGGGAGGGGGGGCACCCTCTAGGGCCTGGGAGGCCACGGTAAGAACTGGGGGTGTTTTTCTAAGTTTGATGGGAAACCATGGGGGGGGTGGTTGAGCAGGAAACTGCCATAATCCTCTTCTGCTTTTAAGCAATGGTCTAGCTGCTGGAAAATGGACTATAAAAGGGGCAAGAGTGAAGCAATTAGGAGGCAGCACACGAATCCAAGAGGGAGATGATGGAGTCTGAGATCAGGGTGGTGCCCCAGGAGGAGCTGGGAAGCCATCAGAGCTGCCGCGCTGCTTAGGAAGCTAAGCCCAGGTGTGGGTAGGGAATTCGGGAAGTTCAGCCTCTTCCCTCAGAGGCTTCGGGGAATTTCAATTCCCTATCCTCCCACTGCCCACATTTCCAGGAAGGTTTTAGGGCCAGTACAGAGGGCTGTCCTGGCTGCCACCCGCTGACCTGCTTCTTGATGCCCCTCTGCTGGCTAAGAGTAGTTGACGTGTCGAAGTTTGAGAACCGTTAGGCTTTTGAGTCAATAAGCACAGACACAAGGTTACACCTCTACCACCCCTCAGCATCTTCATCTTCACCAGCTTTCTAGAGCGGAGGAGAAAGGGTGGGGACAGCCACGGCACGCAGCCCCTCGTATCCGCGCCCTGCTCACCCCAGGAGGAGCATTCCGAGTTACATTTTGAATCACGACTCCCCAGTAAAGTGAAGGTCTCATGCACATGTGGAGCATGTGTGTGATTTTGCTTTTCTTCCCACTAAGACTCTCTGGGTTTTCATTGGGTAAACGTGCGGGTGTGTCTTGCATGTGGCCTTGCCAGCCACGTGTGTCTCTCAGTGGGAAGAAGAGGTTTTCTATGGGAAAGCGGATGGTGCAGAATGAGTCATTGTAGGATTTCAGAGGGTGCTGGACAGAGGAAGAAAGGGGCCATATTTAAAACAACAAAGAGCTTCCTGGTTTCAAATTGGATAGCATAGCACTGAAAAGAAACAAAACTTACCTCTAGACCATGTTCCTAAACCATTTCTTCAATTTGAGTGTTAAAGCTTGAAATTAGGGTGTTTCTTAGGCTTTTGTACACTTGGGGCGGAAAAGAGTTGTTGTTAGAACCTGGTTCTTGGCCAGGGAAGCTCTCCGTAAGGGAGGACTTCCCCAGGAGGAAGGGAGGGAACCGGCGGGGCATGTGGTAGGTGTTCTGTGAACATGTGCTGAACGTATGGAAAATGGCCTGGCTCTCCCTTCATTGGTGCATTCATTAAGTAGACATCAAATGAGCTCCTGCTGTGGCCGGACACTGTGCTAGGTGCTGGATGAACATCACCAAATAGCACAGATACTGTGCCTGCCATCGTGGAACCCGAGGGGAGGACAGACAGGGACAGATGCATGACAAATTGTGATGAGGGATGTGAAGGGGCCAGACCAGGTGCAGTGATGGACAGTGCAAGCAGGCAGAGACCGCCTCCGTCAGGAGAGGGTCATGGGGCAAGACGTGGCTGTGAATGATCCTTCTGGGGTCAAGGTGTCGACCTCTTGATGAGAAAGCCCTGTAAGAAATCAAAGCTCTGGGTAAGGTATAGAGTCTACTTTTAATTATTTTTTTCTTCCAGTTTTATTGGGGTGTAATTGCCATATAGCCCTGTGGAAGTTTAGGAGGCACAGCATAATGATGTGACTTGCATGCATCATGAAAGGATGACCACAATAAGTTCAGTGACTTATCCATCCATTGCCTCATACAGATACAACATTAAAGAAGTAGAATGAGAGTCTACTTTGAGCGGTGCGTTTGGGGAGGGAGCTGGGGTGGGTAAGGAGAATGTTTACAGAGAACCCTTGTAGCCTCAACCCGGCCTCTGCTGAATCAGGCTGTTTAGAAATACACGATGTCCGGCTGGAGAATGTGGACCCAGCCGTCCCGCCTCCCCGGTTAATTCGGGTCCCCTCATGTCTTACAGCGGCCGCAGGATTCAGGTCCATAGCCGAAGAAGAAGATGCACTGCTCAGACATTTATTCCAAGGTTACCAGAAATGGGTTCGCCCTGTATTACACTCTAATGACACCATAAAAGTATATTTTGGGTTGAAAATATCTCAGCTGGAGGATGTGGTGAGTAATCTTCGGCCCTCAGCTGCAAAGAACTTGCATTCCTTCACCCATTCTCGAGGCTAACATTTGATTTTGTTTTCTTTCCCCACGTCTGCCATTTCAGTTTTAAAAATAAAACCTGCCCCAAGAAGCCAGTGAAATGACCCGCGGAAAGAATGAGAATGTCATTTTCATTGCAACACTGTTGGCGGGGCGTGGGTGGGGTGGAGGAGGGACTTTTTCCCCGGGGGAGGTGGGGGGATGTGCCTGCTAGGAGGGCATCACCCTTGGCAGTTCTGCTGGAGCCACCAAGGTGAGCATCAGGGTGAGGGGCAGGGCTGCAGAGGTGGGGCTGAGCCAGGGCTGGCAGGGGTGCTTGCGGGGAGGGACAGCAGATGGTGACAGCACCAGAGTGAGTGCCTGGGTGACCCCATCCCCTCCCGGATCCCCTCAGGACCCCATACCTTTCCCTGACACGCCACACCTTAACATTCTCTACTAATTTTCCTGTCGGGCTCACATTTCTGCCATGATGTCCCTGGGGAAATCCATGAACTTCAACAGCCCCGATTCTGCAGAATCATTCTGCCGTGGTCCCCAAAGTCACAGAATAATCCTCTGCCATTGCCCAAATCCTCCACCCCACCACAAGTGCACACATGCGTCCTCCCCAGCTGACTCAACGCCCAGGATTCCTTCTAGAAAATCATGCAAAGCCCATCTCCCATTTAGCTAATACTTCATTCTACTTCACACCCTTACCATGCCTTCGGTTATGCAATTTTATATAAATATCACCACAGTGAACTACTACTTGCTCTAATTATTATTATTCATTTTAAGCAAAGTATGCATAATACTTCAGCAAAATATGCATAATACCTCTCAATGCCATTTAACTTCTTCAGTTGAGAATCCTTTTCACTTTGGACCCCTCAAAGGTAAGACTCAGGAAGTCTTGGACAAAAAAAAAAAAAATCCAGTACACAGTTTCACTTAATTTGAATTTAATTTTCATTCTCTTAGGATGAGAAGAATCAGCTGATGACAACAAACGTGTGGCTCAAGCAGGTACCTGTCAGTCCCAGGCCTGTAGCTCCCCCCTAACTGCTCCCGTTCTTTCTACTGAGAAAGGCTCCTGTTGAAAAATAATGATTTTAAAGAGCATATTGAGTTCTTCAGGGAGATATTTGGGAGAGTTTGGGGAAGGGTTTATTCTTTTGTATTCTTTTCTGCACGAATCAGAGGTCAGTCTGGAAGCTCGTAGGCACACCTTGCTCTGTCTTCTTGCTCCTGGAGTGGGCAGGTAGGAGGGTGACTCTGACACTGGTCCCTGGGCTACTTGGAGAAAGGTGGGAAAGGTTCCAGGGTGCAACTTATCCCCATGTAAGCTACCACAACTGGATAAGAAAATCAGGGATGTTAAAATCTCCCTCCTCCCCCCTGGTCCTCCCTGGGATGACTCTTCCCCTAATGTTGTTCCCTAGAAACAGAAAACAGGGAATGACAGGGGCCACTCACCACCAACTTCAGAACAAGGTGAAGCCCAAGTCAAAATGATGAATCTCCGTTTTCCTGATATGACTAGAAAAGCATGTGAATGGTTTTCAGCTCTTAGCTTGGCCATAGCCTGTTTCCTGCTCTTTCTGGAGTTGCCAGGAAATAATTACCATTCAAGTTTGCATATGTCATGTAAAGGAGAAAATATTGGCACTTCCTTGATAGGAGGTAAGAAGGTTGATTTAATTGCTTACTTTTTATTTTTGTTAGCAATTATTTGGTTTTTTACGGGATGTTGCCTCATCTCCCAGAGATTTAAAATCTTCCCAGTGGGGATATGTTAATTATCTCACTTAATTTTAATGTACAAACATAATATGTTTCATTTGTTTATGTTGAAATGAATTAGTTATCTATTCAGGTTTAGTAGACTTGTTCAGGTCTTTCTGCTAACGGTTTGTTTATAAGGAACAATGGATAAAAGAGACTGTAAGGAGATTCCCTAGACTTCATCTGGTGTCATCAGATTTCTCCCACCCAAAAACTTTGATCAGAGTTGGATAATCATTATAAATTTTACTAGTTTCTAGTTCTCTGATTCTTTTCTTGGTAGGTATGTTAACATGTTATGAAATGGATCTGCATATTTTTTTACTTGCAAATAAAAATGTCCAGGAGAAAATAATAAGCTAGGAATGTAGATATAAAAATACAATTTAAATAAGTGTACTTTTCGATATACCTATCTCATTCCTCAGAACTTATCCCACTTTTGCACTTTCTAAAGTGGAATTTGGAGGTATTTTGAGTTCATAAAAATCAGTAAGAAGTCCTGTATTTGAGCTTTCAGGGAAGAGAAGAAAAACTTTTCTGTTAAAGTGTAAATAGGCTTGGGAATTTGGCAAAAATAAAACAAACGAACAGACTCTCACTGATTCACACACACCTCCTCCAGCTGCTCCTTGAGGTTAAGCTCTTACACTTAAAACAGTGGTCCAGGACCCTTGGCCTTTGAGATAGTAGGGACTTCTCACTTTTCTTGAGATTTTGGAAATAGGGAGTCATTTCAGCCAAAGAGAACAATGTCAGACACGAAGGGAAGAAACCACTGCTCCTTGGTTTCTAGCTGTACTTTAGAAATGACCTCTCGCAAACCTATGCCCCAGAATCACGGTGGCCTGGTGAGAGCCTCCAGGGCAAGACAGAACCAACACCTAAAAACCCCCAACACCCAAAACAGAGCAAGAGAAATCTCCAGGGGGAGGTGGGGGCTTGCTAGCTGACACTTAGAAAAGCCAGCTGGGGACTTTGGTTCCCATGTCATAAAAGTAACGAGAGTAACACGGTTTCATTGCATTAATTTGCAATGGGTTGTCATGGCTCTTATCCATTTACATTTCTCAACCTCTCTGAATTAGCAGCGCAGGTATCATTACCCCCGTTACCAGAGACTGAAGAGTCTGCCTCACCTGGCTGGAACCAGCCTTCCCCAGTTAGGGCCTTGTCTGCCCATCCAGCTTTGCACAAAACATCAAGACCTGTTTCTAAATTAGAGGAGGATCCAAAGTGGGAGAAACCACCGAGAATATCAGGAAACTATTCCACTCACACAGATTGGATTTGGAGCAGGAATGTCACAATAGGTATTAGTCAGTAAGGGCTATGTTATGGCACAAACAATGTGGCAACAAAAAAGAAAGGAGAATCTATGGCCTAGGTGGCAGGCAGGGAAGGCTGCCTGGAAGAGGAGGCATTGGAGCTCCACCATAATGTTACTTTTATACTTTTTATAAAGCTTTTTAAAACTAAAAAAGTAAAAGAAAGGACAGAAGAAAAGGGATGATAAAAAGAAGATAAAATTGATGTTTAAAAAAAACTACCATTAGAGTTTTACACAGACGTCAGTTTCAGAGTAGCCGACAACAATACTGAGATTTATTGAGCACCTGCCAAGTGCCCAGTCACTCTGCTGCTTGTGTCACGGGAATGAATGCATTCAATTCTCACAGCCACCTCCTAGGAGAGGCCTGTTATTATTCCCACCTTGCAGATGAGAAGACTGAGGATTGGAGGACTGGAGTGACTTGCCTCGGGTTACACAGTATTAGGTGCAGCCTGGCTTGTATAAAGAAACATATTCTTCTTTAGACTGGAGGCAGCTGATGGGAGACGTCCGGCCCTCCTCTCAGGGCTGTCCCTGTAGAGTCCGGTTCCTAATCCTGGCCTTCTAAGGCTTCGATTCCTCAACCTCTGGGACGTCTCCTGGAGTTGGTCTAGAAAGACATGCGGGACAGAATGAGGCTAGGGTTCGCTCCATCTTCCATTCATTCCACAGGGTTTATTTAGAGGCTGCTAAGGGCCAGGCACTCTGCTAGATCCTGGATGTACAGAGCACAAAACAGCCCTGCTTCAAGGAGAGGATCTGGTGTTAATTGTGTAAAAAATAACTACTGTAATATGATAAACACCATAAAGAAAGTATATACATAAGGAACTGGGTCATTACAATAATGACAATGAAACAGGGAGTAAATCAGGGAAGGCTTCCAAGGGGAGGAGACATTTAGACTGGCTCTTGCAGGATCATTAGAAGTTCTACAAGCCATAAAAGTGGAGAAGTTGTGACCCACCTGAATAGGCTTCCCAATAACACGACTTCCCAAAGCTCTCACACCAGAGCAAACCTACAGGAAACTTTTTCCAATCACCCCTGTCAACCTCAGTCAAAATAAAGACAAAAATGACCAAATCTTCCTCTTTTGTCATTGCCCTCTCAGACACTGAAAAATGCTCCCTAGTTCATTTCCACAGAGAGAATAAAATTCTACCTACTTGGACCAAAAGCATGTCTCCTGATAGCATATGCAACTGAGATGCTTGGTTTTTTTATTTGTTTGTTTGTTTACCCTATTCCTCTGCTGTATCTTCTATTTCCTTCATTCTCGTCTGATATATCTAGACATTTCTCTTCTATCCTCTCAACCACAGACCTTTACAAGCACAAATTTAGTGACATCCTGAAAAAGTCCTCTACGTGGAGCTACTTTTATGTTACTGATTTTATTTTGCAAACTCGTTTGTCTTCCTCCTTCGTACTTCCAGAGAGTAATCAAGACCATATAAATCATAAATAGATTATTAACTCACTAAAACTCCGTGAGAAATACTCACTGCCCTAGCCGCTCAGATTCTGCTTCGTCGTTGTCAAGGGTAGGAAAACTGCACCGTAGGTAACCAAAAGGGGATGGAAGATGAAAATATCCCTTCTTTAATGACAAGAGGGTTGGCCCTTTGCCTAGATGTTATTGTGTGAATAATCACTCTGATGACAGATGTCAAGTATATTCACTCAACTAGCACTTCCTGAGCACCTACTACGTGCCAGGGATGGTGGAGGGCACTGGGCCTGCACCGCTGGAGGCATACTCCAATGAACCAGTAAGATTCACTGTTGCCGAGAGCTGGCTGCTATCCTAGCCCCATGGCGACCCCAGGGGAAACAAATCTTCCTTAATCTCTGCCCAGGCCAACACCTTAGACTGGTGTTGTTTCTCCAACAGCTGATTCCTGTTTTAGATCAACAAAAAGTTCAGAAACATGATGAAGGCCTCATTGGATGAATCCCTGCAGCTGGCTTGCAGCAGAAAACCAAGAAGCTGGTTTATTTCATAACAAACCCAAGGAAAGGACAGCCTTGCCATTAAGGTCTGGGCCATGTCCCCAAAGCCTTCCACAACCTGCAATGGCACTTGTACGTCTAGGAATTTACCTCAGACCTCCCTCACCATCTTATTTTCCTTCCTTTTCTACAGCCTCACTCTGACCTTAGCAGAGGAGACCCGTGTGGTCTTCTGATTCACATGGATTCAAGCAGAGTGAGTCAGGAATCCAAAGTCTCGCTGTATAAACTTGAGCAGGTCACTTCGCCTCTCTGACCCTCAGTCTCTTCATCTAGGAAATAGAGGCAATGCCTAGCTCACAGTGTCGCTGGGAGGTTGAATGGGATTGTGTGCATGAATGTGACTCCTACATGGTCTGGCACGTAGTGGGGACTCAATAAATGTCATTTCCTGGTGCCACCTTTGTAGGCTTTCTCATCCTTAATGACAAAGCCCATTTCTTGGCCTTGAAAACTCATAGATATTATGGGAATATAAGACATATAATATGTCATGTTGCTGTCTTTAAAGTGAATCAACATTAATTCAGTTTTAGGAATTTCACACCTGACTTTGAGATAACTAAAGATCCCAAGGGTGTCCCAGAGGTTGCCAATCACCAGCAAGGAATATTTGTTCCTTACTATCTTTTGGTCTTGGGATTAAGAATTACTAATTGTTATAATAATATTTTTTCTAATTATTAAGAATAATTAGGAGAATTTATTTATTATAAAAAAGTCATGACTTATAGTTTTAAAAAATCTTATGATTTAGGTTTAAATGAAATTTGGTAATATCTCGACACTTATGGGTGATATTTCAGGTAATATATGTAAGAAAGGACAGTTTTAAGGGAATATATATGATATGCATTTGAAGTTGCACTTTTCAGAATTAAGAGAGCTAGACTGGGAGTATGTTTCCATTTTTTTTCTCAGTCAGAGATTAACTTTGGTATTTGGCTGTGACCTACCCTGCGCTCCCCTGTTTCCTATGATAACAAGCTCTCAAGCCCGGGACTGCTGCAAAGTGAAGCTGATGTTTGTACAGGGCTTTGGGAATCTTGGCCAGGACATGCTCTGTGAACACTGGATATTGTTTCTAATCTACTGCTTTAAGAAGGCAGAGACAAGAGATCAATCTCCAAACGCCTCCACGGTTTCAGAGAGAGCAGGGAAGTGACCAGAAAGCCTCACAGCTCCTTAGAGAGCAGGACCGGAGATTTGGGCTCTGAATCCTCACCTTGACCCAGCTGACCCCAAGATGAGCAGTGGCCCTGGGGTGTGGGGCTCAGCCAGCATCATGGTGGACCACAACCTGCTGGGAATTCTGTGAGCCGCTCTGATGGGCACGTCTGATTCCCCAGGTCTAGCATCAGAAGGACCCCAAGATGGTGAGGAATGTCTCCCTTAACCCCGCAGAGGAGCACAGCTAGTAAAGAACAGTGCAGGGGTGGAACTCTAATTCAGGGCTGCTTCTCTCTTTCTCTCTCTCTCTCGGGTACCCCCAAGTAAGCGGCAATGACCACAAGTCCCACCTGCCCCTTTTCCTTTACTGGTCAAGAACACACCCTGAATCCACTGGAGCTGTCTTTGTATCCTCCTCGAGGATTGAGACGTGTCCCTCATTCACCCATCCACTCACGTCTGCTGTTCATCCTGGAACAGCGGCCACGGCTGACCTGCCCTCTACAGCACCCACTGCCCCTTCCTACCCTCTGCTTCAGCTTCGATGTCGTCACATCCGAACCTCCTTCCCTGTCCACTCACCGTCCTGCATCTTTACACCCGAACCGCGCCCTTCATGGCAGTGACCACAGGGTGTGGTGATGGTTTGCCGGTTAGTTTACTCGTTCTTATCTGAGACGGCCCCAGGCTAGGAGGGCAAGGCGGCCCTGCGCAGTGCTGGTATGAGCCTCGCATATTTGTGGAATGAATTAATTCCCCCCAAATTGTGAGCCTCCTGAAGCACTGTCTCTGTGCTGCCTCTGGCCACAGCTGTTCATCTTGCTGTCCGGTGAGCGAGACAAATCTTTCTGACTGAACAGCCTCTCCCTCTGGGGCTTGGCCCACTTCCCTGAGCACAGTCTGTATGGCCGGTGTGCGTTTGCTGGGACGTGCCCCCAGAATGTGAGCTCCCCACCTTCCTCCTTGGCTGTAGAGCCGGGCTTCGGTAAAGACGGGCAGTGCCTGTAGAAGAGAGAAGACTGAATTCCAGAAGCAGGCAGTTTGATTTCCAGATCTTTAGGTTCCAAGCGGAGGAACTGTGGGTTTGGACTCACTGACTGTGCTCGCTTAACACTGATTTTTAAAGACGGAGCCAGAGTGTAAGAGCCCAGCTCCAGCCAGTCTGCCCGAGTGCACGTCCGTCCCCAGGGCTCATCGCCTGTGGACCTGCAGCTCGCTCCCTGCCCGGCATCTATTTTCATATATAGAAAGGTACTTTCCATATATGTAAAGAACTAAAAACTCAGTAAGAAGGAAACAGACAACCCATTTTAACAATGTGCAAAAGATTTAACGACCACTTCACCAAACAAAATGTGTGGGTGGCAAGTACGCACAGGAAGAAATGCTCAGCATCGTTTAGTCATCAGGAAAATGCATAGTAAAAACCGCAACGAGAGACTACTTTACAGCTATTATACTACAGTTAAACATTTAAATGTGACAATCCCCAGTACTGGAGATGGCGCCAAACAGCTGGAATGGTCATGCGTTGCTAGTGGGAATGCAAAACGATTCAGCCCCTCCGGTATGTATCATATTAAGTTAAACGTACACTTACTCTATGACCCAGCCATCCCCCTCCTAGGTATTTACCCAAGAGAAAAAAAAGAATGGTTTTCACCCAAAAAACTACAAAATGTTTATAGTGGCTTTATTTATAATCATTAAAAACTGAAAAGAATCCAGTTATTTTACCTGGTGAATGGAATAAAAAGAATTGTGGTATATTCATACAGTGGAATACTTCTCACTAACATAAAAATGAACAAACTACTAATACAACCTAGAAGAATCCAAAATGTATTCTGATAAGTAAAAGAAGTCAGGATGGAATGGCTACCTATTGTGTGATTCCATTATATGACATTCTGGAAAAGGCAAAATTATAGGATCAGAAAATAGATCAGTGGTTGCCAGGGACTGGGGATATGGGAGGGATTGATTACAAAGGGGCAGCCCGAGGAAAATTCGGGGGCAACAGAGCTATTCTGGTATCTTGATGGCATTAGTGATTATCCAACTGTTTGCCTGTAGAACTGTAGAGTGACTTTTATTGTAAGGAAAATTTTAAAATGTAAAAGTGAAAACAGACCAAAAATGCTGCTCTGAGTTCCCTTCAGCATTTCTGGGATTCAGGCTTGCTGCCAGTAGTAGAAATCTCCTTAGCAGGAGACAAATAATTCATAGGAAGGAAATTATATTTGCTTTTCAAAATGGGCAGAGGAAGAGGAAGGAAGAGAGAAGCTTGTGAGTACCAAGTAAGCATGGTAAATGCTTTATTAGTTTGGGCTCTTAAACTGTCAGTCTTCATATGCATGGTTTTCCATAAGTAGTCATGCAATTCTTTTTAATCCTTTAGAGCGTAGCTTTTTAAAGACCCATATCTTTTTAAATTTGTTTCTCAAGGATTAAGCCTCACAAATATTGCCTAAGAGAGATGGTGTCTCATCTGGTGCGTATAGTTCCATCCTTTTCCAGGCATCATGCATATTTCAATATTTTACCATCTAGTGAATCATCTATCTGCTGACTCCTGATTTTTTAATGACAAAGTTGGCATCACTGGGCTCCAGGAAGCCTCACACTGGGCATACCCTCCCAACTTCCTGAAATGTCATTTAATCTTCTCCTGTATCATTCCTCAACTGTCCACGTGACAGACAGTGGAATAATTAATTTTCAGGTCAGATTTCATAAGATTCTAGATCCTCAATCTTTTTAAGTCCACTTCTGCTGTAACTGGGTCATCCATACATCATCCTTCATAATTCAATCAATTAATGGTCAGTTTTGTTAATCTGGATCCACCAGCCCCTGTAAAACATGCTAAATAATTTCATTCTATTACAAGGAAAAATATGCAAGCATCTGGAGGCTAACAGCATTAGGAATATAATTTAAAACTGGATTTGGTACTCACAAAATAAATTCAGATTAGAACTTAAAAGGAGATTCTTGGGAAATATTTTTTCATTGGGTAAAAGTTATAATGTCCTCAAGAGTAGTCAGCAGATACTGGAAGTTTCACATTAACATGCTGCATGCATCTTTGTCCAAGACTCTTGATTGATATTCAAAATCATTTGTCTCAACACCATTATCATGAGATTACAATATCACTGGACCAACTCTCCTAGAATAAACTGAGTTAGAGCTATCTTTGCTTTTCTTTTGTTCTTTAGGAGAAAATAGGCTGAAAAAATAGGTCATGAATCAGTGGTGTTTGTTGCTGAGCCTCTAAATTGTGAGGTAGTTACGGCAATTTTGGAAATCCCAGACTGGACAGGTGTGAGAGTCTGGGCACCATCAAAGACCAGGCTGGCTCGAACTGTACCTTGACCTGCCCTGAGTCACGGATAGGGTCATAAGGTCTAAAGTGGATGAATTTCCCTTTTAAAATAAAACACTGGATTAGTAAATTAACATAAACTTGAAGATTCCAAACTCTAATACCTTGAATTTTCAGAACAAAATTACAGTATATTAATTTCACACAGGAATGGACAGACCACAAATTACGCTGGAATCCAGATGAATACGGTGGAATTCACTCAATTAAAGTTCCGTCAGAATCTCTCTGGCTGCCTGACATAGTTCTGTTTGAAAAGTAAGTATCACAGTAGAAAAGTGCACTGGTCAGATTAGGAGGAGAAATAGAAAAGCCTGATTGTGCCAAAATAATTAAGAGAAAGGTACAACTTTAACGAGAAAATTATTCCTTTTGGAAATATTGTTTGACCCAGTGGTAGGAAAGTCATAAAATACAAATAGTACGACGGAGAAAATCGAAAAAACAGTTAATATGTGTTCAACTAACCATCAGGTGAACCGTTTTTCGACAGCGCTGACGGACGGTTCGAAGGCTCGCTCATGACCAAGGCCATCGTGAAATCCGACGGGACCGTGGTGTGGACGCCTCCCGCCAGCTACAAAAGCTCCTGCACCATGGACGTCACCTTCTTCCCATTCGACAGGCAGAACTGCTCCATGAAGTTCGGATCCTGGACTTACGACGGGACCATGGTTGACCTCGTCCTGATAGATGAGAACGTGGACAGAAAAGACTTCTTTGACAACGGAGAGTGGGAGATCCTCAACGCCAAGGGCACGGCGGGGAGCAGGAGAGACGGCGCGTACCGGTACCCGTTCATCACCTACTCCTTCGTGCTGCGCCGCCTGCCCCTGTTCTACACCCTCTTCCTCATCATCCCCTGCCTGGGGCTGTCCGTTCTGACAGTGCTTGTCTTCTACTTGCCTTCTGACGAGGGGGAGAAGCTCTCCTTATCCACCTCCGTCTTGGTTTCCCTGACAGTGTTTCTCCTGGTGATTGAAGAAATCATCCCGTCCTCCTCCAAGGTCATCCCGCTCATTGGCGAGTACCTCCTGTTCATCATGGTCTTCGTCACCCTGTCCATCATCGTCACCGTGTTTGTCATCAACGTCCACCACAGATCTCCCTCCACTTACCACCCCATGGCCCCCTGGGTTAAGCGGCTGTTTCTGCAAAAACTTCCTAAATTACTTTGCATGAAGGACCACGTGGATGGCTACTCTTTCCCGGATAAAGAGGAGAGTAAACGGGCAGTGAGAGGTAAAGTCCTCGAAAAAAGGAAACAAAAGCAGATTAGCGATGGAGAAAAAGTTCTGGTCACTTTCCTGGAAAAGGCTGCGGATTCCATCAGATACATTTCCAGCCACATGAAGAAAGAGCATTTCATCAGTCAGGTGAGGGGACCGCCGCAAGCCAGGACTGAAATTTTAACGTCTGTTTACAGCAAATGAGTCCTTGTTTAAAATGTGACCTTATTAGCTCTCTGCTTGACACACATAAAACTTAAAACAAGCCCTGACACAAAATAGAGACTTCAGTATGGCTTTTCAGGGAGAAGTTCACAAAAACAGAATGAGCAAAAGAGGAGCAACTATAGATTAAGCACTATTTCTTATAAGTAGCCTTAATTCTATCTAAAGTAATTCAATTCTACATTTTAAGTTGGTTATCCTGGTCTCTGGTCATTTATCTCTCACTTTTAGTGGGATGATGTTTATCTCTATTCAGCATATTTGGAAAAAAGAAAACAGAAAGAATCAATTTTTAAATTTATACAAAAACATGGTGTAACAACAGATATTTAGTTCACAGATTTAAACAGATTTATTTTTTGAAATGTGACGAGGGTGTGGATTTCAGATTCAAAACGGTCCTGCATGCAGATGCTACCCATGTTCCATATGACTTGAGAAAAGCTACTTAACCTGAACTTCAGTTTTCTGAAACCTCCCTTGAAGGGTTATTGTGAGGAATTAGTGACGTCAAGTATAAAACATGCACTGTGTGCCCAGCGCACGTGGTCTCATGATTATGTAAGCAGTCAGTAAATGTCAATCCTCCTCTTTCTTCTCCCCGTCTTCCCTCTCTCCTCTACATGGTCCTTCCCCCGTGGAAGGAAAATATTATTTGACATATAAATACTCAGCACAAAAACAGGTCTGTTGCTTAAAACGAGTTAATACTTACACCAGTTTATAGGGTTCGATTATTTTACTCTAAAATCAGTGAAACTTAGTGCCAAGATCCTGATCTCATAAACAAACTTATGAAAGAATAGGGTTTTTTAGAAATATCCTCTACTTTTCATGTAGACACTGCCTAGTATCTCTCCTCTCTTACAATTTGTCATTTTTTTCATCCACTGAAAAATGTTTTAAACAGCACTAGAGAAAATGCTGCTATAGAAAAAACATCACAGCTATCCTTAAGGGTTTTTTGTTTGTTTCTTTCCTTATATCTTTTAGAAATTCTTTTTTTAATTTTATTTTGATTGAAGTATAGTTGATTCACAATGTTGTGTTAATTTCTGCTGTACAGCAAAGTGACTCAGTTATACATACATATACATTCTTTTTCATATTCTTTTCCACTATGGTTTATTGCAGTATATTGAATATAGTTCCTGGTGCCTTTTAGAAATTCTAATACAAAGATTTAAATAGCTTTTTTAAAAATTATAAAAATAACACATCATCAGTATAGGGAATTTGGAAAATACAAAACATTTAAGATGATTCACATCGTTAATAATCCCCCACTTAAGTTTGAAACTTTTAACATTTTCATCTGTCTTCTTTGTGGTCTTCTTTCCCCAAGGTTTTATTTCTAAACCTCTATATGCACAAAATACATTCAAGTTCTGCATCAGCTTCTATGTTCCTTCTAGAACGGCAGGCGTCCTGCTTGGTTCCATCTTTACCAAATCCCCACGTAGTGGAAGTGGGACACTTATTTTCCCTTGAAAGATTGCTGGCCCCGTCTCTGAGGCTCCCCCCGACCCCCGCCGACCCTGCAGCTCGTCCTGCTCTGACCTTGCCCTCACTGGCCGCTGCCCAGTCTCCCCAGCCTCCCTTCCTCCAGAGGGACTTGGTCTCCTCTCTCCCTCACCAGTTCCTGTCATCTCCTCCAGGGGTGTCCATTGCAGCCCCACCCATCTGGGGAGTGGAGGAAAAGAGGGCCTGAGTCAAGTGACCACAAAAATTCTTAGTTTATAAATTTGTGATTTATTTCCTATGTCATATCAGGAAGCATCACAGTAAGAGATGCTGGCTTTTTATTTGGGTAAAACTCAGGCTTTTCCCATTTCAATCAGTGACGTTTACAAACGCATCAATGATTCTGTTCTTTCAATTTTACATCCTCAACGGTGATGAAAGTGTTTTCCCATGAACTTGAATTATGGGCTGTTTTCTTGGGTACCATCAGTAAGGTCCCAGGAAGCCTATATTGCAGGGGATGTGTCAGGTGCGTTTGGAAAACTGCAGGGCTGTAAATCTGAATAGGACTCTTCCTGAAGTCCCTTGAAATGAATTCAGAGCAGCTGCCCAGCATCCTGAATGGGAGGCGTCTTTTTCTCTTTTGCAGGTGGTGCAAGACTGGAAGTTCGCAGCTCAAGTTCTCGACCGGATCTTCCTCTGGCTCTTTCTGATCGCGTCTGCCACCGGCTCAGTGCTGATTTTCACCCCTGCTTTGAAGATGTGGCTACACAGTTACCATTAGGAACAAGTCTCCAGAGCAATCTAAACCGCACACATAAAGACAGAATTACACCCTAGAACTGACATCCAGCCCCCACGTGTATACAGCATCCAGGCGCACGTGCTTATCAGGAGGCCCCGAGTGCAGACGGCGTCTTGTGTCATCCTCAGGGAGGTTGAACCTTGGTTGCCGTGAGAGTGAGTTGGGTTTACATCAGGCAGACCCTCCTCAGACCCCTGCCTTGGCTTCTGCAGACATTCAGGGAGGAATCGTGTGTCCAGGCCTGAGGTCACGAGCCGAGACACATTAGGACTGTGGCAGTGGCCCATGAAGAGTTCCAGGAGGAGGTGTGGGCAGACCCAGGCCTTTTCCTAGAAAACTGAAATTCTGAACATGCTCTGATAATGGTTTTTTATGTCCCTTCATCTAATCTAATCCATTTCAGCTGCACTCTCCAGGCTTTCCATTCTGTTTCTTTCCTCTTCCTCCTTCTCCTTCTCCTTCTTCTTATTCTTCTCTTCTTCTTTTTCTGAGAACATTTAAGTTCTACTCTCTGAGCCAATTTCAATTATACAAAGCAGTGTTATCAACTGTAGTCACGTTTTACATGAGATCCTCTGACCTTATTCATGTTATAACCCAAAATGTATACCCTTTTACCAACCTCTCCCTATTTCCCCGCCCCCTAGCTCCTGGCCACCACTTCTCTACTCTCTGTTTCTATGAGTTCAACTTCTTTTTCTTTTTTTGTAGATTCCACTTATAAGTGAGATCATGCAGTATTTGTCTTTCTGTGTCTGGCTTATTTCACTAAGCATCATGTCCTCTGGGTTCATCTATGTTGTCGCAAATGACAGGACATTTGCTGTCCTGTCAGCAAATGGCTGAATTATATTCGGCTGAATTCATTATGGCTGAATTATGTTCCATTGCATATATATCACATTTTCTTTATCCATCTATCTATCGACAGACGCTTAAGTTGTTTCCACGTCTTGGGTATTGTAAATAATGCTGCAGTGAACATAGGGATACAGATATCTCGTCAAGAGAATTATTTCGTTTCCAGAAGTGGCATTGCTGGATCGTATGGTAGTTCTAGTTTTCATTTCTTGAGGACTCTCCATACTGATTTCCATAGTAGCTGCACCAATTTCCATTCCCACCAGCAGTGCACAAGGGGTCCCTTCCTCCACACCCTCATCAGCACTTGTTATCTCTTGTCTTTTTTATGACAACCATCCTAATAAGCACGAGGTGATACCTCATTGTGGTTTTGATTTGCATTCCCCTGGTGTTGAGCACCTTTTCATCTACCTGCTGGCCATCTGATTGTCTTCCTTGGAAACATATCTATTCAGATCCTTTGCCCATTTTTTAATTGAGTTATTTGGTTTTTTGCTACTGAGTTGTATGAGTTCCTTGCATATTTTGAATAGAAACCTCTTAGCGAATATATGGTTTGCAAATATTTTCTCCCATTCTATAGCTTACCTTTTCATGCCGATGGTTTCCTTTGCTGTGCAGTCGTTTTTTAGTTTGATGTAGTCCCACTTGTTTATTGCGCTTTTACTGCGTTTGCTTTTGGTGTCAGATCCAAAGAAACCATCACCAAGACTCTTCCCATTCTGTTTGCATGTGTCTCCCTGCCCTCTGGGGGCACCTCATTCCCCACCCACCCCACTCCCTCTCTGAGACTTATGGGGAGAGGCTGACAGTCTTCTCTCTCGATGATGCCAACTCCTGGATTTTAGCTTGAAATAATTGTTCTCCTTTCCCAGTTCTAAATCCAAGCCTTCTCTGGATTATTTTGTGCGAGGCATGTTTCGTATAAACTCTTTGCAGCTGGGACTTTTAAAAACCCAATTTAAGTATTTAACCTTTTCACATAAATTGTTACCACCAATATGTTTAGCCTTATTTATGCCATTTTGTTTGTGTTTTCTGTGTAATGTTTTCTTGTTCTTTCTTATTTTGCTCCTTTTCAGCCTTGACTGAATTTGTCTGTTCCTTCTTCTCTAATGATTTGAAAAGTATGCACCCTTTTCTACTAATTTATTAATAAGCACATACAAACTTCTTTTATCAGTGTTGAGAATTAACACCTGTCCCACTACCCTCTAAACAAAACAAGATGCTAAATCAACTTCACTTCCCCTCTTTCTTTATCACCTTTTATATTTTCTCTAAATCATCCAGAATTTAGCTCCAGATTATTAATTTTTATATTATGTGTCTCTTTCTTCTGAATAATGTCTTGACAATACATTTTGTCTACAACCATATTCTAAACAATTAATCGTTTTATTCATTTCTTGGTTTACCAGTTTTTTTAATCCTAAGTTTTCCAATTTTTTTAATCCTGTTTTTCTCTTTTGCCGATGCATTTCATTATTTCAGAGGAATCCATCTCTAAGCCATTCTTTTAGAAAGTTTTGAGTGTGGTAACCTTTCTGAATCCCTGCATTTCTGCAATTGTAGTTCATTCTGCCCTCACAGAATAGGTTGGCTGGGCCTGGAATTCTGAGTTCAAAATCATTTTCCCTCAGAACTTTGAAGACATTGTTCTACAACATCCCCCGTTATAGATGAGAACTATGGTGAGGGATGATTCGTATTCTCATTGCTACAGATTCCTGTTTTTTCCTTAATCTTCTTAAGCTTAAGCTTCTCTCTTCATCTTTGGACTTTAGAAATGTCACCTGTATGCTGTATGTGTCTAAGTGTAAGACTTACTCCCCCTCTCCTTGTCTTGGCACGTGGTGACTAATGTCTTTCTTCAACTTGTGCAAATTTTCTTGTCTTCTTTCATTATTTCCTGTCTTCCATTCTTCCTCCCCTTTCTTTTTGAAATTTCTAACAGAAGGGTTTTAGTATTCCTAGATGTCTTCCATATTTATTAACTTATTAACTTTTCTCTCATACTTCTTATTTCTTTAACTCTTTCCATTGTCAGTTTGATGTTACAGCTGACTAATTTGCTTTTCAGTTATTGTTTAGTCTTCTATTCAGCCCACCTACCCAGGTGGGGGATTGGTTTGTCTGTGGATAAATCATGTATTTGATTTCCAACAACTCTAATTCTTCTTTTTGGATGTCATACCCTCTGGAATATATATTAGGGGAATAGTTACTTTAAAGTCTTCTTCTAGGGACTTCCCTGGTGGCGCAGTGGTTAAGAGTGCGCCTGCCAATGCAGCTGACACAGGTTCAAGCCCTGGTCCAGGAAGATCCCACATGCTGCAGAGCAACTAAGCCCATGCGCCACAACTACTGAGCCCACGAGCCACAACTACTGAGGCTGAGTGCTGCAACTACTGAAGCCCGCACGCCTAAAACCCGTGCTCTGCAACAAGAGAAGCCACCTCAGTGAGAAGCCCACGCACCGCAACAAAGAGTAGCCCCCATCACCGCAACTAGAGAAAGCCCACGTGCAGCAATGAAGACCCAACGCAGCCAAAAAAAATAAATAAATAAAAAAGTCTTAAAAAAAATAAAAGGCTTCTTCTACTGTCTGCAATAAAAATTTTTCTGTAGCGGTTAATTTTTCTGCTGATTTTTGATGCTTTTTGTGGTCATTTTATTCAAATGTTTGGTGAGTTTTGATATTGTTTACTCTCCTGACAGTGAAAACCATTTCCAATTACAGGAAACCTAGCTTCAGTCACTTTCCTTTACTGTCTTGTGTCCAAGCAAGCATTTCTCTAGGGTGTGCGTGTAGTTCATCTTCTACGTTTGGGACACCCCTTCCTTCACAGTAGCTGTAAGTGACCTCGGGCACTGCCCTAATTCTCTGATCTGGTGCCCACTCTAGTTCTCCACGTGTCAGAATGACCGCATCAGTGGGGACAGACTGCAGAAGCCACTGTGAGGGTGGAGGACCCCAGCAGCTGCTCCTCCGCCCTTCACTCATCTCCCCATATAGAATCTTAGGGTTATTGTGGGGTTTGCTAGAAAAAAATAATTTCTTTGGTGGTCCCAACTCTCCTGCATTGTACCACAAATTCCACTGCTCTGTTAGGTTTTTCCATAAATCTGATCTCATCTGTCCTACCTATTTCAGCCATCCCCACCGATCCAGTCTATGAAGATACCTCAGCCAACTTTCCAGTACTCCTATGGATTCGTTTTCATTTCACATTTCTTCTGAAATATCAGTAGGATTTAGAAGACGATAAAATAATAAGAAGACGAAGGAAACACATCAGCCAGTCATTTATACTAAACCTTTTTTCTAAATGCCAACCCCTATAGACATGTTCAATTGTCGATGGCAAATGGACACTGGAAAATCACCCAGAGAGGGATCACACCATGAGAAGAGTGAGGTCTATTTTAAGGACTGAATGATCTTGACTTTGCAGCCTGGTAGGTGCTGGACATGGGTGGGGACTAGAAAGATGATTCTGTTGGGAATAGAATTGCGAATTTAGTGGCCAAAGAAAAGTGAGGCGTGTCTTGAAGGTAATGATCCACATGTGTTGTCAGACATGACAGGAGGACCACATCCACTCTCGTGGGGCTCTTCACGCCTGGCTGTTTCAGTCTCCTTGACCTTTGCTGAAGTCTCCAAACTGCCCTTCCTTCTTCCAGGCAGATCACCATCCTGTTCACACCAACCAGACCTTCTCCTTCATACCTATCTCTCCTTCCCTGTGCCCTTGACCCCTCCTCCTGGAAATGCTTCCTTTAATTACCCTCCTGTCTTGTGAGGCTTCCTTTCCTACAAAGTACCCAGATCTGCTCTATTCTTAGAACAAAGCACAGAACCATAGTGAACAGAAATGATAGAATGTTTTCAAATAGCCTGGACTGTTTTTTAGATTTATCCCATTCGAATCACCCTCAAAAGAAATTCTAAATTCAAAAAAAAAAAAGAAAAAAGAAAAGAAATCATATTCATATATTTTAGGTGTTTAAATAATATTTAATGTGGTCAATGTATTTGTTTTCAATAGATACCAAATTTTGTTGTATAGAATTGTATTTTTCTGTGCTATGTGCTCACATTATGGAACAATGGGGCCCCTCGTATGATCCACATAGTCATCACTTTTCTGCATATTTTGCTGAATTTTTAAAGGGAGGCAACATGGCAAAGCAGAAACCAGGGCACTAGGACTCTTGGGTTCTAGACCAGCCACTACCTAGCTGTGTGAACTGTGGGGTCTTCGGTGAGTCACTTGTCCTCTCTGGGTTTTAGTTTTCTGGTCAATAGCAAGAGGTTATGACTTTGAAGACCTCTCTTGCCCCCAAATTCTATACTTTAGAGATTAAATACTGGAACTTTCACAATTTTAAACCACACAACTTGTAATTGTAACGTTGTTCCTTTGGGAAAACATAATCTGCTTTATTGCTGCTTTAGGACAGGATTTGCTGGACTACAGTGTGATGAAAATCAAGGATTCCCTGCCTTAAATCCCTGATGGGATTATGGACTCAAAGGGCAAATCACTGTTCTTCTTTTTATTGAGAACAGTGTTGACTTAACTCATTACTTAACTTTGTTTAGCTCATTAGTTTGCTGGGTAAATGACAGTACTAATCTTGGAAAGATGCATTTAGAGTTGAATTCAGTTTTAAATTATGAAAAACGCCACGTGAAACACTTTCCACGCCAAGGCTCTTTCTGACCAGACACAAATACAGCAAAGGTCAAGCATTTCTATGTGTGCACGAAGCTTAAGCCTCGTCCCAGCTAGACTGGGAGGGGATAACGGTCTCAAGTGTGGGAAAGGATAAACATTTATATAGCACGATAGCCCTAAGGAGTAACTACAAAACCTAACTTCAAAGCAAAGCAATTTTACATTCAAATGTTTAGCAAGACAAATCTGCGGGCAAAATGTTCCAGCTAACTCCAACCAGTGGATGTTGGAAGACCCATACAACTTTGCATCCCACATGTGAGCGTGCAGGACACACATGCGGGCACACACATAGGTGTGGAACACACACATGTGGGCACACACAGGTGAGGGCACACAGAGAGCTGCCCTCAATTGTTCTCATCCTTCAGTTCCCTGCTCACACCCCCCTCCTCATGAAGTCCTCACAGAACACGCAGCCCACTCGGAGCCCCCGTCTCCAAGAGCCTGTGGTGCTTTCAGTCTCTGATATATATGTAGTTTAGAACATAATTGTTCTCTATTGCTTTGTTCTGCGAATTTTATTTCCTCAGCTATTCTGTAGCATATCCTCCATTACATCCCCAACAGCATCTAAGAGAGTTGAGTACGTGGTCAAGGCTTAAATCATATTTGTTCTTTAATTAACCCAGTATCACAAAGTTTGGATTGGGTTATTTGTCTAAAATGAGGACAAATTTGTATTCTTGCTCAGTTCCACCCAATATTTCCAACTCTCTGTGTGCATGTGTAATTTTCAGTATGCCCCTTAAAGAACCATTTTCTTACATTAAAAGAATTCTAAAATACTATGATCACACTTAGAAGAATCAATAACTCCATATTCAAGTTTCCCCAACTATCTCAAGAATAGCCTAAATTAAGAGATAGCTTGTCTAAAGTAGGATTCAATCCATAGTGCTATGCCTCTTAAATCTATTTTAATTTCTTTCTTGTCACTAACTTGTTGAAAGGAGTAGATCAGTTTTCCCCAAGAATGTCTCATTTTTAGGATTTGTCTTGTTACTTGCTTCTGGTGTCATTTAGCTTGTCCCCTGTGTCCTGTATTTCCTGTAAATTGGAAGTTACAACTATAATCTAGTTCAATACTATTGGCAGAATACATTGTCGATGATGGTGTGTGGTTTCTATTTACCATACAGGGGACATGCTATCGGGCTGTCTTGTCATTAGCGTTAAGACTAATCCCTGGGACTTCCCTGGTGGCGCAGTGGTTGAGAGTCTGCCTGCCAATGCAGGGGACACGGGTTCGAGCCCTGGTCTGGGAAGATCCCACATGCCGCGGAGCAACTAGGCCCGTGAGCCACAATTACTGAGCCTGCGCGTCTGGAGCCTGTGCTCTGCAACAAGAGAGGCCGCGATAGTGAGAGGCCTGCGCACTGCGATGAAGAGTGGCCCCCACTTGCCGCAACTAGAGAAAGCCCTCGCGCAGAAATGAAGACCCAACACAGCCATAAATAAATAAGTAAAAGACTTTCAAAAAAAAAAAAAAAAAGACTAATCCCTGGATTAAAGTGATCTGTCCACCTTAATCCACTGGTAATTTTACAAGTATAGCCTGTGGCCATAACACACAGCAAAGTTACAGAGACTCTTACCTGTGACCTTGGTCCTTTTAAAAATGGTCTCTAACTAGCTACATTAGAACACTGTAGTTTCCAAAGAGTAATATCTTTATGCTGGGATGGATTTTTTTGGTTGTGTCATAATTCTTCCTTGGAAGCACCTACTACTATTATGTATTAATGTGAATTTGTTTACTTAATAGCCATGGTGACTACCATTTATGTTTAACCTGACATACACTCCTTCTTTGTATTAAGACTTTCTGTTCAGTATGTCAATAAAATAGCAGTGAAAATAAAAGTAACGTTATTTCTCCAGTTCATAGACAATCTTAGTTTCAGGCAAACTAGCCGAGAGCAGCAGTGTATCCGCTGGTGTGCGTTGTCACACCCCTCCGGGCAGGCAGAATAGCGGCGGTAGGGCAGAGCAGCCTGGCCTGCTGCAGGACTAGACGTGCCCCCGAACACTCAGGGGTGATCTCCGCCAGGCCAGAAGAGTGCAAGATCCACAGGGAGGTCAGAAGGAAGAGTACACATCGTGAAGATTGACTCAGGCGATCTTCCAAACAGCGCTGTGTGGAAAGCACTATCAACATCCATGTTTACAGATGCAGGTCCCCTCCACCTGCAGAACGCTATCCTCAGGGGAAAACACAGTGGGGAAGGAGCCTTACTGTTTCTCCAGGAGGATGGGTGCTTCTGCACCAAGGACCCAGTGAGGGTGCGATGTGTGGGGTGTGTGGTGGGTGGGATACGTGTGGCGTGGGTGGGGGGCTTGGTGTGTGTGGTGTGTGTGTAATGTGTGTGGTGTGTGTGTAATGTGTGTGGTGTGTGGTGTGTGCAGAGGGTGTGGAGTGCGTGCTGGGTGTGGTGTGTGGTTGCCCTCAACCAGCCCACAGAGTGCGGGTCTTCACAGGCCTGTGCTCCAAACTGACCACCCGTGAGAGGCTCAGACGTTCCTTTGCGAGGTATGGGTATCTTGTTTGGGACAATTCTACACTGACCTGCCCCTCACACTGCAGGAGGCTTACATCCCTAGCCCCAGACCCTAAGTGACAAAACACCCCAGTCATTCATTGTGACAACCCAAAATACCCTTTTAGACGTTTCCAAACACCAGCTGGAAATTGTGTGTGTGTGTGTGTGTGTGTGTGTGTCTGTGTGTGTGTGTGTGTAAGGGGTACAATAGCAGCTCTGGCTGAAAACTGCTGCTGCTGCTAAAGTGTTCAGATGATAGTTCCCAAGTCAAAAGTGGGGATGGGCGAGGGGAGACGCCCCTGTTCTCATCCCGCTGTCCCCTCACTACACCCAAGAGGCACACCCTAGGCCTCGGGGGAGGTTGGGGCCAGTGGGACAGCCCGTGTAGAACTCTCTAGGCCCTCAGATGGAGCTCCGTGGTCCCGGGGTCCACCTCCTCCCCCTCCCACCCCAGCACTTCCCTGCCCCTGACTCTGCCCCTCCTGCCTGACCTTGCTGGACAGAAGCGATCAAGCCCTGGTTTGTTTAGCCAAAAGCTGCCAACTCACAGCCCTGCAGGCAGGTTTTTTTGTTTAGCTGACACCGAGACTTTATTTTTGCTTCTTAATTTAGTTGCCACATTTTAAAACTAGGAGATCCTGTATAAAAAGCTGGATTTTCAGTGTATCTTGAAAAATCAGAAGATCAAGCACCCAGGCCCACATTCAGCATGATGGCAAGGGCCCGGGGCCCAGTGGGGGGCAAATCAGCCTCTCTGCAGAGAGCAGACCCCGCATGATGGGCCCCTCTTTGGTCAGTCTCTTTACGCTTCAGCATCTGCTAACGTCCAGCTTTTCTCCTCTGCCCCCGCTCTGCTGCCTCAGCCAAGGGAAGCAGGAACAGACGGGGCAGTGAGGGAGAAAAATGCTTCCACTCTGACCTGGGACTTATATTCCCAAGAATGTCTGCAGTTCAACTCAGCAATGACTGATCTCGTTCTGAAGACTCACATATAGCCCACAAAAGTTATTTGTACCGCCTGCCCCCGCTAAAATAAACTTTGACACTAATAGTCCTAACTTTCCTAAACGAAGAGAGCATTTGCTGCTTCATCTCTCTAACCTGGTTTACATTTCGAAGCTTTTTTCTTTCTGATTACTGACAGTGAAAGGTGCTTTTCCTGGCCTTTGGGAGGACATGGGGATGGGAAGGGAGGAGATGGGCAAATCAGTTGATTTTCTGTCTTTTTCGATTCCCATCTCATGAGAGAGACTAAATTATCCAGGGGCAGGGAAATGGTTTAAGAGTCAGGAGATGTGGATTTCAGAGTTGAATTTGTTAGCTACGTGATCACGGGCAAGCCATTCTGCCTCTTGAGATTAGAAAATGAGTTGCGCTATATAATCTATGAGTTCCGTTCCATCTCTCAAAGTCACTGATTCTACAGACCTGATACACAAAGACATCTCCACGCTGTGATGCCCCTTTTATTCAAATGGTTATTTCTTTAAAATGTATGTTGCGGGCTTCCCTGGTGGCGCAGCGGTTGAGAATCTGCCTGCCAATGCAGGGGACAAGGGTTCGAGCCCTGGTCTGGGAAGATCCCACATGCCACGGAGCAACTGGGCCCATGAGCCACAATTACTGAGCCTGTGCGTCTGGAGCCTGTGCTCCGCAGCAAGAGAGGCCGCGATAGTGAGAGGCCCGCGCGCCGCGATGAAGAGAGGCCCCCGCTTGCCACAACTAGAGAAAGCCCTTGCACAGAAACGAAGACCCAATACAGCAAAAATAAATAAATAAGTTAATTAATTAAAAAAAAAGAAAAAATTAAAATGTATGTTGCTAGTTTGTCACTGCCCCTGAGGATCACCAAGCAACTTCTGGAAAGCTGGGCTGGGAGGGCTGATGTCCGTTCATGCACAGAAGAATATGCTAAGAAGTCAGGATCCTGGCTTCCCGCCCCTGGCTGGGAGCACTTTCCTCTCAGCTTCCTGTTTTGCAGTTCTTAAAAGTCTTCTTTTTATATCTGATAAGGGGTTAATATCCAGTATATATAGAACGCCTACAACGCAACAGCAAGAAAACAAATAACCCAGTCTTAAAAAGGGCAAAGGACTTGAATAAACATTTCTCCAAAGAAGATATACAAGTGGCCAATAAGTACATGAAAAGATGCTCACCCTCACTCATCGTTAGGGAAAAGCAAATCAAAACCACAAGATATTACCTTACACCCATTAGGATGGCCACCATCAAAAAGCTAACACGTGTTGATGAGGGTGTGGAGAAGATGAAACCCTGCTCTCTGTCAGTGAGGATGTAAAATGGTGCAGCTGCGGTGGGGAACAGTGTGACAGCCCCTCAAAAAAATTAAAAAGTTATTGCTTAATGGGTTCAGAGTTTCAGTTTTGCAAGACGAAAAGAGTTCCGGGGATGGATGGTGCTGATGATTGTACAACAATGCGAATGTACTTACTACCACTGAACCGTACACTTAAAAAGGGTTACGATGGTACATTTTGTTATGTTTATTTACCACCATGAAAACTTTTAAACAGTGACTTGAAATAGTGATTTGGCTTAATAGAAAAAAAAAAAGTATCAAGAAACAAGCAACCCTCTGTAAAGACAGATAAAATAGAGGTGCTACAATCACATGACATGAAGAGAGTAAAAATACTTTAAAACAGAGTAACTTGTGCCTGGGGTGCTACAACCGGCCTTAAGCTCCAGGATGAGGTAGACAAGGAAGAATTAGCACATGGTAATGAGACAGGTTGGGATCTGGGACCTGGGACCCTTTGCTGCAGGGCTTGCACCTGGACAAACGTCTCCTTGAGCAAAAAAATACAAAGAAACTATAAGGGACTAAAAATAACTGTGTATATGTGCAGTTGGGGCAAATTATGGACAACAAGATACAAAAAGACCAAAAAAACCCAACAGCCACTTCCGATGAGTTGGGAGCAAAAGCAGGGTACTCTGCACGCCCCCTGCACTCAACCCCACCTAAGGGGTGGGCAGACCACCTAAGCCCCCCCTCCGGCCCGACCCCTGGACACACCCCTACCCTCACCCCATGTAAGGAACTCGCCCCCCTTGGTGAGTGAGCAAGGGAAGCTGTTACTTGTTTTCGTTCCTTTCGCTCCTGGCACCTCAGGAGCCCCAATAAAGCCTTGCCTGAGTTTCTTGTCTGGCCTCTTGTCAATTTCTATTGATTAAGGGAAGGTCAAGAACCTTGGTCAGTATCAGTAATAGAAGTTGTAGGGTATCAACACAATGGAGGTTATGCAACCACAAAAATTATACTTCAAGACTGCGTAACATCACGGAGAAATGCTGCTGACATGATATAGAGAAAATAGCAAAATACAAAACCGAAAGGTAAAACTGAGGTGTCAAATTATGTGTGCATTTAGACAAGGACTAGAAAGGAAAAGGCAAAATGAAATTAGTTCCTGTGTTAGAGTAGATTTTTTTTTCTACTTTAAAATGCATCTTTAAAACTGTTATAATAAGTGTATACAAAAAATAAGAAGATAATAAACGAGGGTAGAATAAAACAGAATACCCCAGGTTCTCCCTCTCAGAAAGGGAATTGCTCTAAAAGGTACAAGATCACCATTTCCTACAGAAGAAACACTTTTCTTTTCAGTCTTAGTTACAAAGAGCAAATGGAAACTGCTGATGAGAAGAGACACCTTTTGGACCCACGGCAAAGGTTGCTTCAGGTCTCTCCGGCCAGACCACGTCATGCTTTATTTTCGTTGCTCTGGTTACATTCCCCATGTGATACCTGGTCCTGGAGATCTCTGTGTTTATGACTTTTCCTACAAAGCTCCAAGTGCATGGACAGAACCTATTTCTGGGACTGTGGCAAAGTCACCACTCAAGCCTCTAGCCAGATGAATGATAATTAAATACGGGGGGGTGGGGGAGGGAAGGACCAGGAGTTTGGGATCAGCAGATGCAAACTAGTATATATAGGATGGATAAACAACAAGGTCCTACTGTGCGGCACAGGGAACTATATTCAGTATCCTGTGATAAACCAAAATGGAAAGAACATGACGAAGAATGCATATATATGTATAACTGAGTCACTTGGCTGTACAGCAGAAGTTAACACAGCATTGTAAATCAACTACACTTCAATAAGAGTTTTTAAAAGGGGAGTAAATACAGCCTGTTGGTTAGACTGACTACCTGCTGATACTTTTTTTACCAAATAATGTATCAAATAATGCTGCAGTGTCTGTTCTACATCACAGAGCTGTGCAGGAGAAAGCAAGCATACACAAGTTCACAGGTGCTGCAGAGGTCAGCAAGTCCAAGGTCCAGAGTTTCACGTCTGGCAGGTGTCATTATACTGAGAAGCCCATAAACTGGAGAAGCAAAAGAACCTCTTAGCGTGGCTTGACTTTGATCCCACGGTTTGCTGTTCTGTGGGTCGGTCACATCCCCGGAAGCCAAACGTGTACAGACAAGAGAAGCCTGCAGGCGCTGCCAGCTCTGGGCTCCAGTGTCAGATCCCAGACACTGGGATCATAAAGGACTCCTCTGTGCCCCAAGGGAGGGCATCCAGGCTCCTGATTGGCAATAAAGTCCTCTTTTCCCATCTAGATGGGGACTTGGTGCGAAGCTTTCTATCCCTTTCCTTGTGGTGGGGGAAACATGGAACAAACACAGTGTCTTGTAAGTTTCTGAAGCTAAAGGGAAAATCCATCTTATGAATGTGCTGTGTTCCCCAGGAGTGGCTGGAGAAACAGCCCCGCAGTTCCAAACACGCAGACGGTCATAAACACCCACAGGAACAGCCTGTCCACCACCATGGCCACGTATTTCCAGTCGTCTTGCACCTGAAAGACAAAAGTCAAGCAGCTGTAAAAAAAATCAGAACCGTGGGAGATAAGCTTTGTCTCATAAGTAAGCTGCTTCCTTTTCACAGAAGATTTCCTGGCGATTTTAAAGCAAATATCCCTGTGATTCTGGTTAACCCGTGTCTCCTCTGTAGCACACAGAGGACTTCCGTTTGTCTGCAGAGGGTGGGTGCGTGCGCCCCATCAGTCCTGGGACAGCGGGCTGCAGGGTGAGCAGGCTTATGCGGGCGCACAGGACCTCCCCTGACTGCAGGCAGCGCCCCAGAAGGAGCTGCTCGGAGAGCTCCACTTTTGCGTTGACTGAAAAAAAAATGCACAACCTAACAGTTGAGAATTATGTTTTATTCAGTGGATTTTCTGAGGAATTCAAGCCTGGGAGTCAGCCTCTCAGATCGCTCTGAGGGACTGCGCTGAAGAGCTAAGGGAAAAGTCAGGGCATAGAGGGGGTTTTGCAACAAAGACCAGGTAGCCAGAACATCGAAAGATTACTGTTGCAGAGCATTTTGTTGCATTTGACAGCAACAGTAATCCTTTGATGTTCCGACAACCTGGTTTTTGTTGCAAAACCTCCTACGTATCGTGGTTCCTCCCTATCCAATCTCCTGAGATAAACCATAATGGAAAAGAATACCAAAAAACAATGTATATATGTGTATAACTGAGTCACTTTGCTAGGCAGCAGAAATTAGTACAACATTGTAAATCAACTATACTTCAATTTAAAAAACGTTAAAAAAAATTACTGTTAATTAAAGAGAACCAGACATCTCAAGTTAAGGAATTTAGCACTTTTCTATGTATGGGAAGATGCAAGAGTCTGGGTTCATGGAAATCATTCCTTTGATGTGCAACTTAGCTATCTAGGGCCAGCATCCTTCTTTTCTCCACCCTGAATCCACTCAGGGTGCACAGTTGGGGGTGACTGCAGTGGTTGATGGCTTGGTGGGTGCAACATCCTTCGTTTACTGATGGGGCAGGTGACACTTCTCATCCACCCTTGTCATGGGCACCACGGGACATTCTGACTCCTTGGCAAGTCTGGGAAATGGGTTTGAGGCGGGGGGTGTAGGACGTGCGATGTGATGGGCCCCCCATCAGGCATAGGTGGCTCTCTAGAACTCAGGATCACGCTGGTCAGGGAGAGTTCATTACATCTCTCACGTCCTTCCTGTTCCCGACCTCCAAGAGCCCTACCTGGTGGTGATCAAGTAAGCAGCAACTGTCCCCTAGTTTGATGAAGGTGTCACCACAGAGGGGAGTCCTAGGCTCACCTGCCCCTGATGCACCCCCTCCCCGGCCTGTGTGACATGCAGCCCGTGTCCGCCTCAGCACCAATGGGTGGACTTCAGGTCTGCCATGTCCCTTCATTAGGAGATAAGGATGATGGCTACTGCCATCAGGTCAGACCCAGACCCCTGGCGGCAGGAGTTTTCAGAGGCCCCCAGCTAGTCATCCTGATGGTATGGAAAATTGGCATAAAGTTCTTGAGCTCTCTCTCTCTGGAGGATGGGGAGGTCCGAGCTGCTATAGTTAGGCTCTGGGCCGCAGAAGCAGACTGTGTTGATGCTAAAAATATCCCTGAGGTTCATTCAGTCAGCACCTGGATCCCCGTCAAGTGGAGTAAGTGGGATTGGAGCTGCCGGAGGCTCACGTCACCTTCCTCCCAGGCTCCCAGACTGTGAGCGGCCCTGCAGGCTTTCCTCCTGCCCCTCAGCCGGCTTTTCCCTCTCCCACCCTTCCTTATGCAGGGGCTCTCAGTTTAATAAACCAAGGTTGCCCTGAGTGTTTATTTTAACCAGATTTTACTTGAGTTGACATTTCTGGAGGCAGAGATTTGCTCTGAGGCTACACCTTACCCCACCCCCTCCCCAGGGCAGTTCACCCATAACTGCATCATCACAGGGCTGGATCTTAGGGCACCACTCCCTGACCGTCTTGCAAACAGAACTCACACTGAAGATCTGACATGTCTACGCAGGGCCCCCAGGCCTGCTGCGGGTGAACAGGCTAGAAGAGCCATACATTTACCTCCTTTGTTTCATTTTGGTTCCTCATGTTTTCTGCTATGAATTGAACACTATCAATCACATCTTCGACTTCAGGTGAGGGCTCCAAATTTTCAGTCATCCATTGTAAAGGCTGATGACTTAATTGTCTCTTGCTGGTGGCGATCTCACTGGACTTACGACAGTGGCAGCATTCTTTAAGAAGTTTGGGCTCTCTGCGATGATCGAACTTGACTTTGGCAGGCCTACCAGAGAAGCCTTTGGGGTTTTTGTCATATCTTGTCCCCTTCCTCTTGTCCAGAGGCCTCCTCATCATCAGGATCTGGGGTAACAGCCAGAGGAAGACTGCCTTCACCCACGTGGGCATGTGTGTGTGGTCGGGGTGTGATAGCGGGTGTTCAACACAAACACCGTCACCACGATGGACAAGGTGACGAAGATCATGGTGAACAGCAGGTACTTGCCCACCAAGGGGATCACGAGAGACGTGGATGGGATGGTTTCTGTGATCACCAGCAAAAACACTGTCAGGGAAAGCAGAACTGAAATGCAGAGCGTCACTTTTTCACCACAGTCAGAAGGAAGGTAGAAAACCAACACAGTTAGAAATGAAATAAAGAGACAGGGGATGATCAGATTAATGGTGTAAAACATCGGCAATCTTCTAATGTAAAAAGAATAGGTTATGTCTGTGTATATCTCTTCACAGCAGTTGTATTTTATGTCATGCTTGTAGCCAGAAACATCGACAATTTCCCATTCACTGTTTTCCCAAAAATCATCCATGTCCACTTTAGAGCCAATGATTAGAAGATCAATTTCAGCTTTGTCATAGGTCCAGGAACCAAATTTCAGGGAACAATTTTGATGATCGAAAGGGAAAAAAGTGATATCCATAGGACAGGAACTCTTAAAAATAGCTGGTGGAGTCCAGGTTATCATGCCATCGTATTTAAGAAGAGCTTTTGTCTTGCCTTTGACTTGGAAGTCGCCGACAGCACTGCAAAGTAAATCAGACACCATTAGTGACACCCCCTGTGCTTTGGGTCAGCCTGTACCAAAGGCAACTTTGGAAAGAGACTGGCAGTCAGATGCCCATACTGGTTGTAGAGAACAATGTCAGGCTTCCAGATCTTCTCTGCAGGAACACGAAGAGTCTCAATGCCATCATATTCCACTGGGTCCCAGCGCAATTTATAATCATTCCAGATCTAAAGGGAATAGAAGTCAGTTTAAAAAAATTCTTGACTTTCTTCCAACGTTAATTCTATGTTGGTTCAACCACTTTTTGAAAATTTTCTTATTTAAAGAGTTGGTTTCCTACCAAAAGTTGGAAGATTAAATCCATGGGGAACAAGGTAGCTGAGCTGATTTTGGGCAAACATAGATATTAGATAAGTATCTGTTGATTATTAATTAGCTAGCCAAGTTTATAGCCTCAGCTTCCATATTCCATGGACTGTGCTCGATCTCGAGTAGCAATCCATTGCTAATATTAAAAAGAGAATTCAAGTGTATGATGATGGGTTTGTTACAAAATCTGCATAGAAGGTTGAGACAGGAAGGAAGAACAAGATGGTCTGACTGATAAAACCAGATGGTGGGATCTAACCCAGAGCAGGATCAAAGAGTGGGCAAGCATCTGGCTCTGGAGCTCGAGACTCAGACAAAAATAGGAGGCTTGAGAGCAGAAACCACCGAAGGACAGTCAGAGAGAACTCTGTCACTCAGTTCTGCACCGTGAAGCTTGCACCCAGTCAGCCGTTACCAGATTCAACTTTGGGCTTTGGAGCTAATTAATATTTTATGCTCTATCATAAGCTGGAGATGCAAAGAGGGAATGCTAGTGGATTTTATCCATTGGATGTTGTTAAACTGACACACGAGTATGACACAATTCCAAGAGAAGAACGTGTGACGTAGACACGTACGTGACGTAGCCACAGATTGGTTTCCATGATCTGGTTTACTTCATCCTGGGAAGAAGAAACAATATTTTTTAGCCTCAAATGTACTTGCTAATAGAAGTGAATCTTAGAGCAAAAATTACAACTAAAAATAGCCAATCTGAGTTATTCATGCTAATGGAGGGAAAAAAAGAAGACTGAAAGGCAACTTATAAAAAGCCAAAAATACAATATTTCCACACTGGTCCCAACCCTGTTGACTTTGAAATGTGGCTTTATGACTGTCTTTCAAATCTGATTGAAGTCCCACTTCTGTGAAGCCTTTCTGACCACTGCAGCCTATAAAGATTTCTGATCCCATAAAAGGAAAGAAGGGAGAGAAGAGAGAGTGGGAGGGAGGGAGGGGAAGCCCTGCAGATGGTGATGGGTATCATTGTTTCTGCCATCTTCTTCCTCAGCTGTGCCCCAGCACCCTCTAGGTTCTGAGTCCTGAGCCCCACTGCCCCTCAAGGTGTCAGCCTCAGCTCACCATGGAGTTTGCCAGCTGGAACCTGCCACTCCCCAGAGCACTGCTCCCACCCAAACCACTGCCGATTGCTTCAGTCATTCATTAACAAGTATTTATTGAGTACCTACTGTGAGCTCTATAAATGCTGGGGCTACAGAAGTAATCAGGATGGAAAATATCCCTACCTACACATGCCTAAGCTATTAGCTGGGGAGACAGAAAATCAATAATAGATACATGGTATAATGTAAGATAGTGATAAGTCCTATGAAAGAAAATAAAGAGGGATTGAGTGGTGTGTGTGTGTGTCTGCACACACACGCACACACGTCTCTTTTAGACAGGATGATCCAGGAAGGCTTGTCTGAGGAGGTGGTTTAAGCAGGTACCTAAATGACCTGCAAAGAGTCATGGGTCTCTTGAATAAAAGCGTTCCAGGATGACATCCCAAATACAATGTGTTCTTAATCAGCTACTACCTCTCAGTGGAGCAGCTACTGAAGACACATCCAGAACCTTCAGCAGTCTCACAGCACAACACTTGGAGGCTATTGATGGTCACCCAGTGGCCGGCAGTGGGTTCCCAAAACTTACCAACCTTGTTTCCCCAGACACATGAGCACCTTCGAGAGTAAACACCTCACACTGGCTGAGGAAGCTGTGGCCAGGGCTGGACACCAGCCCACTCTGGTTTGCTGCTCTGCAGTTCTCCATGCCCCCCAGAAAACGCTACCTGGAGACCTCACCAGCTTCCTCCTTCAAAGGCATTTGTGTCAAGTCATGATAAGCCCCAGGGTTTTAAAAGGTCAACAAAAGGAGTTACATTCATGGTTTTCTGTTGGTCAGGGCAAGCAAAGAAATGGACTATTACTTACTCATGACTTTACAATTACCCAAGTCTAAGGACAGTGTCTTCTGCTCATACCTTGTGCCCAGCAGATTCAAGCAGGGACCATGTCAATAAATCCATTGGCTGTCAGTCAGGAATGGACTAGCTCTAGCAGTCCAGCAATGTCTCGGAGGGAACAGTCATAAGCGTCTTCCAACGACTGCTTCCTCTCTGTCCACTAATACGCTGGTTAGAGAACTAGTGCACACTGTGAACTAGAACGTTGTATTCTGAGAATTAAAATCAGTTGGCGATATCATCCCGACAGTATTCCTGTCTCCCCATCGATACTTCCGCAGGCTGGTGAAGCTCCATGTGGTGTGGACCTGCTTCATGGTGGACGGACACCCTCAGAGGTGTCAGCCAAGTTTATGGGTCAGGATCGGGTCTGGAAAGTCCCATTCTCCATCCAATGCCAGACCGCACCTATGGCCTTGGGAACTGCTATCAGACAGCCCAGTTGAAGGAGGCCAGAGACCCACAGTACCACCCCACATTCCTGGGACCATCACCCTGCGTCTGCTTCTTGGGAAAATAAATTAGTTGACACGTGGTTCAATGAAAGGATTGGAGTTACAATTTCAAATGGACTAGATTCTGGAGCAGCAGCAACAGACTCAGAGACTGAGACCAGAAAGGCCAGGCGGGCTACATTTTGAGAGCCTTCAGGTTTGTCATGTCAGATATGCCAGGCCATCAAAAATGCTGGGCAGGGGCTTTGCCCTGGCCCCATGAGGGGGACAGTGGAAATACACTTACTCTGAAGATCATCCACTCATTAAACTTTGTGGCCAAGTTCATTCTATGCAGCAGCAAACACCCTTCCATGTAGAGCTCTCTGGTGCTCTGAGGCCAAGTCTGAGGCTCAAACAGCAGCAGACGGCCTATAGTCTTCTAGAAGGGCATTGGTAATTGTGCATCTGGGCTGTACTGCATCACAGTCACTCCCAGGCCTCACCATGGCTCAGTGACAACAATGAATATGGCCCACAGGGACTTCTGGTGCCCCACATGAGGACAAGTAGACTCTAATACACCAATAAGAATTGCTATATTAATACTGGACAAAGTAGATGCAGAGGAAAAAAATTACTAAAGACAAAGAGGGACATTACATAATGAAAGAAGGATCAATCCACCAGGAAGACACAATGATCCTGACCATATATGCACCAAACAGCAGAGTCTCAAATTATATGGAACAAAAACTGATAGAGCTGAAAGAAGAAACAGACAAATCCCCAATTACCATTAGAGACTTCAATATCCCTCTCTCAGCAACCAATAGAACTCAGTAAACTCAACAGAAATCAGCAAAAATAGAGAAAATCTGAACAACATAATCAACCAACAGAATTTAATTGACATATATAGATACTCCACTCAAAAACACCAGAATACACAGTTTTTCAAGCATGCATATAATATTAACCAACACAGAGCATATCCTTATCATAAGCCATAAAACAAACCTCAACAAATTTAAAAGAATTGGAATCATAGTGTGTTTCTGACCATAATGGAATCAAACTAGAAATCAATAACCAAAAGACAACAGGAAAATCTCTAAACCCATGGAAACTAAACTTCTAAATAATCTATGGGTCAAAGAGAATGTCTCAAGGAAATTCTTTAAAACACATAGAGCTGAATGGGAACAAAAACACAATATATCAAAATATGAGGGACATAGCTAAAAAAAGTGCTGATAAGAAAATTTATAGCTAAATGCTTATATTAGAAATGAGAAAAAGTCTCAAGTCAATAACACAAGTTTCTACCTCAAGAAATTAGAAAAACAAGCGCAAAATAAACCCAAAGCAAGTACAAGGAAGGAAAAATAAAGATAAAACAAATCAATAAAGTTGAAAAGGAAAACAATAAAGAATATCAATGAAACAAAAAACTGATTCTTTGTGGGAAAAACAACAAAATTGATAAAACTTTAGCAAGACTGACAAAAATAAAAAGAGAGAAGACACAAATCACCAATATCAGGAATGAAACAGGAGCCATCACTACAGAACCTATAGCCATTAAAAAGTTAGATAATACCATGAGCAACTTCAATTTTATCATAAATTTGGCAACTTAAAAGAAATGAGCCCATTCCTCAAAAACCACAAACTAACAAGGACCTACTGTATAGCACAGGGAAATATACTTAATATTTTGTAATAAACAACAAGGGAAAAGAATCTGAAAAGTGATATAAATAGACAGTCTGACTACCCTATAGTCATTTAAGAATTGAGTTTATAATTTAAAAGCTCCTGGAAAAGAAATCTCCAGGCCCAGTAGGTTTCCCTGAAGAATTCTGCCAAATATGTAAAGAAAAATCAATACCAACTTTCCACAATCTCTTCCAGAAAATAGAAGAGGAGGAAACAACTCCAAATCCTTTTTGTGAAGCTAATATTATCCTGACACAAACCCAAACAAAGACATTATGAAAAAAGAAAATTACAGATCAATATCTCTCATGAACTTAGATGCAAAAATCATTAACAAAATATTAGCAAACTGAATCCAACAATGTATGAAAAGTTATACACATGACTAAGTGGGATGCAAGGCTGGTTCAACATTCAAAAATTAATCAATGTAATTTACCATATCAACAAACTAAAGAAGAAAAACCATGTGATCATATCAATTGATGGAGAAAAAGCTTTTGACAAAACTCAACATCAATTCATTATTAAAAACTCTGTGAGGGCTTCCCTGGTGGCGCAGTGGTTGAGAATCTGCCTGCCAATGCAGGGGACACGGGTTCGAGCCCTGGTCTGGGAAGATCCCACATGCCGCGGAGCAACTGGGCCCGTGAGCCACAACTACTGAGCCTGAGCGTCTGGAGCCTGTGCTCCGCAACAAGAGAGGCCGCGATAGTGACAGGCCCGCGCACCGCGATGCAGAGTGGCCCCCACTCGCCACAACTGGAGAAAGCCCTCACACAGAAATGACGACCCAACACAGCCAAAAATAAACATAATAAATAATAAATAAAAATTTAAAAAAAAAAAAAAAACTCTGTGAAACTAGGAATAAAGGGAAATTTCCTCAACTTGATAAGAGCATCTACAAAACATCTACACCTAACTTTATAACAAATGGTGAAAGACTGAATGCTTTTTCCTTAAGATTGGGAACAGGTCAAGGATGTCTGTTGTCACCACTCTTATTCAGCATAGTACTGGAAGTTCTAGCCACTACAATGAAGCAAGAAACAGGGGGAAAAGGCATAGACTGGAAAGGAAGAAACAAAACTATCTCTATTTGCAGATTATAAGGTTGCCTACAAAGAAAATCCCATGGAATCTATAAAAATGCTGAAACTAAGTGAGTTCAGCAAGATCTCAGGATACAAGATCAATACACAAAAGTCTTAGAATTCTATATACTAACAATGAGCATGGAGAAACCAAAATTAAAAGCATAGTACTATTTTCAGTCACCCTCAGATAAAACAAAATACTTACATATACACATAACAATACAAATGGGATCTGTATACTGCAAACCACAAAATCCTGAAGGAAGAAAAGCTAAATAAATGGAGAAACGCCCCGCATTCATGGGCTGGAAGACTCAACAGAGTAAAGACGTCACTTCTCCCCAAACTGATCTGCAGGTTTAATGCAGTTCCTATCAAAATCAGGGCAAGGCTTTTTGTGGACATAGGCAGCTTATTCTAGGCATAGGCCTCAGAATAGCTAAGACGATCTTGACAAAGAAGAACAAAGAGGCAGGAATCACTGTAGCCAATATTAAGTCTTACTCTACAGCTACAGTCATCAAGATAGTGCAGTGTTGGTGGAGGGAGAGTCACACTGATCAATGAAACAGCATAGAGGACCTAGAAATAGGCCCACACAAATATGTTCAACTGATTTTTCACAAAGGTGCAAAACCAATTCAGTGGGAAAAGGATTGCCTTTTCAACAAATAGTGCTGGAGCAATTGGACACCCACAGGTCTAAAACACAAAAATCTAGGCCTCATATCTTATATAAAAATTAACTCAAAATGGATCATAGTCTTAAACATAAGACATAAATAAAACTTTTAGAAAAACATAGAAGAAAACCTCTAGGATCTGGGATAAGGCAAAGAATTACTAGGCTTGATGCCAAAAGCACGACATATAAAAGGAAAAAATGATAAATCGGACCGCATCAAAATTAAAAACTTCATGTGAAAGCCCATGTGAAGAGGAAGAAAAGATAAGCTACAAACTGGGATAAAATATTTGCAAACCACAAAACTGGCAAAGCACTTGTATCTAGAATATAGCCAGAACTCTCAACACTAAATAGTAAAAACAAACAATCCAATTAGAAAATGGGCTTAAGGACGTGAGCAAACATTTCACCTTAGAGGATATGCAGATTGCAAATAAGCACATGAAAAGAGGTTTTATATCAATAATCATTAGGGAAATGCAAATTAAAACCACAATGAGATATCGTTTCATACCTAATATAACTCAAATAAAAAACAGTGATAATACCAAATACTGGCAAAGCTGTAGATAAACTGGATCACTCACATATTGCTAGTAGGAATGTAAATGGGTACAGCCATTCTGGAAAGCATTTTGGCAGTTTCTTTTAAAACTAACACACAACTACCACATGACCCAGGAATTGCACCCCTGGGCATTTATCCCAGAGAAATAACGATTAATGTTCACCCAAAAACCTGTACACAAATGTTCATAGCAGCTTTATTTGTAAAAGACTAAAACTGGAATCAGCCCAAATGTTCTTCAACCAGTGGAAGGTCAATCGAAGTATGCTCCATCAATACCATGGCATACTACTCACAATAAGAAGAAATGACTCACCAAACTTATTGCGGCAACCACTGCATGATGTATGTAAGTCAAATCACTATTCTGCACACCTTACTTATACGTGTTGTATGTCAAATATATCTCAATAAAACTGGAAGAAAAAAAAGAAGAAATGAACTACTGATATGCTGAGTGGAAAAGCCAGTCTACAAGGTTACATACTGTGTGATTCCATTTATGTACAGCTTTCTTGAAACGACAAAATTTTAGAAATGAAAGACACAGTAGTTGTTGCCATTGGTCAAAAAAGTATACAAGGGCTCTATTATTTCTTACTGCAAGTGAATCTATGATTATTTCAATAAATAAAACTTCAATTAAAAAACTACATTTCTCAAGACTCTCTTGCAGCTAGGGGTGGTCAATGAGCTAGGAAGCAGAAGCTGTCAGTAGGACTTCTAATAAAACTCCTTAAGGAAGTCACAGATGTCTGGTATGTGCCCCTTTCTCCCTTCCTCCTGCTTCTTGCCAAGAATGTGAATATGATGAGCGAAAATCAGCAGTTATCCTGGACCACAAGGCAACACTGAGGGAAGAAATCACATGCTAAGGATGGTGACATAGAAAGATAGAAGGAACCTTGGTCCCTGTCACAGTTTATGCTTTTAGCATCATAGCTCATGTGATTAACATCCTCAGGAGTTGTGCAGTGCACAACCTGGGCAACCAAACACCATGATGCAACCACTACCACAAAGCCACCTGGTATTAACCTGGGCTGTTAACCTTTAGATTTCTATTACATAAGAAAGAAATAAACTTGTTTTATATAAGCTGAGAGAGCATGTGTGTGGTTTTCAATCTCTGATAGCAGCCAAACGCAAATACCAAAATCTGTATTCAGCAATCCTCCACCCACCATCTTCAGAACAATGTCCTGAAAGGGTGTATAGATCATGGATTTGAAGGGATGCTGCATCACAAACTTTAGGGGAAACTCAGTCCAGTTCTCCATTCATAACAGCCCAATTCATACCAAGTGTGGCTTCCAGCCTGGTAGGAGACCAGTAACCAGTGCCAAGCTATTTGAGGGGAAAGGGGAGGTGGGATTAGAATAGGTACTAAATAAATGTTTATTAAATGAAGGAGTGGGTCCATCTAAGTGAGATAAAACATCTGGCTTACTTTTTTTAAAAATCAGTATTTATCAGCATATACACACTTCCAGCTTGGGCCAGAAGCTAGAGGACTGGTCAGCCCAGTCCGCTGGGAAGCACGGACTGGAGAAACATGGTGAGCCCGGACTTCATACCCATAACTGAGGTCTTCCCCCAGGTGCACCTGGAGCCACCACTGTTTCTCCAGGCAAAGCTGAGAGGAAGGAGGCCCCAACGGCCCCCGTCCAGGACCTGGGCTGCTCCCTCGGTCTGTGCACCATTGTCTCAGAGATGCTCCTGACGTCCCTTAGCCCTTACGTCCTGAGCCTGCCTATTCCTGGAATTTGGTCTGAGTCCAGTGCCTCAGGCCAGCCTGGCCCTGCCATGCCTTGGAGCCCAGAACCCTGACCTCTGTTAGGGTATCAGGTCCCACACCTCCTCTCCCAGCATCTAGGGTGTGAAGATTGTTCAAAAGAAAGAACTCTAGTCCTCCTTGCCCTTAAACAGGGTAGCAATAAGTTAAACTAAGACCTCCAAATTCCCATCAGTTTATCAGGGCTGGATGGAACCCTGTGTGAAACAAGGTGAATTTTCTCTTTCTTCTATAACAAAGGAGACTTAAAGCAATTCTTCTTATACGGAGTCAGAAGAGCATGAGCTTTGGGGTTGAACAGTGCTGATTGAACCCCAGTGCCACCATCTGTAATTGTCTGACGCTGGGAAAGTTTCTTACCTGAGATTTCCTCTCCCCAGCTGTAAAATGCAGATGACAGCCACTAAGTGCGGACACTGGTGCATAATAGGTGCACAATGAAGTTAGCTCCCTTTGTATTCCCCCGTCAAATGCCCCTTCGCCTCTTTGTTTCATAAACTGGTTCTGAGAGCATTTCCAGAAAAATATCGCCTTAAGGGGAATAATGACAGCAACCCTGGGGACAGTGGATCCCTCCCAACGGGCCGGCTTTGAAGGGCAGCACTCTGTAGACTTGTGTCTGTTTGTGTTCAAAAATCCCTTTATTTACCCAGTGCAGTGAGTGGGAATTGCTTGGACCCCTCAGAGTTGGGGCCTCCGAGGCCTCGTGGTGCCCTCCCTGCGCTTACCACGTCAGCCAGCTGCGTGATGGCCACTTCAAAATGCACAGTGACCGGGTCGGAGACGTTTTCCACGGGCCTGATGAACTGGTTATAACGAGCAAACAGTTTGTGAAAGAGCCTCTCCTCGGACGCACAGCCTGCACATCCTGCGGCACCACACAGAGAGAGGGGTTAGAGAAGCAGAAAGGATGCCGGCTGGTGGGGAGGTTCCAGGGGCTTCCATCCCGGGAAGGCGGGTGCGGGACGTCAGCTTCCCCCAGCACCACTGCACCTGCCCCTCCTGGCCAGGCTGCTCACCTTCACCACGGAGATGACAAGAGTAATACCGGCATCTCAGGACTAGTGCGCTAGCAAACAAAATGATGTTGGTAAGAGCACTTCTAAAGTCTATGGCAGCACAGTGTAAAGGGATAGATAGACACAGGCTTGAGATGTTCACTTATGTCACTGAACAGAACCCACCGTCTTACTGATCCGGTGATTAAAGAAAAGTCCTGCCCTTTCTTGTCAAAATACTGATCTGACTGGTCTCTTGTTTCTACAGCCAGCAGGGTGTGTAGCTGGGGAACCTTCTTCAATCAAACTTAAATAACTAGTAATTTCATTAAGGTCTTAAGCCCTCCTCCTTTTTAAAATCAACTTTGAATTTCAATTCTTGGAGATGTGTGAGAGTGCAAAGTTTCTAAGGAAAATTTACTTAAAATATTTTTTATAGAATCCCCAAAGTTCTTAAACAATAGCACTTTCAGTCATTAAATTTTAGACAATAATGTAATGCATATCTCTTTGTATTTTCCCAAGAATGCATTAAATATAGGTTACTTGCCTTCATTTGACATAATTCATCTCATTAAGGCCCCCTCTATATTTTTCCTTATAGAATTCAAATTTGATACCTGAAATACTATTCTATAAATTTCCCAAAGGGATTTATACCCTGAAAGAAAAAAAATGTAAGGGGCTGAACAACTCATTAGGCAAAAATAAAGGAAAGGATAGCTGTTATATTACTAAATAAAAAGTGTTGTTTGACAGATGCATTTGGAAACACTGAGATTTCAGCAGAAAAGAACAATTTTAGATGTAAAACATCATTGTCTGCCATCATAATTAATATAGAAATATTTCTACATAAAACAGATAACTAAAAAATCCTCCTGTTACCCATTTTCCTCCTTTGAGGTTTCTCTTTTCCTTTGAGACATTTCAGATAAACCCTCCTTGAGTCTTGACAAGCAAGTCCTTGCAAAGATGACAGCACGTGGAAATGTGGCTTTGTAGACATGGACAGAACAGCAGCTGTCCGTTTCTAAGCCTTAAGTTTGAAAATGAATGATCTTACTCTTAGGACACATTTCCCAAAATGAAGATGATTACCTACAAAATGGAAGGGTTCATAGACTGAGGAATAGTATCAGCTAATAAACCACAGTTTTGAAAAAATATTAAATACAGGTAAAGAAGTTGAATACATCCATAGCGGAGATGGATAGAAAACTGTGCCATTGTTATTTTTGCCTATTTTTCATTGGGAAAATAAAATAAAACATGGTTTACAATGTTTCCTTGTCCTCCCCACCCCATCCCCCCGAAATCTCATTTTACATGTTAAGCCAACCAACTAAAAATGAATAGATTAATTAGCAGCTATAAGAGGAGTAATTCCTGTGCCGACACTCTACATATTTATCCATAGCATATCTCATCTCTGCTCAGCCAAGCACAACTAGAAAAGGAGGAAAATAAAACTGGGAAATACATGTAGCTAAAAAGGGAATATGAGAACAAGCAGAAATAAAACCTACCTCTGAAGCAAAGTGTGAATACATACCACCAGAGACACAGCCCAAAGTGAAGGAATCCCTGACCCTCGCGGGGCAGCATGTTTAAAACACACTCTGATTTCTTTTTCTAGTCAAAGGATTGTGGGAAACAAAGAGCTATCAGGCAGCCACTCACACCGGACCTTTAATCACCAGAGTCCCCTGCAGTCCAAGTGTCTTCTGTGAAATGAAAACCTTCACAAACATAACATGGTCGTTCCCAATATCAGAGACTGAGGCCAACCAAAAGGGCAAATAAAAAGGACTCAATCTGATGTCAGGTGAGTCAGCCCATTTCCTGACACCCTACATCTCTTCTCGTGCAGGAACGGGAGGAGAAGCAGGACGGGGGTGTTGGGCAGACGGCACCGAGAGGGGACAGAAAACTGTGATGTGCTTAGTGCATCTTTGTGGTGCATCTTTTCCCAGCCCTGGTCCTGAGGGGAGCAAACACACGTCTCCTGAGCTCCAGCTGTAGGCAAAGCGCCTGGCAGGTCCCGATCAGTGTATTCTGATTCACCGAGATCTCTAGCTCGTCAGGGCTTAACCTTGTTACCAGAAAACATTCTAGAACAGGAGTCCTGGTAAAGTGTGCCTCACAGAGAACAGGATTAATTTGGTTTTGTCTGACTTCTAGTGCCTCGTCCTTCTGAGTTTAGGAATCACCCTCCAGGACTAGAGATTAGCTGTCTGAGAATGAGAAGAACGAATACTGAACACAGGGTGCTGTCTAGACGGTGCTATGTTTATTTATACATCCTTGTCACCAACTGGTTTTCTTATCATTTGCTCCTTTCCTCTATAAGTTTAGTGTCAACAACATTCTGATGAGCTAGGCCTTCTGGTCAGATTTTGGTGTTGGTTAAAGGGGAGTTAGCAACAAAATGAAAAGGCAACCTACAGAATGGGGGGAAATATTTGCAAACCATGTATCTCGAAAGGGGTTTATATCCAAAATATGTAAGAAACTCATAAAACTCAACAGCAAATAAATAAATACATCCCAATTGAAAAATAGGACCTGCACAGACATTTTTCCAAAGACACAGATGACCAATGGGTATATGCAAAGGAGCTCAACACCGCTAATCATCAGGGAAATGCAAATCAAACCACAATGAGCTATCACCTGACACCTATTAAGATGGTATTATAAGAAGACAAGAGGTAATAAGTGTTGGTGAGGACGTGGAGAAAAGGGAACCCTTGTGCATTGTTTGGAATGTAAATTGGCGCAGCCACTATGGAGAACAGTATAAAGGTTCCTCAAAAAATTAAAAAATAGAACAATCATATGATCTAACAATCCCACTTCTGGGAATATATCCAAAGGAAATGAAATCAATTTCTCAGAGAGATATCTGAATTCCTACGTTCATTGCAGCATTATTCACAAGATATGGAAACAACCTGGTGTCCATCGATGGATGAATGAATAAAGAAGTTGTGATATACATATACATATATGTAATGGAATATTATTCAGCCGTGAGAAAGAAGGAAATCCTGCCGTCTGCGACAACATGGATGAACCTGGAAGACATTATGCTGAGTGAAATAAGCCAGAGAAAGACAAATACTGTATGATCTCATTTTTGTGTGGAATCTAAAAAAGTCAAACTCACAGAAGCAGAGCGCAGAACGGTAGTTGCTAGGAGCTGGGGTGCGGGTAACAGGAAGATGTCGGTTGAAGGGTACAAACTTGCAGTCACCAGATGAACAAGTTCTGGTGATCTAATGTACAGTACGGTGGTGACTACAGTTATCGTATTCTTGACATTTGCTACGAAAAGAGACCTCAAGTGTTCTTACCACCTCTGCACCACACACACACACACACACACACACTCACACACGCGGTAACTGAGTGATGATGTGTTGGGCTGATTGTGGTGATCATTTCGCAATGTAACATATGTTAAATCATCACATTGTACACCTTAAATATACACACTTTTTATTCATCAACTATACTTCAATAAAGCTGGGGGAAAGGAGTCAGAGCCGAAGATGGTCTCTCAGCGACCTCCTATCAAAACATTCTGTGACATCATCACAGAAACTGTACACTTGGCAATCGTGCAGACTTCAGACTAACGGTTTCCCTCAAAATTCTATTGGCCTCATATCTCTTGCGGGAACGAAAAAGGAACGATCATTTATTTAGCACCAAACTTAGACCAGGCACTGGGCTGGGTGCCTCAGATATGTCACTTTAAGATGTTACTCAAATTCTCCTCTTAGCAGATGGGCTATTTGTCCTTTGCTGAAGTGTCCTGTGGAGTTTGCAGAGAGAAGGCGTCAGGACAACACTTTATCATGATGGATAAAAAGCCACCTCACACCCCCAAATGGGGCAGTGCCTCCCTAGTTTTTAGGGTAAAACCCAAATCAGATTGGCTGTTTTCAAAGAGCCAACACTTTCGACCGTTTCTATTGCCCAGACTTTGATCGATTTGTTCTTCACACTTTCTAATGGATACAGCCTTTCAGGAAAACTGTTGTCTCAGGTCTTTTGTTTTATCCAACCATCCTTCTCTATGGCCATCACCTGTCAGCATAAAGAGCCCCTGTAGAGGAGGGGTTCTCTGGGACGGTCCCCCTTTCCTCCAGGAACCTGCAGGCATCTGTCCTTGTTGCCAAGGTGCAGAGTGGGGAAGGGGGGTCACAGAGGAACCTCACCAGAGGGGAAGAAGGCAGAGGAAAGAATGTGGACTTTGGAGTCAGACCCGGATTTGGATCCTGGCCCTGACCCTCACTTGGCAGATGCTGAGCAAGTTACTGAAGCTCCCTCAGCCCTTCCTCATCAGAAAAATGTGATTAAACTCGGTAACATAAACCGTTTAATCTCTCCTTACCCAATTTTTCATGGAATTTTCACTCCCTCTCTTACCAGTACAAATAGGTAACACAACTAAGTCACTTTCAGGCCTGAATATACTTTAAATATATATTTTAAAATATTTTAAAAATATATTTTAAATATATTCAGGAAGAATATATTTTAACAGCTTGTAAAGAAAATACATTCTCCCATTCAAAGAAAACATTTAAACTATCCCCTCATCATCAGAAAAATGCTTGAGTTTTGTCATTTAATTATGGGTTTATAGCCTGCTTCAAACCGTTTTGGAAAATTGCAGAGAAAGAGGTTAAAACCAAATATACAGGAAAAAAAAATAAGCACACTTCCAAAGAAAAGAATTTTTTTTAATTCAAGTAACGAAAGATTTAAAGACAATTTGCCTCTCCCTGAGGTTGCTGGATACCGTTTCACATTCACATTCTGTAATCAGTTTTTGTTTAGCCTTGTTGAACCAGTTTTGAGCGCTGATCACGGTTTATGGAGGTGGAAGGGCTGCCGGGAGGTGAGAGGTTAACTGACACAGGACGAGCTGGGCGAGCGTTTTTCCTTCCCCCGCATAACCTGCGCCCTCTCACCCCCTCATTCCTCTCAGCCAGTTCCAAAAGGAAAAAGGAAGAAGCCGTGGATCTTAACTTTCTTCAAGACCATAAACATCTGATTAAAAACTATGGATCCTACGCTCCCCCCGCCCACCTATGTGCATCAAACACCATGTGCATCAAACACCATGTGCATCAAACACCATGTGCCATATAATACCCGTGGCCCCAGACCCGTGGAGGGCAGCCGGGCAGACAGTAACCGTAGCTGGCTTCGTCGTTTCCCAGGATCTGTCCCCAGTCACTCCACATTTTCCCTTTTTAAAATAACATATTCTAAAGAGCTAATGTGTCTGGAAATTGATAGCCTTCAGAGACTAATCTTTGGGTTCCTTTTTGGTTTTTATTCATAGAAGCGAACTTCAATTTGGAGGTTTTCTGAGGAAAAAAAAAAAGTGATACTGTTTAATAGGAAACTTTTTATTAATATATTTTAAGCTTTTCCTCCCTAGATGCTAAATTAAAGCCATTGCTTCATTCTGCTCTAAAAATAAAGGAGACTATTTGATATGGTTGCATAAAATTTGTTATGTTTTTATTGGAAGTTTCAGGGGTTTGGGGCATAGAAACTGCACGAATGAACATATCGTTGACCTTTTCCCACCTGTCTGTTCTCTTTAAACTCCAAACGAGAAGACTCTTTAGTTGTCCCTAAAGAAATATAAAGGAAATAACCCTTTAAACATGTATTATTTATAAATCATTGCAGCAAAACATTATCAATAATTTAATGATCCCATCTGCTTGGCTTTGCTTTTTATATTAAAAAAACCCACTGTCATTAAACTCTCACATATTTAATATCCCTAGTCAGTAGTATTTCAAATCCACCCCACTTGACATTTCCCACCCTAGAAAAATAAAATAGCAAAAGGGGAGTATTCAAATTCAATGATCATTTTAGACCACAAAGAAACATTTAATAAATAGCTCATAAGAGAGGCTCAAATGAACTGTACAACCTTTTGTCCACGTACATTTTAAGAAAAAGAGAAAGCCTTAGAACCTGGGCTGGGGTCCAGCTCGTTGAGATGTTCAGACGTTGAATGATAGTGATGACGCTCACTCAGCACTTCTCGTCCAGTCACCAGGCTAAGCCCTGTACCATCTCTCTTTTCATCCTCACAGCATCCCTAAGAGGTGAGACCCAGTTTTGGAAGTGAGGACGTTGGCCCTCAGGCTGGTTAAGTAACTTGCTTACAGGCCCATCAGGCTGCATGGCTGAGTTAGGACTCCAGTCTAGGTCTGTCTGATTCTAAAGGTAATGCTTTCACCTTAAAGCTATACTCAAGTGTTTTTAGATCCATGAATACTTTATAAGTTCAATATATTTTTTAGAAGGTTGTTATTGAAATGGGCCACAGTTAGCACTAACTTCATTATCATTCACGGTGCATCTCTCACGTGAGCTGAGGGGGCCATGGCTAATTTGTACAGGGAGTTGAAATGATGAACACAGTACCAGAGACAAGTGAAAGCCCAGGAGATTGCCCTGCTTAGGGCTCAGGCTGACATCAGGCAAGCTCCCTGCTCCGGGAGAATGGGAGTATAGCCACATCCACGTCTGGGGGTGCCGTTGCCAGCTGTGCTGTGCACATCACTAAGTACCACACTTTTCCAGCCAGAGTGATTCCTACACAGGACTTTGGGGATTTTGTAACTTCCCCAGCCTTTTCACTGCACTAAATGAGCAGCAATTATCTCTGGGCCCAACAAGGCAGAAAGAAATGTGTTTAAATCATAAATTTCCTCAAAGGAAAAATCAATTCAAGGTTACCGTTGTCCCAGGACCCAGCAGTTATAAAATGTATTCCACTATAGTAGACCCAGCTCTATAACTGTAAATGGGAATAACAATACCAGTCGGTATTAGTTTCCTATGACTGCTCTAACAAATTACCCCAAACCTGGTGGCTTAATACAACCTCATAGTTCCAGAGGCCAGCAGTCCAAAATCAAGGTGTGGGCAGGGCCATGCTCCCTTTGAAGGCTTTAGGGGAGGATCCCTCCTCACCTCTTCCAGCTTCTGGGGGCTCCAGGTGTTCCTTGGCTTGTGGTAACATCACTCCAGCCTCTGCCTCTGTCTTCACATGGCCTTCTGCTCTCTGCCTGTGCCTTCTCCTCTTTGTCTCTTGTAAGGAAGCCGCTCATTCAATTTAGATCCTACTGGGTAGAGAGAAGATGGCGGAAGAGTAAGACGCGGAGATCACCTTCCTTCCCACAGATACAGTAGAAATACATCTACACGTGGAACTGCTCCTACAGAACACCTACTGGGTAATCCAGGGTAAACTCATCCCGAGATCCTTAACTTAATCACATCTTGCAAAGACTCTTTTTCAAAGATGGTCGCATTGACAGGTACCAGGGGTTAGGAGACAGACGTATCTTTTTAGGGGCCACCATTCACCCCACTACAGCATCCCACAGGATTGTGGTGAGGATCTAATCAGAAAATGTACATAATAGCAGCTACTGAAGTACCATAGGGACAACGCACACTGATTTTCTTCTTCCAGAGAGCAACATTTCCATGTGTACAGCAAACCTTGGGGACCAGTGTGGAGGCCCAGAAAGTAAGACTGCTTTTACCTGAAATGATACAGATCTTGTTCTTTCAAAGAAGAAAACCTGAAAGTCACTTAGATGATGGCTTCTGGTGAGTAGCTCTCAAATGTCAGTGTGCAGCAGAATCGAGAGTAAGGAGGCATTTTTAAAAGGTTGGATTCCAGCCCCATCCTCAGAAATTCCGATTCACAGGCCTGGGGTGGGACCCAGAAGCCGCATCTTTAAAAAACTCCCCAGCTGATCCCAATGCAGCTGGTCCTCTGGAGGGCTGCCAGCAGATCCCCACACAGCCCACCCGCGCAGCTCTGATGTTACAGGGTCAGACGTTTCTGGGACACACGCGTCCCAGCAAATGTGCACGTCACAAGATAAAAATGTTAGAGATAGTCTGAAGCTGCCATACGGGCACCGTGTTGTGTGTAAAAAAGGCTAATTCAACCTGGGTATTGGCTAAGTCCTGCTATGTTCTGGGCACAGTGATAGATACTGAAATATACTTGTAGAAAATACACATTTATTTTTTTCAAGTACTCATGGCATATTTACAAAAACTAACCTCTTCTTAGGAACCAACAAAGTCTCAACAAATATCAAAGAATATATACCATACAGAAGATTCTCTGTCCATAAAAATGCAAAATGGAACATCAATTCCAAGAGAATTCCCCCAACTTCCCTTTCTTTCAGGTCTTAAATGTTATCTTGGCCTTTTATTTTTTAGGGTTGGGAGGAGGTAAAGCTAATGATGAACAGAACTCTTAGGGCTCGGGTTTCACCGGCTGGAGCACAGCTGAGATCTTGTTAATCTCAGGTCCTGATCTGCACCAGCCGTGCAGAGAGCTGCGCTCCCCAAGCCTGTCACTCAGGCTGCTGTCAGGGCCCCCGGGGGAGCTTGGCCACCCCAGGCCTTCTCGATTCTTTGCTGAGCTCGGCTGTCTTCCCGAAGCCAGGGCCGTCCTGGGTCTGAGGTCGGGAGAGGGGGATGAGGGATGGGACCAGAAGGGGTCCGGGCAGGGGGTGCTGGAAAGAACCGCCCCCTCCACCAATGCCCCCAGCAACGTGCCAGAGCACGGCTGCTCGTGCCCGAGGCCTCACGCAGACTTTCATAAACCTTCCAACAAGGGTGTCAGCCGTGCCGCCGGCCAGGCACAGTCTCCATCTGCAAACCCCAGCGCCCTCTTTAACGGAGCTCCCACATCGGAACACCTCCCTCTTCCTCGAATCGAAAAGAGATGTTGCCTGGGAACCCGCATGTCCAGACGCAGCGATGCCAGCTCATAGATTAACTCATAGAGGAGATCAAACCTGTGGGAAGGGAAGTGGACTCTGGCCTAAAAGGAGACGTCAAGGCGGCGTGCTGGAGGCCACCATGGCGGGGTCGAGAGATCTACTGACACCACCACCGGCCCCCTTCACGGGGAGACCCTAATGGAGTCACCTTACCTGTCCAGGCTGCATTTCTTCCTTAAGGTGGGGTGACGCGACCAGATGGATGCAAGGCCCTATCCAGCTCTCTCAGCTGTACTCAATACAGTGACAAGAGCAGATACGCGGTGGTAGCCCAATGCGCCAGTGTTGTCATTTTAAAAATATAAGAAGGGGACTTCCGTGGTGGCGCAGTGGTTGGGAGTTCTCCTGCCAATGCAGGGGACACGGGTTCCAGCCCTGGTCCGGGAAGATCCCACGTGCCGCGGGGCGGCTGAGCCTGTGTGCCACAACTATTGAGCCTGCGCTCTAGAGCCTGCGAGCCACAACTACTGAGAAAAAAATATATATATATAAGACGGTATCAGAGCATTATTACATAAATTCCACTCCCCTTCTCTAAACTTTACCTGGAGAGGGAATGATACTGGAGATGCACGAAGAATTAGTTATGTGAGTTAGTCGTGCAAGAGAGCTGCCAAGTGTCACGTTTAGAATTAGACCTTCCTAAATGTAAACAAACTAAGTGAGCAATATTAAGAGTGTATTACAATTGCGCTTAAGTATTCCCAAGGCCCCCACCCTGGCCTAGCAGGGTGATTCAAGAGAGGAAGCCATCCAAGCATGTTCCAAAAATCACAAGAGCACATATTCTATCAGCTGGTAAAACCCAGCTACACAGAAAAACTACAAGTAAACACACACACACACACACACACACACACACACATAGTGAAATTAATCAACCACCATGGTGTATCCTTGATCCGGCTCCACCTTTTTTATGTCTTAGAGCGGCCACCTTAAACCCTGAATTTTATCATTTAATTCAGACACTCTCTTGAGACTTTTATTAAATCATGGAAAAGTTAATAACATTTCTTGAGAAAATACATAAGTCTTTTGAGGACATAGGAAAGTTCCACGCAGATTGTAGGAACATGCATTTATCACTTTGTGTAGTTTAAAATTTTAGTTTCAAAGGTTGGAAACATATAGAGGTGCTTCTTCTCTAGAAAATTCACCAACTATCTCTCTTTGATTAAATAACACATAGATGGATATTTTCAACAGGGAAAACCGAGCTTCCTCCAAATTCTCATAAGAAGTTAGTGCTGATATTTGGAGGAAGACTATCTCTTTTGCTAAGGAGAAATATTTTTTCCATCAGAGGACTGCAATTCCAAACTTGCTAACACAGTTGAATATGCTGTTTAAATGCCTGTGTCTAATACTAATACAAAAATGATTTTTAATGTATTCATATATGGCCTGATGGAAGCAACAGATGTTGGACCTATAATGGGAACTTTGTATTTTTTTAAAGTATCTTCACCAACTTGCATTTGTTGAAGAAAACTGTCATCAAGCCTCTAGGTGTGCACATGTTAATTTCCTGCTATGTGACCCCGAGGCTACTAGAGCCTTAAATCACCCAACCCATGTAAAATAGACAATCAGCAAGAACCTACTATATAGCACAGGGAACTATACTCAATATTCTGTAATACCAAGGGAAAAGAATCTGGAAAAAAATAGATATATCAATATGTATAACTAAATCACTTTGGTATAACCTGAAACTAACACAACATTGTGAATCAGCTATACTCCAATATAAAATTAAAGTTAAAAAAACAAAAAACTCCACCCACCCTAGAGTTCCTTGAGAACTGAGTTCACTCCTATGATGACCGGTTGAGAAGAAGAGTTTGCAACCTGCCTGGTGAGTCAACCAGAGGTCTTATTTGGTGTCCATCCTTCTTCCTGTTCTGTGGTTAGCCATTTCAATCTCTGCTCAGGGAGACTCACTGATCTCATTTGTGTTTCATTGCGTTGTGCTGTGTTTTGGTTGAGTGATGTACTTCTCTCTTGCCCAGGAAGCAATACACTCCACTTTGGTTTTCTTCATCTCTGGTGGTATTTTGATCTGACAGATTCAAAGGAAAAGTTTTTGAAAAATAAACTTGATAACCCCTACATATCTACCATAAAATTAAATATGCAGTGTAAGTTGACAACAAAGTGATAGTGTGTAGATTCTATGGGGTTCCAAAATTTTTATCAATTGAGAAGTATTTTCAGTGAAGTCATACCTCAATCCTCTGTTCAGTTCCCCACTCCACCCAAGAGAAATTTTGAAATTTGTGTTTGTAACATAGTTTTTTAGAATGCTTTTATTTTGTATAAGGCACTGTTTTGCAAGGAAAGGAAACTGTAATATCACCAAATAAGTTATCCATCAGACTTAGTTAGAAGGTACAGAGATTTCTCAACCCCAAATTCTATTTCTCTCTTTAAAACATTCTTATGCACTTTCATCTCCATGCCAGACTGCTAAGAGAGAATTGTGGCATTCTCTTCATTCCTAGGGCTGGTATAACAAGTCACCATAAACTGAGCAGCTTAAAAGAACAGAAATTTATTCTCCCACAGTTCTGGAGGCTACAAGCGTGAAATCAAGGTGTCAGCAGTGTTGGTTCTTTGTGGGGCTCTGACGGAAAACCTGGTCCTTTCCTCTCTTCTAGCTTCTCATGGCTGTCAGCAATCTTTGGTATCTTTGGCTTGTGGGAGCATCACTCCAATCTCTGCCTCTGTCTTCACATGACCTCTTCCCTCTATTGCTGTATGTCCATGGGATTTAGGGCCCACCCTAAATCTTGGATGCCTAATATATGCATAATTAGGCATATGCATAAGAGGAAAAAATACTGTCAACCTAAAATTCTATTCCCAGCAAAAATATGTTTCACAAGCAAAGGTGAAATAAATGTATCTGCAGACACATAAAAGCAGGGAAGCTGTCATCATCAACAAACCTATGCTACAATAAATGTTAAAGAAAGTTATTCAAGAAGAAGGGAAATAATACCAGTTAAAAATCTGGATCTAGACAGACAAAGAAATTAAGAGTCTGGTAAATGGTAAATATGTGGGTAAATATAAAAGTTTTTTTCTTATTTTAAAAATCTCTTTAGAAGATAGTCACCTTTTTGAAGCAAAAGTAAAAAAAAAATGTATTATGGGAGTTGTAACACATGTGAATGTAAATTGTATGACAACCATAGCACAAAGGTCATGAGAGGAAAAATGAAAATATACCGTTGTAATGTCCTTATACTATGTGTGAAATCATGAAGACAGACTGCTATAAGTTAAAGATGTATACTATAAACCTACAGCAACTACTAGAATAGTACAACAAAAAAGACATAGATAACAAGCCAAGAAAAGAGATAAAATGGAATAATAAACATGTTCAATTAATACAAAACAAGGTAGGAAAAGAGGAGAAAGTAAATAAAAGATAGGACAAACAGAAACAAATAATAGAATGGTAGATTTAAGCCCAACCATTTTGATAAATACATTAAATGTAAATGATCTAAATACACATTTAAAAGGCAGAGATTGGAATACTAGATTAAAAAGTAAAAAAGCAAGACTCACATGTATCTGCAAAAAAAATCCATTTTAATTGATTTTCGATGTTAAATTAATCTGGCATTCCTGGGATAAGTCCCACTTGGTCATAGTGTCTAATCCTCTTTTTTTTTTTTAATTTTTATTTATTTATTTATTTTTATTTTTGGCTGTGTTGGGTCTTCATTTCTGTGCAAGGGCTTTCTCTAGTTGTGGCAAGCGGGGGCCACTCTTCATCATGGTGCGCGGGCCTTTCACTGTCGCAGCCTCTTTTGTTGCGGGGCACAGGCTCCAGACACGCAGGCTCAGTAGTTTTGGCTCATGGGCCTAGTTCCTCCGCAGCATGTGAGATCTTCCCAGACCAGGGCTTGAACCCGTGTCCCCTGCATTGGCAGGCAGATTCTCAACCACTGCGCCACCAGGGAAGCCCTAATCCTCTTTTTAATGTTTCTGGATTCAGTTTGTTAGTATTTTGTTGAGGATTTTGACATCTATATTTATAAGCAATATTGGACTTCAGTTTCCTTGTAATTTGTTGTCTGATGTTGGTATTAGAGTAATACTGATATCAGAAAATAATTGATAAGGGTTCCCTCCTCTTCTATTTTTTGGAAGAATTTATGAAGGATTGATGTTAATTCTTTAACTCTCTGGTAGAATAAACCAGTGATCCTAGTCTTTCCTTCGTTGGAGATTTAAAGAAAAAATTTTATTACTGACAATCTTTTTACTTCTTATTGCTCTATATGTCTTTCTAGGAAGTTGTCATTTCATCCAAGTTACCTAATTCTTGGCATACAGGTGTTCAAAATATTCCCTTATAATTATTTTTATTTCTGTAAAATTAGTAGTAATCATTCCCCTCATTCATCCCTCATTTTAGTAATTTCATTATTCCCTCTTTTTTTCCTGGTCAGTCTAGTTAAAAGTTTGCCAATTTTGTCAGTTTTTTTCAAAGAGCCAACTTTTGGTTTCATTTATTTTTCCCTATTTTTTTATCCTTTACTTCATTACTTCCACTTTAGTTCTTACTTATTATTTCCTTCCTTCTGCTTGTTTTGGGTTTAGTTTGTTCTCCTTTTCCCAGTTTCTAAAATAGAAGATTAGATTATTGGTTTCGGATCTTTCTTTTTTTTTTTGTATATATTTTTACTGATGTAAATTCCCCTCTGGGCACTGCCTTAGCTGCATCACATAAATTGTGTTATTGTTTTCTTTTATTTCAAAACAGTTTCTAATTTCCATTGTGAATTCCTCTTTGACCCGCTGGTTAAGAATGTATTGTTTGGGAATTCCCTGGTGGTCCAGTGGTCAGGACTTGGCACTTTCACTGTTTGGTCCCTGGTTGGGGAACTAAGGTCCTGAAAGCTGTGTGGTGCAGACGAAAAAAAAAAAAAGTATTATTTAATTTACACATATTTGCTGAATTTTCCAGATTACTTTCTGTTATTAATTTCTAACTTAATTCCATTGTGATCAAAGAATATACATTGTTACATTGTATGAGTTTAATAGTCTCCAACTATTATTGTTGAATTATATCTTTCTACCTTTGCTTCTGTCAGTTTTTGCTTCATATATTTGGTGCTCTGTTATTAGGTGCACCTATATGTTTTTATCTGTTTGATCTTCCTGATGGATTGGCCAGTTTCTCTTTCTAAAATGTCCTTCTTTATCTCTAGTAACATTTTGTTTTAAAGTCTATTTTGTCTGATATAGCCACTCCAGCTGTGTTTTGGTTGTTGTTTGCATAGTATATCTTTTCCATCTTTTGCTTTCAACCCATTTGTATCTTTGAACCTAAAGTGCATCTCCTATAGACAGCACATAGTTGGATCATTCTTTTTTACCCAGTCTGACACTTTCTGCATTTTAATGGATTACTTAATCCATTTACATCTCATGTTATTATTGGTATTACCTCTGTCACTTCGCTTTTTGTCTCTGTCATGTCCTTTTTGGTCTCTGGTTCTCCTTCACTGTCGTATTTTGTATGAAGTGAATTTTTCTAATGTGACACTTTATTTCTCTTAATAATATTTAAGCTATATTTTAAATTTATTTTCTTAGTGGTTGATTTAGAGCTTACAATATACATTTTAACTTATCATAATCTACTTCAGATCTTTACTAACTTAATTCTAGTGAGATATAGAAACTTTACACCTATATAGGCCCTGTCTTCTTGGCTCCAGCCTTCCGAAGTAGACCTTTTGTTAGGCTGAGCTAGGTGAGGAGCAGACACTCTGAAATCGTCCCGTTCTTGCTTCACATACATCCCTCATTTCATAAGTGTCCGGTGCTTCCAATTCCTGGCCTTTCTGGGACCCTGCAGAGTCCACTGACTAAGGGCTTTCTCCATGGCAGGCTTAGGTTTCATTAATTCAGTTATCATCCATCTATCTCTCTTCTAGCTTCCAAAATGTTGTCCTTTTCTCCCATCACCTTCGCCCTTATGAACTTATCCTCTTTTTAATCCCTTTTAGCATTTTAATGAAGTTTCAGTTGGATGAGAGGCGTTTTTCCAGCCCACCATATCTGACCAGAAGTCTGTCTCCTGTGACTCTCTAAGGAAAGACCCCTGCTGCCAGCAGACTTCCCCTTCATCTCAACGGTCAGAACCAAGTCACCCACCCAATCCTAAATCAATCACAGGCAAGGAGCATGGAACTGACTAGTGACTTAAAGCCTGACCATCGGGATGGAGTTGGTGTTTGAGATCAACCACAGCATTCACCCTCAGGAACCTTAATTAAGGCATGGAAACGCCAACTCCAAACCACTTACCCGAACCAGAAGACAACTTCTTAAAGGCTGTGGTCATGTTTGATAGCTCCATCTTTAGCAGTGAGCGTGGGTGTTTATTTGAGTGAGGGAATGATCTAGTACATAAATACAGTGTATGGAGATTATATTTATGCATAAACCAGTGAGATAGTAAAGGCAAGATGATTATAAAGGTGATCCACCCAGACAAGACCTGGAATCACAGAGGGAGGAAAGCTTTAGAGCCTGTGGTTACACTGCCTGAATCCTGCTGGGCTAGCCAGTGACCCTTTCCTTCTGCGTAAAGAGGCATTTTGAATGTCAAGGAGCTACAGGACAGGCTTATGATAGCTCTCAAGCTGAATACTAAGTCAAATTACTTCAAGGACTCCAATCCTAAGGTCATATATATATATATAACAGTGGCCAAAATAGACTAGATCGAAAAGTTTGGGCTATTTTGTTTACCATGGCATTCATACATTCATATATATATATATATATATATATATATATATATATATATATATATATGGCACTCATTTGAAAACCCCTAGTTCTATTCTTCAAGACATTTAGAGAACCTCTAACAAATTTAATCAAGTGAATTTTTTGTCTGAAATTAAAATTTGTCTTAAACATAAGCTTTTTTAATATGAAATTTTAAGAGAAAGCCAATTTATTAAACAGAGAATAGAAGGCATGGTCATATTGCCTTATAAAATAAGCAAAAAACATGGAAGGGCAGAGTTTCTGAATTGCCTGCTACAAAAACCTTGTAGTTTAGGAAAGAATATAAGAGAATAAAGAGTCTCCTTTTTTTTCATAAGAAAAGTGCACAATGGGTTACATTTAAATTGCACACAAATAGTGCAAACACTTTAGTACTTTTTTTCACACATGTCCTTTATCTTGATGCTAAGATGTACTTTCTTGCAACATCACAGTTTTTATGTGCAATGCACTTGTGAAAAAAATAATAAATTTCTAAATATGATGCCCATCTCCAGCAAACTCATGAGTTTATGACCTCCTCATGAGGGAATTGACTCAAAGTTTCACAGAAGAAAAGGATGTTGGAAATCTTCTAGGCTTTTGAAGCTAATGGGTGATCTGAGAAAAGAAGAAAACTATATTACTCATCTCTCTGATTTTAAAAAATATAATAAAGATCTTTTTTAATAAATAAATAAATTTATTTATTTATTTATTTTTGGCTGTGTTGGGTCTTCGTTGCTGCGCATGGGCTTTGTCTATCTGTGGTGAGCGGGCTACTCTTCGTTGCGGTGCGCGGGCTTCTCAATGTGGTGGCTTCTCATGTTGCAGAGCAGGGGCTTTAGGTGCGAGGGCTTCAGTAGTTGTGGCACGTGGGCTCAGTAGTTGTGGCACACGAGCTTAGTTGCTCGCGGCATGTGGGATCTTCCCAGACCAGGGCTCGAACCCGTGTCCCCTGCACTGGCAGGCAGATTCTTAACCACTGTGCCACCAGGGAAGTCCCAAGTTCTTTTTTTTTAAGGCAACAAAACTGGAGACGATTGAAAACCCTGGTCTGATATTCTTCAGCTGTTCCTACTGTTGCTAATAGAGAGGGAGACAGGGCAGCGTGTACAGAACCCAGCTTCCCACCACCTGCCACATCCCACAGGGTTCATGAGGGAAACGTAGGGCAGTGGGGAGAAAATATTTTAAAAAGCAAGCAAATATTTACTATTTTATTTTATTATTTTTTAATTTAATTTTTATTTTATATTGGAGTAGAGTTGAATTACAATGTTGTGTTAGTTTCAGGTGTACAGCAAAGTGGTTCAGTTATACATATACATATATCCATTCTTTTTCAGATTCTTTTCCCATACAGGTTATTACAGAATTATGAGTATAGTTCCCTGTGCTATGCAGTAGGTCCTTGTTGATTATCTATTTTATATATAGTAGTGTGTATATGTTAATCCCAAACTCCTAATTTATCCCTCCCCACCCCTCTTCCCCTTTGGTTACCATAAATTTGTTTTCTATGTCTGCGAGTCTGTTTCTGTTTTGTGAATAATTTCATTTGTATCATTTTTTTTAGATTCCACATATAAGTGATATCATGTGATATTTGCCTTTCTCTGTCTGACTTACTTCACTTAGCAGGACCATCTCTAGGTCCATCCATGTGCTGCAAATGGCATTATTTCATTCTTGTTACGGCTGATGTAAAATATTTACTATTTTAAAATATTCACTATTTTTAAAAAGCAAGTAAAAATATTCACTATTTTTAAGCCTGTGGCTCTAGGCAAGGACTGCCACTCAAACACCTTTAGAGCCAAATAAGTAACAGCCAAGAGCAATAGGGCGGTGGGACTTGACCTGTACTTGCCCCTCCAGGCTGCCCGATGCCCTGCTCAGCCCCTGCCCCTTGGGCCACATGGAATGATATTGCCAGAATTTCTGATTTTTTAAGAGAAATGCAAAATTTCAATTCTACGTGATCACTCTCGATTTTTAATTTGGACAAAGCTATTTTGCTGGTGGCCTCACAAAATATACCTGCTGGCCAGAATCAGACTATAACCCTCAATTTTCTAACTATGCTCTGGGGGAAAACTGTCTGCTAAGGAGAGGATTGCTGTGTCACTCAGGAAAACGCAGCTGGATCTCGTTGCTGAGCCAGGCTACACTGCCTAGTTGCTCTACGTAACAAATAAGATAAATGTTTGATTTCTGTGGAATTTCAGGGCCAAAAAAATTGTAAAAGACAGAAGAAACTCTTGGGAGTGAGTAGGAAAGCAGATTTCAGCAATATGGCTGGTGGTCTGCACCTAAGGAGAGGAAGATGGTGAGAAACTCACAGTGATTTATTCTGTGTGAGTATGTATGGTGTGTGTATGTGGTGTGTGTCGTGTGTGTGTGTGTGGTGTGCAAGTGCTGCAATAACCCTCTGTTATCATGAACTTTCTGTGCAAGTCCATTTCAGCAAAGCATTGCAGTAGTTACACTAGGGAAGTAAAAGCCAGAGTTGCCTCCTCAGAAAGTTAAATAAGTTTTGAAAGAAAGTGTTATTATTAGGGACGATGAATACCAGAATGCAAATGTATACAAAAAGGGAAAATAAAGGTTTCAGTTAAGTCACTTTCATGTGGGGAGTGACATGTGATCACAGGCACTTAAAGGAGGCGTTATTCTTCTTTCAGACGCTGCAAAGGCCAAGCTTTCCCTGCCACCTACTGGCTGTTGGATGCAATTTTTCAAAAAATCTGGGAACTTCCCTAGTGGTCCAGTGGGTAAGACTCCGCACTCCCAATGCAGGGGGCCGGGGTTCGATCCCTGGTCAGGGAACTAGATCCCGCGTGCCTGCCACAACTAAGAAGTCTTCATGCCACAACTAAAAAAAAGATCCCACATGCTGCAACTAAAGATCCCGCATGCTGCAATGAAGATCCCGAGTGCCGCAACTAAGACCTGGCGCAGCCTAAATAAACAAATAAATACATTTTTTAGAAAATCTGAATAAGGTAAAGTATAAAGAACACCACCACAAACATTAATATGCCAGCTTTAGCAGCAAAGTATTATCAATAAAGCTTGAAATCTCCTGTCTCCCCTTCCCTGACTGCATCTCCCTCCTCTTCAGAAATACCCATGATCTTGAATTATATTTGTATCATCCTAACACACTTCTTTATAATTTTCCTACATATATATGTATCTCTAAGTAATGCTGGTGTTTTGCATATTTTTCAGGTGCACATAAATGATATCATTCTGTATGGTATCTTGTATGAAATCCTCTGCAGTTTGCTTTTTAAACCTGCGTTACATTTATGAGATTCTTCCTCGTCAACCAGTGAAGTCATTTTCACAGCTGTGCAGACTTCTATTTAATGGACATGTCACAATTTATTTGCCCATACTCCTTTTGGTGGGTCTTTAGATAGCTTCCAATTTTTTACTATGGCAAACATTGCTTCTCTGACCATTCTAGGATATGTCGCCGTGTGTAAATGCTGAGTTCTTAGATAAAGGTATTGTCATTGTCTTGCCGTAATCCTTACACATCTTGTCTTTCTTGTCATTGCCAAATTGTTCCTCAGAACGATTCTATCCATGTGCGCTCTGACCAGCAGTGTATAATGGTTCCCACTGTTCCCCATCCTCATCCACACTTGACATTGTCAGATTTCTGAATGTTTGCAGTTATGATGGGTGTGCAATGATACATCTAGAGGGCTTCATTTCAGTCCCTTGATGGACTTTTGCACTGAATATATGAATCATCTTGGGGAGAACCCTTGCTATTGAATTTTTCTATTGGCAAATAAGTTTTGTTTAGGTCATCTTGAATAGGGGTTTATAATCTTCTCCAGAAAGATCTTGCATTTCTTTTATTAGATTCAAGATATTTCATATTTTTAGAATACTATAAATGTGTAGTTTTGAAATGAGACTCCCTAACTCACCTTTTTCGGTATTAGGATGGGTATATTAATGTAACTCATTTTTTATATTGATTTTATGTCCAGAAATTATTTCGTTAACAGCAAAGACTTTATTTGTAGATTCTTTTGAATTTTCTAAAAAGGCAATCGTATTTTCTAAGAATTTTGATTATTTGTTTTTCTCCTCTCAAATTCTTATTCCTCTTAACAATTTTTCTGCTCCTATTACACTGTCCTGGGATGTAGCACAGCATTGAATGGGAATGGTGAAAACCACCACCTTTGTTACAGCCCTTGATCTTACCGGGAAGTACTCTTCAGTCCTCGTTTTCTAAGAGTCTGCTTTTTTAAAAAAAATCATGTATGTTAAAATTTATCTTTTGGAGACTTCCCTGGTGGCACAGTGGTTAAGAATCCGCCTGCCAATGCAGGGGACATGGGTTCGAGCCCTGGTCCAGGAAGATCCCACATGTCACGGAGCAACTAAGCCCGTGTGCCGCAACTACTGAGCCTGTGCTCTAGAGCCTGCAGCCACAACCACTGAAGCCCATGCGCTTAGAGCCCGTGCTCCGCAACAGGAGAAGCCACCGCCATGAGAAGCCTGTGCACCACAACGAAGAGTAGCCCCCGCTCGCCACAACTAGAGAAAGCCCTCGCGCAGCAACGAAGACCCAACACAGCCAAAAACAAATAAATTAAATTACATAAATAAATTTATTAAAAAATTTATCTTTTTGGCCCTGCACATATTGATAATTCTATTTGGTTTGTCTCTTGTATTCTGTTAATCTAGTGAATTACATTAATAGATTTTTTTTGCCCAGACTTCAACCATTCTTGCATTTGAGGGATAAACATAACTTGAATTTACGTCAGAGTGAGCTCAGCCTGTAATTTTCCTTCTTACACTCTTTTGTCTGCTTCTGTTATAGTGATCACATAAAATGAATTGGGGCATATTCTCACTGTCTGTTTTCTGCCACAAAAACTAAAGACTTAGTAGAAATATTTGTTCCTAAATTCTGAGGGGCAGTGAGAACATTTAAGTAATACTTCATTTCACTTTACAAATGTATAGTATATGAAATTATATATTAGAGGAGCCTATGAAAGAAGAGAAAGGGCTTCCTTATATGACCGTGAGAAAATAGAACCAGTCTGATTTGTCCAAGGATTAACACTGATTACATGAACCTGGTTTCTTATAGAAAATTGCTTCTGAGCTAGCAGTTTCTGTGAGAAGGATTTTTCTTAAAAAGCTATTAGGTTTACCATATTAGAAGTTTTGTTTCTTTACTTTCTGGGAATTCTGGAAGCACTAGATTTATGAAAGTGCTTAGTCTCTATAAACCAACCAGAATGGAGCTCCTGTTTTGACACTGTCATCTAATTTCTGAATGCCTTCCAGGGATAAGAAAATATTTCATACACATAAAGAAAAGCAAAGCCTTTTCTCAATTACAGCCACACAAACACCCAGAGAACTTACAGCTTCAATTTTACAGCATCAGTCACTCATCAAAAGTAAACAAACAAAAAAAAACCCTCACCAGTTCAAATAAGAAGATATCCTCCTAATTAATTTGGACTCACAAATAGATTTAAAAAATAAACAAAAGCAGATTATCTCTCATCTCTCACCCAACAGAGACTAAACCCCCACCATCTCAACAGAGATCACCAAATATGTGGACCGCAAAATCAGGTTCCCAAGCACTGCCAAACACAGTTCCCAAAATCACTGCCACCAATGGGGAGCAATTTGTTGGCCACAAACACACCATAGTCCCATATATTGGGTTGGCCAAAAAGTTCGTTCAGGTTTTCCATGATACTGAACCCGAATGAACTTTTTGGCCAACCCAACACATCGGGTGTTCTCTCGCCTCTCATCGACGCTGACTTAGCAGTCCGTTACATGCCAGTCCTTGGACCCAGTAACGGAAAAGGACAGAGCCCGAGCCAGGAAAGAACTAACAGACAACCAAGAACCAGAAACAAAATCAAAAACATGGAATCAGAAGAAAAAGAAAGAGAAAGAATCAGAAAGTCAATGACAGGAAAGTTCTGTTTCCACTTGGGATTCATTCTGGTAGCCAAGAAAAGATGTGTCTGGGGTTAAACAGCCCATGAGGCCTATTTCTTGGGCAACACAGTTTAGGCTCAGACAGGTGAGTCCACGTGGACATCCTGGTGGGGCCTCCAAATTGTCAAAGTATAATTTTTTTTTAAATTAAAAGCATGACATCATACAAATAGAAAGTGAGCATATGTCAAAGATTTATTTAACTCCACGAGGGAGCCAGCAGAGCCTGTGAAAGACTGGTGTATAGGTACTGACTACAGATGCTGGAATACGGAGGCTGGATTGGATGCAAAACAGGCTCACGTTTGTACAGGCAATAAAACTGCAACCTTCGAGGTGACCTCTTCTACCAGACAGAAATCTCATCAGCCCTACAGGTAAGAGTCTTAGTCCTAATTGTTGCCGAGAGTGGGCTCCAGCTGCTCGCTGCACTAAAGCCAACACTCGAGAGGCAAGGTTGGTGGAAAGGAAAGTTTGCTTTTTTCAGGAGGCGGGCAACCAGGGGAGAGGGCGAACTCATGCCCAAAGGCCAACTCCCCTCCTGCCGATCAGAGGGCAAGAGCTTTGAAAGGGGAGTTTCAGGGGTGTACAGGAGGAGGGAAGGGGCTACGTGTAGAAACAGCACAGTCAACTCTGACAGTCGTCTTGAAATTGGTCCTGCACTGGTTTGATCAGCGTCATCCTGATTAAGTACAATTAATCTTCAGTTCCAGGGTCAGTTTATTCCCACTTCTTTGAGACCAGTTCTCGGAATTTTGCAAGATGGAGTAGCTTATGTCATGGCTACAGCCTGGTCATCGTGCCGTTAACTTGTTCCACCTGCTGGGGGTTTCAGTATCTACAAAACAGCTCACAGGACACAGCTCAGAATATTGTGTATAGCTCTTGAAGAGGAACTAAAGGTCCTTAAATTTACTTAATGACTAAACTACTGTTATTTTGTCATGTTTGACCACTTTCCTTTGCTTCTGCATTTTCTCACTTCTCTGATTAAACGTATTCCTTTTTTTTTTTTTGGCCGTGTGGCATGTGGGATCCTAGTTCCCAGATCAGAGATAGAACACTGGCCCCCTGCATTAGAAGCACAGAGTCTTAACAACTGGACCACCAGGGAAGTCCCTAAACTTACTCTTTGACTAAAGTTTTTCTATAGACAAAAGGCAGACGGAGGACATAGGAGGGAAGGACCACAGGGTCCTGCTCCGTTTCACAATCAGTAGTAAATAGTAAATCAAACAAAGTTACAGTTCCTTAGTGAATTATATAGTCTTTGGTGGGCCTATTAGATCACGCTCTATTAGGACACTGGAGGGACTTGCAGTCATTCTTTGCCTTATTTCCTTGTTTTGGATATTCTTTCTTTTCTTTAAAAATTTTTTTTCCTTCCAGTTTTATTGACATAATTGACATACTGCACTACGTAAGTTTAAGATGTACAGCACAATGGTTTGACTTACATACGTCGTTAAATGATGACCACAATAAGTTTAGTGAACACCCATCATCTTATATAGATACAAAATAAAAGAAAAAGAAAAAAATATTTCTACCTTGTGGTGAGAACACAACTGAATGCCTATTGTGTGCTGAATACCTACCAGTGGACTGAGGGGAGGGAGTGGACCCTTGCTCTCAAGGACCGTGCAGTCCAGCAGAGAGAGACAGTCATGGTAACAACTAAGTTCACTACTGTATTATAGGTACTATGATAAAAGGTCTCCTGAGTACCAAGGAGGGTGTAGTCAGGTCTACTGGAACCAGAGGCGTTTATTTCCCAGGTGCTGGGGAGGAGAGACCATTCCAGGGAGGAGGAGAGTCATCAAAGGCAAGAAGTTGTTAAAAGCCAGTCATTTGACTTGTCATAACCACTGATTATGGACTTTAATTACATACCGTCCTGAACTGTCACTTAGCTACTTTGCGCAATAGCAACATTTCGTGCAATAGCCACATTTCATGCAATAGCGACATTTCATGCTTGGAGCGGGTTAATGCCGGGCAGAGAAAGTATAAGACAAAAAAAAAAAAAGTAAGAGGCAGTGTGGGCAGTGATGGGATTTGTGAAAATCAGGAAAATTGACATTTGGGACCTGGTTTCCCATCCCAGGGCAACCACCTGTTGCTGGGAGACCTTGGGTAAGTTAATAACCCCCCTCTGTGATTCCTTTGTGCAAAAGGGTCCAGAGTCCAGGTGCCCATCACCAGCACCTGGAGGTTGCAGTGTTTCTTTGGAAGCTCACAGGCAGGAAGGCAGCAGAGCCCAAAGTTCCTGCATTTTTGACATCCTGCAGGTCGGTGGCCGGTTGGGCTGAGACAGCTGGCAGCACTGTGGAAGCACCAACAGGCCTCCAGTCCCATAATTACTCTCCAGCTATGTGTGTGGGAGAAGGGGGGTGGGGTCAAAGGGGACACTGAGGTGAAGCCCTAACTGTGGGAACTTCCTAGAGGAGGGAATGGCCTTATAGAATGAGGGACCTCCAGAGGCCAGCCTGTCAGACCTGTGTTCTAAAATTACTCCTGCGGGATTTTAATTTATGAAGGTGATCAAGTGCCAGGACAGAGAGTCAAAACCACTGAAAGAAGGATTTATTACATTTCCCAAGAGAACGGGACACCATGCCATGCAGGGCAACAGGGGGAAACCGGGGTCTGATCAGGTGGCAGCAGACAAGAGGAGGGTTAGGGTTAGGGTCAGGGTTAAGCAGAGGCCACAGCCTTTACTGGGGTGTCCTTGAGAAAGGCAAGACAGGGCAGAGTATTCACTGAGGACTGGCTAGCTTGAATTATTCCAGTGGCGTGGGCTACAGGGGCGGTCTCCAGTCATCCCGTGCCTGGCCCTGGGGTGATTCAGGGCAGGGGAAATGTTCTCAGTGTGTATGAGAGCAGAGAAGGGGATGGGTAGGGTGGGCCTTGGATCTGCCAGTCTGTGCAGGAAGGACGTGCTCCAGGCCAGCTGTCCCCACCCCAGGAATCAGCGGGCCCTGGTGCTGGGGGGAGGGTGTTCCTGGGCTGTGCTTAGTCCCCTACGATACTGTAGCGTTAATATGAACCCATCTCACAAGGATATGGTGAGACTTAGGTGGAATAGCAGACACTTCATAAAATGACAGCTGTGTGACCTGTTTCACCAGCCTGGGCTTCAGTAATCCACATCACTTTCTATGTGATTGTAGTAAAATACACATAACATAAAATGTACCAACTTAACCATTTTTAAGTGTGCAGATCAGTGGTACTAAGTACATTCCCATCCCCATCCATCACCAGAACTCTTTTTATCTTGTAAATCTGAAACTTTATGCCTATTAAACACCTCCCCATGTTCCTGTCCCCGCCAGCCCCTGCCAACCACCATTCTACTTTCTGTCTCTATGAATCTGACTACTCTAGTGAAATTATACTGTATTTGTCTTTTTGTGACTGGTTTATTTCACTTACATAATGCTGTCAAGATTCATCCATGTTGTAGCATGTGTCAGAATTTCCTTCCTTTTTAAGGCTGAATAATATTCCATGGTATGTAGACACCACGTTTTGTTTATCCATTCATCCATTGATGGACACTTGGGTTGCTTCCACCTCTTGGCTATTGTGAACAATGCTGCTATAAACACGGGTGTACAAATATCTCTTCAGAACTCTGTTGTGAATTCTTTTGGTTGTATACCCAGAAGTGGAGTTGCTGGATCATTTGGTAGTTGTATTTTTAATTGTTTGAGGAACCATCATACTGTTTTCCACAGCAGCTGCACCATTTGGCATTCCCAACAGTGCACAAGGGTTGCAATTTCTTCACATCCTTGCCAATACTTGTTGTTTTCTGTTTTTTGATAATAGCCATCCTAATGGCTATCTCGCATTTCCCTAACAATTAGTGATGGTGCACACCTTCTCATGTGCTTATTGGATCCTTGTATATCATCTTTGGAGAAAGGTCTATACAAGTCCTTTGACCATTTTTAAATCAGCTGGTTTCAGACTAAGACATTTTTAAAAAATATTTATTTATTTATTTGGCTGCACCGAGTCTTAGTTGCTGCATGTGGGGTCTTCATTGTGGCATGCGGGATCTTTAGTTGCGGCATGTGGGATCTAGTTCCCTGACCAGGGATGGAACCCAGGCCCCCTGCATTGGGAGCGCAGAGTCTTAGCCACTGGACCACCAGGGAAGTCCCTTTTTTTAAAAAAAAATTATATGGTCACTCCTTGGTATATTTTTTTAAGATTTTTTTTTGATGTGGACAATTTTTAAAGTCTTTTATTGAATTCGTTACAATATTGCTTCTGTTTTCACATTCTTTGGCTGCAAGGCATGTGAGATCTTAGCTCCCCAACTAGGTATTGAACCCACACCCCCTGCACTGGAAGGTGAAGTCTTAGCCACTGGACCACCAGGGACGTCCCTGAGATGTTTTAATTAATAAGCTGAAACATGAAATCTGGTAGGTAAAATTTTGTACTTGTATTTATAAATGGAAGGAAGATTTTTTTTTTTAATGTTACCTAAGAAGAACAGAGCATGATGGAAGACACAGGATCAGAAAGTAGAATTGCTAAATATAGGACACATTTCACATAGGACTTCAGAGACTGACACTAGAATCCAGTTTCCTGAGTCTTGATCTAGCACAATGGCCGCTAAACTCGTTCTCAAACCAGTGTTTTCTCATGACGATGCTCTTTCTTTCAGTCATGGTCTGACACACACACAGACTAGTCCATGCTTATGTAAAATTTCCCCATTTTCTAAGAATTTACTTTCATTTATTTTATTTTGGCTGCCCCGCACGGCATGTGAGATCTTATTCCCCCGACCAGGGATTGAACCCGAGCCACCTGCAGTGGAAGAATGGAGTCTTAACCACGGGACTGTCAGGGAAGTCCTCATTTATTTTATTTTTAAGCAACCACAAACCACTTTTCTTTGGGAATAATGATTATAGAAAAGGAGTTGTGGTACAAAAATGTCTTTTTCTCTGCAAATGAATGAAATTCTTATGGGATATGCAAGAAATTATTTACAGTGATCTCGGGGAGTGTAGAGAGTATGTCAAAAGGTATCATTTGAATTTTGTACCACCTGCAAGTACTATTTATTCAAAAGATTTAAAATTTTCTTTTCAATTAAGATAAAAAAACAGAGACCAATATTTAAGCAACTTACAACTTAAAACAAAATTTTAAGGTAGTGTAGATGTTAAAATCTGACTTTGTCATCCATATACCTTGTGTTTTAGCCTCTAACGCATATTTATTGGTGAATGAAGATCACTGACATTTTCTAGAAATAATCTAAAAACGTTGATTAAATCTGGGGACATGGAAGAGAGGGAAGGGCTATTCTTTGTCCCAGGTTTTGTGAGTGTTCATTTGATTAAGAATGAGGCAAACTCACTCATCTTTCATAGCTGTCAGCCTGTTCTCCAGAGACATTACAAGCAAGGTCAACGGCCTACAACTTGCAGTGCAGACCTTGGGAGACCTCCCTGAGGAAACAGTATAGAAGAAAAAGTCCAGTTCTGTGTCCTCAGATGCATGATTCATTTGCTAGCAGTTTTTAGCTGAAAGGGCCTCGACAGAAGCTTTGGTAGAAAATTACACCAAGAAATAATGAGTGTTTGGAGATCAGGTTCATAGATGTTACTTAATTTTGCTCAAATACTCATAAGCTTCCCACAGGTCCTGAAATTTGTGCAAATAAGTACCTGAGGTCATCTCCAATGTGCTTCTAATATTTAAAACATTTCCTCATGGGAGGCTGGAATTCAGCATGTTCAAAATGTGTAACCATTTCATTTTCTTAAGAATCTGGAACCCTAGTCAGGCTCTGATTTTTCAAATTGTTCACTTTTGTAAAGAATATAGTAACCTGTTTAATAGGTCTGGTTTTCTTCACCATATTCTTCTATTATCTACAGTTAGGACTATTTTTTTACTTCTTAGAGAGGCAGTGTAACATGATGGTTGAGGGTGCAGGTTTTGGGGTCAGGCTGCCAGAGTTCAAATCCTACGTCAGTGGTCCCAGCTACAACAGGAGGATAATAATAGTACCTCTCTGACTCATTGAGGTGTCCTGAGGATCAAATGGCATGAACTGTTTGGCAAGGTTTTAATGTACATTAACCACTAGTAAATCAGCTATTTGTTGTTATTTTTCTCCTTTTGTTTTTGGAACCTCGGGTGTACAACATTAGATTAATCAGAATGCTTGGTTCACAACCCGCTATCTTTATTGGCCTGTGTATGGTACTGTTTTCTTCATTTTATTTAATTTGTGTTAATTTTTGTATATTAACTTGATTTAATACGATAGCAGACACACACTAGCCCACTCAGTTTTAGGACTAGAATATTACTAATAACTTGCATCTAGTTAAAGGCTCTTATCTTGTCCTATTCTTTAGCCTTCTCCCCTCCCAGAGATAACCACAATCTTGAAGCAATATTGTAAGAAATTCAATAAAGACTTTTAAAAAATTCATTAAAAAAATAAGATTTGCACATTAGTTTGCTACGATGATTTATCCATGTTATTTCATGAGCTCTAAATCATTTATTTTCAATGTTGTATAATGTTGTATCATGTGACTAAACCACAATTTATCTATTCTATCAATGGGAATTGGAACTGTTTCCTTTTTTCTTTTTTTCTTTGACCCTGTTTCTATGTACATGTCTCTGGTGCATTTGTGCAAGAATTTCTCTTGTGAATATAAATATAATGGATGTGCTAATTTATATACACCTGAATATTAAACTTTACAAGATATTACCAAAGTGTTTCCCAAAATGGGTGTACCAATTTACATTCTCACTAGCAATATATAAAATATCACATTGGTCTATATTCTCTCCAACACTTGGTATTGTCAGACTTCTTCATTTTTAATCATCAAATGGGTATGAAATTATATCTCATTATGGTTTCTGTTTCCATTTCTCTAATTATTGATGGCATTGAACATTTCCTTATATGTTTATTAGCTAAATGTGTCTCCACTTCTGTGAAATTCCTGTTCATATCTTTAGCAGGCAGCCAAACTGGCCTTTAATTGTTGTTGATCAGTCTCCTAAAGTCTGTCCATTGTGCTGATTTTTTCATAGAAGCAACTTTTGGTTTCTTTGATTTTCTTTATTGTTTTTCTATTCTCTCATTAATTTCCTCTTTAATGTTTATTATTTCTTTCTTTCTGCATGCTTTAGGTTCATTTTGCTCTTTTGTTTTCCCAGCGTCTTAAAGTTAGGTTACTGATTTGAGCTCTTTCTTCTTTTTTAAAGTACAGACTATAAATTTCCCTCTAAGCACTGTTTTAACTGCATCCCATAAGTTTTGGTATTTTGTGTGTTCATTTTTATCTATCTCAAAGTATTCTCTAATTTCTCTGGTGATTTCTCCTTTGATCCATTGGTTGTTTAAGAGTGTCTCATACTTTTCACATTCTTGTGAGTTTATCAAATTTATTTCCATTATTGATTTTTGATTTAATTCCACTGTGATCAGAGAATACACACTGTACAATTTCAATACTTTAAAACTTCTTTAGACTTTTTAAAGGCCCAGCATATGATCTATCCTGGAAATGGTCTATGTGATTTAAAAAGAATATGTACTCTACTGTAGTTGGGTACAGTGTTTTATAGATGTCTTCTAGGTCTGGTTAGTTTATATTGTTGTTAAAGTCTTCCATATTCTTGTTGATCTTTCTACTTAGTTCTATTAATTATTGAAGGTAGGATATTAAATCTTCAATTATTAGCATTGAATTGATATTTCTCCTTAATTTCTATTACTTTTAACTTCATGCATTTTGGGGCTCTGTTGTTAGATGCATATATGTTTATAATGGTTATATCTTCCTGATGGATTGACCCTTTTATCATTACAAAGTATTCCTCTATATTCAGTAATTTTTTTTTTTCTTTTAAAATCTATTTTGTCTGATGTCAGCAATGCCACTTCAGCTCTGTTTTGGTTACTCTTTGCCTGGTATGTCATTTCTATCCTTTTATTTTCAACCTTTTTTATATTTAATGTAAAGTGTGTCTCCTATAGACAGCATATAGCTGGAGCTTATTTTTCTTATCCACTCTGACAATCTCTGCCTTTTGATTGGATTGTTTAATCTATTCACATTAAAGGCTATTATTCATATAGCTGGATTTGTGTCTAGCATTTTGCTTTTTGTTTTCTACATGTCTCATGTCTTATTTCTCTCGTCTCCTTCTGGGCCTCCCACCATGCATATGCTGCTCTATTAATTGTTGTTTCAAAGGTCTCTTAGGCCCTGTTCACTTTTCTTTAATCATTTTTCTTTCTCTTCTTCAGATTTGATCATTTCAATTGTCCTAACTTCATGTTTGCTGAATCTTTCTTTTGCCTGCTTAAATCTGCCTTTGAACCCCTCTAGTGAATTTTTCATTTCTCTTATTGTACTTTTCAGCTACAGAGTTTATTTCTGGTTTCTTTAAAGGTTTTTTACCTATTGATATTTCCATTTTGCTCATACTTAGTTTTCTTGACTTTCTCCATATCTTCCTTTCTAGTTCTTGAGCATCTTTAAGACAGTTGTAAAGTCTTTGTCTAGTAGGTTTGCTTTCTTGTCTTTCTCAGGGACAGTTCCGTAGGTTTACTTTTTCCTTTGATTGGGCCATACTTGCTTATTTTTTGGAATGCTTTATGATTTTTTTGTTGAAAACTGGACGTTTGGATCTAATGATGTGGTAACCAGATTCTATCTCCTCCTCAGGGTTTACTGTTTTTTTCTGGGTTTGGGGTTTTTCTGGTTTTGTTTTTTGGTTTGTTTGTTTGTTATATTTTTATTGTTTTAGGCTGTCTCCTAAGGATCTGCCAAAGATCAACATGAAGTGTAAACTTAAGATCATCTCAGGCCTTTCCTGAGCCTGAGCCTTTCCCTGGGTATGCATGGTGACTTTCTGCTTTCCTTGTATGTGCAGTTGCTTTTGAATGCCCTAGTCTTTAATGCCTGGTTCCGAAGATGGGAGAAAAAAATGAAGTGGGGAGGAGAAGGCGCCAGTTCTTTAAATCCTTTGAAGTCACTCTAGCCAGAGGCGGAGCAGCTTGCAGTAGTGAGGGGCATGCGCCGATGGCTGCCCACCTCTGTGTCTGTACCTTTGTGATCAGAAGGAGCAATCAGCAAACAGAACACAGACTTCTGATATTGGAGGAAAGGACCTGGTTGCCCACCATGGCTCTCCCAAGCCGTGTGCAAGGTCTCCTGCAACTCCTCCACTGCCTGCATGGGCTGGAGGTGTGAGATGGGTAGTTGTCACTATGCTAAGAGCTGAAATTGACCAAAATTAACCACTGTTTACCATCCAAGCCTTCGCCTGGAAGTTACAAGCCTTTCATAGATTCCAGAGTTCCAACTACTTATATCAGATAGACTCTGCCAGTACTATTGTTGCTTTGGTTGGGAGACAGATTCTTGGTGCTTCCTACTCTACCATCTTCCCAGAAACCTCTTTCTTCACTTTCATTTTTGAAAGATAGTTTTGTAACATTACGTAGTTACATAATTACATTCTTGGTTAACAGGTTTTTTCTTCAGCACTTTGTCATCCCACTGCCTCCTGGCCTTTATTTTTTCTAATGAGAATTTAGCTGTTAATTGTATTGGTGTTCCTTTGTATATAAATAGTCACTTTTCTCTTGCTGCTTTCTAATTTTTTTCTTTATCTTTGCTTTTGATCATTTTTACTATGATGTGTGTGGGTGTGGATCTCTGTGTTTATCCTATTTGGTATTTGTTGAGCTTCCTGTGTGTGTAGATTAGTGTTTTTCCTCAAATTTGGGAAGTTTTCAGCCATTATTTCTTCAAATATTTTTTTCTGTTCCTCTCTCTGTCTCTTTCTCTCTCTCCCTTCCCCACTCCTTCCCTCCCTCCTCAGCTTCTCTCTCTCATCTTCTTCTTCTTCTGGGACTCCCATTATGTATATATTGGTGTGTCTAATGGTATACTATGTTTCTCTGATGCTTTATTCATTTTTCTTCATTCTTTTTTCTCATTATTCAGCTTGCAATGATCTCTACTTACCTTCAAGTTCACTGAGTTTCTTCTGCCAGTTCAAACCACTATCAAGTTTCTCTAGTGAATTTTTCATTTTGGTTATTGTACTTTACAATTCCAGAATATCCACTTGGTTCCTTTTTATTTGTATCTCCTTATCGATATTTTCTTTTTGATGAGATATTGTCATTATATCTTCCGTTACTTCTTTAAGCATGGTTTCCATTGGTTCCTTGAACAGATTTGCAATGGCTGTTTTGAAGTCTTTGTCTGTTAATTCTGACGTCTGGGCTCTCTCACAGACAGTTTCTATTGCCTACTCTGTCTCTTGTGTATGAGTTATGTTTTCCGGTTTCTTTGCATGTCTCATAACATTTTGTTAAAAACTGGACATTTTATATATTGTGGGATTTCTGAACACTGATTCCAGTTACTCTCCACCCCCACCTCCGACTTGCTGTGATTGTTTTCTTTTTGAATTAATCACTTGGCTGGACTAATTTAGTGAGGTTTATTTTCCCTTCAGTGTGATGTCTCTGGTTTCATTCCTTCGAAGGTGCAGCCTTGGGCATGCACACAGTCACTTGGGGTGACGGGTTTTAACAGATCTTTCTTTCTTTTCTTACCTGCCTCTTTCCCTGGTTCTCTCTGGTAAGTTAGCTTGTTCTCTCTTGTACAATTAACTTGTTGCTCTTGTGGAGCTACCAGCCTCCTCTTAATTGCTAACCACCGGGTTCTCCATTGTTCTTGAGAGCGCCTTAGGCGTGAACTTCCCCTACACACTTGCAAATAAAATAATTTCCTTTGGGGAGAGCTTCAGAGTTCTCTGTCCTTATAGCCTGCCGCACTCCCGAGAAAAAAACCTCAGACACCTTCTGGAGCTGGCAGTGGGGCCCACGATCTGCTTCTCTAGCACTGATATGCCTGCATTATGAGCAGAGCTGTTTGTACTGTAGCCTCTGGTCCCCTTGACTTGCCTCTGCGGGCATGGAAACTTCACCCTTTGAGCATATTAGGGAGAAGGTGATCAGGGTCCCAGTATTCTTGGCCTGCTGCACCTGAGGTAGAGCCTCCATCCTATAGTGGGAGCTGAGTGGAGGAAGGGAGTCCTGACCTCTTGGCTGCACTTGCCTGGAGTTTAGCCTTTGCAACACAAAGGTGGGGGGCCTGAGAAATATTGGCAGCCTCCCCTCCCTGGGAGATAAATACTGTAGCCCATGATTGGGAACTGGGAGGAGAAGAAACATATATGCCACACAGTCTTAACTTTCTTATGAGATTTACATGTTCCTGAATGTTCATCTGCTGTATGCCCTTAGGACAACAGGAACAGATTTTAAATGTTTTTCTTTTTTTTTTCACCACTTACGGTAGTTACGGTGTGGAGGAGTTCAGAGCTTCTCATGCAGCCATTCCAGAAGTTGTTTACCTACTTATTGTTAATACTGTACAGTTTGTCTCACCAGTTTAAAACAATGAAACTTTATTCATATCCCTTATGACATTTAAAAAATGAAACTTTTATAATCTCTAAACCCAAACTATGAATTTAGAAATGAATAAAAATTCTGAAGATTTTGAGAGTTAAAAAAAATACGTATCATTCAGAAAAATATCTCAGTAAAACCACATCCAAGGTAAAAAAAAAAATGTATCCAGACATGGAATTGTAAGAGAATATTACTTCAAGCAAACTATTGTTATTTTAAGGCTAAACTTATAATTGCTTTTTTGTGTGTAAATCACTGTTTGCTTGGATATTTTTCTTTCACATCAAGGATTGCATTTTAATACACAACTATATAAAACCGTCATGTCCAGAAACACCGGTTACCATCAGCCAAGAGCAATGTTCTTCACTCACTGCTTATCCAATTCACAGGGTCCCCAATATCAGGAAGAGTAATAACCCAACAAGCAAATTTGTTCTCTTTTTCCTTTAAATGCTATTCATAGTTGGCTATCTTTTTAAAATTCTGGAACACAGCTGGAGTTTTCTTTTATCGATCACATGGACTTTTAGATATGTCACTTATGACTGACTTTATAAAAGCCATAGGTTGTGGGTATGTGTATGTGTGCATAATTTTTTAAATAACTAAAGATGATCAGAGAATATTATTTCAATCTAAAAAAAAAAAAAGGTATCAAGTGAAACTTTCAACTGCCTTCACCATTATGGTTATATTTCTAAGAAAGGGATTACACAAATTATAGTTAAAAGAAAAAAATCTCCTCATGTATTTGAATTTCCAAGCAAAAATTTTTGCTAATAACTTTAGACACCAATGTTTCTTTACTGTAATGACAGAATTATTTTTAGTACACGTAACAGGTACACAACTAAAAAACATTTAGATTTTACAAAATTTTGAAACTTCTTTAATTTGGAATTTGATAGTTCAAACTATGCAGTAGTTTAAAGCAAAGTTTATAGTTGCATTATAAACAAATATTTTAAAAAGTGGCAACAAATTCTACTCTATTCCAGAAACCCATTTTAAAGAATCTGAACAGAATTGCTTAAATGTAAATGGCATACAGAGAACAGATGTCCAGTTGTCAGGAGTATTTCACAAAGGGATTCTGCAGGGTTTGGAGGTTAGGCAAGTGTTCAGTGATTTCTAGGTCCATTCTAATTCTAAAATTCTACAGTTTTCCTAGCAGTTCTATTAAGAAACAGTTATTTCTTCTATTATTGCCAAATTATATCATTCATAGATGGAAACTTTAGGATGTCACTATTGGTGCTTAAAATAAATGTCATCTTTCATACTATGGTGAAACTCACAAGGGTCTCCTCCCCACTTGTTCCAGACTGAGACCTTGTCCTTGCTGTTTCAGACTAAGTTTCACTATGATTGAAGAGGACCTATTTTAGCCTAAATGTTCTCCTTCTCTTGGCAATGTCATAAACGATACAATAGACAAAATGAATTTTAACAAAATGAATTTTTAAAACATTTCAACAAATGTTCCTTTCAAATTCAGAAATAAGCGCCTGTACCTCAAACTCCCTGTGTTAAACATAATAAATGATTTAAATGCAAACAGTTGGTATACATGCTGCTTGCTCAGTTCTCTCCAAATAGGGATTTATGTCTCATGAAAAAAAAGTAGCTTCAGGTTAAATCATAACGCAAAGACAGTAAGTAATTATGATGATCACTTTTACAATTCAATGTTGGATTCTTGGTTCTGAGGACATGGACACACACCCACAAACACACACACACAATTTCTTTTACGTAGATGACAATTTAGATTTAAGATATATACTTTGCAAAATATTTACCCACATATTCTCCAGGAATCGCTAGAGAGATGAAATGTAAAAACAAACTACTTACAGATTTTGTGGCTTCTAAAATCAGTGATGAGACTCATGAATAACTAGAAAAAAATCTTGATTCCTTAGAGTTAGTTCTAAGTGTTATCAGATGATATAATTTCAAGTAATCATAATTTTCTATTTTTGAAATACTGGTTCATAAAAACTTGAATCTCCATGAATCAAAGTACTGGCATGGCAGTGAATTACACTGAAGATCAGGTCTTCAAAAGACACTCTTGGACATCACCGCTGCGTATCTTTAATACAGCCTTCAAAGGTCTGTGTAGCACTTTGAAATATGAAATAATTACAGTTGGAGCAGTTACTCTAAATCTCAGTAGGTAATTCCTACAGCAGTACTTGTTTACTCAGAACGGTTTTCATTTCAAATATATGTAAACTTTCTCACAAAGTCAGAACACAACTCACAGTTTGAACAGAAACCTCAGTATTTGAGTCTCAGCATTAAGTAAAATAAACATTACCTATTAGGACGCTTTTGAATGCAAATCACTCCTTAAGGTAAATGGGATGTAATTTCTAACTTGTGGTAAAAGTGAAGAAATCGTTTTTTATGTGAAGCCTTGACCAAAATCAATTAGTCAAGTGCAAGATTTCCACCTTATGGAACAAGTCAAACTCTACCCACACAACACATCTGGCAGAGATCTGGATGCAGGTACACCTACAGTTGGGGACTGGATGTCCCTTAGCTCGGGGCAGTGAAAGAAAAAGGCAAGCCACGGATCAGCCCCCATTGGTCATTGGTCATTACCTCACTGATAACAATGCCTACTTTGCTTACTGGAGAGTGTATCTTCCAGTGGAGACACACTTCTAATTCTATAATGCCAGACAGTGGGGGGAAAAGAAGGGTCCACTTTTTAAAAATCCATTCTTTAAAGTCTTTTAACCATTTTGAGTAGGTATGGAATGACTCATTTTCTGCTCTAAAGACAACCAATCTTTTTTTTTAAGTATTGACTTGCCAATTTATCTTTGATAAGTGATTAAGAAAGATAAATGAATCTGCTGACTTTACAAATAAGAATATGTGAATAAGAATATATATATATATATATATATATATTCTGAGACGTTATTGCCCCATGCTTCTGATTTAAAATGTGACTAAGTTCTCTCAATAAACTGTTCATTTAAAATTTTAGACTTTAAACTTAAATCATCCTTACTGCACTGTTATCATTCTCTTTACTTTTTTTCATATCATTTCTATAAATACTCAAATTAAGAAACAAAAATCCCCAATCTTGAAACCAACTTACAATGAAGCTAGTTTATAACTTTAAAAATATTTTGTTAAAATGTAAAAACCCTGAAATTACAAACAAAACATTTACAATTTTACAGTATATATCTAATTTATTCTTTTAAAACATATTCTGAATTGTTTTTATACAAGTGACCAAGTGTAATTTTTTTCAAATGAAACTCCTCTACAGGCTAGAAGAGGGTAGGTGGTATTGCCCCATTGAACACCAACACAGATTTCACTCTTCATGCCGGGACTTCAACTATTTCAAAATAGTCATTTGATAGAATCACATAACCCCGCTCGGAGACGTCGTCTTTCTCCTTCTGGAAGTGCACGACCTCCTTCAGCTTCTCCAGCTGCCCCTCCTGTCTTCTGCACCGCTGCTGTGCGGTCTGGAGCTGCTTTCTGAGCTTCTCTACTTGCTGTTCGAGCTGGTGAATCCTCTTCCTCTGGTGCATGGTGTCCTCCACAGTGTAGCTGTGGTCATAGAACACGGAGAGGTTATCAGGGGTCTGAAGAGGAGGCATGAGTAACCCGGTAGCAGCATCGACCTGGGAAACGGGGGGTGTTGAAGGAGGTCGGGGAAGCTGTTCTTGGGGCTCCAGAAGATCTTCCTTCTAAAACAAAGATGCAGAGCACGTTTCAGTTTCATGACGAAACAGTTCACAAGAACTCATCTGTGGAATTTAAGAATACTCTCATTTCTGTCTCCTCGGTATAGAAACATTCTAAAATGAGAAAACAGTTCAAGTTTTAATTGTACTTTTCTTTCTGAAGTAGAAATGGGGTGCAAGAAACACAGAATGATTATTAAGATTTAATTAAATACTAAGCACTTAAAACTGAAAAATACTTTGAAACTGAACTATCACTGACACAGAAAAATCAAAACTTATCAACATGTAAGTAGGACTACAGAGTGATCTCAAAGTAAGTTATGAAGCTAGATTGAGTTTCTTAGCGTGAGGATATTTAACTTTAATAAACTGCACTTTGTATTTTTAAAAAGTATTTCACTGTGAACAGTGGTTATTTACAAGTGATGGGTTCCAGGCAACATTTATTCTCTTAACACTACTCTGGATTTTCCAAATTTTCCACAGTGAACACATTAATTTTATAAACAGAAAACCACCCAATATTTTAAAACACTTATTACCTTGTCATGTGGTTCAGTACAAAGAAATATTGTGGGGACAGCGTCCTCTTTCAGTAACTTGCTGTTGCACTCCCTCTTAAAGCAGTCCGGAGTAAAGTGTTCTGAGCAAATGCTGCTGTACTTGGTGGGCTTCAAGTTTTTCCTTCTGATGGCTGCCTCCCATTTTTTACAAAGACTGGGTCGAGTAAGAGGAAACCTAAGAAGACGACATAATTCAGTTTTCTAACCTTATTCAGAAAAAAAGGCACACCCAGACTTTCCTGCTTAGAAAAGAACTAGCTTACATCAGTGTTAACACACCAAGGAGGAATTTGATTAAAACACCAGCCCTGCGAATCTTTTTTTTTTTTTTTTGACAGTGTTTAGTTGTGTCCTTACTACCTTAGTTTGTTGAGAATGTACTTGTTTTGACATAGAAAACAGACTTGTGGTTGCCAAGGGTGGGAGAGGGGGAGGTATGGAGTGGGAGTTTGGGATTAGCAGATGCGAACTATTACATATAGAGAATGGATAAACAACAAGGTCCTACTGTATAGCACAGGGAACTATATTCAATATCCTGAGATAAACCATAATGGAAAAGAATACGAAAAAGAATGTATATATATGCATAACTGAATCACTTTGCTGTACAGCAGAAACTAACACAACATTGTAAATCAAGTAGACTTGAATCAAGTAAATTTTTTAAAAATGTACTTCTTTTAAAATCCTATAACTAAAGTGACCACCACTAATGTGGAATATAAGTCACCCCTCCCAGCATGGTATCTTTGTTCTTCTTAAAAAGCAATATTTCTTACAGGAATCTGATTGATCACATAGCAGTTATAAGAATGTCAGATACAATGACATACACAATCTAAACAGGACAGGCTGATTAAGAATTTACATAATATAAAAATATTCTTATTAAAAGGTAGCCATGTGGATAGATGCACGCAGGTGGCAGAGTTAAGTGATGGGAGGCTGGGGTCAAGGCCCATGTGCAGCGATATTGTAAATAACCTTCACTAACAGATACAGGGATTCCACACACATCTAAATACACAAGGGTAAATCGTATAGGTCCACTATCTGTTTATCTCAGTTTTTAATGCTTAACTTTTATACTGAAGACACTAAAAGTTTCACGTAAAAATACATGCTATAGAGTGAATTTGTATTAATTATTTTTTCACCAGTGATTTTCTGTGTATTGTAAAACAAAATTGCACATTTATAACTATGTACTGAGAAAAAGAAGCTTTTGGTTCTCTTAGAATCAGTCTGACAAATATGAATTAATCAAATTAGTCAAATCATAGTGAGAAAGAAATAAAGAAAAGTATTCATTTCGAATTACCTCTTAATCAACTGAAATATGTCCATTAGGCCCAGATAAAGGGAGCTAGGAAGGGCTTAAACTTATTGTGATTTTATTCTTCCAGGTCAAGGATTTAGTGAGCTGGGAGGATTGGAAAGAAGCCAAAAAAGGGTGTTTTGAATCTGTGTCCCACAGTTCCTCTTCCAAGTGAGGTACGCCTGAGCCTGACTCTGCTGTGGTCAGGAAGCTCTAACCCACCGTCGGGGCAGTCCCTTTTCTTTGCCCAGCATAGCTGTTCCCACTGCCATCAGGGAGAAAGCGAGGAAAGGACTCCTAGAAGGTTCCTGCTGGGAGCGCCTCCAGAAGTACAAACGTGGTACAGTCACTGGTACCACTCAGCACTCAGGGCCTCCAGACCCAAGGACTACAATGCAGGTTCTTTCGGAGGTCAAGATCTTTCCCATTTACTTCCCGAAACTGTTCTTTTAGATAAGGGCTGAGAGGCAGGTTAGCCCTTCTTTCGATTAAATCGACTATTTAACAGCCAGCAGAAACTCAGTAGTTCTGATGTGTGAATGTCATCCTTAACGAGTCTGCAGTGCCAATGAAGGGTCTTCCCTATGTTTGGATTCCCTCTGCCATATCATTAGAAATGGGGAGGTGGGAACTGAATGCCTTTGATCACATCTCCATCTCCAGACCTACTCCTTCACTTTGGAAGTCCCTAGGGAACTTAATCTTATATAATTTCATTTAAAAAAGGATATATCCTTGCTCTGCTAACATGAATTCCTTGCTAGCATAGTGTAATTATATGGGCCAAATGGAAGACAGATAAAGAAATAAACAGGATCGTAGAGGAAAAATGATATTGCTAAGTAAGAGGACGAGGTGTGTTGGGCGATGTGGTTAATGTCACGTGTGTGTGGGATGGGTCCCTGGATACTGGATGCGAACCAGGGCAGGCCCACTCGTAGCTAAATTTAATTGTCTCCCAGAAGAATGGTTTGCACGGTGGCACTTGCAATTGCTGGGGCGTGATTGTCCCACCAGGACTAAGACCCTGTGGTTGCCTGGGCTTAGGTGGCTACCGTAGTGAGCAAGCTACAACAAGCTAGTTCCTCAAACCTGACCTATTGGCCTTGCAAAACAGAAACTGTGTCAAGTGTAGAAGCAGCAATGGGGTTCTTCAGAGCAGCTCAAAACCACTGATGGAAAACGTCTTCATCTTGGCTGGTGCGAGAACATGCTCAGATACTGTGGCAGGACCTTGGGGGAATGTTTTCAACATTCAGGGTTCTTTGGATCTGCCCCCTTCCATCCTAAGTGGTTCGATGTGTGTCTGTGTGTGTTTGCATTTTCACACCTCCTTTCCTTGTTGGCATTGGCCTTGGTCTTGGGAGGCAGTAGAAAGTAATGTCACACACTCTGAGTTAAAACCCCAGTGCTGACGCTTACCACCCATGTGAACTTGGAAAATTACTTAACCTCTCTGAGCTCAGCTCCCTGAAATGAGAAACATAGATAATAACAGTGCACATCTCAGCGGAGGATCAGATGAGATAAGCTAAAGCCTTCAACACATTTCTTGGCAAGCGTGAAGCACTTGAGAAATGTAAGTTCCTAATGTTATGGGTAGTGATGTTAGTAACAGCAGAACAGCTGTGGAAAAAGTGAGCAAGAGAAAATGCCCCGGGCCCTGGTTTCAACTGACAGAGCACCGTGTGGGGTTTTTTCTTCCTCCTAATTAGTTCCCGCATCCTGTCCGTATCCTGCCTGTAACCTGGTCCTGCCGTTCACTGGTTAAGTGACTTAGAGAAGCGTGTTGCTCAGGATGGGTCCTGAGCTAACCCATCTCTCGGCGGACGCGTAGAAGTTTATTTTTCACTCAGGCAAGCTTGGCTGTAGGTCCGAGGAAGCTGTCCTCCCTGCCATGGCCAAGGTCACCAGGACCTTCCCATTTCACGCCTCCCAAGGAGGAGTCTCCCCAGTCGCCCGGGCGGAGGGGACGGGTGGCGCCAGAGCCACCCCGTCTTCTGTGCGTCCAGACAGCGCTGCTCCTGGCGGCCCCCAGGCCAGGTCTGGTCCGGTAGCCTCTCCTGCGCCTCACTTTCCTTATCTACGAAATGGAAAGACTGCCTCCCAGGGCTGTGAGGATTAATAGTAGGTACAGAGGATGCATAGTACCTTTGTCAGGGCCCTGGCAGGAAGCAGCTGGCACACTGACAAGAATTTATTGTTCCCAGAGACAGTGAGTGATGCCACTTGGTACAGCATGTGAGCAGGTGTTTGAAGTCCGACTCCTTCGAAGCAGGTCAAGCCCAACTCTAGAGCAGACAACAAGGGAGCCCCCGGGCATGTAACACGGCGGATCTGGGGGTGGAGGCACAGCACATTGCCAGCACAGCACATAATAAACCTTTGTCAAATCTAAAACGCTCAGCCTGCATCCCCATTCAACTGGGCTTGTAGAGTGTTGCCGGCTCCCTGCCACCCCCAAACATGGGTCTGGCTTATTCTCTGGTCTTTCTCTCCCCCTAGACTAAAGCATCGAGAAGAAAGGGTTGTGACTGCAGACCGCCGGTTGTAGCACAAATCCAGAGAAACATATAACACAGGACCACCCACGTGTGTCCTCGGATGCACTGTGGCCAGTGTTCCGCTCGGTATGGACGGAGCCGCTGTATCTCCACCTGGACACGCTTGGCTCCCTGAGGCTCCGCTAAGAAGGACTCGGGGTAACTAGGACCCCGAGGATCCCCGCCCCACGGCTCAAGGGCCCCCCCCCCCCCCCGGACTCTCGCAACGGCTCCCGGTGGGCCTCCCCGCTCTGTGCCGACTCCATCCAGACAGCCTTGCTCCCATTTTAAAAAACATTCGCTACATTTGGGATGTCACAAAAGCAGAAGGGCTGGTAAAACGTTTCGTGGGCTGGTAAATACTTTTCATCTATTTGCATGGTTGACTGATACTATTTACTAAATTTGTTTTTAATGTGATTAGCATCCTTTATGACTCACTCAGCAAAAGCTCTTTTTTCCTCTGAATCCATAACTAATAGCTAATTTCCAAATGTTAATCATTATTTCTGAATTATTTCCAACTTGAAACTGTGAATATAAGGCCATGACCTAATAATGTCTTGAATATCACTGAATAAAATAATTCTTCTATAACCAAAAAAAAAAAAAAAAAAAAAATCGCTGCTCCCTCTTTCACAGAGAACTGAGTCCAAACCTCAGCCTGTTACCCGAAGCTACTCTCTCTCTCCCCCCTCCTACCACACCCTCCATCCAAGGCCAACTCTAACCACACCCAAGTAGTCAGTTTCCTACTGTTCCCCTCCTCCCAGCTTGGGTCCTGATGGAAAGCCTCTCCCACAGCTAGGCCCTACGCTCCTCTGACTGCCAAGTCTGTGCCAACGTGCTCCATCCTCCCAGGAGGAAAAAGTCCCTTTTTATCTTCCATGGTCTTGTATGACTGTTGTCTGCCTGATGCTGGTGATTTATGTATATGTTTGTCTCCTTTACCAGATTACAAGCATCACCAAAATCATCTTCATTTCTGTATCCTTCTCATGATGCTTGGCATGGTGTTTCACATGCATAGGCACTCAATAAGTAAATCCATTCTGAGTCTTTTTCAAGAGCAATTCCCGTAAGAGCTGGGGAAGGAGAAGTCTCCATTGGCAGCCCTTAATTTATTTTATTTTATTTTTTAAATTGAAGTATAGTTGATTTACTATATATATATATATATATATATATATATATAAATATTCTTTATCAGAGTCTTTTCCATTATGGTTTATTACAGGTTATTGAATATAGTTCCCTGTGCTATACAGTAGGACCTTGCTTATTTTATATATAGTAGTTAGTATCTGCTAATACCAATCTCCTAATTTATCCCTCACCTCCTTTCTCCTTTGGTAACTAGAAGTTTGATTTCTATGTCTGTGGGTCTGTTTCTGTTTTATAAATAAGTTCATTTGTATCATATTTTAGATTCCACATATAAGTGGTATCACATGACATTTGTCTTTCTCTGACTGACTTCACTTAGTATGATGATCTCTAGGTCCCTCCAAGTTGCTGCAAATGACATTATTTCATTCTTTTTTATGGCTGAGTAATATTCTATTGTATACATGTACCACATCTTCCTTATCCATTCCTCTGTCGAAGGACACTTAGGTTGCTTCCATGTCTGGGCTATTGTGAATAGGGCAGTTCTTAATTCAGATACATCTCTTTTTGTTTAAAAAAAAAAAACCTCCCCAAACCCAAACCTCTACCAGTGGAGGGATATGGAGCGCAGGACACATACCTGGCGTTACCTGGCGTGCCCCGCCCCATGAGAACCATTCAAAGCACTGCTTTGGTTGCCCTGGAGTCAGGGTTCTGGGAGGGGCCCAAAGGCAACAGAGCCGGCATCTCGTGTGGCTTGTGACCTTCCGCTTCAAGATCACTTCGTCTCGCAAGGAGACAAAGGTCTAGCTGTCCTTAAGGTGCCGGTCGAGATGGACTCAGAGACTCTCGTTAGGACATTTGCACACACAGGGCTCCCTGCAGAAGAGCACGCACTGCCAAGACCCCTGCTTCCCTCCTGCAAGCCTTCTAGCCCACGGTCTATTTGCAGACAAGTCTTCACCTTTATCACTGAGCTGCCAGCGAGGGTAGGCTTTCCTCCCATACGGTCTGGAAAATGGGGGCAGCCTCCCTTCCTGGGATGGCTCAGAGCCTCAGCCCCACACTGCTCTGCTCTCTCCCTGGGAAGTTGCTGGTCACTTCCTGTCCCCTGATCTGGCCCTGCCGCTGGCCCAGGACGTGAGGAGGGCTCCCCTCCCCCAGTACCCCGGCCTCTGCAGCAGCTCAGAAGTCACATCCTGTATTTGTGTTGTGTATTCCAGCCCCGAGGTCCCAAGCCCTGGGCACACAGCTCCTCGTTCCTGTTCCCTCCCTTTGCTCACCGTGTCCTGGCAAGGTTGTGATCAGTCTCACGAAAAGGAAAGGAGGAAAAAGCCTCCACACTGGCTTGGTGGTCTTGGGATGAAATGGATGCAGAAGACAGCTTGTCAAACTGGAAACTTTTATTTTCCTTTTCCTCTTCTCTTTATCTTTCCTATCAGGTCTTCTGTCCACTTCCCACTGCCTTGTTTCAAACAGGAAAGACATTGATTAGCTGCTGGATTTTTTTTTTTTTATTAAAACAACTATTGTTTTAGATTTCTTGTTGTTCGCTGAATGTTATTGTTTTTACTGCCAAATGAGCTTCGGTGGTTGATGTAGAGGGTCTCTTGGGAACTTAACTTTTTCAAGTTGAAGTGGAAAAGCTTTTTTGTTTGAACTGGCTTTTACTGGGTGCTTCAAGATTTGCTCTTAGCTCTTTGATGGGGGACTGAATAGCACTATGTTTCCTTTGAGGTCCCAGTAAATAAAGGATCCCATGTCCTCCAGGGCACTTTATCGGGATTTTGCTGTGTGTGCTCTCTAACAGCCAGATGCAGATTCCAGGAAAATGACATATAAGTGAATATAAATAATCTAATATTTTTAGAATTTGCTTTGGCCATACTCCTGGTTTCATTCTACTTCTTGTAGCAGATGGCTTTAAAGAGCATTAGCTATGCATATATTAAATATAATATACATATACCAATATTAAATATTATATTGGTGTATAAATGTAATATATTACTGTTTATATGAATGTATAACAATTATGTATTAACACGTATTTTTGCATAGCATATATTGTACACAAACTATATGACTAATGCAATGTATTTATATGTTTATTATGTTCACAGTATTAATATATCATGTAATATTGATTATAAAACAATTATATCATAATAAGGAAATATATCATTATTATTATCTGATATAATACATTATATTTAATGTATTCTATATAACACAATACATAATGTATTATTATAAGACAAGTGTATTATATAATACTTATATAAAAGTATATATATTTTAATTATACACTACACATACAAGTATGTATAACTATTTATAATTTACGAAGGAATCTGTTCATAACAATTGATGTAAAAATATGCAATATTTTAAATCAAATGGGCCATAATCTCACTACCTACACATAACTTTTAAAATCTTGAACCCTGTCTAAATCATGCTTACATATCTCTCAACCTGTTTTTCTACACATGCACATATACACACATTTATACACAATATATATGTATACTACCACTTTTCAGTTCAATGTATATACATATATGATATATATAATTATATTCCTGTGTATGTAGACAAATATAAATCAAAGGTATGTGTATAGGTATGTATTTCACATATTTATATAAATACATCATATAAATAATGTATGTGTGTATAAATACATGATTATATACATACATACACAGAAATATACTTATTTAAACAAAAGAGACCTAAATAAACATAGTTCTCGAAGAATAAAACTAGTTATGTCTCACCGTTTCAAGAACAGTTTATAGTTTTCTACTGTATGTGCTTCTATAATTGTTATGAACAATTCCCATTTGTTGAATGTTGTTTTAATTTTTTGCCATTATTAATGAGGCTCTGAAGAATATGGTGGGCAAGATTACTTGAAAAACTCTCCTAAAAGAAAAGAGTTCGGTATGCTAGGTGAAATGGAAACAACTTATTTTTAAGTGCATGTCTGATTTTTGAAGTGTGCAGTAGAAATTTCCAGGACCCCTGAAAGAAGGGGGGTACATGTGTGAGAGTTATAGCTATATTAAGAGTGGACTGAAGATCTTGATAGCTTAGAACAGAAGCTGGCAATCCTGTTTTTATGGAGCGAAATAGCAAATATTTTCGGCTTTGTGGACCAAAAAGGCAAAATTGAGGATATTATTTAGGTACTTAAGTAACCATTTAAAATATTACCAGTTAAAATGTGAACATTATTCATAGCTCATAGGCCATACAAAACAGGCAGCTGTCTGGATTTGGAATACAGGCCATAGTTTAATGACACACCTGACCTGACACAGAGACTTGTTGTTAAAATGGCCATGACCACATGGGAGGCAGGAGATAAGACTCCATTCCTACTAGATGGGAAGTTAGAACTAAACCTATCTATCCCTAGGTTCACCTTTAATGAAAGGGTGTGCCAGTAAGAAAAATATCTGCTGGCAAAGGGAGACTAAGACCAAATTCTCTTGGCCTCTGCTCTGGGTAGGAAACAGGTAGGAAATCTTGAGAATTCTGAACCCCAGATCTGTGTCCACAGTGTTTGGGTTGCAAATTTATTTGCGGTCTTGCAAACAGAAGGGAAGAAATTACCTTAAAATGCTCCCAGATGGGTGGTATTCCAAACACAGAACTAAACACTCTCTGGAGAGGTAGGCCTTCAACCCAGGCCTATAGCGTTCCCACAGATAAAGTTTAGCTAAACATGAGCTCATGATCTAAATTTACACAATAATGAAGAAATCAGCTACAATGGGAGAGAATCAGCAAAAACAATCAATACCAGAATTAGATTCCCAAGGCCATCCACTGAATGTTGGAATTATCAGGTGCAAGGCAGAAAACAGACATAAAACTAGAACTGAAACAAGGAACAGGATGTTTTAAAAGAGTGGGTAGGCTCTTTAAAAAATTTCTAAAGTACATGTCATTGATAAAGCTAAAAACTCAAAGGTTGTGTAAAACAGCAGATTAATTATGGAGAAGAGTGAAATTATGCTGTTTTTAAAAATACGGCAAATCAGATTTTCTGCCTCATTATATAAGTAGATTTATCTTAAAAAAAATACACATATTTTAAAGACTTATTGGCTGTAAAATAACTAAAGGATATTTCAGAGGGCTTCTCTCCAAAGAAAAGTGAGAAGTAGCAAAACACAGAAAGTCGAGGGGAAAAAATGTCAATATATACATTGCTATAGGGTGCACTAAGGCTTAGGCCAGCAACAATGTGGAGGTGCTGACCCTAAGATACTTACAACTAAGCTGGCATGTTCAAAAAGTGCAACTATTTATAACTAAAAAGATTTATTAAAATTAATAACCAAGTGTTTTAATTGACATCAGAAGAGCAGAACAATAAACCCTGAGAACATAGAAAAAATAGATAATAAAGATATGAGCAGAACTTAATAAAACAGAAAAAAGTATAAAATTGAGGTGATTTAGTAAGTCAAAAGAATATTCTTTGAAAAGATTTTAAAAACACACTTCGATTAAGCAAAACAAAAACATAAGTAAATAATACACAGAAAGAATCAGGACGATGTTACAGCAGAGAGTACAAACAGAGAATATATGAAATACCAGTAAATTTGAACATTTATGTAAAGTGGACAATTTCCTAGCTCCTAAAGTTTACCAAAACTGACCCAAGAGGAAATTATATAGCTGGAGTTCTTTCACCAGTAAAGGAATTAAGTCAATAGTTTACAATCTTTCACCAAGAAACTACCAGACCCACCCAGAACGTTTGGGTGGGGAATTCCACCAAACTTCTATTAAACAGATAACATCAGTATTAATAAAGAAAAACTTCTAGAGAGTAGCAAAGGAAGAATGCTCCTTTATTCATCTTAGGAAGTCTATATAATCCTAATACTGAAAATAGATTAGGACTGTAAGGAAAAAGAAATTTACAGGTCAAATTTACTTGTAAATATAAAAGCAAACATTTTAAGCTATGATATTAGCTACCCAGGTTCACTAGAGTAAGAAAACGCATGAGCAAGTTAGGTCATCCAATGAATGAAAAGGTAGTTTAATGTCAAGAATATATATCAATAGATTGAAATCACATTTTATTTCTTTCATCTGTCTCTTTAAAAAATTGGTAAGTACTTCTATTGATCTCTCTTGTACTAGGCACTGTCCTAAGTCATTTACATATTTACTCCTTTAAACCTTCTATTATCCCTGGGGGAAGGTTCTATTTTGCTTCCATTTCTTAGCTAAGACTCTAACCCCCAGGAAAGTAAAGCAACATTTGCAAGTTTTTGTGGATGGTCAGTGATGGGACCAGTACAGGAACATCCAAAGTCTGTGCTTGGAAACACTGCCCCATGTTGACACTCACATTACAGATGAAAGGAAAGGAAGCATGCACTTACCATACAGATGAAATCTCACGTTACAGGTTAAAGGAAAGGAACCATGCACTTACATTATAGGTTAATACCCACATAACTGGTTAAAGGAAAAAGAAACATGTGCTTCTCTCAAAAGTTGTAAAGAGAGCATATCTATTTCTAAATATATTTCCCAATTTCTTTTGCTTCTTTTCTGACCTTTGTAGTGCATTTTGCCATGAGGAAAATTTTAATTCTTATATAATTAAATGTATCCATTTTTCTTTGTATCTTAGAAAGATGTTCCTCATGAATAATTTATTTCAAGTCTCCCAGGTTTCTGATACCTTTAGTTTCATGATGTTTTTACTTTTAACTAGTTGCTCTATCTAGAATTTATTAATGATAGCCATATTTTCCCACTTTTGTTGAATAAGTTTGGCTGCTGATCCAAAATGTCAATTTTATTTTAATCTCAAATCCCTTACGCTCTTGCATCTAATTTTAAGATGCTTCCTATTCCACTGGTTGTTTTGTCTATCTAAAACAAAATGCTACCTTAATTATAATGTAATTCTAATATAATAAGTGTAATTAGTAAACATAATACCATATATAATAAATGGCATAATATAAAATAACCAAATATAATTTACCATATAACAAGGTCAAAAGAGAACTATACAATCAGTTGAAATATCCCCCAAAGACATTTTATAAAATTCAATATTCATTTCTAATTTAAAAGAAATAGTAAAATAGGGATTGATGAATGCTTCCACAGTAAGAAGAAATTATATATCTAAAAGAGAAAGAGATAAATGATAACCTTTAGTAACACTGGCAATAAATACAGGACAAGATGAAGATGCCTGATATAATGTTAAAGAAAAACTATCATGTAACATTGTCTTTGCAGCACTGATGAGTTCAGTGAAAAGAGAGTCTCAGAGAAAAGAGTATCTCGTTCTTCTTAATGTCTGTACACTTGTCCATTGCATGAACAGAACAGCTTATTTAACCAATATGTTACTGATCTGCATCTGGATTTCTAGGTTTTCATGGAATTTTATTAGGCACAATTGTGACAAACTCTAGGACTTCCTCTTATGTTTATATCTTTTGAAGGAAACAATATCTCCACAGATGATTTATCTGGGCTGGCTGCTAGCCGACTATGGCTACTTCTCAGTTCTTCCCTTGACATTCCTAGTCAATATGAAGACGGAAGGCAAGAAGGTCTTCTGTTTAGAGACTGTAAAGGTAGGTCTTGGTGATAAAGTCTTGGTGGTAAAGGCTAAAAATATCAACCCAGAACAAGTGTTTTTCCAGCTGTAACTATGTGTGATTCCCTTGGCTTGATTCTGTAGAGGATGTAAGACAAGACTGTAGGATCTGCCCTCAAAGTGCTTCCAGTAAGATGAGCTAAGTCAAGTATGGTGGCATATCTAATTCAAGACAAAATATAATGGCTCCTTTTCTCTCATAGCAAGACTTCGTGGAGTGAATGTACAAGTCACTGTAGGCTCTTAATTAAAGGAACACAATAAATCTTGTATTGGAAGGTGATTATTCTGGTCTCTTTGTAGATATGAATTGGAAATTGTCTAGAAGAAGGAAAATTAGCTTAACCAAAGTTAAACTCATAAATAATTGAGCATTAATTAAACATCTGTGGCCTATGTTTCTCTTTGATCATAATTTGTCCCAATTTATACACCTCTTTGATACCCGATTAATCATTGTCAAAGATGCAACTGACAATGATTATTACTGTGTTTTAGGTTTTGCCTGGGCCCTGAAGAAACCATCCTAAATTACGAGCTATGATTGTCACTTGATTTTCTCACAAAGAACAATCAGAACTCCTGGTCTTAAGTGGCTTGGAATGTGAAACTAATGAGTCTCTTAGATATTATTAGAGGACCCTACAGAGCCCATTGGTGAAAGTTTGGAAAACATTGGGCTTCTTAAAATTAATTCTTGTAGTGTGGTACGAAAGATGACTGAACCAAAAGGATAACGGTGTTTCTGGTTCTGTTGTTAGCGTTCTCCATGGAAACATCACGGAAGCTTCTGGACTCAATTTCCTTCCCCATGTGTGAATGTCACTGAAAATATCCAACTCCATTCTATCCCCATAGAACTTCAGAAACTAAGCAAAATGAAGACTCAAAATTCATTTCAAATAATGAAATGAAAATATAATGTAGAATGGAACTGGGAAAATACCTGGTTTAAATTCTGGAAAGTACTAACTTATACAATTCTGGATAAGTTGCTTAATCTTGTTTAGTCTGATTTCATGCGGATCTCACAGGATGTTATGATGATTAATTTAATACCTTTGTATAACATACAGTGTTATGTAATTTCTTCTTGTTCTTCTTGAGTCAATTCATATCTTTAAGCAACTCACTTTAAAAAATAGTTACTTACTTGCTTAAATTACTCTTACCTTCTATTATCAGCTGAATTGTGTCCTGCTCAGGTTAATATGTGGAAGTCTTAACCCCCAATACTTCGTAATATGACTGTATTTGGAGATAAGGCCCTTAAATAGGTAACTGAGGTCAAATGAGGTCAAATGGGTAGGCTCTAGTCCAACATGACTGGGGTCCTTATAAAAAGAAAATATTAGGACACAGACATGCACAGAGAGAACAAAGTGATTATTAGTAACCACGGTCATGTCCTGAATGCATGGAACACGTCACCATTTGCCAACCACCGTGTCAAGTCAGCAGAAACTACAGAAACTGAGAGCTCTCCGCAGAAATTCACACACCCGTGCACCAGGTAACAGACCACAGGCAGACGTTCACTCAGCCTTTCACGTGTCCCTCACGGAGGGCACGCTCTCTCCTGGCCGGGGCGAGCACAGACACTTATCGGGAGGTTTACTACTTTTAAAATGCGTTGAGTCTGGAGCCTGTGCTCCGCAACAAGAGAGGCCGGGACGGTGAGAGGCCCGCGCACCGCGATGAAGAGTGGCCCCCCACTTGCCACAACCAGAGAAAGCCCTCGCACAGAGACGAAGACACAACACAGCCAAAAATTAATTAATTAAAAATTAAATTATATAAAATGAATTAAATATAAATATATAAATATAAATATAAATAAATGTATATATTAATATATAACATTAAATTAAATTTAAAAATTAATTAATTAATTAATAATAAAAATTCAACCACTGCAATTAAATATTAAAAAAAAAATGCGTTGATGCAACCATGTCTCACTTTTGCTTGAATCAGTCAGCAAACGCTTTTTGGAAACCCCAAATTCTCCCCACCTCCTACCTTCCCGGCTGCCCTGCTCCTCAGGCCGGGTCCCCATGGGAGGCGGGGCTGCGTGCGGACGCACGGCGAGTGCACTGACGTCCTCGAGCCCCGCCCCCATGGGGCCGCCTGCCGGTTGGAACGGCAGCCCCCCCGGCGCGGAGGGCGATGAGGCCGGCGCCGAGGTGAGCGCGGCACGGAGGGGCCTGCCTAACTGGGGCCCGTGGCCCTGCGTCTTTCGGCTGCGACGCGGGTCCTGAGCACGCTGCGGGGCCGCAGCCGCCGGGCGGTGGGCGCCCGAGGGGCCGGGAGGCGAGCCGGGGCCCCCAGGCGGGTGTGGGCATCGTGTCCACAGCCAGCGTCCCCGAGGCCGCGCTCGGGCCATGATGACTCGGTGAAGCTGCGCTGCGACAGCGCGGCCGACTTCTTACCGCGCTGTGAGGACCTGTGCGCGCTGCAAGACTCGGTGCCTCCGCCCGCCTTGCGTGCTTTCCTGCGGGAGGGCCTGCTGGACTTAACGCCGACGGCCTCCGCGGGGTGGAATGGACGCCGCTCCTGAGCACCCTCTGCCCCTGATCTGTATCCAGAGCTTCTTCCAGCCACGGCTTGGCGAGACAGGTTTGTAGTTCCCGCTTCCAGGGGCTCTCGTGTGGGCGCTGCGAAGCGGGGTTTTAGATGGTGCAAGGTGGAGGGTGGGCATTAGAACCGGTGCCCAGTGGCCGGGTGTGCGTGCACTAGACGGGGCGTGCGGCCTAGGACTCCTGCCAGCTCGGTGACCCCGGCCGAGTGCCTTCAGGCTTCTAGGTCTCAGTGTTCTCATCTGGAGCATGGGCTTAACAGGACCCACTCTCTGGCGGTTAGAAGGACTCACTCTGTTAATGCCTGTAGACTCTACAGTGTAGAACACTTAGCACAGTTTGGAGCATCTTTAATTGTTCCACAGATGTTACCTGGTCTGTTGAATGCCTTTGCCTGGTACAGACCAAAGCGATTAGGAAATTGATATATCCCAGCTTCATTTCCTTTCCATTAAAACAGGGCTAAGGAAAAAAAAAGATCTTTTTTTCAATAGTCGTGTCATGTAGTGGAAAGAGCACCGGTGTGAAGGCAGCTTAGGGTTTGAATTCCAGGGCTTATGCTCTCTGTGGCCTGCGCAGGTTACTTTTGAACTGCAATCCCCACACTTGTAAAATAACATTAAAAACCACTCTTTCTGTGGGTTCTTACAATTAATTAAGCACGTTCGTTATGTGTGTAAAGTATCCTGGCACTTGAATGAGTTGTCAGAACCAATGGCTGCTGGAGACAATGCTTCTGCCCTAGGTACTCTCCCCTTCTACTGGACGGCAAGTAAACACAAGCACAGTAGTCAGTGCTCTGGAAGAAGTGAGTTCTGGTGCTGCAGAGCACAGAATCTTTTTTTTTTTTATTTAATTTTTTTTATATTGGAGTATGGCTGATTTACAATATTGTCTTAGTTTTAGGTGTACAGCAAAGTTATTCAGTTATACATATATCCATTCTTTTTCAGATTCTTTTCCTGTGCAGGTTATTACAGGATATGGAGTAGAGTTCCCTGTGCTATGCAGTAGGTCCTTGTTGATTACCTGTTTTATATATAGCTGTGTGTATATGTTAATCCCAAACTCCTAATTTATCCCTCCCCCCCACCTTTCCCCTTTGCAGAGCACAGAATCTTAAAAGGGAAAGTTCAGGGTAGGCTTCTTGGAGGAGGTGCCATCCTTTCTAAGGATAGTAGAACCGCCTGGGGTGGCAGGAGGGAGCAGTGTGTCAAAGTTTGAGAAATATAAGAAAATATGGCAAAACTAATGTACAGGACTGGACCTCAGGGTTTGGGAAAGAAATGAGAGTTGATACTGGAAACCTAGTGGGGCCCAACAGAAAGGGGCCTTGTTTGTCCTGTCAGAAGTTTGGATGTTTATCCTGAAGGCTGTGGGAAACCCTAAAGAACAGTGAGATGGACTTCTGGTTTAGAGGCTCACTCGGACCTCCATGTGGAAGGCAGTTGATTGGGTGCAGGGTGAATTGTAATCTAAAGGTCCCACTTAAGTTATAAAAGGTTGGACTGGATTTTGGAGATCCGAGAGAGAATGGGTGGGGCCTGGTGACCAGTTAGAAAAGGAAGGGCAGCAAGTGTGGGTGACAGTTTACAACTGCATCTTTTTGTGAGATACAGAGCACAGTAGGAAGGGATTGGGGGTGGGGAGAGGATCTTACTTCAATTTCAGTGCTTTTGAGGGGCCTGGTAGATGGGTCTGGGCCCAAGGCTCAGATCTGGGCTTTTTGGGAGGACAGGTGTTTGAAGGCATGGGAGAGACTTAGGTTACCCACAGGACGATACAAAGAATCATAGGTCTGAGAGTTTTTTAAGTGAGTATATTTGAGGATGTTTATAAGCCGAGAGAAAGTAGCCAGCAGAGGAAGAGTGTGAAGATTTAGGAGAGGAAATGATTGTTCATTTGTTTTCAAAAAGCTGAATACTTATCGTGTGCCTGGCCCTTTTCTAGGATCTGGGGTTCACACCATGTGTTATCTCTTCTGCAAGGACAGTTCAACTCATCCCCTGGTGAAGAGAAGTCAGATTATTCTTTGCATCCCATTCAGGTGTAAGAACTGTTGTGTACCTCTGAAGGGACTTTACTTAACCAGAGTAATAAGTTAGAAATCAAAAGAAATTATAGCTGGAAGGGACCTGAAAGGCCACGGTACTTAATTTTGCATAATATTTGACATTGAATGTGAGAAAAGTTTATTGCAGAGCCCATTCTCTTCAGATTTCCTTCACTGAACTTTCTTTATGTTTTTCATCCAGTGGGTCTAGCTTGTAGATTTTGGCCTCCTCCTAAATTTGCTTCTTCATCCATATTATATTACATTTTGCCCGGACTATGGCAGAAGCTCCTGGGTGGTTTCGCGGCCCCTGGGCTCATCAGTTCCTCTAAGTTCATCTGCCTACTCGGGTTGAGTGATCTTCTAACATAAAAAGATACACTTAAAATAATGCTGCTAATGGCTTGCCCACACAGAGTTAGTGCATACTAGCCGCCCAGCGTGTGCTCTGCACAGAGGCGTGTAGTCTGAACTGTGCTCGGCCAAGCCTCGTGGGGCTCTTTGACCCTGAGGAAGGGGATCTTTTTGTGATCACTCCCTTTATCTAATCGGTCCTTGAGCAGCGGGGCGCCTTTTTCTAATCAGCGGAAGCACCCTTACTCAGCCAGTGGTAGCCCCAGGCCGCATCACCTGTGGGATACAAGCCATGCTCTCTCCCAGGCTTGCTTAGGCCAGCATCTCTATTTTCATTTCTGTCTCTTCTCACACTTGGCCCCCTGGCCTTTAGTCATCCCCACCTGCAGTATTTAAAGTGCCCAGCAGGTGTCGGGCTTGAGTGTCTTTGCACAGGTGCTCCCTGTGCAGTTAATGCACCTCCTACTCCAACTCTGCATACTCTCATCTTTTCTAGATTCTACTTCAGGGTTATCATGAAGCCGTCACTTAGATATAACTTTTTGCCTCCAAAGGAACCTCTATGCACAAAGGTTATGGTTCTTTATCTCATGTGATTGAAATTTTGAGTTTATACATCTCCCTCCTTAATGAAGGCTTTAAGGGCAGGAGTAGTTGATAATCCTTAGCACAGAGCAGATGCTTTTTATTTTATTTAGATGCTTTTTAGTGATGATAAAATATATGGTTTAAATCACTCATTTTACAATAATTTTGGTTTAGGTTGTGACAGAAATAAAGTTTACAAAAGTCGTGTTCCTGTGATAAGAAATAAAGATGTGACCTTGCAGTTGTGTAAAGCTCTTAAATGCTGTGTAAGTGTGTCGGGTGCGCTAAGGAACCTGGAGCTAAATGGGCTAGTTCTTAGAGCGACTTAACTATGTTAACAAAGGTAAGCCTTCATTGTGTCCTGGCAACATTTGATAGTTGCTTTTGGAGCAAACTAAAGCAATAAAATTTTAAACTTGTTCTCCCCATTAAAGGGATGGAATAAATCGGCCACTTGGGTGCACCTGTGTCTTGCAAATTGTCCACTTGGAGATGGAGGTTTAGAAAGTGAGTTTCAGTCTTGTTTAAGTCTCTTCTCATCAGACTGGTCTCGTGATTTCCTACACACCATGTTACTTCCTGTCTACCTTTTCTTGGTGTTGTTCATGCCTGGGTTGTCTCCTGTGCCTGCTCAAACCTTGGTCCATTCTCATTTGTACTGTGGAAGTTTGTCATGCTGGATACTGTCAGAACTAATTTTACTTAAGTTTGTGTTAAGCCACAAACCACACATTTTGTATATTTTCTGTTTTTTTGTGTTTGTCTATATTTTAATGTTTCTCTTCAAGAAATATTATGGGAAGGGAAATAGCAAGATGTAAAGACCAAAAAGTCATCATTATCTTTAAATTGTTAGAACATGTATCTGGAATCATAATTATAATGCACTGTGGTATGTGTTAAAATAGGAAATACATGTCACGTCCCGTAAGAGCAGCAAACTCAGTGGTGTTAGTGGGGGTGTGTCATGGAAGTAATCACAAAGCAGGTGACTGTTAGTTGGGGTCCTGAAACATTAGTGTGTGTTCCCTGTGTCCAGTAGTGGTCTGGAGGGGTAAGGAAGCCTGCCTTTCAATTTGAGGGAGCAGAGGGTTTGAGGTCCTCTCTCTTCTATTGCTCTAGTATACTGCATAGCACCTAATAAAATACTGGGTTATAGTTGATATTTAAATCGCTGATTGATCATCAAGATTGGGAAGTATCATTGGAAATGAAAATAGGAAGAGTCTTAAGATTTTTAGGTTTTTCTTTTTTTCCCTATGTCTCAAAAGGTATGTAGTATTTTACTGAGTGGTTGGGAATAAAGTTTGCAGTATTCAGTGTATTCAGTTTTAGTATCTAAATAGAATTAAACTGCTGCTGTAAACTGGAATAACACTTTGTTACTGACAAGTTTTCCAATGCATCTGTTCGTCAATTACCTGTTTGGGAAGATTGTAGTTAATGATTTTAAGAATGTGGCTATAAACCTCCAATTGACTCAAGAAAAGCAAATAAGTCAAGATTGACAAATGTATAGTCTCTTCATCTTATTGTGTGTGTGGTTTTTTTTCTTTCTTTTAGTTATTTGTCAGGGTGTAAAGAACTCTACCACTCTTAAGACAGTAAACTTCACGGGGTGTAATCTGACATGGCAGGGAGCAGATCACATGGCCAAGATCTTAAAGGTGATTTTTTTATGTTTGAACTTTCATGAAAACATATGTGATTGAAGCACATTAATATATTGATACAGATGGCAGTTAATTTTTGTCTTTTGATACGTGTGAGTGCAGCTTTCGTTTTGTTGAAAGAATATGACCAGTTTTCAGTTTGGGATTCTGCCATTTAGTAAAGATAGTCCACTTAATTTTAGAAATAAGAGATTTAATATATAATAATATTTTTATGTATTTTTAGTTACTGAAAACATTATTGTGATACTGTGAAAAAACTATGCCATTATAGTCTTCAAGACTTAAATGAATCAAGTGTTTACTAGCTGCTGTAGTTTATAAGCTAATAAAAATCACTACATCAGCAATTTGTAAATACAGTTTTTAAAATAATGCCTTAACAACTTTACAGTGGTTACAATTACTGTATTTAGGCCTAAAGTTATTTAATAATTTGACGTGAAGCCTTCTGAATAGTTTGATGGTGCAGATCAAGGGTAGGTAAACTATGGCTGGTGAGCCAGATCCAGCCCGTCGCCTGGTAAAGAAAGTTTTTTTGGAAAATAGTCGCACCCATTGTTTACATGATAGCTATGACTACTTTCACCCTACGCCAGTGGGGTTGAGTAGTTGCAACAGAAACTGTATAGCCCACAAAGCTGGAAATGTTTAAATTTAGATTTTAAAAATTGAAAAATTCTTTGAGCCTATACAGGGCAAGTCCATTGACCCCTGGGGTTGAAAACAGTCAAGAACTTGGGTGCCTAAGCCAAATGGCCTAGGTTCAAATTCCCTTTCTGCCATTTCATAGCAAGTGACCATGGACAAATCACTTAACCTCTGTGCCTCATTATGAGGTTTAAATGAACTAATTTGTACAAATAGTGCCTGGCACATACTAAGCACTGTGTAAGTGATTGCTGTTATTTCTGCTTGGAGCTTTTATAAGGTATTGTTAATGGAAAAATGACACTAATGATTTTCGTTTTAGAGTGTCAAAGGCACTTTGAGTCTTTTATTTTTTCAAGAATGTAATAAGACTTTTTTCATTTAAAGTCAGTGTTCCCTATTACCAAACTTTATTTTATGAATATAAAGAATTGAATGTCTTTAAGACAATACATGTGGTTAAATGTCAAACCATTATTTTCCCAAGGCACATCCAACTGGCTGTGCAGAGTCCAGGCCTCTAAAGTTTGTGTGCATAGCCTAGGTAGCATGTGAGATCCATTTTGTAAATAGAGTTTTTAAATTAATGCCTGGGACTTCCCTGGCGGTCCAGCAGTTAAGACTCTGTGCTCCCAGTGCAGGGGGCCTGGGTTCGATCCCTGGTGAGGGAACTAGATCCCACGTGCCTGTCGTAACTAAGAGCCCACATGCCACAACTAAAATATCCGGCATGCTGCAACTAAAGACCCGGCACAGCCAAACAAAGAAACAAACAAATAAATAAATATTTTTTAAAAATAAATAAAATAATGCCTTAGGAGTTAGGAAAAGAACATATTAGAACCTATTTAGCTTTGTATCATTTAAACACTATCTGTGTCGTTTATAATGTACATACGTTATATGTATAGAACTTCGTGTATATAATTTGTTAAAAAACAAGATGCATATTAAAAAGTTTTCTTAATGGGTTGCCCAGTCAGGTGTTTGGAGACCATTGGAGGACAGAATGATGACATTTAGAGCCTCAACAATGATAGAATTTAGAAGCAATTCCCTGACTTAGAAGATAAGGAAAAGAATTCATAGACTGTAATTGAGTTGTCCAACTTTACATAACTGTTCAAAAGCAGGTCATCCAGTGGCTGGAATCTAATCACTGACCAAGTAGAATCTGGGTCACTGGACTCGTAAAGCAGCAGTGACTGTTTAATTTCTCAGGTTGATTCTCCTGGCATATATGCTTGATATGTGTGTGTGTAAATCTCTGACATAATAAACCATACTCAGTAGGCACACCCTGTTTCCTTCTTCAAGCATCTTAATTTCATCCCATTAAATCTTTGAAGTATCAGACTACCAGAAGGCATGAAGAAACCTGGGCTGAGAGTCTTCGTTCCAGGAGACCTGAGCTTGACTGTATGGCTGGTTTGAGGCGCATCACTCTGAACTGCAACACGCTCATTGGTGACCTGGGTGCAAGTGCTTTGGCAGAATCTCTTAGTGAGGATTTATGGCTTAGAGGTAAATTCTAAAATTGAAAATATTGAATTTTTAATATGATATATGCTTAGCTTTTGGCATGATACTGTTGTGGTAGGATTTTTTTAAAATCCTCATTTTACTGATAACTTTTATTTTGCTTTTAATCTGTCTCTAAGAGTTGCATACATTCTTTATAGAAAATACAGAGTAACAAGAGAACAATTACCTATAATCTTAATACCCAGACATAATCACTGTTCATTTTGGTGCATACACTTTCAGTCTTTTATTTTTCTATAAATATATTTGTACGCTTAGGGATTACAAAAATAGAATTGTAGTATACTTGCTGTTTCATATTCCTGCTTTTTTCACTTAATGATGTATGATGTAGTATTCCATCATATTGATGTCCCATAGTTTAATCAATTCTTTGCAATTAGATTTACACAGTTTGCTTTTCCCTGTGAGAAACAATGTGAATACGTTGTATATACGTCTCTGTGTCCACTGGGATTACTTCTGTAGAATAAGGTCCTAGAAGTGGAATGACTAAGTGTGACATATTTTTAAGACTTTTTTTTTTTTATACTGCAGGTTCTTATTAGTCATCAGTTTTATACACATCAGTGTATACATGTCAATCCCAATCACCCAATTCAGCACACCACCATCCCCACGCCACCGTGGTTTTCCCCCCTTGGTGTCCATACGTTTGTTCTCTACATCTGTGTCTCAACTTCTGCCCTGCAAACCGGTTCATCTGTACCATTTTTCTAGGTTCCACATACATGCGTGAATATACAATATTTGTTTTTCTCTTTCTGACTTACTTCACTCTGTATGACAGTCTCTAGATCCATCCACATCTCAACAAATGACTCAATTTCGTTCCTTTTTATGGCTGAGTAATATTCCATTGTATATATGTACCACAACTTCTTTATCCATTCGTCTGTCGATGGGCATTTAGGTTGCTTCCCTGCCCTGGCTCTTGTAAATAGCGCTGCAGTGAACATTGGGGTGCATGTGTCTTTTTGAATTATGGTTTTCTCTGGGTATATGCCCAGTAGTGGGATTGCTGGATCATATGGTAATTTTATTTTTAGTTTTTTAAGGAACCTCCATACTGTTCTCCATAGTGGCTGTATCAATTTACATTCCCACCAACAGTGCAAGAGGGTTCCCTTTTCTCCACACCCTCTCCAGCATTTGTTGTTTGTAGATTTTCTGATGATGCCCATTCTAACTGGTGTGAGGTGATACCTCATTGTAGTTTTGATTTGCATTTCTCTAATAATTAGTGATGTTGAGCATCTTTTCATGTGCTTCTTGGCCATCTGTAGGTCTTCTTTGGAGAAATGTCTGTTTAGGTCTTCTGCCCATTTTTGGATTGGGGTGTTTGTTTCTTTAATATTGAGCTGCATGAGCTGTTTATATATTTTGGAGATTAATCCTTTGTCCGTTGATTCGTTTGCGAATATTTTCTCCCATTCGGAGGGTTGTCTTTTCGTCTTGTTTATGGTTTCCTTTGCTGTTCAAAAGCTTTGAAGTTTCATTAGGTCCCATTTGTGTATTTTTGTCTTTATTTACATTACTCTAGGAGGTGGATCAAAAAAGGTCTTGCTGTGATTTATGTCAAAGAGTGTTCTTCCTATGTTTTCCTCTAAGAGTTTTATAGTGTCCGGTCTTACATTTAGGTCTCAAATCCATTTTGAGTTTATTTTTGTGTCTGGTGTTAGGGAGTGTTCTAATTTCATTCTTTTACATGTAGCTGTCCAGTTTTCCCAGCATCACTTATTGAAGAGACTGTCTTTTCTCCATTGTCTATCTTTGCCTCCTTTGTCATAGATTAGTTGACCATAGGTGCGTGGGTTTATCTCTGGGCTTTCTATCTTGTTCCATTGATCGATGTTTCTGTTTTTGTGCCAGTACCATATTGTCTTGATTACTGTAGCTTTGTAGTATAGTCTGAAGTCAGGGAGTCTGATTCCTCCAGCTTCGTTTTTTTCTGTCAAGACTGCTTTGGCTCTTCGGGGTCTTTTGTGTCTCCATACACATTTTAAGATGATTTGTTCTAGTTCTGTAAAAAATGCCATTGGTAATTTGATAGGGATTGCATTGAATCTGTAGATTGCTTTGGGTAGTATAGTCATTTTCACAATATTGATTCTTCCAATCCAAGAACATGGTATATCTCTCCATCTGTTGGTATCATCTTTAATTCCTTTCATCAGTGTCTTATAGTTTTCTGCATACAGGTCTTTTGTCTCCCTAGGCAGGTTTATTCCTAGGTATTTTATTCTTTTTGTTGCAGTGGTAAATGGGAGTATTTCCATAATTTCTCTTTCAGATTTTTCATCATTAGTGTACAGGAATACAGGAATGCAAGAGATTTCTGTGCATTAATTTTGTATCCTGCAACTTTACCAAATTCATTGATTAGCTCTAGTAGTTTTCTGGTGGCATTTTTAGGATTCTCTATGTATAGTATCACGTCATCTGCAAACAGTGACAGTTTTACTTCTTCTTTTCCAACTTGTATTCCTTTTATTTCTTTTTCTTTTCTGATTGCCGTGGCTAGGACTTCCAAAACTATGTTGAATAATAGTGGTGAGAGTGGACATCCTTGTCTCGTTCCTGATCTTAGAGGAAACGCTTTCAGTTTTTCACCATTGAGAATGATGTTTGCTGTGGGTTTGTTGTATATGGCCTTTATTATGTTGAGGTAGGTTCCCTCTATGCCCACTTTCTGGAGAGTTTTTATCATAAATGGGTGTTGAATTTCGTCAAAAGCTTTTTCTGCCTCTATTGAGATGATCATATGGTTTTTATTCTTCAATTTGTTAATATGGTTTATCCCATTGATTGATTTGCGTATATTGAAGAATCCTTGCATCCCTGGGATAAATCCCACTTGATCGTGGTGTATGATCCTTTTAATGTGTTGTTGGATTCTGTTTGCTAGTATTTTGTTGAGGATTTTTGCATCTATATTCATCAGTGATATTGGTCTGTAATTTTCTCTCTTTGTAGTATCTTTGTCTGGTTTTGGGATCAGGGTGATGGTGGCCTCATAGAATGAGTTTGGGAGTGTTCCTTCCTCTGCCATTTTTTGGAAGAGTTTAAGAAGGATGGGTATTAGCTCTTCTCTAAATGTTTGATAGAATTCACCTGTGAAGCCATCTGGTCCTGGACTTTTGTTTGTTGGAAGATTTTTGATCACAGTTTCAATTTCATTACTTGTGATTGGTCTCTTCGTATTTTCTGTTTCTTCCTGGTTCAGTCTTGGAAGGTTATACCTTTCTAAGAATTTGTCCATTTCCTCCAGGTTGTCCATTTTATTGGCATAGAGTTGCTTGTAGTAGTCTCTTAGGATGCTTTGTATTTCTGTGGTGTCTGTTGTAACTTCTCCTTTTTCATGTTTAATTTTATTGATTTGAGTCCTCTCCCTCTTTTTCTTGATGAGTCTGGCTAATGGTTTATCAATTTTGTTTATCTTCTCAAAGAACTAGCTTTTAGTTTTATTGATCTTTGCTATTGTTTTCTTTGTTTCTATTTCATTTATTTCTGCTCTGATCTTTATGATTTCTTTCCTTCTGCTAACTTTGGGGTTTTTTTTGTTCTTTCTCTAATTCCTTTAGGTGTAAGGTTATATTGTTTACTTGAGATTTTTCTTGTTTCTTGAGGTAGGCTTGTATAGCTATAAACTTGCCACTTAGAACTGCTTTTGCTGCATCTCATAGTTTTGGATCGTCGTGTTTTCATTGTCATTTGTCTCTAGGTATTTTTGATTTCCTCTTTGATTTCTTCAGTGATCTCTTGGTTATTTAGTAACGTATTGTTTAGCCTCCATGTGTTTGTGTTTTTTACGTTTTTTTCCCTGTAATTCATTTCTAATCTCACAGCGTTGTGGTCAGAAAAGATGCTTGATATGATTTCAATTTTCTTAAATTTACTGAGGCTTGATTTGTGACCCAAGATATGATGTATCCTGGAGAATGTTCCATGCGCACTTGAGAAGAAAGTGTAATCTGCTGTTTTTGGATGGAGTGTCCTATAAATGTCAATTAAATCTATCTGGTCTATTGTGTCATTTAAAGCTTCTGTTTCCTTATTTATTTTCATTTTGGATGGTCTGTCCATTGGTGTAAGTGAGGTGTTAAAGTCCCCCACTATTATTGTGTTACTGTCGATTTCCTCTTTTATAGCTGTTAGCAGTTGCCTTATGTGTTGAGGTGCTCCTATGTTGGGTGCATATACATTTATAATTGTTCTATCTTCTTCTTGGATTGATCCCTTGATCATTATGTAGTGTCCTTCCTTGTCTCTTGTAACATTCTTTATTTTAAATGTATTTTATCTGATATGAGTATAGCTACTCCAACTTTCTTTTGATTTCCATTTGCATGGAATATCTTTTTCCATCCCCTCACTTTCAGTCTGTATGTGTCCCTAGGTCTGAAGTGGGTCTCTTGTAGACAGCATATATATGGGTCTTGTTTTTGTATCCATTCAGCAAGCCTGTGTCTTTTGGTTGGAGCATTTAATCCATTCACGGTTAAGGTAATTATTGATATGTATGTTCCTATGACCATTTTCTTAATTGTTTTGGGTTTGTTTTTGTAGGTCCTTTTCTTCTCTTGTGTTTCCCACTTAGAGAAGTTCCTTTAACATTTGTTGTAGAGCTGGTTTGGTGATGCTGAATTCTCTTAGCTTTTGCTTGTCTGTAAAGCTTTTGATTTCTCCATCGAATCTGAATGAGATCCTTGCCGGGTAGAGTAATCTTGGTTGTTCATTTTTCCGTTTCATCACTTTAAGTATATCATGCCACTCCCTTCTGGCTTGTAGAGTCTCTGCTGAGAAATCAGCTGTTAACCTTGTGGGAATTCCCTTGTATGTTATTTGTCGTTTTTCCCTTGCTGTTTTCAATAATTTTTCTTTGTTTTTAATTTTTGCCAATTTGATTACTATGTGTCTCGGCCTGTTTTTCCTTGGATTTATCCTGTGTGGGACTCGCTGCACTTCCTGGATTTGGGTGGCTATTTCCTTTCCCATGTTAGGGAAGTTTTCGACTATAATCTCTTCAAATATTTTCTCGGGTCCTTTCTCTCTCTCTTCTCCTTCTGGGACCCCTATAATGCGGATGTTGTTGCGTTTAATGTTGTCCCAGAGGTCTCTTAGGCTGTCTTCATTTCTCTTCATTCTTTTTTCTTTATTCTGTTCCACAGCAGTGAATTCCACCATTCTGTCTTCCAGGTCACTTATCCGTTCTTCTGCCTCAGTTATTCTGCTATTGATTCTTTCTAGTGTAGTTTTCATTTCAGTTATTGTATTGTTCATCTCTGTTTGTTTGTTCTTTAATTCTTCTAGGTCTTTGTTAAACATTTCTTGCGTCTTCTCGATCTTTGCCTCCATTGTTTTTCCGAGGTCCTGGATCATCTTCACTATCATTATTCTGAATTCTTTTTCTGGAAGGTTGCCTATCTCCACTTCATTGAGTTGTTTTTCTGGGGTTTGGCTTGTTCCTTCATCTGGTATATAGCCATCTGCCTTTTCATCTTGTCTATCTTTCTGTGAATGTGGTTTTTGTTCCACAGGCTGCAGGATTGTAGTTTTTCTTGCTTCTGCTGTCTGCCCTCTGGTGGATGAGGCTATCTAAGAGGCTTGATGGGAGGGACTGGTGGTGGGTAGAGCTGACTGTTGCTCTGGTGGGCAGAGCTCAGTAAAACTTTAATCCACTTGACTGTTTTTGTGTGGGGCTGGGTTCCCTCCCTGTTGGTTGTTTGGCCTGAGGCAACCCAACACTGGAGCCTACCTGTGTTCTTTGGTGGGGCTAATGACAGACTCTGGAAGGGCTCATACCAAGGAGTACTTCCCTGAACTTCTACTGCCAGTGTCCTTGTCCCCATGGTGAAACAGAGCCACCCCCTGCCTCTGCAGGAGACCCTCCAACACTAGCAGGTAGGTCTGGTTCAATCTCACCTGGGGTCACTGCTCCTTCCCATGGGTCCTGATGTGCACACTACTTTGTGTGTGCCCTCCAAGAGTGGAGTCTGTGTTTCCCCCAGTCCTGTCGAAGTCCTGCAATCAATTCCCACTAGCCTTCAAAGTCTGATTCTCTAGGAATTCCTCCTCCCGTTGCTGGACCCCCAGGTTGGGAAGCCTGACGTGGGACTCAGAACCTTCACTCCTGTGGGTGGACTTCTGTGGTATAAGTGTTCGCCAGTCTGTGAGTCACCCACCCACCAGTTATTGGATTTGATTTTACTGTGATTGTGCCCCTCCTACCGTCTCATTGTGGCTTCTCCTTTGTCTTTGGATGTGGGGTATCCCTTTTGGCGAGTTCCAGTGTCCTCCTGTCGATGATTTCCAGCAACTAGTCTTGATTCCGGTGCTCTCGCAGGAGGGAGTGAGAGCACGTCCTTCTGCTCCACCATCTTGGTTCCTCCCCCTTCTTTCCATTTTTTGATTGTATTATTTCTTTTTTTGATATTGAGCTACATGGGCTGTTTGTATATCTTGGATATTAATCCCTTGTTGGTTGCTTTATTTGCAAATATTTTCTCCCATTCTGAGGGTCATCTTTTTGTTTTGTTTATGGCTTCCTTTGCTATGCAAATGCTTTTAAGTTTAATTGGATCCCATTTGTTTATTTTTGTTTTTATTTTCATTACTCTAGGAGGTGGATCTAAAAATATCTTGCTGCTATTTATGTCAAAGTGTGTTCTGCCTATGTTTTCCTCTAAGATTTTTATAGTGTCCAGCCTTACATTTAGATCTTTAATCCATCACTAATTATTAGAGAAATGCAAATAAAAACTACAATGAGGTATCACCTCACACTGGTCAGAATGGCCATCATCAAAAAATCTACAAACAATAAATGCTGGAGAGGGTGTGGAGAAAAGGGAACCCTCTTGGGTTCTGTTGGTAGGAATGTAAATTGGTACAACCACTATGGAGAACAGTATGGAGGTTCCTTAGAAAACTAAAAATAGAGCTACCATTTGACCCAGCAATCCCACTCCTGGGCATATACCCAGAGAAAACCATAATTCAAAAAGCACATGCACCCCAGTGTTCATTGCAGCACTATTTACAATAGCCAGGACATGAAGCAACCTAAATGTCCATCAAGAGAGGAATGGATAAAGAAGATGTGGTGTATATATGCAATGGGATATTACTCGGCCATAAAAAAGAACAAAATAATGCCATTTGCAACAACATTTGCAACATAGCGACTGTCATGCTGAGTGAAGTAAGTCAGATACAGAAAGACAAATATCATATGATATCGCTTATATGGGGAATCTAAAAAAAAAAATACAATGAACTTATTTACAAGACAGAAGTAGAACCATGGATGTAGAAAACAAACTTATGGTCACCAGGAGATAAGGCTGGGGGCAGGGGAGGGATAAATTGGGAGATTGGGATTGACATATACACCTAAATCTATATAAAATAGATAACTAATAAAAGCTTGCTGTATAGCACAGGGAACTCTACTCAATACTCTGTAATGACCTATATGGGAAAAGAATCTAAAAAATTAGATTCTAAAAGAAAAAGAGTGGATATATGTATATGTATAACTGGTTCACTCTGCTGTACACCAGAAACTAACACAACATTGTAAATCAACTATACTCCAATAAAAATTTTTTTAAAAAAAGGATTACTGTTAATTAAAGAAAACCAGACATCTCAAGTTATAAATTTAGTACTTTTCTATGTATGGGAAGATGCAAGAGTCTGGGCTCCTTGAAACCATTCCTTTGATATACACCTTAGCTATCTAAGGCCAGTATCCTGTTCTTCCCCATCCTGAGTTCCCTCAGGGTCCACCATTGAGGGCAGCGGTTGCTGATGGCTTGATGGCTGCAGCGTCCTTTGTTTGCTGATATGGCAGGCAACAATTTTTATTCACAACCTATAAACCAATTCTTACCAAAGCGTTAACTGGTTGTTTAGTAATCATTTAGAAGCTATTGATGGGGAAGGAAAGAGTTTGGGCAACCAACTAAGAAATCATGGAGTCAATTATGCCCTAAATATTTTATTTAAATATTAAAATTAGGGCTTCCCTGGTGGCGCAGTGGTTGGGAATCCGCCTGCCAATGCAGGGGACACGGGTTCGAGCCCTGGTCTGGGAGGATCCCACATGCCGTGGAGCAACTAAGCCCGTGAGCCACAACTACTGAGCTTGCGCGTCTGGAGCCTGTGCTCTGCAACAAGAGAGGCCGCGACAGTGATAGGCCCGCGCACCGCGATGAAGAGTGGCCCCCGCTCGCCGCAACTGGAGAAAGCCCTCACACAGAAACGAAGACCCAACACAGCCAAAAATAAATAAATAAATAAATTTATAAATATTAAAATTATTAGATCATTAAATATTATAATTATAATATTATGCACAAACATTAAGTATATCTTGTAAGGGGATAAGTGAAGGAAGCCATACTGGTTTGCACTTAAAGAGTGTGAATTGAAAGACCTTAGATGAAAGATTATCCTAGTTGAGAGAGGGAGGAATGAATTTTGAATGACTTAATGACCACGTTGATCAATAACTAAGAACTCTGAGTTCTCCCCTCATGTCAGAACCTCATTGAATCTGGAGCATGAAGTAGAAGAAAGAGTTCTGATTCTGAGGAAGAAATGCCAACAGGGACAATGGATGTCTTTCTCAGTGGTAGCTGTGAGGACAGATGGCCAGTGACCAGAGGACTCTCCCCTATCTTGCATAGTTAACACCTTCACCCTGGATGAAACTCTGAAACTGCAGCACAAAACCAAGGGGAAGCCAAGTGCCAAGAATGACTGTGCTCACATTTCTCACTGGCCAGGGTAAATGAGAGTGTAAATGAAGAACTTTCCACTTGCAGCATCAATCCCCTAGGAGATATTAAAATGAATGTTGTGTGTTTTGAGATTTTGTTCTAACTAACCAACATTAATAAGCAACTGTGATCTCTAACCAAAGCTAAAAAACCTGACCTAGCCACTACACCAGAGCCTCATTGGATGTAATCAAAGACCCTTTTTTGACCAATGAACAGTGGGACTTTTTGTAACCAACAAGATAAAAACAAACAAACAAACAAAAAAACTTGTGTAATGATTTGGCCCTATCCAACCTGAAAGTGTTAATATTTGATTCATATAGTCACTACTAAATTCTCCTTCCTAGCCATAAAAAAACAAAACAAAACAAAACCTCCTGATTTATTTCCCCCAGAGAACCACTTGGCAAATTACTCAGGCATGTGAGTTTCTTTGTATAGCAAGTAAATAAGCTCAGTGCTTGCCTGCTTTTTCAATCTTTGGACTTGGTTTTTCCTTTATAGAAAATAAAGAGATGCTATATTTTTGCACAGTGCAGTCTGGGGGCTGAAATTCATTCAACTTATTGCACAGCCCATCAGGCCATGAGGTGCCTGCTGCTACTTTGACCAAATGCTTGTATAAAACTCAAATTCCAAGATGCATGAAACCGCTACTGGTGAAAGGCAGTGCTTGCATTCCTAAAGCAAACTCTTCATTGTTGTTGTCTTTTCTTCCCCACCATCTCCCTAAATGCTGAGATTCCAGTACTCCCATTGGGGTAGCTTTATCCTTTACTCTGAGAAATCCCCCTACATGGACCTTTTAATTCTGCAAATGTGAGGCAAGGCTGTCTTCCAGAAAGGAGGTGTTTATAGAATAGCAGTTCCCGAAGCAGACAGATTTGGAATAACAATGTGAAAGTGGGAGGCCCACAAAGAAGTACTGAGTCTCCCAAGTGGACATGTGAGGCCCCAGATTAAGGAGAGGTCATGCTTTTTGCTTTCAAGAGTATTTCTCTGACAATTCAGAGTGGAGCCTATTTAAATGGTAGTTTCCCATTATATTTTCTAACTGGTTGTATCAGTCTGCTAGGGCAAAATACCACAGGCTGAGTGGCTTAAACAATGGAAATTAATGTTCTCACAGTTCTTGAGGCTAAAAGTCCAAGATCAAGGTGTTGACAGGTTTGATTTCTTCTGAGGCCTCTCCACCTGGGTTGCAGATGGCTGTCTTCTCCCTGTGTCCTCATACAGTCTCTGTGTTGTCTGTTTCCTAATCTCTTCTTCTTATAAGAATGCTGTAGTGGATTATTATTATTTATATTATTATTAGTAATATATTTTATTATAATAATAAAATATAATACTACTATATACTTATAAATTATTATTTATATAATTTATTATTATTATTATCACTATTGGCTTATTATGCTGTATTGGATTACACTACTCATATGACCTCTTTTTACCTTAATTGTCTCTTTAAATGCCCTGTCTCCAAATACAGACACATTCTGAGGTAAATAAAGATGTTAAAGAAAAAAAAAACAGTAATCTTTTGATGTTCCGACTACTTGTATATCCTGCCTCCTCTTTATGTCTTTGGATCAGTCCCTTGCAGCTATCTGAGAGGCTATGTTCCAGGCTTAAGTGCTCAGTTTTGTCCGCCAAATCATAACTCTCAACTTTTAGGTTGTGTATTCTTTTTTTTTTTAACATCTTTATTGGAGTATAATTGCTTTACAATGGTGTGTTAGTTTCCGCTGTATAACAAAGTGAATCAGCTATATGTATACATATATCCCCATATCTCCTCCCTCTTGAGTCTCCCTCCCACCCTCCCTATCCCACCCCTCTAGGTGGTCACAAAGCACCGAGCTGATCTCCCTGTGCTATGCAGCTGCTTCCCACTAGCTATCTATTTTACGTTTGGTAGTGTATATATGTCCATACCACTCTCTCACTTCGTCCCAGCTTACCCTTCCCCCTCTCCCGTGTCCTCAAGTCCATTCTCTACGTCTGTGTCTTTATTCCTGTCCTGCTCCTAGATTCTTCAGAACCTTTTTTTTTTTTTTAGATTCCATATATATGTGTTAGCATATGGTATTTGTTTTTCTCTTTCTGACTTACTTCACTCTGTATGACAGACTCAAGGTCCATCCACCTCACTACAAATATAGGTTGTGTATTCTTTTTTTCTGTCAACACTTCCACCAAACTATAGAATAGAATTCAGTCAAGTTTTTTGCCACTTTATAAAAAGAATCATCTTCCTTCCAGTGTCAGAGATCTCACCAAAAGCACTTTTAACGCCCATATTTCTACCAAGAGTCTCTTCAAAGCAACCCAGTCTTTTTTAAACATACACCTCAAAACTCTTCTTGCCTCTATCCATTACCCAGTCCCAAAGCCACCTCCACATTTTTAGGTACTGGAGGTTAGCACTTCAACATAAGGATACGGGAGGAACACAATTCCATCCATAGCACTGCTTACTGCTGAATTATAAGAACAATTTTTTTCTTATAATTGTTTAATTTGTGAGATTTAGTTTGGATTTGATTGTTTTACTAAACTCACTTATTACTTGTTTTCTTTAGTGCATTATAGCTGTTCTAGGTATATACCTATATCTGCATCATGTAGTAGTACTTTTCATCCTCTATTCAAGTAACAATAATATGCTCTAGGCACCATTCTAACTGCTTCACATCTATTAACTTAGCTAACCCTCACAGAAACTCTATAAAGATTTACAGAAGTGCCCCTTGTCTGAAAAAAAAAAACAAAAACAAAAAAACTTTTTTAGGCTAAGAAGTACTATTAATATCTTCACATGTTACAATGAGGAAACTGAGACACCAATAAGTTAAGTAGCTTGCCCAGTTCACAAGCTAAGTGTAGAACTGGGATACTTTTTTTTTTTTTAATATTTATTTATTTGGTTGCACTGGCTCTTAGTTGCAGCAGGCGGCTCCTTAGTTGCAGCACGCAGGCTCCTTAGTTGTGGCATGTGAACTCTTAGTTGTGACGTGCATGTGGGATCTAGTTCCCTGACCAGAGATCGAACCCAGGCCGCCTGTATTGAGAGTGCAGAGTCTTAACCACTGCACCACCAGGGAAGTCCCCAGAACTGGGATTCCAACGTAGTCATTCTGGTGAATACACAATACACTCTTTCTTACCTCTTATTTTCATTTCTTCTTTTTTATGTTGACTCCAATGTAGATCCTTATACAGTTGAAATGATAAAAATGGCAGTGAGTTTGTGAGGAATTATAAGAAGGATGGGAGAGATTTAGAGGATATTTTTCCTTACCACCTGTCAGTTAGGAAAGTATAATACCTTCCATATCTGGTTCAGGAATTTTATAGAAATATTGTCTCTGAATATTATACATCAATATATAAAAATAGGAGGTAATGTCATAAAACATATATCCATATTAATGCAAATAAGTATGTATTTTCACTGATATAGCTTATTTAACTTAGAAGGACAAAAGCTGAAAATGTTCTGAAGTTGGAGCATAAACTGGGGGCTGGAATAACAGACCTGTGAGAGCCCTCCATCATGACAGGATGCTTAGAATACAGAGGAAGTCAGTGGAGTCCCCACAGGACAGATGGAAAAGGTAGGACCCTTCACCGTGAATAGACAGACTAACCTATGGTACCAATAACACAGTCCTCTAGTTATCATTACTCCATAAGACAACTACCTTTCCCCCGCAAAGTGTTTAAGACACTTCCAGATGGAGCCACTCCTTGGACAACTTGTTCCTTTGAGCTCCACAGAAATTCCCCCTGCTTTCCTCTCACTTGTTAGTGGTGAATTGTGCAGGAGTGATCCTACGAAAGTGAGGACAACTGCTCCTGCCAGGAACCAAGAAGAGAGCCCCAAACTCCTTGTCCTCTTCCTTTTCACGTTTGCTGAGCAGAGTATGAAAGGGGAAGAGCAATGAAGATGCTTATAGTATACGAGCACCATGCCTTAGGAAGCTCTGGCCACAGGCACAGACTCTGGCACCACACTGTCTGGATTCAAATCCTGGCTCCCCACTCCAGGTTGTGTGGGTTTGGACAAGTTACTTTTGTGTCAGTTTTGTCATCTATAAAATGGGAATGATAATGGTATATCCATCTCGAAGGTTTTGTTGTTGTTTGTCATTTGGTGGGGAGGGGTGTAAGTTGACGTGTGTTGATATAGTGTGGCATTTCCAGCAGTCATCAGCCTTGGCCCCAACCCCAACATTAGGATGCTGGTGTGGTTCTCATTTAAACAACTTCTTCCTGGAGTCTTCCTTTGTGGGGGGCGGGCGGGCACTTGAAAGAACATTAGCTCTTTCAATCCACTTGAGGATCACTAAATGCTTCTCTAGCTACATAGCCCCAAAGATGAGAGAACCTCAATGATATTATGCTGGGTGACCTCTGTGCTGATTAGAGTGCCCCAAAATCTGAATCAACCTAAAATATGTCTACCTAGAGTGACAGAGTTGTAAACTGTCTGGACCATAATTAACTGTAAACAATTAGTCAAACAAGGTTACATTCCTCAGGGAATTAGATGACCCTTGGACAAGCTTATCTGATAAGATTTCTCTGCCCCTAGTATAATTTGAAGTGACCTGGACAATCTTGTTGGTTGCCAAGGTAGGGAAACTGAGAGCCATGTGGTAACCCTCAGTTCTGGAGAGGACCTGCTCCTTAAATTCTTCAAAAGTACCCCCAGAGCAGTGGGGAGAGCCTTCCCATGAATTTGTAATTGGGCACAAACATGTGGCCTTGGTCAGAATCTTGCGAGTTTGCATCCAAAACCGCTCTAAAAATTCAAGTGCCTTGAATGGTTGCTCTTCTTTAGGGGGAAAAGAGAAGCAAAACTGGCCAACTTCCCTAAGTAAATTGTGAAGCTGGCAAACCTAGCCTCCTGCAGATACATCCCCTCTGTCCTTTCCCAACTTCATCTTCAGAGGGCCACAGGTTCTTGAGCAGCTCCAATGACTCAATCAGGGAGGAAATTTCAATTTGCATAAAGTTTTTAGGGACTTAAAGCTGGACCCAGGAGAATTTTCAGGCTTTTGTGACAGGAACAAAAAGATAAGCTACTGATGGAATTATTTCCAATCCTATGCTAGGCCCCAGGGACATTTTTGAGTGGGTTTTCTTTAGTCATCAAGTCATACCACCTTGTGTCCTGAATTGGATAGAAAAGGTTTGCAACCAAGGATATCTACTTGTTCAAGAGATTTTTGGGACACCCATCTGGTTTTCTGTATTTCAAATAACAGAACTCTTCCAAGCTTGTTTGTTCCTGGAGAAAACATGAATGTCATAGAAGAAAACAGAATGCATTTGTTTCTTATCAAAAAGATTTATCTGATGTATTAAGAGACTTAGGATCAACTAAGGTAAATTAATCCTCAAAGCTCTCCCCTTTCCTACCCTAACATTTATTTCCTTCTTCCAGAAGATACATCCCTCCCCTTATCAGAGTCAAGATTCTCAGAATTGTGTCTGAGAATGTTTAAGAGAAGCCATTCAGTTCCTGACTCATCTGGCTTGGAGATGAGGCCTCTAAGAAAGTAATTAAGGATAAAGGAGTTTGTAATGGTAGAACGCTGATCCAATAGGACTAGTGGCCTTATAGAAAGGGACACCAGAGGGCACACTCTGCATGTGCATGCACCAAGGAGAGACCATGTGAGGACATAGTGAGAAGGTGGCTGCCTGTAAGCCAGGAAAAGAGCCCTCACTGGAAACCAACCCTGCCAGATGGACCTTGATCTGAAACTTCCAGCCTCTAGAACTGTGGGGAAATTTCTGTTTCCAGTTCTGGCTCCAACCAACATTCTCACATCAATTCCAATGTGTGGGGTTTTTTTCCCCACACCAAGCTATTCTTCTACACCAGCTGAGTGTCCTACAATTCAACTAATTTCTGACACTATCTACCTGGAAATAGAGTCATATCCCACAGTTTAAGGGCTCAGCCCTTACAAGACTGTTCTCCCCCCTTCAGATGCCAATCGCGAATCCAGGTTATCTCCCATGCTTTTGGCCAACTGGCTATAGATCGTAGGACCCCCTCTTTGGGATTGATTAGTTTGCTAGAGCAGTTCACAGAACTCAGAGAAACACTTTACTTACTGGATTATCAGTTTATTATAAAAGGATATAACTCAGGAACCACCAGGTAGGACACATGTACTGGGCAAAGTATGGAGAAAGAGCAAGGAGATTCCATGCCCCCTCCAGGTGCACCACTCTCCCTGAATCTCCTCATGTTCACCAACCTGGAAGCTCTCTGAACCCTGTATGTTGGGTGTTTATGAAGGCTTCATTACGTACACTTGATTGATTAAATCATCAGCTGTTGGCAATTGATTCAACCTCCAGCCCCTCTCCCCTTCCTGGAGAGAAGTTGAAAATTCCAGTCCTCTAATCAGTGGTTGGCTTTCCTGGCAACCAGCCCTCATCCTTAGGTGTTTCCCAAAAGCCACCTCATTAACATAACAAAAGACACCTATTATTGCTCTCATCACAGAAAATTCCAAGTGTTTTAGGAGCTCTGTGCCAGAAATGGGACAGAGACCAAATATATATTTCATATTATAAATCACACTATCACACTTATTCAAGTCACTCAGCCTGTGGTATTCTGTTATGGTAGCCCAAGCAGTACTGAGAAGTAGGTACAATTAGTTCCTCCATTTCACAGACATGGTAATTAAGCACAAGTATGGCATAATTGTTAAGTGGCAGGGCTGAGATTTGAAAACCAGACAGTCCAGTTCTTACTGGTGTAATCCCAATCTCTGCAGTATACCACTATTTGTGCTTCAATTAAAAAATGCCACCCAAATGAGCCAAGAAATTCCCACCAATCTACACACAGAAAGCTAAGGTTATATGAAGGTAGCTCATAACATCCACCACACACAATGCAACACTGTCTATAAATATGACACAGGGTGAACCAGCTAGCAGTGAGCCACATCACATTAATGTCCCAATACAGCACACATCCTTGGCAAACAACGCAGTTGTTCTCTTGTCATCCAACAGTCATCCTGGGAAGTTCTCTTGTCAACCACAGCCATCCTGACCCTTTCTCCTTTTACCTTCTCTGTAAGATGCCTCTGTGAAGTCTCCCTGAGGCACCAGTGTCATTTGTTCAATCTTCCCATAACCTAAGCCAATTCTGTTCTTTTTGGTCCTTCCTGCACAAAGAGACTGATGACAGCTCATAATGCCATTTACCTTCAAGGAAGTGAGGAAACCTGGGTTCTCAGCCCAGGTTAATTTTGCCCCCAACTGGACATTTGGTAATGTCTGGAGACAATTTTGAAAACAACTGGGGGAGGGGGTACTACTGGCATGCAGATTGTAGAGCCCAGGAATGTTGCTAAAATCCTACAATGCACAGCTAGGCCCCCAAAAGAACTACTCAGCCCAAAATGTCAATAGTGCCAGGGTTGAGAAAATGCTGAAAAGGGAATCATGTGTTAAGTAAACAGTAGCATTTCAGGCATGGGGTAGGGATGAGAGGAGGGTCATTTACACTCTACATCTTTCTACCTCTCCTCAAATGTTGCTTTGCACATGACCATAGTCACATACCTGTACTTGGCTCTGTACTTGGCTAAGTGATAAGACAGAAATGCTATGTTGATATCTTTTTTTCTTCTGAGTAACTAGGTTTTTTGGAGAGGACCCATCTAAGTTTTTATACAATCTAAATTCCTGACATAGGTTGAGTTTTTCTTGTACATTCATAAAGGAAGTATGTTTAGAATTTCTAAAAATATCATGAGCCATATAAATACTACTTTTAATGTCATGATGTAAAAATATTAACTTTGTATGGTACAAATTTTATTTGGTACAAAATTAAGTATGCAGAGTTCTAGTAATTACCCAGGTGTTATTATTATTTTTGAAACCATTGCAGACCTAAGAGAACATATGATTTTAATTTTATGCGGTTCAGATAAAGCTTTCACAAGTACTTCCTTCAGACTACTCTCCCTAGAAATGACTCCCATGTGCCCTATAACAGACCTGTATTTAACCGTCTCATTCTTTCCCAGAACTTAAACAATTGATTTCAGGCAGATAAACCTCAAATCTACATCTCAAGCTTCAAATGTTCCCCTAACCTTTGATAGCTCATTTATAACTGTCCACCAGACATTCACACCTGAGCATCTTGCCAAGCATCTCAAACTCAATTATGTTTAAAACCCAATTCTTCATCATCCTTCCCTCAGCCAGCTCCTCTTCCTAATTTAGTGCTTTTTTCCAGTCACCAATGATCAGAACTCCTATAGGTGCCTTTAAATTCTACCCTTTTCCCCCTTACCTCCTTATCATATCCATCACCAGGTCCTAAAGTTTCAACCACCACAGTGCTTCTGCCATTGCTTTTCTCCTTCCAATTCCCACTCCCACCACTCTAGTTCAGGCCCTGTTTTTAACTCACCTGGACTGTGGTAGGAGAGTCCTCATTGATGTCTCTACTCCAGCATCTTCCTGCAGGCAGGTGCCTCTTCCAGGTCTTATCATGCCATCCCCTACCCCAAAGCCTTCAGTGATGCCTATTGCTAAATGCTTCACCATGCTTCCCAGGGATGTGTATAATAAGATATTAAAATGTCCTTTGAAAATTAAAGAATATTACTTAAATGTAATTTACTGACATAATTTGTTTTTTAAATTGTTTTATTTTTGATAAAAATCCAGATAATCCTTTAGAGAAACAAACCTCAGAGAACTGATGCCTTAAGAGACTTTGGACAGCCTGCTGGCACTCTGGAAGACCTGGGCACTGAGGATGGAGAATCAGCCTGCAGCCATGAGTTGGGGAAAAAAGTTCAGAAAAGGAGAAGAGGAAGGACAACAGCACAACCTGTAATCATGACAATGGTGAAGATGGTTACAAGTGAAATCTTGGCATTGGCTTTTCTGATATTAATTGTAGTTTTTTTGAAAACCATTCTTGTAGAAGAGTCTTATTAGAAAGTAATTTCGTAACATGAGTTCCTGTTAGTACTGCATTCACAGACTTCAGCATGTTATCTGAATAGCTTGGGGTCTGCTAAAGTTTAGGTGTTGCTATTCCAGACCAGATAGTCTACATGAGCCCTTAAACTAGGAATTCAGAATGAAGAAATTATTTGAGAATAGTAGAATTATATAGTTAATAAATTGTGTGTAGCTTTAACTAAACAATTAGAGTTGATATTTCAGCCTTTTACAATGAGCATGTACAGTCATCCCTCATTAGGTTGTTGGAATAATGATTACATAAACCTGTATGTTAGTTATTCTCCATTTGCTGAACACTTCCTATCCAGCTGTAGAGCTGGAAGCATCAAATAGAAGAAGATGAGATAACCCAGCAATTAGGTGCCACAGGAAATAGGCACCACCCCTAGGGCTGGGAGAAGCTAAAGAGGCAAAGAGAGGCTACTGCCTCAGAACAGGAACTTGGAGGAGATTCCTCCAGAACAAGAAGTTAAAAAGACAGAGGTAGAAGGAAGAGAAAAAGAGCAAGAAAGAATTATAGTTTCTCCCCATCTCCCATCTACTAATCACCTACCAGTATCGCCTCTTGGTGAAACTAAATAGAAAACCACTGGTAAAGAATCTGAGAACTACATTTTGTAGATTCCCACAACAGATTACAAAAAAGTATCAAAGGATAATTGGGGGACTGAAAGAGAACAGGTAAATATCCAGCACCCCTCACCAAAGGGCCCCAAGAAAGTAGTCACCCTGTCTCTGTGATGTCTCCAATTTCTCCATCTCCATAGTTTCTTCCTTTCACAGATACAAGGCAATGACCAAGGAGGTGTCTTTCCTCACTTACAGCAAATATCACTGTCCCAGAAGAAATCCTTTTAACATTAATAATCCTTTAACCTCCTCCTGCCCACAACATTTGGATTATCTGTATATCCTATGTGTAATCAAAAATCATTTTATAAATCATAGAGGGTGTGAGGACTGGGGCACTTTTGTAATAGCATAAAGCATTTAAGCATTTGTTTTTATTTTTCATGTTAATCAAATATATAAGCATGCAAAGGAGATTTACAATAATAAGGTCTGTAGGGGAATTGGGGAAAAAATTCTGACCCTGATTCCTTCCATACTACCGGACCCATTCTTCTATAGTTTTTATCCCAGTTTACAGCATCACCATTGAGCAAGAAAGAAACATGGGAATCATATTTACCTTTACTTTCATATCTTTTCAGGCATCGAATGCTGTGGATTTTTCTTCCTGAATATTTTTCAAACATGTTTCATCACCATATCTACTACACATTAGACATTCATTCTTTCTTGCCTAGACAAATACAACAGTTTTCTCAAGTGGTAAGCAAACAGGAACCCATGTTCAATTGCGAAAACAGACACAGAATGAATTCCTTTAGAGTGAGGACTGCCTTATATACTTATGTGTACTGAACCCATAGGACAGTGTGTGGCACCCTAGGAGTTCAATAAAGAATTTTGTGAATGAATGGATCTGTCCTTTCCATTGGTGTGAATAAAATTTAATTAAGGTATTTTTATTACTAGAATAACTGTGTATTTTGCCAGCAAATGCCCTATGTGATAGTTTTCTGCCAATCTAATATCCATTTTTTCTTTGTTCTTCCTAACAGATATTTGACTTTGTTTTCCTACCTTCCTCACTCCCACTTCCAGAAGGGAGCCTGATTCTTTTGATTCAACCAGTTGAAGTAGGCATCTCACCCAGCCACTCTTATTGGTCTAAGGGTGGGCCCCTGCCTAAGATGAACCAGGCTCTCCCCCAGGCTTGGACCACTTCTCTCTTGCTTCTATTGAATGGGAATAAGAAAGCATGTTGACCCATTTACTTCTGGGCATCATTTTATAACCATGAGGATGCACAACATTAGAAGAAAGTTAATGCTTTGCACAGAAGATTGGAGAGACAGAACAATTGATATTTTTCTTTGAACTAGTGACTCCATCGACCGTGGAGACTTTGCTATGTCTAGCCTTCCTGTTTTGTGAGATAGTAAATTTTCTCATTAAATAAATTGGAGCTTTCTCTTACTTACAGCCAAGAGAATCCTAAGTGGTTTGTTTAATTGTCATCTTCTAATATTTTCTAATAATTGTCATCTTCCTAATATTAATTGTCATCTTCTAATAATGTAGATTTATACTTCTAAAGGTCATTTTTACTACTTCTAACCTGAAAGATCCCTGCTGATTAAAAAGTTTTGTCATAGTCAGTGTTTGGAATACCAGTCTGTACTGTATAGGGAAGGGGAAAGTGAGGTGGGAGAGTGAAGGATTTTGTCAAAAGAGTGGGGGAGTGTGGGAGAGAATGACCAATAAATATTTCTCATACATAAGGAAACAGAAACTCAAACAGATGTGAATACTCTAGTTAACATGACCTATTGGGAAAGTTCCTTGGGTTGTTTTCAACCCATAATCTTACCTGGGTCACTAGAAACTATAATGTTTTCAAACAGTTGGCCTGAGGTCAGGACAAATTCTGCAATCATACAGTTGAGTGAAGTTAATGTAATGATGGGAAATCAATATTTATCTCATTAAATTAGCACCATCTTATGAGCTAGTAGGGTAACTTGGCAATAACTAGAATTTCACCATCAAGATAAGATTTACTCTCTGAGCCAGACTGACCTCTGATCATGGAAGAGTATTTTATGGCATGAAACAAATTAGAATATCTTGCCTCTTTTTCACCTAATCTCTACATTCCAGTATTATTTCAACCTAGATTTTTTTCCTGCCTGTGACATCTTCTTCCAACACAGAAAAATATTCTTATTGATATGATTCACCCTGAGAGATTCAGTTTGATCATTTAAGACCTTTCTCTTCCTTGTTTTGAATAAAGACTAGAAAAGCTGACAAGGCTCTCCAGAGATTTTTAATATAGTAATATTTCTTATATGCATTATACCACCTAAATCATTCGATAATCAAAATTTCATCTCTCAATACTCCATGACATTTTTCCTTTCAGAAAGCAATTATTCTAGAATTAAAAAAGGAAAAGATAAGTGAAAGAAATAGAAGAATACATTCGAAATAAGTCAGTATTGTTTTAATTCCAGAACACCCTCAGAAACTTCTAATAGCAAGATGAAAGCTAGGATAACAAGCTGTGATTCAAATAAAAGACAATGATATCCCTACTCAAAGCACTTCAGTAGGCAATCAGAATACACCATCCTTAGGAACCAATCCATACACCACATTAACAAAATGAAGGATAAAAAGCATATGATCATCTCAAATGCAAAAAAAAGAAAAAAGACTTTGTCAAAGTCAATATCCATTTATGATTAAAAAAAAAAACTCTCAACAAAATCGGATATAGAAGTAATGTACCTCAACATAATAAAAGACATGTATGACAAAGCCACAGCTAATACCATGCTCAACAGTGAAAAGCTGAAAGTTTTTCCTCTTAAGATCAGGACCAAGAGAGGGATGCCCACTCTTGCCACTTTTATTCCACATGGTGGTAGAAGTCCTAGCCACAGCAATTGGGCAAGGAAAAGAAATAAAAGGCATCCCAATCAGGAAGGAAGAAGTAAAACTCTCACTGTTTGCAGATAACATGATACTATCGGGAAAATCGTAAATGCTCTACCAAAAATACTGCTAGAAATAATAAATCCAATAAAGTCATGGGATACAAAATCAATATACAGAAATCCCTGGAATTTCTATACACTAATAATAAACTATCAGAAAGAGAAATTAGGAAAATGATCCATTTACAACTGTATCAAAAAGAATAAAATACCTAGAAATAAATTTAACTAAGAAAGTGAAAAACCTGTACACTGAAAACTATGACACTGATGAAAAAAATGAAGAAGACATAAATAAATGGAAAATTATTTTGTGCTCATGGATTGGAAAAATTAGTATTGTTAAAATGTCTATTTTAAATGTTTAAATGTCATTTAGGTAGCCCCAAAGAAATCTACAGATTCAATGCAATCCCTATCAAAATTCTGATGGCATATTTCATGGAAATAGAACAAAAAATTCTAAAATTTGTATGTAACTACAAAAGACCAGAATGGGCAAAACATTCTTGAGAAAGAAAAACAAAGCTAGAGGTATCGTGCTTCCTAATTTCCAACTATATTTGAAATCTACACTAATCAAAACATATGGTACTGGCAGAATAACAGACACACAGATAAATGGAATAGAATTGGGAGCCTAGAAACAAACCCACACATATATGAACAATCAATTTATGACAAAGGAGCAAAGAACATACAATGGAGAAAAGACAGTCTCTTCAATAAATGGTGTTGGGGACACTGGACAGCCACATGCAAAAGAATAAAACTAGGCCACTATCTTACACCAAACACAAAAATTTACTCAAAATGGATGAAAGACTTGAAATGTAAGATCTGAAACCACAAAATCCCTAGGAGAAAACATAGGCACTACACTCTTTGACATTGGTCTTAGTTATGTTTTTGTGGATCTAACTCCAAAGGCAAGGGAAACAAAAACAAACAAAAAGGATTATATCAAACTAAAAAAGCATCTACACAGCAAAGGAAACCATCATCAAAATGAAAAGACAACCTACTGAATGGAAGAAGATATTTGTAAGTCATATATCCAATAAGGGGTTAATATCCAAAATATATAAAGAGTTCATACAACTCGATATTTAAAAAAATTAAACCTGATTTTAAAATGGGGGCATTTTTCCAAAGAAGACATACAAGTATCCAACCAGTACATGAAAAGATGTTCAATGTCTCTAATCATGAGGGAAATGCAAATCAAAACCACAGTGAGATATCACCTGACACCTGTCAGAAGGTTATGATTGAAAAGACAAGAAATAACTAATGTTGGCAAGGATGTGGAGAAAAGGGAACACTGTTGTTAGGAATGTAACTAGGTGCAGCGACTATGGAAAACAGTATGGAGATTCCTCAAAATGTTAAAAATAGAAGTACCATATGACCCAGCTATTCCACTTCTGAGTATTTAACTAAAGAACACAAAAACACTGATTCAAAAAGATATATACACTTCTATGTTCATTACAGCATTATTTACAGTAGCCAAGATACAGAAAAACACCTTAGTGTTCATTGATATATGAATGGATAAAGAAGGAGTGGAATACAGTGGAATACCACTTATAGAAAAGAATAATATTCTGCATTTGCATCAACATGGATGGAACTTCAAGGGTATTAGATTAAGTGAAATAAGTCAGATGGAGAAAAATAAATACATATGATTTCACTAATATGTAAAATCTAAAACAAAACAAAACAAACCAACAAACAAAATAAAACAATAGTTGTTACCAGAGGACAAGGGGGTTGATGTTGGGCAAAATGGTTGAAGGGGGTCAACTGTATGGTGATGGATGGCAACTGGATTGTGGTGGTGATCACTTTGTAGTGTATACAAATGTCAAATTATAAGGCTGAACACCTCAAACTACATAATAAAAACTTAACTAAATAATTTTTTAAAAATAAACTACCCTGACACTTTCCAACTACCCTGACACTTAACAGTTTCCCAATGTATTTTGTATCATTTGCCCCTAAGATTAGTGGGTATATTGAAATGACTTTTAGGCAACCATTTTCCTAATTTAACAATTCAATTATTGAAATTCAATTTTTTTTTTAATACCATACTGTTTTCACTAGGAATTCATCCTTGAGATGATACTGAAGTCTAGGAAAGTTGGACAAGCTCCAGACCTCCCAGTTAAATCCTGGTTTCTCCTTTCCCAGTCTATTCTTGTTCCACTACATCATTTTAGGGTCAGATCATAGAAGACTTTGATGTACATGACAAAGAGTTTATCCTCAGTCTTTAGTTGGAAGGCAGGGGTGGGGATTAAATTTTTTTTGAGGAAGGACACACTATCATTCAATTTTTATGTTAATGTGATTATATATTATATCTACTAAAATTGTGTGGTATTAAAATAATAATTATAGAATACTGAAGCTTGAAAAAACATTGAGATCTTCTAACTCAACTTCCTTGTTCCAACCACGTACAAATGGAGGCTCAGTGAGGGGATGTGTCTTCTTCAAGGTCATATGGCCGGTTAAGGTCAGCTCTGGAATTTGGTTCTCTACTGAACCCTGTTCTCTTTCCATTCATGCCATGTCACCTCTCAGAAGTACCTAATATAAACATCTCACTCATATTTTAAGTATCACCTTTTTCAAGAAGTCTTTCCATATGTGTTGACTTAAATTAATCTTACCTCAACTCTATCTTATGTCCCTAGTACTGCCATACATTCACCCCATACTGGACACCAAGCCCCATTATAAGTGTTGGGAATAAAATAACAAAAAGCTATTTATAGACCCTAGCTCATCCTTTTAAATGCACACAATCCTGGGACATCACCAATTTAATCACTAAGACCTTCAGTTGCCTATAATTATTGCTCAGATATGTCTTTTCCATACCCGTTACCACTACCTTGGTTTATGTCCATTTTTTCCCACCTAAATTATTTTAACAACCACCTTACCACTGCCCCTGCCTTTGATTTTGCCAGCACTAATCCACCCTTCATATCAATCCAGATACATCTTGTTGAAATATCAAACTGATTATTCATTTTCTAAGTAGTGGACATCTGTTTGGTTGTCCAGTTTTTCTTTTTACAGTTTTCATCCACAGGAAATATCATTGTGGGAGGTTGACTCTAGCCCTAGGTTATGTAAGTACCTGATCCAGGCCGGGAAAATTATAGTTTCCCACCCACACACCACTGTGATTGCCGAAAAATTTGAAAGTCAATACCTCAGCATGCATCTCACAAGAACAAGGACATTCTCCTCCTGACCATGCCCAAGAAATTTTACATTAATACAACAGCATTATAGTCTTTGTTCAATTTTCCTAATAATGTCTATTATCACTAGGTTTTGTTTTATTTCTTTTCTTTATTTTTTTTATTCCAAGTCCAATTAATAATCATATATTAAACTTGGTTGTCATGTCTTTTTTTTTTGAATTTTTGAGTTTTATTTTATTTAATTTTTTATACTGCAGGTTCTTATTAGTTATCAATTTTATACACATCAGTGTATACATGTCAATCCCATCACCCAATTCATCACATCACCACACCCACCCCGCTGCCACTTTCCCCCCTTTGTGTCCATACGTTAGTTCTCTACATCTGTGTCTCAATTTCTGCCCTGTAAACCATTTCATCTGTACCATTTTTCTAGGATCCACATATATGCGTTAATATACGATATTTGTTTTTCTCTTTCTGACTTACTTCACTCTGTATGACAGTCTCTAGATCCATCCACGTCTCAACAAATGACCCAATTTCAATCCTTTTTTGGCTGAGTAATTCCATTGTATATATGTACCGCATCTTCTTTATCCATTCGTCTGTTGATGGGCATTTAGGTTGCTTCCATGACCTGGCTATTGTAAATAGTGCTTCAATGAACATTGAGGTGCATGTGTCTTTTTGAATTATGGTTTTCTCTGGATATATGCCCAGTAGTGGTATTGCTGGATCATATGATAATTCTATTTTTAGTTTTTTAAGGAACCTCCATACTGTTCTCCATAGTGGCTGTATCCATTTACATTCCCACCAACTGTACAAGAGAGTTCCCTTTTCTCCACACCCTCTCCAGCACTGGTTGTTTGTAGATTTTCTGATGATGCCCATTCTAACTGGTGTGAGGTGATACCTCATTGTAGTTTTGATTTGCATTTCTCTAATAGTTAGTGATGTTGAGCAGCTTTTCATGTGCTTCTTGGCCATCTGTATGTCTTCTTTGGAGAAATGTCTATTTAGGTCTTCTGCCCATTCTTGGATTGGGTTGTTTGTTTCTTTAATATTGAGCTGCATGAGCTGTTTATATATTTTGGAGATCAATCCTTTGTCCATTGATTCGTTTGTAAATATTTTCTCCCATTCTGAGGGTTGTCTTTTCATCTTGCTTATGGTTTCCTTTGCTGTGCAAAAGCTTTGAAGCTTCATTTGTTCCCATGTGTTTATTTTTGTCTTTATTTCCATTACTCTACGAGGTGGATCAAAAAATATCTTGCTGTGATTTATGTCAAACAGTGTTCTTCCTATGTTTTCCTCTAAAAGTTTTATAGTGTCCAGTCTTACATTTAGGTCTCTAATCAATTTTTGAGTTTATTTTTGTGTATGGTGTTAGGAAGTGTTCTAATTTCATTCTTTTACATGTAGCTGTCCAGTTTTCCCAGCACCACTTATTGAAGAGACTGTCTTTTCTCCATTGTATATCCTTGCCTCCTTTCTCTTAGATTAGTTGATCATAGGTGCGTGGGTTTGCCTCTGGGCTTTCTATCTTGTTCCATTGATGTATATTTCTGTTTTTGTGCCAGTACCATATTGTCTTGATTACTGTAGCTTTGTAGTATAGTCTGAAGTCAGGGAGTCTGATTCCTCCAGCTCCGTTTTTTTCCGTCAAGACTTCCGTCAAGATTTTCAATCACAGTTTCAATTTCATTACTTGTGATTCGTCTCTTCATATTTTCTATTTCTTCCTGGTTCAGTCTTGGAAGGTTATACCTTTCTAAGAATTTGTCCATTTCTTCCATGTTGTCCATTTTATTGGCTTAGAGTTGCTTGTAGTAGTCTCTTAGGATGCTTTGTATTTCTGCGGTGTCTGTTGTAACTTCTCCTTTTTCATGTTTAATTTTATTGATTTGAGTCCTCTCCCTCTTTTTCTTGATGAGTCTGCCTAATGGCTTATCAATTTTGTTTATCTTCTCAAAGAACTAACTTTTAGTTTTATTGATCTTTGCTATTATTTTTTCTGTTTCTATTTCATTTATTTATGCTCTGATCTTCATGATTTCTTTCCTTCTGCTAACTTGGGTTTTGTTTGTTCTTCTTTCTCTAGTTCCTTTAGGTGTAAGATTAGATTGTTTATTTGAGATTTTTCTTGTTTCTTGAGGTAGGCTTGTATAGCTATAAACTTCCCACTTAGAACTGCTTTTGCTGCATCCCATAGGTTTTAGATCACCGTGTTTTCATTGTCATTTGTCTCTAGGTATTTTTTGATTTCCTCTTTGATTTCTTCAGTGATCTCTTGGCTATTTAGTAAAGTATTGTTTAGCCTCCATGTGTTTGTGTTTCTTATGTTTCTTTCCCTGTAATTGATTTCTAATCTCATAGCGTTGGGGTCAGAAAAGATGCTTGACATGATTCCAATTTTCTTAAATTTTCTGAGGCTTGATTTGTGACCCAAGATATGATGTATCCTGGAGAATGTTCCATACGCACTTGAGAAGAAAGTGTAATCTGCTGTTTTTGGATGGAATGTCCTATAAATATCAATTAAATCTATCTGGTCTATTGTGTCATTTAAAGCTTTGGATGATCTGTCCATTGGTGTAAGTGAGGTGTTAATGTCCCCCACTATTATTCTGTTACTGTTGATATCCTCTTTTATAGCTGTTAGCAGTTGCCTTATGTGTTGAGGTGCTCCTATGTTGGGTGCATATATATTTATAATTGTTCTATCTTCTTCTTGGATTGATCCCTTGATCATTATGTAGTGTCCTTCCTTGTCTCTTGTAACATTCTTTCTTTTAAAGTCTATTTTATCTGATATAAGTATTGCTACTCCAGCTTTCTTTAGATTTCCATTTTTATGGAATATCTTTTTCCATCCCCTCACTTTCAGTTTGTATGTGTCCGTAGGTCTGAAATGGGTCCCTTGTAGACAGCATATATATGGGTCTTGTTTTTGTATCCATTCAGCAAGCCTGTGTCTTTTGTTTGAAGCATTTAATCCATTCACGTTTAAGGTAATTATTAATATGTGTGTTCCTATGACCATTTTCTTAATTGTTTTGGGTTTGTTTTTGTAGCTCCTTTTCTTCTCTTGTGTTTCCCACTTAGAGAAGTTCCTTTAGCATTTGTTGTAGAGCTGGTCTGGTGATGCTGAATTCTCTTAGCTTTTGCTTGTCTGTAAAACGTTTGATTTCTCCATTGAATCTGAATGAGATCCTTGCTGGCTAGAGTAATCTTGGCTGTAGGTTCTTCCCTTTCATCACTTTAAGTATATCATGCCACTCCCTTCTGGCTTGTAGGGTTTCTGCTGAGAAATCAGCTGTTAACCTTATGGCAGTTCCCTTGTATGTTATTTGTCATTTTTCCCTTGTTGCTTTCAATAATTTTTCTTTGTCTTTAATTTATGCCAATTTGATTATTGTGTGTCTCAGTGTGTTTCCCCTTAGGTTTATCCTGTATGGGACTCTCTGCACTTCCTGGGCTTGGGTGGCTACTTCCTTTCCCATGTTAGGGTAGTTTTCAACTATAATCTCTTCAAATATTTTCTCGGGTCCTTTCTCTCTCTCTTCTCCTTCTGGGACCCCTATAATGCGAATGTTGTTGCGTTTAATGTTGTCCCAGAGGTCTCTTAGGCTGTCTTCATTTCTCTTCATTCTTTTTTCTTTATTCTGTTCCACAGCAGTGAATTCCACCATTCTGTCTTCCAGGTCACTTATCCGTTCTTCTGCCTCAGTTATTCTGCTATTGATTCCTTCTAGTGTAGTTTTCATTTCAGTTATTGTATTGTTCATCTCTGTTTGTTTGTTCTTTAATTCTTCTAGGTCTTTGTTAAACATTTCTTGCATCTTCTTGATCTTTGCCTCCATTCATTTTCCGAGGTCCTGGATCATCTTCACTATCATTATTCTGAATTCTTTTTCTGGAAGGTTGCCTAGCTCCACTTCATTTAGTTGTTTTTCTGGGGTTTTATCTTGTTCCTTCCTCTGGTACATAGCCTTCTGTCTTTTCATCTTGTCTATCTTTCTGTGAATGTGGTTTTTCTTCCACAGGCTGCAGGATTGTAGTTCTTCTTGCTTCTGCTCTGTCATGTCTTTTTAATCTCCTTAGTTCTAGAATAGTTCCCTACATTTTTTTGTCTTTTCATAACGTTTATATTTTTGAAGAATAATGTCATTTTCTTGTAGAAGGTCACATTCAGGATTTGTCTGTTTTCTCATGATCAGATTCAAATTAAATGATTTTTGGCAACTACTTCAGTGACATTTTGTCCTTATCAATGCCTTCCATTAGAAGGCACTCATATTAGCTTGTTTTGTTACTGATGATGCTATTTGGGTACTTCATTAAAGTAATACTCACCAAGTCTCTCCATTATAAAGGTGTATTTTTCCTTTGTAATTATTGTAACTAATAATCTGTTGTCTGATACTTTGAAAAATGTGTGAATACACTATGGCCCATCAATTCTTTTACCCAGTGATTCTAACATTTTTTGATGAGGGTGCTGGAGTCACCTATTACATTAGTGGTGCAAAATTGTCATTTTCTAAATCTATCTTTTACATTTATTAACTGGCATTCTTCTGTGAATAAGTACTTCTCCGCACACCAACCCTTTTCTTTTAGTATCACCATGAATTCATGGCTGCTTTTATTCAGTATTTTTAAATCCATTACTCTCATTATCATTTGTGAAGCTCAAATTGTCTCAAATTTATCCAATGGGATCCCTTTTAAACCGGCTTCTGTTGTCCTTTTGACATGTCCCCATTAGTTTCTGTGTGCTTTCCTACTTCTGGGCAGACACAGCAAAGTGTTCCAGACTTACTTTGTACTTTCTCTTCCCCAAATCTGGTATCACACATTTCTCCAAGGAGCTCTGGTTTTGTTGTTGCTACTGTTCTTGTTGTTGTCTCCTGGGGAATGATCTCAGGATCTGGTCACTAGTGTGCTCATTGCTACTGGGGTATGATTCCTTTTAGATCCTTACAATGGACAGCGCTAGGAAATACTGCAGTATATATTCTGCTTCCAGACATGATGGAGTATATTAGGCACTGGATTTACCTTCACACTTTTTTTTTTTTAAGGGACTTGATTGGTCCCAAATGTTTTCTCTTTTTGTTTTGTTTAAATTTTATTTATTTATTTTCTTGGCTGCATTGGGTCTTCATTGCTGCGAGTGGGCTTTCTCTACTTGCAGTGATCAGGGACTACTCTTCTTTGCAGGGCACAGGCTTCTCACTGTGGTGGCTTCTCTTGTTGTGGAGCATGGGCTCTAGACACACAGGCTTCAATAGTTGTGGCACATGGGCTCAATAGTTGTGGCTCACAGGCTCTAGAGTACAGGCTCAGTAGTTGTGGCATACGGGCTTAGTTGCTCCATGGCATGTAGGATCTTCCCAGATGAGGGCTCGAACCCATGTCCCCTGCATTGGCAGGTGGATTCTTAACCACTGCGCCATCAGGGAAGTCCCTACCTTCACACTTTTAACAACTAGAAATCTGGACTAAATATATAAAATATAAAAAACCACTGTTGTCAGATACTGGACAACAAAGAACACACAGACTGTGATCCCTTAGAGAAGAGAAACAAACAAGATAGCTTCCAACAATTTCCTTGTCTCTCCGTCTGGAAGCACACTGCAGACCACACTGCAGATCCCAAGCAGAGCATGCTGGTCTTGTCACATTGAGGAGACAGATGTCAGAGTTCAGAGAGTCCGAGATGGCTGGTTACAGGGCAGATTTCCGAAGAGGAAGGGATGATACAGGTAAATAGCTCCAGCTCCCAGAGGTCACACAGGGCTGGGAATGACTTGAGCTCCCACTGGTCACAGTGGAGAGTCCTTGTGATCTCTCAGAGCATTCAGAATATACAGAGGGTCATGCCTTAAGAGTGAGGCTTAACTATCACTAGAGTAAAGGTTTCTGTAGACATGCTCTACTGAAACACAAAAACAAGCCTCAAAGGCTCAAACTAGACTGCCAGAAACTCAACTGCCCAGCAGAATAGAGACTAACACTCTTTAAAGAAAGACAACTAAATCAGATGATCGAACATATAAGTTTCACAATGCACAATCAAAAATTACTAGACATGCCAAGGAGCAGGAAAATGACCCCCAAATGATAGAAGTGATGGAACTACCAGACAAGGCTATTAAAATGGCCGTTACATCTATGTTTTAGTAGTTGAAAGAAAAAACGAACATAATAAGGAGAGGAAAAGGAAGTTATAAATGGAACTTCTAGAGATGAAAGATATAATTCCTTGGTGATTTCATTTTATTTTCTGAATATGTTAAACATATTCAATATTTTAATATATTACATAGAAAGATATTTTCTGAAAAATCCATGCCCCCTGTGAGTAACCAATTTTCTAGTTTCTGGATTATGCTTTCTATACTTCTCTTTGTAAAATAAACAAATGTGTTCCTCTTTCCCCTTTTCACTTACATAAAAGCAAGTATAATATAGAAGCCAATTTGGCCTTTTTTTTTTTTAATTTAACAATATACCATGGGAATTACTCCATATCAGTTTATACAGATCAACTTCATAATTTTTACAGCTGCATGTATTATTCCTCTGTGTGGATGCACCATAGTTTATTTAAGTCTCTATGGATGGACACAAGTTTTTTCCTCAATATTTTGCTACATAAGAAATACTGCAATTAATAACTTCGTGCATGTGTTTTTCACACTGTTGGTATTGTATCTTCAGGATAAATTTATAGCAATGGGATTGCTGGGTCAAAGGGCAAGTGCATATATAATTTGTTAGATATCACCAACTTCCTCTGCACAGGGACCGCACAATTCTGCACTCCCAGCAGTGCTGTATAAGAGTGTCTGCTTTCCCTGTGTAAGCAACTCCTTTGCCCATTTTCTGTTTGTGCATCCCTGTTTTCCTTAGACTCTAATCATAAAGATGAGCTCAGGCAATTTTTAACTTAGCTCCTGATTTCTGCTCTTCTAAATACACACAACACCTTACTTAACCTGTTGATTCCTTTTCTAGATTAGAAGGAATAAGAATGAAGAATTAAGTAGTTAAAGAATGACTGACTCTCTTCCCCTAGCTTCCTCTTAGTAAATTTGCAGGTGGACCATGTGGGCAAGTCAGCATTCCAAGGAAGATTGGGAGAATTCAGCAGGTCTACATGCAATGGAAAAATGACGAAGAATCTGACCTCCTGCCTTAATGATTAACTGAGATTTTTCCCCCTTTTTCCCTTTAAAAATTGTCGTGGCTGAGCAGACTATCCAGAACTGGTCTCTGGACACAAGTCCATCTTCTCCCCACATTGCCGGCTTTCTGGAATAAAACACCTTTCTTCTCTGCCAAAGCTTGTCCCTCAATTTATTGGCTGTTGAGTGGTGAGTGGCCAAAGCTACATTCAGTTATACCCACAGCCACACGAACAGGGTGTGGATCAAGGTGTTAAATGTTTGTCATTCTGAATGAATGAGAAATTATATCTCAGTGTAGTCTTAACTTGAATTCAGTTCTTTTCTGAACACCAAGTGAAGAGACGTCTGTCATCCTGGAGACATACCTTGATCCTCCCTTATAGACAGTGTCCTGGCTGAAGACTGATCCTCTCCTGAAGGATGATATTTCACCAAACCTGAGTGTTGCTGCTCTACAAACCATTTCAGGCGGTAGTAGTATTCCACCATGAACACTGGATTATAACTAGTTTTCAGTTTACATTCCCTTGCTCAGCCATTATTCCGCAAAGCACAATCACTGTTAGAATAGGTGGATCCACAGGTGCTTTCAATGTCAGCCACGTGTGTACCCAAACCATTCCTCCTCCAGTGACCCAAGCCTTCAGTGTGTTTCTGGATCACCAGCCCGGACTTCCCTGTCTCTTCTTTGGGATCTTCGATGTGCTCTTCTACCAGCAGTCTAGGATAAGGCCATGCCACCTAAGAAGATAGCTTTCATTGACTTCAAATTGCTGGGTTTGGGTTCCATGTGCTACTATCACAGAAGAGCCCCAGCCATTAGGTGAATTGACCAACAGAACTCTCAGACTACCTGTGCCTACTAAAAGATTTTATTTGGAACAGTATTTATTAAGACAATTACATAACCATTACATCTTTTCCCAAGGCCTACTTGCCTGACATTTTCATTTCTAAGAAGGGCAATGCAAATGATTCTTCCCAGAACAAAGACCCATTTAAGGATATTTTCTCTTCATTCCTAAGTCAAAAGCAGCTTGAAGCTTCTCTCCTTAAAAAAAAAAAAAAAAATTATTCTCTGCCTTATCATATCTGTTCTTCCCACCAGATTACCCATGTTGAATATGAGCCCACGACCCCAAGAAAAGATGATTAGAACTCTGAAAACTACCCAGCATTCTCAGCACCCAATACTGTATTTCTCATGGGAATGTTCATTAATTAATAAACAATAAAATTTCCCAGTTTCTTGAAAGCTGCAACCGCTTTCAATACACTCACTGTTGTTTCAAAATACTGCCCCAACTAAGTAATAACCCCCTTAAGGATAATAACTATCTCTTTTGATTTCTCTAATACAGGAGAATTTAATAAAGAACTAAAGACAAAAAAGGGCTTCAGGATTTTAAATATTTGTGACTTTTACCCCACCTACGGAACTGTAAATTGATTGGTGGCAAGAACTAGATCATATTTATGTTGGTATTTATGTCTCACCCTTACACCATCACATTCTCTCTCTGAATTTTCCTCTGCAAGTCTTCTTCTCTTAACTAGCCATAATTTTTTTAAATGATCAATCAATTCATTGCTTTAGTCCACAAATATTTTGTTCCTATTTTTGTATCAAAGAAACACATAGAAATTTTCTTCTCATAGAGAGAATGAGATGGGAATATAGAACGTAAGGTCAATAACTGGGGAAATTTTACTCAGGAAAGTAATCCAGGGGAAAAGTGAACAAAGCAACACACATAATCATAGAGAGAGAATCTAAGGGAAGAAACTGAGAAGCAAAACTTAACTGGTTAAATGTGAAATCTTGAAAAGCCACAAAATGATCATAAAAGACATTTAGAGCTAGTTTCACTTTCACAAACCTGTGTCCATTGGACCTTTTCGGATAAAGAAGAGCTGATGGTCTTCTTTCAGTGGACCATGCTCTTTTCCTAATTAAAGGACTCAGACAGAAGGAAATCATAGAAATAAACCAGGAAGAAACTGGGATGTCATACTTAGATCTGTTACTCACTGTGCCTTGAACAATGCACTTAAACACTGTCTGCCTCAGTTTCCTATCTCTGTAAAAAGAATGACGAGAGAAGATACATCTATCTACAGGAATATTGTAAAGGTAAAATAAGATCATGTATCTGAAAGTGTTTTGTGGAGTATCAAGTACCTTTCTTTAAGACCCACTGTGCTCACACTTTGCAAACCCATTTATTCCTCAAAATTATCCTGGGAGGTATCATTATACCTACTGTACAATTGAGGAGACTGAGGTTCAGAGAACTCAGAACCTTAATCTTAAAATTATCTGGTGTGATAGTGCGATTAATAATAAGGAATGTATTTGGTCTTCATCCCTGTTTCGGACGCAGAGGTCCTAAAACTCCTGGAATTTCCGAAATGATGAGAGTAATAAAGGTGTCTCAATATTCATAACAAACCCCTTTCAACCACATCTAAGTTTACATTAATAAAGTGACTTTTGGAAAACACTAAATATGCGAGCTGGTTGCCAGGAGAACCAACCATGTGATTAGAGAGTTGGAACGTTCAGTTCCACTCCCCTGACCTCCAGGGAGGATAGAGGGGCTGGAGGTTGAAACAATTGTCAGTGGCCAGTGATTTAGTCAATTGTGTCTATGTAATGAAGCCTCCATAAAAACCCCAAAAGACTGGATTTGGAAAGCTTCCAGGCTGGTGAACCGGAATGCTTCTACATGCTACTATGCCGGACCACAAGCTCCAAGAAGACAGAAGTTCCTTTGTTCAGGACATCACCCCATGTATCTCTTTGATTCATATATTTCAATCCTTTGTAATAAATCAGTTATTTAGTGAGTAAATGGATTTCCTGAGTTCTGTGAGCCACTCCAGCAAAATAATCAAACCCAAAGAGCAGGGTCATGGGATCTTCTGATTTATAGTCAGTTGGTCAGAAGCACAAGTGACAACCTGGGCTTGCAATTGACATCTGAAGTGGAGGGTGGCCTTGTAGAACTGAGCCCTTAACCTACGGAGTCTGATACTATTTCCAGGTAGGTAGTGTCAGAATTGCATTGAATTGTAGGGCATCCAGCTGGTGTCAGAGACTTGCTTGATGGTGTGGGAGAAACCACCATACACACGCTGGAATTGGGCGCAGAGTTGGAATTAGTGAACAGAATCTGCACCTGATTAGTACAGCAAAAATTTGAACTGATTGCAAATGCCATCATCCATTTGCTATCCATGTCTCATCAGTGTAAAAAGCAAATGCTTTTTCAAAATCACTAAATTATCTTCTCTGAGAAGTTACTTGCTCACTAACAGAAAAGAAATGAGCTTATACAAGTAATGCATCCTTTTTCTTTAAAGGATTAAGGGAGAGGTGAATGGCTGAATACAAGTGATCTGGGTTAAGACATAGTTGATAAGAATAGTTGATTTTGATAAGAATTTTAGGCAAGGCAATTGAGGAAGGAAAAATGTCATAGAACCCACAGGTAATTTGATGGCTCTCAGCTCCTTCTTAAGATCTGGCAGAACTCATAAATCTTTACCCAAAGTGAATTTCTTGTTGTTTTCTCGTTTAGCCAATTTTTAATCCTGCTCACCCATTTCTCTAACAAACCCAAAGCAATGGGGATGGGGGTTATATTCTAGTTTTATATTTTCTTCTTTATAGTCCCCAAATGATCTGAATAGAAAAGCATTTTAGTATTTCTCCCACAAAGGACCAGTGTTTGAAACAGAGAATGTTCCAGGCATTGGCCTGTATTCATCTAAATTTAAATTTCAGGTAGAGTTAATATTATTAAAATGGAAATTGTGCAAGTCTGTATGGTAACTTGTTTTGTGAAATTAAATAGATTTCTAGAAACAGTCAAGTACTGGGGATATGCAGTTATTGTTTAAATCTGAGATAAAAAGACGCCCACTTTCAAAAAGGAAAGAACTATGAAAAAACCTTGTATCTTAAAAGATGAATATGAATCACAGGAATGAGACAATTTTACCCTTGAGGGGGAGGAAAGGGCTTTTCCTTTGGGGGCTGGAGATGAAACACTTAAAAGTAAGAATTTAAAGCTCCAATTCTCTTGAAGGGCTTTGTGACTTAGAATTGCATTTATTGGTCTGACAAATTGGTTTTTACAGATGCCTTCATTTGTAAACCAAATATACTGTTTGGCTGGTAACCTCAAAGAGGCCACACATCTCACTAAAATGCCTGAGAGGAACTTCCACTATGTTTGTTTATACAGGTGGCAGAGAACACAGAAGGGGGTTACCTGCCAGGTAATGCAGTCAATCACAAAACATGATCCTTAACAGTGAGGGTGGGATTGAATTGTCTCTGTTACCCTATACTGGGAACTTCCTTACTGACTTGGCAACTCTTGTTCTATCTGAACCAAAAGGAAGAAGGAAAAGAAACATGGCAGCAAGACATGATAGAGATTGTGTGATGGAGTTTAAACTGGGACTGGAAACCAGAACTCAAAGTCTGGATTTATTGGCCATATAATTCTGGAGGTATCACTTCTCTTATGTTTCCCTTTCTCATGAGGCAGAAGAGAAAAGTGGGTAAGTGCCTAGGTTCTGAAGTCAGACACATCTGGACTTGAATCCTGTCTCTACTTCATGCTGTCTGTGTGTCCTCTCTGAGCCTTAGTTTCCATATCTGTGAAATAAGAATAATAATATTACCTCATTGAATTAGTCAGAGTTCTCCAGGGAAACAGAATGAATAAGATGTGTGTGTGTGTGTGTGTGTGTGTGTGTGTAGGAAGAGAGAAAGAGAGTGAGAGAGAGAATTTATAAGGAATTAACTCATGTGATTATGGAGGCTGACAAGTCCAAAATCTGCAGGCTGGAGATCCAGCAGAGCCAATGTGCTGGGTTGAGCCTGAAGGCTGTCTGCTGCAGAACTAGGAAGAGCTGATGTTGCAGATGAAGTCTGAAGTCAGGCTGCTGGAGAATTCCTTTTTGCTCAGGGGAGGCAAGTCTCTTTTTCTATTCAGGCCTTAAACTGACTGGATGAGGCCCACCCACACTTATGGAGAACAATCTGTTTTATGAAAAGACCACCAGTTTAAATGTTGATCTCACCTAAAACATCCTCACAGAAATATCCAGAATAAAGTTTGACCACATATTTGGGCTCCCTATGGCCAAGTCCAGTTTACACATAAAATTAACCATCACACTCATGTCATCCTCACAATATTCCTATGAAATGAATACTATTTGTGAAGCACATCTCCCAAGCTCAAACAACAAATAGCCAAGTAGTGTGTCAGATAGTGACAAAGCCAGGAGTCACTGTGGCCCCCTCTGCTCTCAAGACATTTCCAAATTAACTGCTTCTCCTCAATATCTCCTCCATATATATTCAGTAGCTTTTTGTTAAGAACTCTAAATATATTCAACCATGTAAATTTATAGTGTATGCTTATTTCCTTTTCTGACAGTTCCACCATGATATCACTACTGAGGTAAATGAAATTGAAAAGCAGTTACCTAATCCTGTTATCAAGAATCTTTCTACTTTAATGATTATATTCTCCCGTTTATTCCCTCCTTTGAAAGATCCTACTATGGCTCTTAGAATGAGAAAAAGAGAGGAGAGGATACGTTTAGGTGGAAATAAGGGAGGAAAGAAGGAATCACTTGAAAACATAATAGATATGTATCTAAGATAACCACATCAATAAAACAGGCAGACAAGACCATCAGCTTTCCCTGGCTTAACCCTAAAACCCATAAACCAGGTGTCTGGGGCCCTGGATAACAATTGTAAAAATCTGTTTTGAATACCCAGCCAAATCAACTTGTCTGTAGTTGTAGAAAGAACAGATATTTGTACATCAGAAGAAGAGCTAGCAACAATTACACTCTCTGGTCACCGTGGAAACCATAGCAAGTCTTGTCCTTCACATCCACACAGTGCCCTGCAACTTTGGCTCTGCAGCCCTGCCAGCTTGCTCTAACCCATGAAGGGTGAGAGCAGTGATTGTCCACAGCCTTTCTGATGACTGTGGCGCTGCTCTCCAGGATTATTAAGGCTGTCATTATGCAAGCCTCATGTATTACTTCTTCCCTAGCATGAAGCCATTTGAGATCAAACTGCCACCTGTAACTACACTTCCACATTCCTTCTCATCTGAGGAAGAATCTCTAGTCTTGGTGAAATGTATTTATAGTCCAGTTTCAGTACATGGCTTTCATTGACTCAATACTGGAAGAGACCTCAAAGGTCTATGCGTCCAACTTTCTGCCTAGTGTCTATGTATATACATACACACAACGGAATATTACTCAGCCATAAAAACTATTGAAATTCTGCCATTTTAGCAATGTGGATGGACCTAGAGAATATTATGCTTAGTGAAATAAGTCAGAGAAAGACAAATACTGCATGATATCACTTATATGTGGAATCTAAAAAATGAAACAAATGAATGTATGTAGCAAAACAGAAGCAAGACTCCCATAAATAGAGAACAGATTAGTGATTACCAAAGGGGAGAGGGAAGGGAGAGAGGGAGATTAGGGGTATAGAATTAAGAGAGACAAACTACTATATATAAAATAGATAAGCAACAAAGATACATTATATAGCACAGGGAATTATAGCCATTATCTTGTAATAACTTTTAATGGAGTATAATCTGTAATAATACTGAATCACTATGCTGTATACCTAAAAGTAATATTATAAATCAACTATACTTCAATTTTTTTAAAAAAAATTACTACAAATTCCCAGTCAGGTTATCATTTAATCCATCTTTCCTATTGCAATCTGGCAAAACCAAGTAGACCATGTCCACTTGAATGTAGTGACTGGATCTGCTGGTCACCTCAAAGTGAAAAACTATAGTGAGGGGCTTCCCTGGTGGCGCAGTGGTTGAGAGTCTGCCTGCCAATGCAGGGGACACAGGTTCGAGCCCTGGTCTGGGAAGATCCCACATGCCGCCGAGCAACTAAGCTCGTGCACCACAACGACTGAGCCTGTGCTCCAGAGCCCACGAGTCACAACTACTGAGCCTGCGTGCCACAACTACTGAAGCCCATGTGCCTAGAGCCCATGCTCTGCAACAAGAGGAGCCACCACAGTGAGAACCCCGCGCACCACAACCAAGAGTAGTTGCTCACAGTAACTAGAGAAAGCCCACGCAAAGCAATGAAGACCCAATGCAGCCAAAAGTAAAATAAATTTATAAAAAAATAAAATAAAATAAAATAGATATATATGTTATTGGCATAGGAGAGGAACAAACTAATAAAAAAAAAACTATAGTGAGAGACTCAAGGGTGTAATCAGAAGATTCCCTTCATGCAAATGATGTTATGGTCATTAAAAATTCTAGATTCCCTAGTATTGAAAAGATTAGTAAAAAAAAAACTTTTGAAACTAAAATCTTGACTTACTCTGAGTTAGGAAATCTGTTAATTATTTAAAAGAAATTAAGTTCTAGATCCATCAGATTTATCTGAATTTTGGAAACAATGAGAATCTAAATGCTTCTTCTTCATACTGGGCTGAGTAGGCATTAAGTAGTAGAGAGCTAAAAGACTGTTTCTTCTCATGTAAACTGGAGAACTTTGACTAAGTCACAATACATCAGAAGGAAACAACCACTAAGCCAGGATGTAGGAGATACAGGGAAGAGGAAATCACAGGAAACACTCCATCACATCCTTCACAAAGCTAATTCCAAGCCATTCTCTAACAAGCTTTGTTTGCTAAGGACCCAGAATGACAGGTGGGGCACATAATAAAAAAATAAAACTTATTACACAACAAAATGAAAATAAAGGTTGTCACAATCAAGTTCATTCAAAATAAAACCTTCACTATGCTTTGATCTCAGGATTTAAAAAGTAAAAATCTTCCAGCTACAAATGTTGGATTTTAATGCTTTTCCCATGATATTAGAAACTTTCAATTCAGATAATATTTTATGAGCAATATTTTAGATTTGTTTTTATCCAATGTAAAAATCAGGTCCACAAACACTGAATGTTTTCAGCTACCAACTTTGCCAAAAGGCCAGTTTTAAAAAGAGATGATCAAGGAAAAATGCTGCTTTTGACTTAATTCTGACTGAAAAAAAAAAAAGAAGAAGCATTGGGCTATATTGAGAAACTGAAGAGAAAGGGGTCACTCTTGTTTTTATAATCTCATGTTGAATTAATTGTACTTAGATATATACGGAATCTAAGGGAAAAAAAAAAAAAAGGCCATGAAGAACCTAGTGGCAAGACGGGAATAAAGACACAGACCTACTAGAGAATGGACTTGAGGATATGGGGAGGGGGTGGGGTGAGATGTGACAGGGAGAGAGAGTGTCATGGACATATATACACTACCAAATGTAAAATAGATAGTTAGTGGAAAGCAGCCGCATAGCACAGGGAGATCAGCTCGGTGGTTTGTGACCACCTAGAGGGGTGGGATGGGGAGGGTGGGAGGGAGGGAGATGCAAGAGGGAAGAGATATGGGAACATATTGTATATGTATAACTGATTCACTTTGTTATAAAGCAGAAGCTAACACATCATTGTAAGGCAATTATACTTCAATAAAGTTGTTTTAAAAAAAAATTGTACTTAGTTCATGATTTTCATCTTTGGTCTGGAGGTGGGATCAAGATGGCAGAATAGGAAGATGCTAAGCTCACCTCCCCTCATCAAAACTACAACTACATGTCGAATGACTTTCACTGAAATTCACCTGAAGACTAGCAAAATGGCTCTTATAAAATCACAACTGTAAAGAAAAATACACACAGAGCCTGACAGGAAGAGAGGAGAATTGATCTGGTTGGGACCCACACACCTAGTGGGGGACCCAGAAGAGGAGGTATATCACAGGTGCGGGGATCCTCCCTGGGGATCAGAAGATTTGAACCGCATATTAGACAACCCAGCCTTGGGGTCAGAAATCCAATGGACAAGCCCATTGACCCAGTTTGAAAACCAGTGGGGTTTACTGGAGGGCTGTAAGAAACTGAGAGTTGCTTGCTCCAAGTCACAGCACGGAGGCAGCAGATTGAAAACTGCCTGGTGCTCTGGCCAGCTTGCCAGGACCACCCCAGCACACCCCCAGCCTGCACCGGGCTTCTGTTCCACACCCTCTTATGCTGGTGCTGCTCCCCACTAAGGCAGAGTCTGCATTGCCAACAAGAGTACACACACGTAGAAGGAATGGAATCGCTTGGGCCCCAGCCCTGCCTCTGTCCAGGGTGGAGGTAGCCATTGCCAGTGCATGCTTCCATGTGCACACAAGGGATTGAGCAAAACCAGCTTAGTAGTGTGGCTCCAAAGCCTCCAGAGCTGACCAAGCCTCTAACCAAGGTGCTCACACCAGAAGAAAAAGTGAAACCAGCACAAAAATGCAGCCCCAAGCCCTTGGGCTATAGCCACGCCCCCAACCAAAGTAGAGACTACCATCATGTCCCAGGAAAAACACAAATCCTTGAGTGCTCCAGATCCTTGGGACTTGACCCTGCCCCCAATAGGTCTGTGACTGCCACTGAACATAGGAGAAGTCCTTCCTCATACCTGGCTCTGGCTCTAACCCCTCCAACTACAGCCTTACTTACACTAAGGTGGCAGCTGCCAGAACACCCCAGAAGAAGATGTGGCTAATGCTCACTTCAGATCCAACTTTACCACCAAAGCCACTGCACAAACGCAGATAGCATGAGGACACTCCAACACAAGGACATGCCTTCAAGACTGGGATAGGTAACTGTTTTACTTACTATCCTAAAGATAGAGACAGTTAAACAAAGTGAGAAGACAGAGAAATATGTTTAAAAAAAAAAAGAACAAGAAATAAAACCCCTGAAAACCCCTAATGAAACAAAAATAATTTACCTGAAAAATAGTCCAAAGCAATAGTAATAAAAATGCTAACTGAATTTGAGAAAAGAGTAGATGAACACAGTAAAAATTTCAACAAAGAACTAGAACACATAAAAAAGAACCAGTCAGAGATGAAGAATACAATAATTGAAATGAAAAGTATACTAGAAGGAATTAACCGCAGATTAGGTGATACAGAAGAATGCATAAGTGATCTGGAAGATAGAATAATAATAATTATTAGCAGTAATAATAATGTTCTCACACAATCATAAGAGCAAAGAGAAAAACAAAATTTAAAAAGGAAACTTGGGGACTTCCCTGGTGGCACAGTGGTTAAGAATCCATCTGCCAATGCAGGGGACACGGGTTCGAGCCCTGGTCTGTGAAGATCCCACATGCCATGGAGCAACTAAGCCTGTGCACCACAACTACTGAGCCTGTGCTCTACAGCCCATTAGCCACAACTACTGAAGCCTGCATGCCTACAGCCCATGCTCCACAACAAGAGAAGCCACTGCAATGAGAAGCCCATGTATGGCAACAAAGAGTAGCTCCCACTCACTGCAACTAGAGAAAGCCCACATGCAGCAATGCAGACCCAACACAGCCAAAAAGAAATTAATTTTTAATTAATTAATTTTTAAAGAAGTATACTTGAAGGAACTTCAGGAACAAAAACAAGCATAGTAACATTTGCATTACAGAGTTCTCAGAAGGAGAAGAGTAAAAGAAAGGGGTAGAAAAAGTATTTGATGAAATTATGGTTGAAAACTTCCCTAACCTGAAGAAGGAAAGAGACATCCAGGTATAGGAAGCACAGAGCATCCCAAACAAGATGAACCCAAAGAGTTTCACACCAAAACATATCATAATTAAAACAGCAAAAATTAAAGAGGGAATTTCAAAGGCAGCAATAGAAAAACAGAGTCACATACAAGGGAACTCCCATAAGGTTATCAGCTGATTTTTCAGCAGAAACTTCACAGGCCACAAGGGAGAAGCATGATATGTTTAAGTGCTGAAAGGAAAAGACCTACAACTTAGGATACTCTACCAGTAAGGTTATCATTCAAAGTTGAAGGAGAGGTAAAGAGCTTTTTATATAAGCAAAAACTAAGAGTTCATCAATACTATACTGACCTTACAGGAAGTGTGAGAAGATCTTCTTTAGGTGAAAAAGAAAAGACTACAACAATAAATAAGAGATTATAGAAAGAGAAAAATTCCACTGAAAAATGCAAATATAAAGACTGTGGATCAACTACTTAAAGAACCTAGTATAAAGTTCAAAAGACAAAAATTGTAAAATCAACTATAACTACAATAAACAGAATAGGAATAGACATGACAGTGTAAACTATGACATCAAGAACACAAAACATGGGAGGGGGAGTAAAGATGTAGATCTTTTAGAATGTGTTTGAACTTAAATGACTGTCACTTTAAAACAAGTAGACATAATTATAGATCAACATATATGAACTCCATGAAAAACACAAATCAAAAACCTACAATAATAGATACACAAAAACTGGGGCTTCCCTGGTGGCGCAGTCGTTGAGAATCTGCCTGCCAATGCAGGGGACACGGGTTTGAGCCCTGATCTGGGACGATCCCACATGCCGCGGAGCAACTAGGCCTGTGAGCCACAACTACTGAGCCTGCACGACTGGAGCCTGTGTTCCGCAACTAGAGAGGCTGCGATAGTGAGAGGCCCATGCACTGCGATGAAGAGTGGCCCCCGCTTGCCACAACTAGAGAAAGCCCTAACACAGAAGCGAAGACCCAACACAGCCAAAAAATAAATAAATAGATAAATAATAAAAGCTTTCATCATATTATTTAAAAAAATACACAAAAACTGAGAGAAAGGCACAAAAACATAACAATAAGAAAATCATTGAACCACAACGGAAGAGACAAAAGAAGGAGAAGAGAGTGACCACCTAGAGGTGTGGGAAAGGGAGGGCGGGAGGGAGGGAGATGCAAGAGGGAAGAAGTATGGGAACATATGTATATGTATAACTGATTCACTTTGTTATAAAGCAGAAACTAACACACCATTGTAAAGCAATTATACTCCAATAAAGATGTTAAAAAAAAAAAACAAAACCTTAAGCAAGCAACAAAATGGCAGCAAGTACATACATATAAATACTCACTTCAAATATCAATGGAATAAATGCTTCAATCAAAAGCAAGGGCTTCCCTGGTGGCGCAGTGGTTAAGAATCCACCTGTCAATGCAGGGGACATGGGTTCAAGCCCTGGCCTGGGAAGATCCCACATGCCATGGAGCAACTAAGCCTGTGCACCACAACTACTGAGCCTGTGCTCTAGAGCTCACAAGCCACAACTAGTGAGCCCACGTGCCACAACTACTGAGGCACTTGTGCCCAGAGCCTGTGCTCTGCAACAAGACAAGTCACGAAAATGAGAAGCCTGTGCACTGCAATGAAGAGTAGCCCCCACTCACTGCAGCTAGAGAAAACCCACACACAGCAACAAGGACCCAAAACAGCCATAAATAAATAAATAACTTTATTTATTTAAAAAAAGATATAGGGTGGCTGATTAGATTTAAAAATACCCATCTATAGGCTGCCTATAAGAGACTAACTTCAGAGCTAAAGACACACAGACTGAAAGTGAAGAGATGGAAAAAGATATAACATTCAAATGGAAACAAAATGAAAACTAGGGTAAGAATACTCATATCAGACAAAAGAGAATTTAAAACAAAGTCTATAATAAAATATTTTTTAAAGGCATTATATAGTGTTAAAGGGTTCAACACAAGAAGATATAAAGTTCATAAACATATATGCACCTAACATAGGAGCACCTAAATATACATAGCAAATATTAACAGACATAAAGGGGGAAATTGACAATAATAAAATAATAGAAGACTTTAATACCCCACTTACATCAATGGACAGATCAACCAGACAAAATCAATAAGGCAATAGTGCCTTAAATAATACAATAGACCAGTTGGACTTAAAAGATATTTACAGGACATTCCATCCAAGAACAGCAGAATACACAATTTTTTCAAGTGCACATGAAACGTTTTCCAGGATAGATCACATGCTAGGCCACAAAACAATTCTCGTATAATTTTAGAGGATAGAAGTTATTTTAAGCATCTTTTCCAACCAATGTAGTATGAAAGTAGAAATCAATTACAAGAAGAAAAGTGGGAAAAGGAGAAATACGTGGAGACTAAACAATATGCTACCCAAAAACCAATGGGTCAATGAAGAAATCAAAGAGAAAATCAGAAAATAACTTGAGACAAATGACAATGGAACCACAACTTTTCAAAATCTATGAGATGCAGCAAGAGCAGTTTTAGAGGGAAGCTTATAGGGATACAGGCTTTCCTTAAGAAACAAGAAAAATCTCAAATAAACAACCTAACATACCATCTGAAGGAATTTGAAAAAGAACAAACAAAGTACAAAGTCAGCAGAAGGAAGGAAATAGTAAAGATCAGATAGGAAATATATGAAATGAGGAAAAAAACAATAGAAAAGATGAAGAAAACCAAGAGTTTTTTTTGAAAAGGTTAAAAAACAAAATTGATAAACCTTTAGCCAGGTTCATTAAGAAGAAAAGGGAGAAGACTCAAATAAACAAAATAAGAGAGGAGAAATAAAAAGCAATACCAAGAAATACAAAAAAAAATCATAAGAGAAAACTATGAACAGTGATATACCAACAAATTGGACAGACTAGAAGAAATGAACAAATTTCTAGAAACATACAACCTGCCAAGACTGAATCAAGAAGAAATAGATCATCTGAACAGACCTGACATTAGCAGTGAAATTGGATTTGTAATTTTAAAACTCCCAGCAAATAAAATTCCAGGGCTGGATGGCTTCACAGGAGAAGTCTACCAAGCATATACTAAAGAGCTAATGCCTATACTTCTCAAACTATTCCCCAAAATTGAAGAGGATAGACCACTCCAATATTTATTCTATGAGGCCACCATTATCCTGATACCAAAACCAGATGAGACATTACAAAGAAGAAAATTACTTCTGTTTAACATAGTATTGGAGGTCCTAGCCACAGCCATCAGACAAGAAAAAGAAACAAAAAGTAACCAAATTGGAAGGGAAGTAACACTGTCACTCTTTCCAGATACATGATACTATATATAGAAAATCCTAAAGTCTTCACCAAAAATCTACTACAACTAACAAATTAATTCAGTAAAGAGATCCATTTCAGACCTAGGGACACATACAGACTGAAAGTGAGGGGATGGAAAAAGATATTCTATGCAAATGGAAATCAAAAGAAAGCTGGAGTAGCAACACTTGTATCAGATAAAGTAGACTTGAAAATAAAGACTGTTACAAGAGATAAAGAAGGGCACTACATAATGATCAAGGGATGAATCCAAGGAGAAGATACAACAATTATAAATGTTTGTGCACCCAACAGAGGAGCACCTCAATACATAAGGCAAATGTTAACAACTATGAAAGGGGAAATCGAAAGTAACACAATAATAGCAGGGGACTTTAACACCCCACTTACACCAATGAACAGATCATCCAAATAGAAAATAAATAAGGAAACACAAGCTTTAAATGACACAAGAGACCAGAGAGATTTAATTGATATTTATAGAACATTCCACCCGAAAGTGGCAGAATACACTTTCTTCTCAAGTGCACATGGAACATTCTCCAGGATAGATCACATCTTGGGTCACAAATCAAGCCTCGCTAAATTTAAGAAAATTGAAATTGTATCAAACATCTTTTCTGACCACAACACTATGATATTGGAAGTCAATTACAGGAAAAAGACTGTAAAAAACACAAATACATGGAGGCTAAACAGTGTGCTACTAAATAACAAAGAGATCACTGAAGAAATAAAAGAAATTTAAGAAAATACATAGAAACAAATGACAATGAAAACACGATGACCCAAAACCTATGGGATGCAGCAAAAGCAGTTCTAAGAGGGAAGTTTATAGCACTTCAATCTCACCTCAAGAAACAAGAAAAATCTCAAATAAACGATCTAACCCTACACCTAAAGCAACTAGAGAAAGAAGAACAAAGAAAACCCAAAGTCAGTAGAAGGAAAGAAATCATAAAGATCAGAGAAGAAATAAATGAAATAGAAATGATGAAAACAATAGCAAAGATCAATAAAACTAAAAGCGGGTTCTTTGAGAAGATAAACAAAAATATACCATGTTCTTGGATTGGAAGAATCAATATTGTGAAAATGACTATATTACTCAAAGCAATTTACAGATTCAGTGCAATCCTTATCAAATTACCAAAAACATTTTTCACAGAATTAGAACAATAATTTTACAATTCGTATGGAAACACAAAAGACCCTGAATAGCCAAAGCGATCTTGAGAAAGAAAAACGGAGCTGGAGAAATCAGGCTCCCTAACTTCAAACTACACTACAAAGCTACAGTAATGAAGACAGTATGGTACTGGCACAGAAACAGAAATATAGATCAATGGTACAGCATAGAAAGCCCAGAGATAAGCCCACACACATATAGTCACATAATTTACAACAAAGGAGGCAAGAACATACAATGGAGAAAAGACAGCTTCTTCAATAAGTGGTGCTGGGAAAACTGGACAGCTACATGTAAAAGAATGAAATTAGAACACTCCCTAACACCATACACAAAAATAAACTCCAAATGGATTAAAGACCTAAATGTAAGACCAGACACTATAAAACTCTCAGAGGAAAACATAGGAAAACACTCTTTGACACAAACCACAGCAAGATCTTTTTTCACCCACCTCCTAGAATAACAAAAATAAAAACAAAAATAAACGAATGGGACCTAATTAAACTTAAAAGCTTTTGCGCAGCAAAGGAAACCATAAGCAAGACAAAAAGACAACTCTCAGAATGGGAGAAAATATTTGCAAACAAATCAATGGACAAAGCATTAATCTCCAAAATATACAAAGAGCTCATGGAGCTCAATATCAAAAAAACCAAACAACCCAATTAAAAAATGGGCAGAAGACCTAAATAGACATTTTACCAAAGAAGACATACAGATGGCCAAGAGGTACATGAAAAGTTGCTCAACTTCACTAATTATTAGAGAAATACAAATCAAAACTACAATGAGGTATCACCTCACACTTGTCAGAATGGCCATTATCAAAAAATCTAGAAACAATAAATGTTGGAAAGGGTGTGGTGAAAAGGAAACCCTCCTGCACTGTTGGAGGGAATGTGAATTGATACAACCACTATGGAGAACAGTATGGAGGTTCCTTAAAAAACTAAAAATAGTACTACCATATGACCCAGCAATCCCACTACTAGGCATATACCCTGAGAAAACCATAATTCAAAAATAGTCATGTAGCACAGTGTTCATTGCAGCACAATTTACAATAGCCAGGACATGGAAGCAACCTAAATGTCCATCGACAGATGCATGGATAAAGAAGATGTGGCACATACAATGGAATATTACTCAGCCATAAAAAGAAACGAAATTGAGTTATTTGTAGTGAGGTGAATGGACCTAGAGTCTGTCATACAGAGTGAAGTAAGTCAGAAAGAGAAAAACAAATATTGTATGCTAACGCATATATATGGAATCTAAAAAAAAATAGAAAATGGTACTGATGAACCTAGTGGCAGGGCAGGAATAAAGACATAGATATAGAGAATGGACCTGAGGATATGGTGGGGGAGGGGGAAGCTGGGGCGAAGTGAGAGTAACATCTACATATATACACTACCAAATGTAAAATAGCTATTGGGAAGCAGCAGTATAGCACAGGGAAATCAGCTCGGTGCTTTGCGATGACCTAGAGGTGTGGGATAAGGAGGCTGGGAGGGAGGCTCAAAAGTGAGGGGATATGGGGATATATGTATGCATATGGCTGATTCACTTTGTGGTACAGCAGAAACTAACACAGTATTGTGAAACAATTATACTCCAATACAGATGTATTTTTTAAAAAGGGACAGAAGACCTGAATAGATGTTTTTCCAAAGAACACATACAGATGGCCAACAGGCATACAAAAAATGCTCAGTAGTGTTAATCATCAGAGAAATTAAAATCAAAACCACAATGAGTTATTACCTCACACCTCTCAGAATGGCTATCATCAAAAAGACCACGAGCAACAAATGTTGGTGAGGATGTGTAGAAAAGGGATCCTTAGTACACTGTTGGTGCAAATGTAAATTGGTGCAGTCACTATGGAAAACAATATGTCAGTTCTTCAAAAAAACTAAAAATAGAACTACATATGATCCAGTAATTTTACTTCTGGGTGTATATCCTAAAAAAAAAAAAAAAAAAAAAAAGGAAACACTAATTGGAAAAGATACATGCACCCTAATGTTCATAGCAGCATAATTTACAATATCCAAGACATGGAAATAATCTACGAATTGATAAAGAAGGGTGATATATATATATATATAAATATATATGTGATACATATATATAGTCCACTGAGTAACAGTCTATTACTCAGTGGACTATTACTCAGTCGTAAGAAAAGAATGAAACTTTGCCACTTGTAACAACATGGATGGACCTGGAGGGTATTAAGCTTAGTGAAATAAGTCAGACAGAGAAAGACAAATATTGTATCTTATCACTTATATGTGGAATCTAAAAATGAAACGAATGAATATGACAAAACAGAAACAGACTCATATAGAGAACAAACTAGTGGTTACTAAAGGGGAGAGGGAAGGGGGTATGAGATTAAGGGACACAAACTACTGTGTATAAAATAGATAAGCAACGAGTGTATACTGTACAGCACAGGGAAATATAGTCATTACTTTATAATAACTGTAAATGGATTATAATCTATAAAAATATTGAATCACAATGTTGTACACCTGAAACTAATATAATATTGTAAGTCAACTCTACCTCAATTAAAAAATGTCTCACAGAGGGGAGTGGTGTGATCATACTTGTGTTTAAGTTCACCTTGACTAGTGTGAAAGGAAAGGAGGGTTTCCCATTAAGAGGCAATTGTGATGATCCATGTAAGAGAGTCTAGTAGCCTGAAGGAGAGTCTACCAGGTCATGGTGATGAGGTGACATGGCCAGACTTGAGACATATATATGAGGGAAACCTGACAGAATGGGAGAATATTTGATGTCTTCTTATGGGAGAAAGAGAAGGAAGGTACCAAAATTGGCGTGGCACCATTCACTAAGAAGGAATGGAGGAGGACACATAGGTTAATCACTTCTGTGTTGAGCCAGTTTGATGTTGAGAGTAGCTGAGGAAAAGTGTAGTAAGAAGGTAAGTATGTGACTCCTGAGGTTGAGAATATCTTGGCTGGAAACAAAGACATGAGGCCCATAAGCTGATGGTAACTTCAGCAGTGAAAAAGTAGGAAGTCATTTATGGTATTACCTAAGAATTTAAAAAGTCAAGGGCCAAAGGCAATAAAATAAATCTTTAAGGGATGTTCAGATAAAGAGGAGCTTACAAGAGGCTGGCCACACAGGGAGAGCGGTGGGAAAACAGAGCATCAGTGAAGAAGGGGATGGGCAAAAGTATCAAGTCCCACTGGAAAACACAAATTCAGGATTCAGAATTGATAGTTAATTCAAGAACAGAAGGTCATTGGTGACTGCAGCTGGAGCAGTTTCAGTAAAGTCACATAGGTGAGATTCATATTACATTCATTTGAAGAGTGAATACAGGGTGAGGAAGCAGAAATAAACTTTTTTTTCAAGAAGTTTCCTGTGAAACAAAGGAAGGAGTAACTAAGGCAGACTTGAGTTTGAAGAGTTTCTTTTTGAAATATAAATATTGAGCATGTTCACAAGTTAACAGGAAGGAGCCAGTAAAAAGGAAAATGTTGGATTTATAAGAAAAAAAGGAGACAATCAATTGACCAAATCCCTAATAAGACAAAGCCAGATGGGACCCAAAGTGCAGAAGGAAGGATGAACGTGGACCAGGAGATGGGATATGTTCTCCCTTATAGAAGGAGGAAGAGAGAACCAATAGGGAAGGAAATGAGTCTGTGGTTTGGGCGATAGGGGACTGAGGACATCTGATGGCTCCTCTTTAAAAAAATGGAGGCAAGCCCATCAACTAAGAGGAGTGGGATGAGGAGACAGAGGCTAGTGGAGAAGGCCTGAAATGGTCTCTGTGGAAAAGGAGCAAGAACTGATTAGAGAAACACAGAAGGGGCCACACTGAGGGCCTAACTGAAGTTAGGACCATGATTATGAAGAGACACAGAACCTTAAGCTGCAGGATTTTCTGCAGTGGCCCTCACCAGCCTGGGTGCCCATGTGAGAAAACATACAAAGTATGGCTGGTGCCTTCTTTAGATTTTCTGCTCTTTGGTCAATGTGATAATTCGTCTTTTTCTAAAAACGTAACCATCCATTTGAAGGATATTTTAAAACTTAATTAGCATTAACTTAATTAACATTAACTTAATTAGCATTGTCTACCTAAGGAGAAAAAAGACATTTACTCCGAAAACTATGAGAGACTGATGAAAGAAATCAAAGATGATACAAACAGATGGAAAGATATACCACATTCCTGGACTGGAAGAATCAATATTGTCAAAATGACTATACTACTCAAGGCAATCTACAGAATCAATTCAATTCCTATCAAATTACCAATGGCATTTTTCACAGAACTAGAACAAAAAATCTTAAAATTTGTGTGGTGACACAAAAGACCCTGAATAGCCAAGCAATCTTGAGAAAGAAAAATGGAGCTGGAGGAAACAGGCTCCCTGACATCAGACTATACTACAAAGCCACAGTCATCAAAACAGTATGGTAGATCAATGGAACAGTATAGAAAGCCCAGAAATAAACCCACACACCTATGGTCAATTAATCTATGACAAAGGAGGCAAGACTATACAATAAAGGAAAGACAGTCTCTCCAATAAATGGTGCTGGGAAAACTGGACAGCTATATGTAAAAAAATGAAATTAGAACATTCTTTAACACCATACACAAAAATAAACTCAAAATGGATTAAAAACCTAAATGTAAGACCAGATACTATAAAACTCTAAGAGGAAAACATAGACAGAAAACTCTCTGAGATAAATTGCAGCAATATCTTTCCCAAGCCTTCTCCTAGAGTAATGGAAATAAAAACAAAAATAAACAAATGAGACCTAATTAAACTCAAAAGCTTTTGCACAGCAAAGGAAATCATAAACAAAATGAAAAGACAACCCACAGAATGGGAGAAAATATTTGCAAATGATGCGACTGACAAGGGATTAGTCTCCAAAATTTACGAACAGCTCATGCGGTTCAATATAGGAAAAAAAAAAATCAAAAAATGGGCAGAAGACCTGAATAGACATTTTACCAAAGAAGATGTACAGATGGCTACGAGGCACATGAAAAGATGCTCAACATTGCTAATTATTAGAGAAATGCAAATCAAAACTACAATGAGATATCACCTCACACCAGTCAGAATGGTCATCATCAAAAAATCTAGAAACAATAAATGTTGGAAAGGGTGTGGTGAAAAGGAAACCCTCCTGCACTGTTGGTGGGAATGTAAATTGATACAACCACTATGGAGAACAGTATGGAGGTTCCTTAAAAAACTAAAAATAGTACTACCATATGACCCAGCAATCCCACTACTAGGCATATACCCTGAGAAAACCATAATTCAAAATGAGAAATGTACCACAGTGGTCATTACAGCACTATTTACAAAGCCAGGACATAGAAGCAACCTAAATGTCCATCGACAGGTGAATAGGTAAAGAAGATGTTGTGTTTATATATACAATGGAATACTACTCAGCCATAAAAACAAGTGAAATTTTGCTATTTGCAGCAACGTGGATGGACCTGGAGATTATCATACAAAGTGAAGTAAGTCAGAAGTCAGAGAAAGACAAATATCATATCGCTTATATGAGGAATCTTTAAAAAAAATGATACAAATGAACTTATCTACAAAACAGAAACAGACTCACAGACTTAGAGAACAAACTTATGGTTACCAGGAGGGAAAGGCTGGGGGGGCCGGGTAGATTGGCAGTTTGGGATTGACATGTACACACTGCTATATTTAAAATACATAACAGAAAAGGACATACTGTATAGCACAGGGAACTCTGCTCAATATTCTGTAACAACCCAAATGGGAAAAGAACTTGGAAAGGAATAGTTATGCATGTATATGTATAACTGAATCACTTTGCTATACACCTGAAACTAACACATTGTTAATCAATATATCAATTTTATATGCTCCAATATAAAATAAAATTAAGAAAAAAATTTTTTGATTGTATTTAGGGCCTACCCACATATTCAAGTATAATCTTCCCATTTCAAGAGCCTTCACTTGATCACATCGGCAAAATCTCTTTTACTATATAAGATAACATATGCAGGTTCCAGGAACTCGGAGCTAGACATTTGGGGGCTACCATTCAGCTACCACATCCTGTGTCCTGCGTTGGAACTGCCAGTCCTCCACGGCACTCAAGCCTGTCTGGAAATACTACAGGCAATAGGAAACAGCTACTAATGGCAATACTCCTCTCTCTGAAGTCCATGCCTGGGGTGCAATTGCAGTTCACTCAGATGAGGATGTATGTTCTAAGAAGGGAGGTTAGGTATGAAGCTTGAATCCCATGCACTCATTTTGAGGTGGTTACAGAAATTATGATGTATAATTTTGCAGGTGGGCGAGCGAGCTTGAAAGACTGGGACACAAGAATAAAATAGTTCTCTACATCCAGTAGAGAAAACTACACCCAAATCTCTACTCCCAGTTATGGTTTATTTGTGCCATACTTGCCAAGGCTTTGCTCATTATCATCTCAAATATGCTTAAGAGATTCATTAACTTTTTTGTTTTTGGCCATGCTGTGCAGCTTGTAGGATCTCCGTTCCCCCACCAGGATTGAACCCAGGTCACAGCAGTGAAAGCCTGGAACCTTAACCACTAGGCCACCAGGGAACTCCCGAGATTCGTTAACTTTAACAAAAAGATTTTTATACTTCTACGTTTCATCCCCATTTGACTTTCCTTTATGAAACTAGCAATTTTCTGCGACAAAGAAGATCCCTGACCAGTATTATCACACGGTGCCTCTAAACCAACTTCAGTTTCTCTTTCATGTCACAGTGCCCTTAAAGTTACCCAGTTCAGTTCTGTCCCTGTTCATCAAGGGGCATTATGACAGTGCAGTGTAAACTCAAAGCATTAGAAAAAATTCATTCTGGCCTACGAAGGACTAGAAATGAGAATTATTTTGATTTAGGAACCCTGACATCATCCTATAAAACTATCTGTTTTCTGTTGAATGGTTTATGTAGCAGGCAGGACTGGAGAATTACCAGAACTGAGATTTCTTCCCAATGTTCCCATTCTTAGACACAGAAGACCCCAACATCTTGAGTTTATATCCAAAAATTAAATGGAATGATCAAAGAACATTATAATCGAGAAAGCCACTTTCACATCTCAATAAATTGCTTTCCAAAAATTATGAATGACATATGTTTATGTTTTATATAGATATAAATGTATAAGCATGTATTTTCAGACACATGAGAGTCAAAGGAGCCAGGAAACCTGGGTTCTAGGCTGATTCTAGCCTGGCCCTAGCACTAGATTTATCATTTGACAAACATATTTTCCCCATCAGGACCTCACTTTCTGCTGCTGAAAAATGAGTGAGTTGCACTAAATGATTTCAATGGCTTTCTCTCATAGCCCACTATTGTGTGATTTTACCCACAAGTCAAAAGGCATTAGATTAAGGACAATTATTTGAGCCTATAAAATTTTTAGCTGAGTTTATCATAGAAAAAGTATCTATCACTCAGCTACATCTACATAAACACCTGATTCATACATTCTATTTACATTAGTCAAGTTGAGCAAAGTAAACATCTGGTGTCTCTGCAGCAATAGCCAAAGCATATTCCTCTTTTACAAGCCCTTTTATATTGAAAGTCTCTAAGTCTTTGCTACCTATCTTTGGTAGGTGTGCTACCCAGAGTATTTGGGGGAGGTCACACCATTTTGGAAATGCTTAAATGATTAAGACAAGACAACATACCTGTTACAATAAAGGCAATGTTGTTTTGATGAAAAGGAATTTCACCTCATTAGAATTTTAAGTTATCTTGCAGACCATGGCAAATAGGTACACATAATATATTTAGCCTCGAAAAATGTGTTACAGGATTTCACCAAAAAGGGCTATTGAAGCATTTAAATTATTATAGAGCTTGCAAGTTAAGTCAAGGATAAGGAAATGGCTAAAATCAGAGGTTGGAAACTGCAGGTCCGATCTGCCTGCAGATATTTTAGTTTGGTTCACACAGAATCCTAAAGATTCAAAAATTTATTTAAAAAAATTGAATTTGGGTTGGTCTTGAAAAATGGGAAGTTCGGGCCTAGCTGGCCCACGTTCTGCAGTCCCCACCCCTCCCTGTCACCACACCCTGTGCATTTCTTTCATTCACATTACTTCATGCCTCTGTAGGAATTCAAGTTCACTCCCCATGTCTTGAACAAATGAATAAGGCATAAAAAATAAACACTTAATATTTATGAACATGGTCTGGAGGAGAGAACACAGGAATTTCTCCTCTTTCATCATTATGGCTAGCTTTTTTAAATTAGAGAAATGACAAATTGACAGGGACAAATGCAGCAAGACCTCTCAGGATTGCTTTGCTATTTATGGTCTTTTGTGGTTCCATACAAGTTCAGGATTGTTTTTTCTATCTTTGAAAAATGCCATTGGAATTTTGATAGGAATTGCATTGAATCTATACATTGCTTTGAGAATATCTTTTTTTTTTAATCTAGTGATTCCTTGCAATAAATCTAGGAATTCATCCAAGAGGCCTAAATGATGAGCTATCCAAAATTGGAGAATTAAGAACAACTCAAAAAGCTTTGAAATGAAAATGATATGATTGTAAAGATGTTACTTTCAAAAGGAAATACAAGAATTGTTTCAGTGACATTGATTTAAGCATTTGACTGCATATCTAACTTAATAATTGACAAAGTATAAAGTATGAATTAAAATTTTTTCATCCACGAGTAATCCTCAAGAAGATGAAAAATAATGGCTTTCATTTCTGCTCACACATCACTGGAAAAGAATGGATCTTCACAAAAGTTCTTAACATTTCTTTGGAAGAGGAAAAAGGTTTCTGAGAGAAATGCTGCCTCCTAATTACATTTGGTTAAAAACAAAGCACAGTGCCACTGCATTGGCACTGAGGGAATTAGAAAGATGGACAAGTTATGTTTTCTGCACTCAAAGAACTTTTAGCTTAAAGGGAAGAAGGGTATGTACATGAATAACTCTAATAAATGGTAGAGGGTGACAAGTGCAAAGCACTATTGGATCAAGAGTCCCAGGGGACATTGAGCAGGAGAGGGTGACATCTGAGCAGGTATCATATAATAAAGAATTAGTCTAGTTTTTGTCCTGGGTTCCTGGTATGGAGTTTCTAAAACCCTTGGAATTTCCTAAGTGATGTTATTCATGATTAAATTAAATGATTAAATTAAACCGTTGGATTACTCCTGAGTTTAGGTTGAAGAGATGACTCAAGATGGGGCTGGTCACCAGAAAGACCAACCATGTGATTAGAGGGATGGGACTTTGAGCCAAATGATATCAACCCAACCTCCAAGAAGGTGGGGTTGGAGATTGAGTTTAGTCATGTGACCAGTGATTCAGTCATGCCTATGTAATGAAACTCCAATAAACTGTCAGGGCACCAAGGCTCAGTGGAGCTTCTTTGTTGGTGAACACATCAGTGTTCTGGAGGGTGACATACACTGATTCCACAGAGAAAGGACATGGAAGTTCCATGTCTGGGACCCTCTCTTCATTTGGCTTGTTCTGGTTTATATCCTTTAAAATAAAACTGTACTCCTAAGTATAGTGCTTTCCTGACTTCTGAGTCATTTTGGCAAATTACTGAACCTGAGAGGTTTGGGGAACCTCAGATTTTTTAGCCCAGTTGGTCAGAAATGTGATGGCCTGGGAACCCCTAAAGTGTAGCTGGTGTCTGATGTCAGGACAGTCTTGTTGGGGACCATACACTTTACCTTCTGGGGTCTACACTAACCTCAGTGTTTGGTGCCAGAATTGAATTGCACTACAACAGTTGGTGTCAGTATAGCTGGGTATTGATAAGAGGACATTTTCTCAACAGGCAGAGACGGGAAGCACATGCATTCCAGGAACAAATAACATTCAGAGTGTGCCAACAACCACCGCACCACCGTGGCTGCTTGTAAGGAGTGGCAAGTTGCTCAGTTTGGCACCTCTGTGGAAAACAGATAAGTTAGTAGTAGGAGAAGAAGCTTCAGATTCACTGGAAAAGCTTGGAGAGAACGTTAAGATGATGAGATTTTATTTTGAAGGCAAGAGAGAATCACTCACCATTATTTCATACTACTTTTTCTCATTATAAAATATATGTTTAGTGTTGAAATTAAACACCCATAATGTTACCATCTTGAGAAAACCACTGTTAACATTTGATGGTTTTCTTTTGAGTCAATTTCCTAAATAAGTACCTATATGTATATACGTCTGTGTGTGTGTGTGTGTGTGTGTGTGTGTGTGTGTATGTGTGTGTGTTTGGATCCAACTGTAAATATCTTTCTAATGTACTTTCACTAAGCACTTTTTCCCATTTATTTGTTTGTTTGTTTGTTTGTTTTCAGGTAAAATTGGTATGCAACATTATATTAGTTTCAGGTGTACAACAGAATAATTTGATATTTGTATACACTACAAAGTGTTCACTACAATAAGTCTAGTTAATGCCCCATCACCATACAATTGACCCCCTTAATCTTTTTACCCCTCCGAACTCCTTCCTCTCTGATAAGCACCAATCTATTTTCTGTATCTATGAGTTTTAGTTTGTTTTCTATCCTTTTGTTTATTCTTGGTTTTGTTTTTTAGATTCCACAAATAAGGAAATCATACAGTGTTAGTCTTTCTCTGACTGACTTATTTTAGTTAGCATAATACCCTCAAGTTCCTTCCATCCATCTTGTCACAAATGGCAAGATGTCCTTTATTATGACAGACTAATTTACACTCCCACCAATAGTGCAAGAGGGTTCCCTTTTTTCCACAATCTCTCCAACACTTGTTATTTCTTGTCTTTTTTTATTATAGTCATTCTGACAGTTGTGAGGTAATATCTTATTATGGCTTTGATTTGTATTTCCCTGATGATTAATGATGTCGAACATCTTTTCATGTACCTGTTGGCCATCTGTATGTCTTCTTTGGAAAAAAATAAATCTCTATTCAGAACCTCTGTTCATTTTTTAATCAGATTGATTGGATTTTTCTTACTAAGTTGCATTTGTTCTTTACATATTTTGAATATTAGCCCCTTAGCATATATATGATTTGCAAATATTTTCTCCCATTCAATAGGTTGCATTTTTATTTTGTTGGTGGTTTCCTTCACCATATAGAAGCTTTTTCGTTGGATGTGATTCCATTTGTTTATTTTTGCTTTCATTACCATTGCCTTTGTAGTCGAATTCAAAAAATATCGCCTAGACCAATGTCAAGGAGATTAACACCTATGTTTTCTTCTAGGACATTAAGTTTTCTGGTCTGGGTGTGGTATCCTGGGTGTGATAGTTTGCCCACAAATGTCTCCAATTGTTCCAGTCCCAGAGGAAGCATAAGCCCCTCTGGCCACCAAATCCAGGTGATCAAATGTGGTTCCCCGTGTGGACTGTGCTTGCCCGCTGGCTTTAGCAAGGATGCTGGAGAGTCGTGAGGGTCGGGCACGCCTGAGGCTTTAGCAAGGCCTGCAAATAGCTTTGGTGTTGGGCACGCTTACAGTTTTAGCAATGCTGCAGAAGGCGGCTGGGGCGTGGACAAGCCCGTGGCTTCCTTGAGGCCAGGAAAGAGTGCTGGGTGGTGCGGACGTCTGCAGTTTTAGGGAGGCTGGAGCAAAGTGCTGAGGGCAGGACATGCTATGGCTTTAGCAAGGTTGTGTCTGCACATGTCTGTCTGCACTTGCCAGGGAGAGGGGAGCGTAAGAAACGGTGCTCTCCAGCACTTCTATCCCTGAGGAAAACCCCAACTAATCCCTGCCCCTCCCCTCAAAGGCTTTAAGATTAGCAACTGAATCTCCTTCATTCATAATCCAGTCACTCTCAAACTGATGCCTTTGTGCTGGTCCCCAGGAGGAGTGAGTCTGCTTGTGAGCCCCTCAGCAGGAGGACCTGAGAGCCCCATAACCCTCAGGTTCACTGGACCTAAGCGCTGCCAGTTTCCAAAGCCAGATGTTTTGGGGGCCTCATCTCTCTGGTGCAGGTCCCAAGGATTGGGGTACCCAAAGTGAGGCACAAACCCCTTTCTCCTCAGGAAGAAACTCCAGTCTGTGAGGCCTCTCCCTATGGTGTGTTGTCACACTGGGGGGTGGGCTTTTAGTGAGATCACATCTCTGCCTTTCCTACCCATCTCAATGTGGCCCTTTTATTGCTTGTTGTGGAGGAAGAGGCTGTTTGGCTAGTTTTCAGGTTTTTTTCAGTGGGAATTATGTCATATTCAGTTGTACTCTTGGTGTGTCTGGGTAAGGAGGTGAGTTCTGGGTCTTCTTATGCCACCGTTGTGGACCACACCCTCCAACCCCCATGCATTTATTAATTTTAAAGATAATACACATTATTTTTGGAAATACAGATAATAAAAGAAAAAGAAAGGCCAATAGTCCCACCAAGCAGTAATCACCCCAGACAGTATTTTAGCATAATTTCTTCAGACCTTCTATATAACTTTAAATATATAAAGATTTAGATTGTAGTATGTATACATTTTTACTGGCATTGTAAGTTTCTGAGCATGCTCAGCCGTAGACTTTAATAAGATAAATTACCACTACCCCTCATTCACACACACACACACTTACCTGAAGCAACAGGTAACATCCCATCATAACATAACAGATCACAACAGACTTGTTGCTTGGGCCTTGATGTTGGGCTGGCTCCACCCTACATACTGATGCACATCCGCCCCTGGAAGGCTTTGACTCCACTGTGCATTCAAAATATGAGCAGTCATTACACCAGAGCAGCTGCCATATTTCTCCTGGCTGTTCTGCTGCTTTTTGGGGGGCCTGTCTTTTCTGCTATGCGTGTATGTCTCTGCTGGCCTCTCCCCTCACCTCTTTTTCCCCTTCATTCACAGGTTAATTCAGAAATAAAACAAGCAGCCTAAAACAATTCTATGTGGGAAAAAAGTAATTAATAAAAAACCTCATCACTGTAAAATATAAAAGGAGAAGAACTGATGCCAGTAAAAATAATTTCAGCAAGACAAAAAAGAAAAGAAATAAATGTTGGTGCTGACTATGATGCAAAGAAAATGTATTCAGTATTCTAAGTGGATGAATGGAGTTTGTTTCAGAGAATATTTCATTGACCAAAACTTATCAGTACTGCTAATAATGAGTATTTAAAACTTTGTATTCAAAACAATCATGAGGTTAAAGTGTGGGATCAAAACAGTCACCAGGTGGGGACTTCCCTGGTGGCGTGGTGGATAGGGCTCTGTGCTCCCAATGCAGGGGGCCCAGGTTTGATCCCTGGTCGGGGAACTAGATCCCACATGCATGCTGCAACTAAGAGTTCGCATGCCACAACTGGGGAGCCCAAGTGCCACAACTAAGGAGCCCTGGAGCTGCAACTGAGGAGCCTGCCTGCTGCAACTAAGACCCAGTGCAACCAAATAAATAAATACATATTTTTTAAAAAATGATGTTTTAAAAAAAAACACACAGTCACTGGGTAAAAATCATGAGAGAGTCAAACAGGGAATGGCTTGCCCTCTAGAACAGTTAACATCAATAAGACTGACTATACCAAAAGTTGCTGAGTATGTGGAGCAACTGGAACTCCCATAAAACTTCTGTGGGTGATGAGAATGTTCATCATCTTGAATGTAGTTTCCAACTGTATGCTTTAAATATGTACAGAAAATCTATGACAGTTATACTTCAATAAATCTGTTTTTTAGAAAAGGTAAAACATGTAATTGAATTTTTAATTACAGAGGACTTTCTTCTGGGAAATAAAAATATTAAATCTTGGAATAAATACTTTAGAAACTGAACTTTTTCCATAACCTCAGAGATAACCACTGTTAACAGTATGGTGTATTTCATTCATTTCAGGTTATTTTTTATGAATATACTAATTCACATTGTTATGGTTCTTATTTTACCAATGAAACCCTATCATGTATTCTGTTTTACATTCTTTTAAAATTAACCAATAAAACTTAGGTATCTTAAAAAAAAACAAAAAAACAAAAAAACCAGCAGAGTAAAAGTGTCCAGTACCTTAAAAAATCAGATTTGCTCTCAGGATTTGAAACTAAGGATCCAGAATAACTAAGCCAGCTAGGCACAGAGACAGACGTTGAAATGAAGCCATAGGTCAATTTGAAAATAAAATAGAAAAAATAATGTCAATCTCAGCAGCAACAAAAAGTACCTAGAAATAAACCAAACTACAAATTAATAACACCCTTGTGGAGAAAACTGTAAAACTTTATTAGGAACAACAACAAAAAAAGAAAACAAACAGGTGCTAGAACAGTTTTATGGATGAAATGTCTCGATACTGTAGGGTCCATTCTCTGCAAATTAATCCATAGATTTAATAGACTACAAATCTAGATCCTACAATGTTTTTCAAAGAGCTTGACAAGATGACTAAAATTCAAATGGAAGAATAAGCATGAAAGAATAGGTAAGATACAGTTTTGAAAGACAAAATAAAGCATTTTCCCTACCTAATATTAAGAATTGTATAAAGATATAATAATTAAATAATGTGATGTCATCCCAGGAATAAACAAACAGATCAATGGCATAGAGTAGAGCGTCCAGAAAGTAACTCATGTATATGTGGGAATTTAGTAAATAAGAAAGTTGAACCTCAAAACAATGGAGGGATGGACAGATTTTTCAATAAACAAGGTTTACGCAAGTTTCTAGACATTAAGAAAAAATAAATTTATCCTTTCCACAACTTTATTGTCTGAATAGTTAATAAAGTACAGCTATGTTAAAGGCCCATATTAAAACAAAATTATTAAAGGATGTTTAAAATATATGGGTATATGTATCACCTTTAATTAGAAAAGGACTTCTCATTTACTTCACAGAGAGCAAAAGTCATAAACCTAAAGACTAACTGTATAATGAACACAGATTGGGAAGAATATTTGTAGTATATATAATAGCAATAGGTTTTACCCAAAAATATGTAGAAAGGTTCTACCAGAGAAAAAAAGAGACAATCTGTAAAATAATGGGGGAAAATCTATAAAGAAAAAGAATCACAGAGATATAACTACAGATGGCTATTAATATGTGAAAAGATACCCAGTCTCACTAGTAATTGAGGCAATGCAAATTAATCAAATAGGTATTTTCATTCATCAGATCATCAGACTGGCAAAATTAGAAGTCTGATAGTACAGTGTTGACAAGATTCAATGTTAGTGCATATGGTGCACTAAACTAGTGCATATTCTTTGGGGGACACATCTTATTATACTGGTAGACACTGCTGATTATTCAGAATTCTACTTCTTGACTGATAGATGCTTCTTGGTATCACTCATGCATTCAAGGATTCAAGGCTAAAGATGTTCATGGCAGCTTAGTTAGGAATAGCAAAAATTTAGAAACAGCATAAATATTCACCAATAAGGGGAAACTGTGATATAGTTTACAAATACTGTGCAAAAATAGGCAGCAGTTTAAAAAACAGTAGATCTCAAGGACTCACATGGAAATATGTCAACATGTTATTGTTGAGTAAAATATATAATATGATGCCTTTTCTAGAAAAGAACTAAAGATACTACATACTTCTATAAGTGCACATACTAAATGCATTTAAATGCATAGGAAAAAAGTATGGAAGAACCTATGCTAAACCTATCATGATGGTTTTTTCTGAGTAAGGGGAGGAGCAAACTATTGGAGAAGATAAGTAACGGTGAATTCAGCTTGATCTAAAGGGTATTAATATTTTGTGAAGAAAAGGGATTTAGGTATTATTTCTGTAATTAAACATTAATTTTTAAAAATCACCTGCAATACATGCCAAGAAATATATGACTGCTTCATCACTCTAATTAGTCCTTATATGTGTAAAAAGGGATACCAAAGCCCACACAGAACCTTCCAAGGGCTCAAAGTGGTGTGGAAGGAAGGCATTAAACCTACCCTCAAGATGACATTTCAATAAAGACTAATTTGGGGGTGGTAATTATTTTCTATTAGAACCTGAAAGCCTCGAGAAGCCCAGTTGGGAATGGGGATGGTTGGGAAGGGGGATGGATGTGGAGGGAAGTGGTGCGGCCACACCAGACATATTAGTTTTATATTACTTCATAACAAATTATCACAAATTTAGTGGCTTAAAAATAATTATCACACAATTTCTTTTTTTTTCACATCTTTATTGGAGTATAATTGCTTTACAATGGTGTGTTAGTTTCTGCTTTATAACAAAGTGAATCTGTTATACATACACATATGTTCCCATATCTCTTCCCTCTTGCATCTCCCTCCCTCCCACCCTCTCTATCCCACCCCTCTAAGTGGTCACAAAGCACTGAGCTGATCTCCCTGTGCTATGCAGCTGCTTCCCACTAGCTATCTATTTTACATTTGGTCGTGTATATATGTCCATGCCACTCTCTCACTTTGTCACAGCTTGCCCTTCCCCCTCCCCATATCCTCAAGTCCATTCTCTAGTAGGTCAGTGTCTTTATTCCCGTCTTGCCACTAGGTTCTTCATGACCTTTTTTTTTTTTTTTAGATTCCATATATATGTGTTAGCATACGCTATTTGTTTTTCTCTTTCTGACTTACTTCACTCTGTATGACAGACTCTAGGTCCATCCACCTCAATACAAATAACTCAATTTCATTTCTTTTTATGGCTGAGTAATATTCCATTGTATATATGTGCCACATCTTCTTTATCCATTCATCTGTGATGGACATTTAGGTTGCTTCCATATCCAGGCTATTGTAAATAAAGCTGCAATGAACATTTTGGTACATGACTCTTTTTGAATTATGGTTTTCTCAGGGTATATGCCCAGTAGTGGGATTGCTGGGTCATATGGTAGTTCTATTTTTAGCTTTTCAAGGAACCTCCATACTGTTCTCCATAGTGGCTGTATCAATTTACATTCCCACCAACAGTGCAAGAGGGCTCCCTTTTCTCCACACCCTCTCCAGCATTTATTGTTTGTAGATTTTTTGATGATGGCCATTCTGACCGGTGTGAGGTGATATATCATTGTAGTTTTGATTTGCATTTCTCTAATGATTAATGATGTTGAGCATTCTTTCATGTGTTTGTTGGCAATCTGTATATCTTCTTTGGAGAAATGTTTGTTTAGGTCTTCTGCCCATTTTTAGATTGGGTTGTTTGTTTTTTTGATATTGAGCTGCATGAGCTGCTTGTAAATTTTGGAGATTAACCTTTTGTCAGTTGCTTCATTTGCAAATATTTTCTCCCATTTTGAGGGTTGTCTTTTCATCTTGTTTATGGTTTCCTTTGCTGTGCAAAAGCTTTTAAGTTTAATTAGGTCCCATTTGTTTATTTTTGTTTTTATTTCCATTTCTCTAGGAGGTGGGTCAAAAAGGATCTTGCTGTGATGTATGTCATAGAGTGTTCTGCCTATGTTTTCCTCTAAGAGTTTGATAGTGTCTGGCCTTACATTTAGGTCTTTAATCCATTTTGAGTTTATTTTTGTATCACACAATTTCTGTGGGTCAGGAGTCTGGGTCCTCTGTAAAGCTGCCACCAAAGAGCAGCTTTGGCTGTGGTCTCATCTGAGACTCAACAGTGGAAGGCTCTGCTTCCAAGCTCTTGTGATTGTTGGCAGAACTCAGCCCTTACGGTTATAAGACTGAGGGCCCACGTTCTCATCAGCTGCTACCTAGAGGCCATCACAGGCTGTCTGCTGGAGGCGGTCCTCATCTCCTAGAGGTCACTCATGGTTCTTTCTCACTTGGGGTTTCCTAACATGTCCACTGGCTTCCTCCAAGCCAGCAACAGGGAGAGAGGAGACAGACACCAGCAAGATGGGTGCGTCCATATTATGAAACATAATCCCATAATCCCATATATCCCATCATTTTTACTGTATTCTATTCATTAGGAGCAAGTCAGATATCACATCCACATTCAAGGGAGGAGACATTGCAAGGGCATGAACACCCGAGGAGGGGATCATTGGGAGAGATTTTTAAAGCAGCCTATGACACATGGCTTCTCTTTTGTTCTGATATAAACCCAGGTATTAATCTTAACGTTCAGAGATGTGCCCTCTAAGAAAACTCCAGGAATACATGACATAATTTTTTTTTAAATCTTGTTTCACTAGGAGAAGGGAGAATGGTTGTGGTTCATTCAAGATGATCATGCCTGGGAGAGAAGGGGGACAGTGGAGCAGAGTCAGTATCTTTCAAAGGAGATTGGTTGGATACTAGAGAGGATATCTGTTGTTTTTGCCTGGCCTGTCTACATTTTCAGTTAACAGCTCCCTGATTTCTCTTTGGAAATGATCCTTCCCTATTCTCAACCCGTGTCATTCGAGTGTGGGAAGACCTCAACTCACAGCTCAAGACAGCCCAACTAGAGCTACAGTGATGAGTTTAGTAATGAGCATGTAGCCCAACACAGGATGATCAGAATCAGACCTGGGACTTTTCTAGGTATTACTGAGAAAGAGGCTCTCTGTTCTCTGGGGTAGTTGAGCTGATAGAATGAAATACTAGACCTGCTGGCAGCCGTCTCTCTCACCAGTTGGTGTGAGGGAGCAAAAAAAGAGCTATGAGGTGGAGAGAAGAATAGTCCTGATAACATCATTTGAATACCTGGTTCCACCTGTTTCTGAAATTAGTGTACACCTAGCCTTACAAGTTTCATACACCAACAACTCCATTATGACTTTGCTTGAGCTAATTTAATTTGGGTTTCTATCATTTGCAACTGAAATAGGGAAGGGATGACTTTCTCAGATAAAGTGCCAATTGCAGGGGACAAGGAGTTTGTCTTACTGGAAATGGCCACTTCTCATTATTATTGTTTGCTCCTTGTAATCTGAGCCACCTTTTTGTCCACTTTAGGGTAAAATCTAAGTGGCTGGTTCAGGCCTAGGTGATCTTGTCTCTAAGAGTTTATCACTACAGGTAAGTATTAACACTTGGTGGGATAGGGAGGGTGGGAGGGAGACGCAAGAGGGAGGAGATATGGGGATATAGGTATATGTATAGCTGATTCACTTTGTTATAAAGCAGAAACAAACACACCATTGTAAAGCAATTATACTCCAATAAAGGTGTTAAAAAAAAAAACCAATCTAGAAGTTAGAAGTGATGGAAAACAAAGTCAGTGAGGTAGGAGAAGTTGCAAACACCAGGAAGTCAAAGGAAAAGAGCTACCTAACATACAGTGTAAAGTGCTTCAGACAGAATAAGTAAGAACTGTAACAAAAATCACTTCATCAGTGATGATTAAGAGGGTGTTGGCAACTTTGAGGGAGCATTTCCACTAGAGTGGCATGGAGTCTTTAGCATGAATCCAGGAGTCCAAGAGTGGTAGCAAGTGTGTACTCTTTTGCTTTGGCAAAAAGGGAACAACAGAGATGGAACGGTAGCTCAAAGAGAAGCCTGAGGAGGGAAAGTGTTCTTGCCTGAGAGAGGATGGGAGTGCCAGGAGAGCGGATGGAACCCGTTCTCCATGGGGTGAGGTCCAGGGAGAGAGTGGAAGGGCTCCCTTCAAACTAGTGTTCTCAAACCTGGCTGCCATAGAATCACCCAGCAAAGCTGTAAAAAATACCAGTGTCCAAGCTTCATTCCAGCCACTGTAATCCGAGTCTCTGTGGGGTGTGACTAAGGCACTGGGATGTTTTCCTGTGCAGCCAGGGTTAAGAACCACTCCCTTAGACAGGTACGTTGTTCCCTGGATCGATGGAATGGATGAAGTTTGGGACATTTAGAAACAGAGAGATTTCAAGACAGATGGCATTGATCCCTTCAATAAGGAAGAAGACAAGGTCATCTGTTAAGAACAAGTGGGGATAATGGCCAGTTTGGAGCCAAAAAGAAAGTGAAAGAGGTTTAGAACAGCCATTAGGTTAAAAATAAATGTCCAAGAAAACAAATGTCTTTGTAGTGCTTCTGCTTATGTGTGATTAGATCATGTAGTGACTAGAGCCCAAAATGAAAAACAGCTACAGCAACTGGAAAACAGTTCAATAACTCATCATGTTTTCAAAATATAAAACTTAAAAGCAGAGAAAGTAAAATGGTTAAATCAACTGTGGAAGATAAATTACACAGAGGGTGACATTAGATGTGATGCTTAAACAGTAGGAACATGTAATGTCTGCTCAAGTGGTCATATATATATGCTTTTTTCTTTTAAGGAGTTCTGTGAATGAAATTATGTTTCTGTGTTACATCCTGATGGGAGGGCTTTAATGATTTCTTTTTCCATTTGCAAAGAGTCTTGAGGGTGGGTAGATGGGTGCAGAAAATATTAGTTCATTTTGCCAGACTTGAAAGAAAAACATAATTCTATAATTTAAATTCAAAAATTTTCAGGACTTAAAAAAAGAAGAAAGAGAAAAAGAAGACACAGCACTTGACCTCAAAAAGCATTTAATCTAGCAGAGCGTTTAAAATATAACTGTGAAGTGGAGAGGGAGGTGGGGAGGGACAAGTTAGAAGTATGGGATTAATAGATACAGACTACTATACATAAAATAGATAATCAATAAGGATTTACTGAGTAGCACAGGGAACTATATTCAATATCTTATCATAATATATAATGAAATATAATCAGAAAAAATAATAATATAATCAGAATAAATAATCACTATGCTGTACACCTGAAACTAATACTGTAACTCAACTATACTTCAATTAAAAATAATAAAAAATAAAATATAACTGTAGAACATGATGAAAGCCATGAAACAGGTACAAAGTGCTATGAAACCATAGAAACAAACACCTTGAAAGACATTACTTGCACCTGCCCAGTTTATCAAAAGAAGTTTCATGTGCATGATGAAAATTCAGCTAGGCCTTGCACCATGGGTAAGCATGCACGAGGAGGTGTTAGCAGGTACGTGGAGTGTGAAGGGAGGTTGGAGAGAGAGTGAGAATCCCGAGTATGTCACTGTGGGGTCAGTGCGGGGAGCACCTAGACGGCCACATCCAGGACTCTGAGCAAGGAGAGTCCCTGAAGACAGAGAAGCAGTGAAGCCTTGAGGGTGGAATTGTGCCTCTCAAAGAAGACACCTGCAGGAGTGCTAATGGGGAAGCTAGCGTGATGTTTGAGTAGAGATAAAGAAAAAAATGTATAACTTTTTAATGTATATTTGGTTTTTATCCTTTTACTTTTTTATCGAAGTATAGCTATAAATTGAAGTGCACAGATCCCAAGTGTGTCACTCACCGAACACAACCTTGTACCTGCCACTGAGTTTAAGAAATAAAATATTCACAGCATTTGGAGCATCTTCCCAACCTTCCGCAGAAGCACCTCCTCCTCAAAGGCAACCGCTACCCTGACTTGAACTCTGGTCTTCAAATTTTATATGAACGGAATCACAGAATATCAGTCTTATGTCTCTGGCATCTCTCACCCCAGTATTAGCGATATAATAACTTAGGAGTGAAATTGTCAGCCACGGAGTATTTGCATGTTCACCTTCATTAAATACGAACAGTTTACTGGACGGCAGCACCACTCCACACTCTCAGCAGGACGTGAGAGCTCCGTGATTTCACACGTTTCCCAGGTGGGTGACTTCTGTGAGAGTCATCTTCAACTGTTGCTGTACTGGTAAGTCTGTAGTGGTATGCATAGTGCTTCTAATTTCCATTTCCCTTATTACTAATAAAGGAGAGCATTTCTTCATATATGTATTGGCCATTCGGTTATTTTCTTTTGGACTGTCCGGTTCACATTTCTTGCCCATTTTTATATTAGGTGGTCTCCTACTTATTAATTTGAAATAAATTTCTATATAGTCCAGATATGTGCCTATTGTCAGTTATTTGTGTTGTAAAAATCTCTCCCCACTCTGTGACTTTTCATGGAGTTTTTAAATGAAAACAGGTTCTTGATTTTAAACGCTGTTCAATGTATTGATCTTTTCCTTTATGTTAAGCACTCTTTGTGTCTTAAGAAAATTTTGCCTATCCCAAGGTTAAATTAAATTGTTCTGGAAAACTCTGACACTTAAAAAAATCAAATAATTAACTTTCTGACTAGTGATTCCTCTGGAAAACATCCCAAGTTTGCAGGTTTAGTTTTAAGCAAATGCTGGAACAACTGTCCTAGTGTTGTAGTTTAGTGCTTCATGTTTTAAATAGTAATCAAATATGAGGGGGAAATTCCAACTGAATATAGTGGTCAAGAAAGAAATTTACTTGTATTAGGAAAACAGAGATGGCAAAAGAAAAACAAACAATCAAACAAAATCCTGAAAGAAGCACTGAAGGAGAACTCACCTTGACAACAGGATCCACTGAATTTGTATTTGAACTAAAGAAGAGAAGACCATGAGTCTTTTATATGTGCCTTTCTGTTCTTGAGTTAATTTACTTAAGTGGTGTGTGCCTCCAAGTTTTTTTGTTTTTTGTTTTTATAAATTTATTTTTATTTATTTATTTTTGGCTGAGTTGTGTCTTCGTTGCTGTGTGTGGGCTTTCTCTAGTTGTGGCAAGTGGGGGCTACTCTTCGTTGCAGTGCTCAGGCTTCTCATTGCAGTGGCTTTTCTTTGCGGAGCACAGGCACTAGGTGTGCGGGCTTCAGTAGTTGTGGCATGCAGGCTCGGTAGTTGTGGCTCGCAGGCTCTAGAGCTCAGGCTCTGCAGTTGTGGTGCACGGGCTTAGTTGCTGTGAGGCATGTGGGATCTTCCCAGACCAGGGCTCGAACCCATGTCCCCTGCACTGGCAGGTGTATTCTTAACCACTGCACCACCAGGGAAGTCCCCAAGTTTTTTTGGTTTTTGTATATTTTCTTATGCCTATCTTTTAATTGCCTTCACACATCACATGACTAAGGAATAAATTCTTGGATAAATATCATTTTTTCTCAAACTATAAATTACTATAATTTTTTCAGGTGCTAAGTGTTGTAAAGATGTCCGAAATTAGTCTGATTTTGATGATATATTGATAAACTATTTTTCCTGCCTGAATGCTTATAGGATTTTCTATTTGACATTAAATTCGAAAGATTTTGCCACAGTATGACCATATTTGGGACATTCTTTGTTGATTTTCACCTGGAACATAGCACACAGTTTTGGTCTGTAAACTGTCTATACTGAAAAGAAAAAAACACACACAGTGAGAGCTGCGAGTTTCCATTTTATCGGGGGACTCACTGAGGGCTATGGCCCAGGAGACAGCCTCTCAGAGAGCTCTGAGGAACTGCTGCCATGGGATAATGGGGAGGTCAGTATATATGCAGACCAGCTGTAATTCCTGAGACTGAGGGGGGAAAGGGGGAAAAGAGCCTTTTTATTTAAACTCAAGCATGTAAACTTAACTTATTCAAACTGTTATTTATAAACTAGCGAGTTTTATATTGTAACACCTGATTCACGACTAAGTTTAAAAATTAAACTGTGAGATCTCTGTCTGTCTATATGGATGTATCTATGACTGGGTGTACCTTATAGATAAGATATGTCTCTACCTCCAGATGGTATTATCAAAATTAATTTGTAAATGAGCTATTTAATTTCCTTAAGGGAAAATAAGCACTCATATTTACTCTCAGAAATATAAAAGAAACTAACCCAAATGAATTTCAGGTCCATGTGAACTGAGAAAAACTCAGTATTAAATTAATGTTTGATATTAGAGTTAGTTGAAGTTTGTTGGTTTAATTAATACAGACATGCGTTTAAAGTCATCAACACTAAGTATAATATTTTTATGTACCTAAGTTTACTAGAAGTTAAATAAGATCTTATTATACCTGATGCAAATTTGTCAGCAAGGAAGATAACTTGGTATGATGCAATTTTTATATGTAAATCAAATGTAAATGAGGTAAGAGTTTCTAGGCAAACTCTTTAGGAATAATTATGTTTCAAGAATATCTACATAAAAATAGATTCTCCCCATTTGGGTAACTTGAAACTTTAGAGTTTTGCTAAATTAGGTTAAATAATGGAAGTTTATTAAATATCTAGGTCCATTCCCAAATAAAATAAGATACTGAAACACTATTTACTGAACATTGGCTTCCTTTTACAGAGAAACTAAAGAAATTTAGGATGATTAATAAATATGTTTGATGCTACATTGAGATGCTTTCTTTAAGAAAGCACATTTTTTAAAAGAAATTATGAATAGTATCTATAAGTTTGACAATCTGCAAGATGCTAATGTAAAAGACAGTTCAAAATTGCTACTTGTTAGTTTTCACTAGAAATTAAGGTTTTTAAGAGTTGAGGATTCCAACTAGTATATGTAACTAAAACTAGTAAGTTAGTAAGAAAAAACGTGTTTGTATGCAAAAAACAAAAACAAAAAACAAGGCATAAGGAATAGAAGTTAATTTTGCTAAGGGAAAAGAAAGTAATTTTGTCCTAAAGAGGGGTTAGAGAGATAGAGAAAGCATAGGGCAAAATCTGAATGTAAAAAAGGCAGTTATAGAAGTTTTGTGGAAAAGAAACCATGAGGGGGGAAAAACAGTTCTATGTGTGGTTAGAACTAAGATTACAATAAATTCAATTGAGGGAATGAATTTTAATATTAAAAGTAAGTTGGCGCAAAACTAGGATTTGATTCCTCTCTGTTAGGAGGACAAAGTTTTCTTGGAATATTGATCTGCTTTTAATAACAAATTGTAAACTTTCTTTACCTTTAGCTGGCAATCTGTTACTATTTTCTGTATTTGCCTTTGAACTCTTTTATTGCCACTTTGATTAAGTGAGTAAGTATTATTTCACAGTGACCTATGATCTTATTTGACCGAGTGTTTTAAAACCTTTATGATATCTTTGACAAAATTCCCAAAGGTCAAATTCTAAATGAAGTTTGTGTGACCTCTAGCCAACTCTGAGGTTTTCCAAATGGGCCCCTGGAACACCACAAGAGATTTGTTTTCTCTCCTTATCAAAGAGATATTAAGTTAATTAGGCTTATTTGGTATGTTAAATCACATGGGAAACGTTGTCAAATGAGTGATAAACCTTCCTAGGTTATATTGTATGGGTAAATATTAATAGATATTCTAGAAATTATATGGAACGCCTAAAAATCTGGTATGTCCTGGTAAAATGTTATCAGTTACAATCTTAAATTATCTGTCACAACAGTAACCAAGTTTCTTTGTCAATTGCATTGTAATCAGGTCTTTAATCATGCTTGAACTCTTTTGAACTGTCATTCATAGACAGTTATTATTATTTTTTAAAATTTATTTATTTATTTATTTATGGCTGTGCTGGGTCTTCGTTTCTGTGCAAGGGCTTTCTCTAGTTGCGGCAAGTCGGGGCCACTCTTCATCGCGGCGCGCGGGCCTCTCATTATCGCGGCCTCTCTTGTTGCGGAGCACAGGCTCCAGACGGGCAGGCTCAGTAATTGTGGCTCACGGGCCTAGTTGCTCTGCAGCATGTGGGATCTTCCCAGAGCAGGGCTCGAACCCGTGTCCCCTGCATTGGCAGGCAGATTCTCAAGCACTGCGCCACCAGGGAAGCCCGACAGTTATTATTTTACTTTGATGTCTTTGCAAAAATGCTTCATCTTCAAGAAGGTTCATAGAAAGGACTTTTTGACAAGTATAGGTTTCTGATAACTTTCTAATCATACCACTGAACTGGGTAAAAATTTAAAGAATTTTAATGGAAACCCTGATGGCTTCATAAAACAGTTACAAGAGATAAAGAATTAGTTACATAAGACTGAGTGAACTGGTGACTATAGTTATAATTTTGATGGTTTCTGTCTGAAATATTACTGCCTTTTAATCTGTGTTTTCCAGATATAAGGAAACTCTTCCCCTCAAGCTAATTTTGACTTACAGCATTTTGGTAAATTATACCTTTGTAAGAAGAATTGAAACATTTATCTTTTCTCTCTACCTGATCCCTCCCAAGATTGGAAACTCTTAGGTTCCCAGCAGCCTTATCAGGTGAATCAAGAAGGCCACCTCCTGACAGGTGCAGGAATCTCAAGATATTTTGGGAATCTTGAGAATAGAGAAATTCACCCAAATCTGTAGATATTGCAGGCAGAATCTGATGGTAAACCCTTGGCATGGCTTTCCTGGCCTTGAGAGGGCTTTTAAAAATTCAATCTGAGATTCCTTATAAAAAACTCCAGGAAAGCCAAATTTAAAAGAGCCTGTATGCTCAATTACACTTATGTAAATAATCAGGCCAACTTTATTGAAGCCAGACTTACTTTCCAAACAAATGTCTTAATTTGGTTATATTTGGTAGAAATCAGGGTAATTTTAGAGAGAAAAAAATATGTTTCAACAATATATCTTTGTGGATATTAAATTCTAGTGTTGTTTGTCTAAGACTCACTTCCTAGATGGCTACTTGTGGCTAGGTTACATATTGTAAAATTTGATTGAATTATTAAAAGACACTCTAAGTTTGTTTCTTCAGCTTATCACAGTAATCTATCTGTGAATGAAGATCA